>NC_079563.1:18960348-19615348 GCF_015846415.1 Triplophysa dalaica | reverse complement strand
TTTTGTTTTGTTATCGTGTGGTTGTGAATGAATCCACAGACTGACAGCACGTCTACGGTTGGAGACCCGTTGCTCGCTCTCAGTATATAGAGGGTTTTAATGCTCTAGATGAACGTGAGCTGGTGTTATAGTTCATTTGTCATTCAGGAAAGCGGTGCAAATAACATCCCTGTCAAGTCATTGTAGTTCACTGCTCGCAGTGTTGCTTCCTCTATTTTACCAAAAGTGTTTGTGTTTGTGTCTCTTTCTGAATTCACATGAAATGTAAAAGGTTTCATATGAATGGCTTACACTTTTCAGAGGGGCCAAAGTGGATTGTCTAACTTCTGAACACCTGCAGAAAATATATTTATGAATTCAGATGTCAGCCCTGTTGAAAAAAACAACATATGCTGCGTTAGGTATGTTAGCACAAACCAGCACATGATTAGTTCAAACCAGCACATGACCAGCTTAAACCAACACAAACCAGCACATGACCAGCTTAAACCAACACAAACCAGCACATGACCAGCTTAAACCAACACAAACCAGCACATGACCAGCTTAAACCAACACAAACCAGCACATGACCAGCTTAAACCAACACAAAACAGCACATGACCAGCTTAAACAAGCACAAACCAGCACATGACCAGTTTAAACCAGCACATGACAAACTTAAACTAGCACAAACCAGCATCAAAACATACCAAACCAGCATATGCTGTTTTTTCAACAGGGAGAAATATCAGGTTACCTCAGTTTCCACAGATGATACCACACCTGACTGACCGCACAATTTGTTTCGTTTGTTTTTATGTTTCCATGTTATATAAACAGTCATCTGTGTTCCCATCAGAAGAGAATCTCTTCACAGTCGTGTCCCAACATCACAGAGATGTAACTATGTGAGAGTAAACCGCTTTCCTCACGAAAGCTCTGCATTCGGTTAAAATGACCTAATAAAAAAATCATTCACATTTCATATCCAGTTGTTTTCTCACGTGCCAAGTAGCTGTGTAATAAGTGGGATATTATACCATGGTCTGTTTGAATACTGGATTCTGATTGCCTGGAAGGTGTGCTTTAAAAGTCTTTAACACACGGGTAGCTCCAGTCAGTTTGATTACATTTAAAATTAACTTACAAAATAAGCTTTATCTTCACCTGTTTGATCTAAAATGACACTGTAAACATCAATAAAAGCTTTAACTTGGCAAATAACCATGGTATAAGTGGAATAATCCATGGCTAGCCGAGCATTAAAGGTTTTTAATGCACTTTGCGTCGGGTGGTTCTTCGCCTCCACGACGTGTGTTAAAATCCTCTAATGCACGGCTAGCCTCACTTCCGTTACATGTTCAAGCATTTTAATGTCTGTGCATTATCCCTTAAGTATCAGTTGTTAAAGTAGAGATTATGAATAAAATTCAGAACAGAAGTCTTTTGTTGAAGTTAACATCTCCTCAAATGTTGATCCAGAGAGAAATCTCTTGTGGAGATTCAGAGGAGATCTCAGTAACGTCTCGCACTGTGCTCATATTTACCATATGATATTAAAGTTTAAATATATTTTTTTGTAGCTTTTCCATCTACAATTATTTCTACTCTTACTACACTCTACAACAGACTCATTTCAGTTCTATATTATTTACATTTTTCTTTGGGATTTTTGAGAGATATTTGGTATGTAATTGACCCGGCACACAGCTTTAATAACGTTTTTTAATGTTATAGTGGTTGATTCATATTTTGAACGGGCTGTTATTTTATATTTATTCTCATTTCAGTTGATTGTTAAACCAAGCTGTTTCAAATACTATTTGATTTGAATTCAAAAAGCAGAAATGTGTCAAAAGTTTCAGTGATCTGAAGATGGCTGAAATGTTCTTTTTTGTAAAGGAGTGGAGATGTACAAGGATGAATTGGGAACTTTCACTAGATGACATACGTTTACATTCATTACATGATTTATTGCTCACACGATGTTCCCCTCTCTCTCTCTCTCTACTCTCTCTCTCTCTCTCTCTGCTGGTGTAACGGCCCTTTATTCACCCGAGTCATTTTATTGATCGTGAGACGTGACAAACAGCCGGCACCTTCACACAACAAGAGATCTGGATGTGTTGTTATTGAAAGGTTGTTTAATGCATGTCCTCTGTTGTTATGATGCTAACAATGTTGACTTTCATATTTCTGGTTCTGGAGACAGAAGTCTTTAAATGATGTAGCATGCCAGAATATCAAATACTGTTTTGTAGTCAAATTACAGAGGGTGAAGAATGGCTATTAAAGATGACAGCCTCATTATTCTATTTTTACACGTAGACGCCTTATTGCATTACAGATAATGTCCTATCATAATTTCCTTTTACACTTTATCTCTAATATTAGTGTAATATATTTGCCTGTTGTTTTATTTATTTGTTTCTTCTGAAAAAGAACAATTTAAAATCAGTTCTCTTTCAAACATGGTCTCAGTAACTCTCTATAGGAAGCGTCTGTGGATCTGTCACGCCAGAGGCGTTTAGTGAGATACCTCTCTCATGTTATCAGAGATCCGGGGTTACGTGGTAATCTAATGTTTTTATCCGGCGACCTCTGAGTTGACAGAGAATGACCCAGCAGAGAAATCTGATCATCTGAAAAAAGGAAACTTTATTACATTTGTTCAGTGACATGAAAGTGTAATGTATCATTGTTATAATTAAATTAAATTGTCTTTTTTTTCTTTTCTGTATACACATATAGAATGGAAAATTAGTTTGAAATCCTGTTCTTAGAAACGCACAAGCATGACAAACTGACGTCACATATAGTGTAAATGGAGGTAGGAGCTGGAAAAACTTGAGTGAGAGAGAAAGAGAGAGAATCAGTGCTATGGTGGGCTGAAACACTGGACATGAATCTGGATTTATTAACACACGTGTCAATGCATTTCTTACCGTGTTGTTTCTCTGACACGCTTCATTTGTGTTCTGGTCCTTCACTGTCAAGGACAGCAGGCAAACATGAATCAGCGAGAATGAGATAGAGAATGAGAGCGCTAAAAGAGAGAGAGAGCAAGAGAGAGAGAGAGAGAGAGAGAGAGAGAGATATGGTATATTGTTGGCTGCACTCGTTTTGCTGACATCAACTTTAGAATTTGGTACTTTGTTAATATTATTTTAAATGTAACATTTTGCATAAATTATTACAACCCCATATAAGAATTTATAGTCTGGATAATACATTACCTGTGTTTCTCTTCTTTTATCTTCTGTCAGTGTGTGTGTGTGTCTGTGTGTGTGAGTGTGCACTATTTATTTTGTGTGTCTTGTGTGAATGAGGGGGTATCTCTTCACTTTGCTCTTGGTACCTTTTCTATGTTATATATTTAATGTATTGCTTGTAGTTTACATGTTTTCATGTACAGCTGCTTTGCAACAATAAAATTGTAAAAAGTGCAATATTAATAAAAGTTGAGTTGAGAGAGCTTTCAATACCTCTACTCGTCACTTTACTTCCTCTGAGCTTCTTTAGGGCTCAGTAGAATTCTATGTTAAATTATAAATATATACAAAACTGCAACCTAAAGGATAACCCTATATTCCCATACCATTGCAAATGGGAATGATGCATCAAACTGTGAGGGATTCTAATTCAAGGGGGACAGAGCTTATGTTTATATGTACATGTCAATGCATTTTTACAGATGAATGTACACATCTAGAGCACATTCCTATTCATGAATATGTGCATATACATTGATACAGTCACATTTTTTTAAATTGTATTTATTTTTTGGCTGTTGTTTTTGTATTCATTGTTTTCTTGAGCTTGTGCTAATTTGTGTATTTGAAGAGTTGGATTCTTGAAATAAGGCCACATTATACATACATTGTGTATAAACTGTATTCTCTCTGCCATTTTTTTTAAACTGTGCAAAAAAACAATTAAATCTCCTTAGCAACCCTGCACCATGAGCGTCCTTTCAAGCATCACTCACATGTTCTTCACTTGGGCTGAGATGTTTTATCTCAAATCTAATTTATTTCTGACCACAATTTCAGACATTCTGCTGTCAACGTGAAAGAGAAGAGTCTTTTTCTCAGAAGTTTTCTCCATTTATCTCACTGTTGTCTGCGTAACTGTTCTTCCGTCCGCAGATGAAACCAGTCTGACGCCGCCTCCAGCCAGTATTTTTCCAGCGATGCAGGTTCCAGCCCCAAAAGAAAGACCCAGAGGATCCATCCTAGAGTCAGTCCTGTCTCATAAAGATCATCTGCTGGCTCAGACGGGTGTCACTCTTCCCTCTGATCTGAGGCCTGTGTTCAGAGCCGGAGAGCTGAGGAAAGTTTTCCCTTCACACAGCGACACTGTTCACCCCATCCTACCTCCAGCCGATGACCTCCCCACTGAACCCCCGGAGGCCATCGCAACACCCATGTGGAATGTTTCCCCATCCGTCCGCCCTGACGCTGAGCCGTCCGTCACCACTGCTGTCCCGACCACTGTGAATTCAGAGACGACGTCTGGCGTGCTCAGCCCAGGTAATGTACACTTAAAAAGAATCTTTCTTTAGCAGAACACAAAGAAGATCTTTTGAGTAATATCTTCATACAATGGAAGTCAATGGAGTTCAGTGTTGTTTGATGATCAACATTCTGTTGCATTATAGTAAGTGCTTTTTAGATCTATTTTACAACGTTGTATTTTCATCAGAGAAGAAGTGTTTATGTGATGCACACTTTCATTTGATTTGATTCACTTCAGCTCCTCGCTCCTTTTGCCAATCTCATTTCTGGAATGTTTTTCCACACCCAGCACGAGTCTTCTTTCATGTGGCTCTTCTGAAATCATCTTATTTCTGAGATGAGCAATCTTGAGACAAAGCTGTCTGACATTTTCCTCCAGAGTTAACTCACTGCAGGGTGAATTTCAGTGAGCCGGAGGGCTACATTGATTCTTCAGATGACCCGCCGCTTCCCGAGGCGGCCTTCCTTCAGTGCACGTACACGGTGACTGTATACACGGGGTACGGCGTTGAGCTGCAGGTACGCGCTTTGTGTGTTTAATAAACGTGACCGACTGCATTAGATGTCTGGACTGATCTGGCACCTGTTAATGCATGAATGCGTTTAACTGATGTTAACAGACTGTGTAATCCAAGAAATAAACGGATGCAGAACACCGACAACATCGTGCGGCCCGCAGGGATTATCTGGAAATACAATCTGCTGCTTAACAAGCTTTTATTCTGTAATGAAATCTCATCCCCCGCGCGCGTTCTCGCTCGCCCTCACAGGTTGACTATCGCTGCGTCCGAAATGGCATTCAGTGACAGAACGAACAGAATTTAAATAAGTACCCATCGGCCGTTAAAACAGTTGTTTTCCGCTATTTTATTTGATTTACTTTTAAATTTGACCGTTGCTCAGCCCCCGTGGGGTCATATGATAGATAAGTGTCCATCCGATCATATCTCGGCGGAAGTAGTATTAGAGCATCCGGGACTTTTCTCGCCAACTGTTATTCGCATACTGAGGTTTCGGACATACTACTCATGACTCATAAGGAGTGTCCCAAACTGCGCACTTACGCACTATACAACGCCCTTTCAGTAGTGTGAGTAGTGCGTTCACGTTGAAGTGCTCGGTAAGTATGCACTTTTTAGACCGAAAATATGAAGTGCGGAACTGTGGACACTTGACGCACTCAACGGTCGCGGTCTCGCTGACGTAGCGTAAGGGAGGCGGGGCTATCGGACGCTGCTCGAGCTAAACTCTCCTGCAGAGTGATGACGCTTCAATCTGATGATGACTAAAGTAATGCTCGACAAACACATGAAAACTACATTAACACATGAAAACTACATTAAATTAAAAAGGTTAATTTTTATTCACACGCTTTGTGGCGTGCGATTGACGTCATTGACGCTCGTCTGGGAAACCGATATACTTCCGGTTGGTATAAAACCGTTTCGTATTCCATTTTTGGATGCGATTAATCATTAAACAGCCTACTGTACTAAATTTATATAATCTTTAATGATTTTAATATTAAACGAAATTATACTAAATGTATCTTGGTGTTACATTGAATGTTAAGCTATAAAATAATATTCTACACTAACATTATCAGTATAATAACTTTCGTTATTATGAATTCTATTCTATACTTTACTAACATCCTATTATGAATATTTTTTTATGAATGTTAATGTATACCTATACTATTTGATACTCTATACGTGCTATACGTAAGGGATAATCCACAGCTAGCCGTGCGTTAAAGGGTTTTATTGCACGATGTGGAGGCCAAGAACCACCCGACGCGAAGTGCATTAAAACCCTTTAACGGCTAGCTGTGGATTATTTCGCCTATACCATGGTCATTTGCTAAGTAAAAGCTGTTATTGTTGTTTACAGTGTCATTTTAGATCAAACAATTGAAAATTAGTTTTTTTCGTATGTTAATTTTTTATGTAATCAAACTGATCGGAGCTACCAGTGCGTTAAAGGGTTTAAAAAGCACACCTTCCAGCCAATCAGAATCGAGTATTCAAACAGACCATGGTATACTACTATTATAAGTGTCATTATGCATGTTATAGTATGCTATATTGTATTATATTATACATAACTGTGTTGTGTATCGTAGGTCAAAAGTGTCAACCTGTCAGAGGGAGAGCAGCTGTCAATCAGAGGGATTGATGAAGGCGGAGCCCTGCTCGTACTTGCCAATCAGACACTTCTGGTGGAAGGTCAGGTGATCCGCAGTCCAACCAATACCATCTCTGTGTTTTACCACTCTTCTCCAGAGGGAACCGTTGGCATGTTCCAGCTGCATTACCAAAGTGAGTCAGTCCTTTTATTCTTAAATCCACTCATGCATACGTGCTGTCGCAGGTTATTTTGACCCGGTTAAGGCTTCATCAGAGATTATTATAGTGTACCGAGAACAGCATGAAACAGTGCCTCTGTGCTTTTATAAAGATCATTTCATTTTAAAGTCTCATGTTTACTGTAATGATTCCCTGAAGCGTTTGTGTTCATGTTTAGATCCATAAGTGGTTCACAAACATTCTGCGTTTGTTGCACATGTTTGGAGTTGTTGGACAGACTTTGCCTGTAAACTTTTAATTGAATCATTTCCCATTTGGTTAATTGGTTCTGGATGGATCTTGTCGTGTCCATTAACTGACTAATGTGCTTCACCCGAGGGCTCGTTTCTGAAGCTTTCTTCTACCGTCCTGTGCATGGTTTGTGTTCATCAGAGGAAGTCAGATATTTAATTTATTTATGATGAATAGTTCATACACCTCCAAATAAAAATTAAAGGTACAGTTTGTAGAAATCGGTGCTAGAGGGCCCACGATCAAAACAACAACAATGGCGTAGCTTGATGATGCTGTGTAGAAGCATGGAATGATGGGATATGTTGTCTTCAACTCCACCGCTGGTGGTACCGCTGATACATCAATCAGACGGGAACGAGAAATCATTTTTGAGGAAGAGGTGAAGTAATGTAGTTTTGTAAATGTTGCGTTTGATGAAATCATTTTGTTTCATTATAATGAAATAGACACGAGTAATGTAAGGTTTAAATCTAAATTGTCAGTCATAGATGTTACAGTAATTGTCCAATTCAATGGTGTGATAACGCTGTGCAGTTTTAAGTGTTCAAATCAGTCATAGTAAAAGTAATTTTGAACGAACCCACATCATTTGCAGTAATGCTAGACGGACGCATCTGTCTACGACTCTGTCACGCGGTTGCTACGTCAGTAAAGGTGGTAACAAAGGGTAACGCGGATATGACCCCATTGACAGGCGACTTAACGGCCCCAGTTCACTGTTTAGAATGGAGATTTTCTCAGGATTTAAAAGCAGTGGAAAACATTTGAGATATTGTAAGCACTCCGATGAAATATATATATAACATTGACCAAGTGGTATTTGGATATTATACTGCAAAAACTTTAACTAGGGATTTTACTACTAATACACTACAAATGAACCATACTGTAGTTTAACTGTGGTACTTCAATCTGCCAAAACAAAACGGGTTACTACACTTTTACTATAATAAAAGCATGGTGAAGTTTTGGAAATAACATGTTAAATAAAGTATTTGATCGTGTAAAGATATTAAATGCTCTCGTCTTTATAAGTCAGTTTGAATAAAAGCATGAATGTAAGTGTAAGCTGATTTGGAAACAGATGTTTTAGCTTTTTGCTTTTGAATTTGACAGATGAAAAGTCTGAGTTTTTACATTTCTTAGCGTCACTAACGCGTCTTTCTTCTGCAGTTTTTCGTCTGAGTTGTGCTCTACCCAGACGGCCTCATTTTGGAGAAGTGTCAGTAAAAGATCTCCATCCCGGAGGCACGGCTCATTTCACGTGTCACATGGGATATCACCTGCAGGGAGACGCCACGCTCACCTGTCTCAACGCCTCACTTCCTGTCTGGAGTCAACACGAACCCAGCTGCAGAGGTAACAGAACCTTAAAAAAATATATAAAACATCTGAAACCAGAATATTACAGAAAGGTTGAGTTTATGATCATGGGTGCCACGGGTTTTTATATTCAATGTTAAATGACACTGGATGGATTTTGTCTGTCAATGTGTTGTTCGTGATGGGTGTTCAGTGTTGGGTGTAACTAGTTACTAAGTCATTAGTTACTCTAATTGAATTAAGGGATTACTCTTATTTTTTCATGCAATATTTCAGCATTTATAGTACATAGTTTATCAATGTTGGTCATTTTATTTTTCAAATTCATGTAGTCTCATAATCGTCAGTTAAAATCTGAAAATGCACTTCCTTCCTGTACTGACTATCCATCTCAAGTGATGTAAATTAGACAGCTTGGGCGGAGCATCTGTTAACTCCTCCCCTTCAACTGTCAGTGTGCTGCTAGTTTCATTTCAAAATAAATGCAAGAGCTGTTGTATACATCCAATCAATTTGTGGTCAACAACTCAAGCCACGCCCACTCCTTTTCTCCTTTGAAATTCCTTTTCACTCGGAAATGTGTCAGAATACGGAAGTAAAAACGATCGCAACTTCCTGTTCACAGGGAAGGTTGAAGTAGGATATAGAAAGTAATTAGTAATAAGTAATTAAATACATATTGGAGAGAGTCATTTGTACAGTAATCGTATTACACTATTGATGATGTAATTAGTAACTAATAATGAATTACTTTTCAGAGTAACTTTCCCAACACTGAGGGTGTTTGTGTGTTGTTTGTAGCTCTATGTGGAGGAGTTGTTAAAAACGCCACAGTGGGTCGAGTTCTGTCCCCGTCACCTCATCCGGGCTCCAACGGCACTCTGGATCGCAGCTGCTCGTGGTCCCTGGAGGCTCCGAACGGTCAGCGGCTTCACCTCCATCTGGAGAGAATGTTGTTAGGTCCGACGGACAGGTACACGCGTGTGATCAGAATGAGTTTTTCACAGGTCAATAAAACACTGACATCACCTCTCATCATGAAGGCTGGTGTTGTGGAGCGGTCTGGATGCAGGTTCAGTGGTCCTGTTCGATTCCGGCCGCGGCGGCCCCATTCCGTTTGAGGGAGTGATCAGCGAGGGACCTGCCGTGCGGGTTCAGTTCATAACGGACCGACCCAACAACCACAACACTGGATTTAACATCCGTTTCGAGGGTACAGCACAAACCAACGATAATCTCCCGATCAAACCCTGAGGATGGTTCTCACGTGCTCTGTTCTTTACGTTTAGCGTTCGAGAAAGGCCACTGTTACGAGCCGTACATCCAGAACGGGAATCTTAGCAGCACGGACCCGACGTACGGCGTCGGGACGGTCGTGGAGTTCACGTGTGACCCCGGACACTCGCTGGAGCAGGGACCACCTGTCATCGAATGCATCAACACACGAGACCCCTACTGGAACGACACAGAGCCGCTCTGTAAAGGTGACCGACATCCCAACATATCTAAACAAGACTTTATGATGAATGTCAGGGAGGGCGGATTTACAGCTAATGATGTTCTTCTTAAATTATGTCATGTTTATAGTGGAATGTGTTAATGTGATGATGATAATGTCCTACTTAAAATGCTTTTGATGTGCTTTTTCTTAAATTTCATCTTTTGTTGCTAGTCTGTGAGAAAACAAAATCATCAGAGTCGTCTTGAGCTGTTGAAGTGAAATAGACCTTATTGTATTCCTCAAGTGTCTGCACTTTAATAAAATGTTATTGTTTTACTTTACTTTATTATAAAGCACACATATCATATTTTTAACAAAACTACAGTCAATAAACACATGTTGTTTTATTGCCTTCAGTACTCGAGTACATTTAAAATCTTCTACTGTCTTACTTTTGGTATTACTATTTTTGCACTATTCAATTCAATTAATTTCATGTTTATTTGTATAGCACTTTTCACAGTTTACACTGTTGCACAACAGCTTTACACAACGGCACAATATAAAAACATAAATAGAAAACAAAAAATTATATTTAAAATAATTTCATTTGGAATTTTTATCATCTGGAGCTGGCGTCATCTAAACGTCCCTGCAGTGTTACTATAGAAGTACTTTTTGATGTACTGTAGACTTAAAGACTAAAAATGTTTTTATTAATTGTGTATTTATAAATGAAACTTTTGTAATCATTCACCTCATTTCAAACCTGTATGACTTTCTTTCTTCTTCTGAAAGATATTTTGAAGAATGTTGAAATTAAACAACACTGAGATTCATTGACTTAAAACCACTGAGACATTTCTCAAAATATCTTCTGTTGTGTTCAACTAAAAAGAGCGTCACAGACAGATTTACAAACACGAAAGAGAAAATAAATGATGACGGAATTTTTTTTGACTTTAACAGCAAAAGTTCACAGATGCAGGAGTTATACAATATAACAAAATGTGTTTGTGAAGGTGAAAAGTGAAGTCGCTTGAACGTGCTACATGCTTTGAGTTTATTTCATTTATGTTAAAACATTGCAGAAAGAGTAGATTTTATTTACAAAGCTTCCAAGTGATTGTGTTAAAATCACAGCGGTGACAGCGGCGCTACTGAACGACACAGCAGAGGACACGTCGGTCCTTATCGACATGCACGGATGAGATTAATCTACATTAGCCTGAAAGATGCAAAGCAGCTAATGAAGTGAAGCGCAATAATAACAGGATTCACATTTAGACGTTTGACACGATTCCGTTTATTTCTGAGAGAGAAATGGCTGTGAAATGAGTCTCATCTCTCCGCAGCTCTCTGTGGCGGTGACCTGTCAGGTCCCAGCGGCGTCATCCTGTCGCCCAACTGGCCCGAGTGGTACGGCGAGGGTGAGGACTGCAGCTGGAGGATTCACGTCGGTGAAGATAAACGCGTCCTGCTCGATGTGCAGCTGTAAGTTATCCTGTCAAACAGCTGCAGAAATCAAGTGAGAATGTGACTCGCTTCGTTTCCTCCCACACAACCTCTCTCTCTCTCTCATTAGATTGAACCTGAGTGACAGCGATATGTTGACCATTTTGGATGGTGATGAAGTCACGACACGTATTCTTGGACAGTTTGTAGGAGGCACCAGCCCGTTTAAGATGTCGTCCTCGACCCCTGACCTCACCGTCATGTTCCACTCAGATCCAGCCGGGCTGGTGTTCGGGAAGGGTGAGGGCTTCATCATCAACTACATGGGTAAGAGAATCTACAGTAAGAAAAGGGTTAAAAAGATGAAAAATCTGTGTTTGTTGTCATAGATTTGTGTACATAGATGCCTCATTAGCGGCCGTTCGCTATGGATCAGTCATCTGTCATTTTGAAACGGACAACTGAAATGACTGTTCCAAGATGGCGGACGCATTGATGTGTATGAAGTAGGGATGTGAGGATTCACTCAGCTTGACATGCGATTTCATTCACAACTTTTATACAGAATGAGTTGAGGCAAATTAAAAATAAACAACTGCACTTTAATTTCTTCTCTAATGCTGCACAATTATTTGTCAAATATTTTTTTTGGTCGAATAACAAAACCAAATTGTTGTTTTAACACAAATTCCAAATAAAATAAAAAAGTATCTTTAATATAAACAAACTAAGTCTTTGTCTGTGCTTTTCCTTGCTTTAACTTTTTTAGGAAATATCAGCATGTCAACACTTACAAAGTTAGCAGAAAAAAAACTGCGGCCCCTGCTTTTCAAAGCATGAACTGCGATTCTTTTTACGTCTCAAATGAATCATCATATATTATATTTGATTTTCTACCTGAAAAAACCTGAAAGAATCAGGAGGTGTGTCTTTTAATGCAGTCTAGTTTTACAAGTCTGTAGACAGATTTTACCTCCAATGTTTTCTTTCACAGACACTTTATATCCAAACCTTCAGTCTGTTTTGTGCATTATGGACCCTCAGGATGAGTCTTTCTTTTCAAATGACTTCAGTGGATCCATTATGTTCTCAAGTGCTCGGCGTGCATTTCAATCAATCCTTTCTTTCATAGACCATGAGTATTTTGAGCTCTTGAAATCTCCCATCATTCGCTTCTCCCCCTCCTCCTTTCTGTGCCGGCTGCCCTCATTCACTCACATTTAGTTTCTCTCTCTCTACCACTCACACACACACAGAATTCCCAGTAATGGAGGCACACGGATACTCTTTTAGGTGAACATGATGGTAGATGATGCAATTCTCTGCTAAATAAAGGTCACTGATGCTGAATTAATTCACAATGGTGCTCGTGTACAAACCAAACTCGAATCCAATGTATAATCGAGATTGTTGTTATTTTTTCTCAAGAGGTGTCACGCAATGACTCGTGTCCGGACCTGCCCGAGATCCAGAACGGCTGGAAGACCACGTCTCACGCGGCTCTGGTTCGAGGAGCCCACATCACGTACCAGTGTGACCCTGGTTATGACCTGGTGGGCAGTGAGACGCTGACCTGTCAGGTGGACCTCAGCTGGAACACTCAACCTCCCTTCTGTGAGAAGAGTGAGTCGAGCACCGCCGGTGACATCACTAATAAGAGTTCCAGGAAATATTTATTTTCATGTCCGTCTTGTCTTCTTTTCTCCCTCGTCCTCATTAGTAATGTACTGCACAGACCCGGGGCACGTCGAACACTCCACACGCACGCTGTCTGATCCTAAACTGCTGGTTGGCACCACCATCCAATATAGCTGCATTCCCGGATTCATCCTGCAGGGCGGCGCCACACTCACCTGCTACGGCCGTGAGCCTGGAACACCCGTGTGGACGTCGAGATTACCTCATTGTGTTTGTGAGTGTTGTGAATGTCGGATCAGATAGCGTCTCTTTACACTTGTCGCTTGCGGATGAAAGTTTGTTAAGGAGATGTGCTTCATATATCTCTGTGCATTAGCGCAAGAATCTGTGTCCTGTGAGAATCCGGGACTCCCAGACAACGGCTACCAGATTCTGTCGAAGAGACTTTATCTGCCGGGAGAGTCTCTGACCTTCGTGTGTTATCAAGGATATGAGCTGATTGGTGAGATGGCCATCAAGTGCATTCTGGGAAACCCTTCTTTCTGGAGTGGACCGTTGCCGCTGTGTAGAGGTACGCATACATTAAAGAAAATAAGCACATACACTTCTGCTCTTTCAACTGTGATGGGTGTTATTTAAATGCTTATCTATTAATCAATTTAAAGTGTTTTTGTGTCTTGCTTGTAGTGATATCAAACACATTTTTTAAATGTTTGAAAACACAAAAAAATGTATTATCTTTTATCGTCATTTCTCAAGTAAATATAACTCGTATTAGGATGTCTCTTATAGCTTTATTAAATTTTTCGTGGGTTATGCTTAAGAATATTTTCTTAAATTTCTGTATATAAAAATATTTATTTTACCTTGCTTAAATCTTATTCTGAGTTTGTTCAACACATGTTCTGTTTTGTTTTTTATTGTACGGCTCCTTTAAAGTGATGGAAATTGTTAAAAGTTTATAACAAATAAATTTGACTAACTTTGATATTTTGCATTTTCAGCCACTCATGAATGTTCTGGCAATCATGCATTAGAGGGTGAGTTTAATTTTAAACTCTCTCATGGCACTTACGGCCTTTTCACAATGATGTAACTTAACTTCTGCCTTTTCGTAAAGCAGTGTATCATAACATCCGTCTTGCAATAAACAGGGAGAAGAAGAAGAACTTCCGTTTTGCCATCGTGCTGGAATTTAAAAACAGTGAAAAAATAACTGACAGAACACGTATTCAAGTACTTATTCTAGCACCTTCGCTAACTCAAAAAGAAAACAAAACACTTTCCTTCATAATCAGACAGGTACTGTTAAACGAGGCGCTAAGCGGAAGTAACGCTACAATGCTTTACGGCAGAACGGAAGATGCATGACGTCATGTGAAAAGGGCCTATTGAGTCTGAAATTTGCGTTCGAAATTTCCACACGTTATAAAATAATT
Organism: Triplophysa dalaica; assembly: GCF_015846415.1. Taxonomy (NCBI): domain Eukaryota; kingdom Metazoa; phylum Chordata; class Actinopteri; order Cypriniformes; family Nemacheilidae; genus Triplophysa; species Triplophysa dalaica. The sequence goes on along the minus strand of NC_079563.1, from coordinate 19,600,950 downwards.
ACGACCTCACGTTGTGTCAATCACATTTACACACTGCCCCGATATTTTCGTCCGGAATTTAAGCGTTTTTCGCATCTGTAGATACCATTTTGAGAGGCGTTTTGAGGATTCAGAGTCAATTAACAAATGAGAACCAAACAAGAAAAAACGCATACGACAATCTCGGACTGTATGTGCAAAGACCCTTTAACGTCTCTCTTTCATAACTGTTGTAGTGCGCTATTGTAAATATCTGAGAATATTTCTATCATATGATGTTCTTGTACGTTGTGTCCAGTGGCTGAGGCTGCGTCAGACTCATCTTTTGATGGAGGGAGTATGGCTCTGGTCATCTTTATACTGGTGCTGCTGGTGTCTGTTTTAGTGGGAGGGGCTTACGTCTATGTCACAAGGTGAGTCATTTAGACATGTGATGGTGCAATATGAAGCTGTTGTGTTCATGCAAGTTCAATCAAAACACTGGCCTGCTCAGATCACTGCAGTACCATCTTTAAGTGTTAAAGCGCCACCTACTGGTCATAGCATCACATTTAGCCACACATTTTTCTGTGAAATTTTCTTAGCAAATTTCATTTTTATTTGTTATGTTCAAGATCACTTCACCTTAAATAAGTCATTGTTTGTTTTAGCATGACCTTTTTATTAAGTGTTCTGTGAAAACACGTGTAAAGAGACTTTTTATTTATTTATTTATTGAAATTGTGTTTTTAAAGTGTAGACAGAAAAGTGTGGACTGTGTGATCAGGCCATTAACCAGCTCAGAACATATGATGTGAAAGCGCACGTTTGTCTTTTCTCTTTACAGGTGTCGTTATCATTCGAACCTAAGACTGCCTCTCATGTACCCTCATCCCTACAGCCAGATCACCGTGGAAACAGAGTTCGACAATCCTCTCTATGAGACAGGGGGGGTGAGAGTCTCATCATTTTGTTTTGTAGACTTGACTTGAATTGTGCTCACATTGCAAGATGCCCCGTATTGCTATCTTGTGTAATGTTTTGTGTGTCGGTTGTGTTTACAGGACACAAGAGAATACGAGGTGTCCATATGAAGAGGCCCATGAATGCATTCTGTGTTGCTCCAGTGCTTTAAGGAAGTGATGTAAATAGCTCCTGACAATTTCCTCTTTCCCCCCCTCCTCAACCTCCAGAGGAACGTACATCGGCCGAGAGAGAGAGAGAGAGAGAGAGAGAGAGAGAGGGTTGTGTCGGAAGGGGGTTGTGAAACGGGAAGTTTCAGTTGTGAATCTGGTTGGCCAGCAGAAGTTACTGTGTTTTTTTCGGCACGTACGCACTCGCAGCAGGAGGTTTTCATTGTGACATTCGAACATGTGATGTGTACGTGAGCGCTTATGTGTGATACGAGTTGAAAAACAAGATGACATGAAGGAAAGTCACCCGGAGGGTGGCGGCGCTCTCTGTGTGTTTCTGTGGCCGTCCTGCCTGCTGTCATTTTTAAGTCTTTGTACTTAGAGCCGTTTGTAGTGCAGGTTTTAAAGTAGTATTTTTTTTCCCTGCAAGTGATGTCGTATGACAGCGGAGAGAAAAGATGTATTTATTTTCAAGTATACGTGAAATGTTTCTCCGCTGATCAGTGAATACTTCATTTTGGAGACGAAGAAAAAAATGTGACAGATTTCTGTAAAGAAATGTTTGAAAACTGAATAAATACATTTAAATCTTTTATAACACGAATGTGTCTTGATTTAATAAAAGGCTTTATTTTGAAAGATCAAATCTATTCCAAAATAACACATAGAAGTACAAATGAGTTTACTGTTCACCCAAAAAAATCATGTGGTTGAAAGATATGAAGAAATGTCTCAGTGGTTTTGTGTTCATACAACGGAAGTCCGTGAGGTTCAGTGTTGTTTGATTATCAACATTCTTCGAAATATCTTATTTTGTGTTCTGAAGTAGAAAGAAACTCGTATAGGTTTGACATGTTATGAGGATAAATGAATGCTGAAAAAAAACCTATACTATACAGACTATACTTTTCTTCTCTAAGCTGTAAATGCAAAATATTAGCAAAACATGTATTTTTGAATCCAGGGTCCGCCCACTTTTACTTTTTCACTGCAATTTTTCTCAATTCTGTCCACCCGTTTCCTTTCATTGTTTAATCTTTGATAAATGTCCGATTCTTTCACGTGTTTCCATCACCATCAGAAATGTTTTCTTTAAAACATTGATGCACAGGAATCATTGGTGTGCTTGTAACTCTCAAGTTTGGATCTGAGTGACGCGTGTGTTGAAACCACATGTTATTGTAGATCTTAACTTTCATCTGCATTCACTTCCTGTTTGTGTCCATTTGACTTCAACCCTGAACTTCATGCTCGTACAGTGCGGCTTTCATGAAGGTACAGAAATTGTTTCTTGTTTCTTTAATGATTTCTTTGGAAATGTTTGCTTGCGTGCTTTTATTTCTCTCATCGCTTGTCAAAGTTTTCACAAAGTTTTTTTCCCCGGTGACCCAAACCTGTTTCTCTTCTTCATGTCAAACTCAAAACAACTGTATGTGCTGTACAATACGATTCATTTACTGTATATACTGCTGTGAAACTTGTTATTGAATCAATAACTTCTTAGTTTTCACAACAACCAAGAGAGGAAGTTTAGTCACGTCTGAAGTTGACTTCCTCTTGACTGCTTTGCAGACTGAGATTGAAAAGTAAAACTGTTCTACGAATACAAATATGTCTTTATAAGAACAAGAATACTCGAATGCAAAACCTACACTGCGAGTCTTCTCATGAATCATAATTTCAATTCTCAGGCTTTATTTTTCCAGCGATGTCATTCGAGTGATGCGACTGTCAATCAGACGAGGATCTGTAGTCCTGTTCACCCTGTTTGTAGTCTGCACTCTCACCAGGACCCTGTTTCGTGTCCTCAAATGTCACGGATCACCTCCCGGTACACGTCTGGTGTCTGTGGTTCGAAACTGGAACCAGACTCAGTACCGTTACGACCAGCACACCCCGGTCGTGTTTGTGGGTGGGTTTCCTCGCTCGGGGACCACCCTGATGCGTGTCATGCTAGACGCCCACCCCGACATTCGCTGCGGGGAGGAGACGCGGGTGATTCCCAGAATCCTCGCGCTGAGACAGAGCTGGGGACGTCACGGTCTTGAGGGTCGCATGCTCGAGGAGGAGGGCATCGGTCAGGAGACGCTGGACGCGGCGACCACAGCTTTCATACTGCAGACCATCGCACGTCACGGCGAACCTGCACCACTGCTGTGCAATAAAGACCCGTTTACACTCAAGAGTGCTGTTTATCTCTCACACCTGTTCACCAAGTAAGAGACTTAATGCAGGGGTCTGACAGGTTAACACACTATAAACGTGATTTGTAGATATGTTGACTATAATAAGGAAAGATTGTATATCAACACCACACTTTTAAGTAAGTTATGTGGACTGGAGAGTAAAGTAAAACACTTTATGAGGTAATTAGTTGACGTTCGCAAGCCGGAAAAGGGCTGCGATCAAAAGTCTTAAAGGGACAGTACACCCGAAAACACAACTTCTGTTATTCTGTTCCGTCATCAGTCTCATGCAGTGTTGGGTGTAACTAGTTACTGTAATTTACTTTCTTTTCTCTTGAGAATTAGGGATTACTGTAATTTTTCTGTAATTTAATTACAGTTACTTTTGATGTTTCCACTATGGCACTCACATATATTACACACAGTATTTCGTTTAATTACATCAAAAGTAATTGTAATTAAATTACAGAAAAATGACAGTAATCCCTAACTGTGTGTAATATATGTGTGTGCAATAGTGGAATTGACACCAAAATTCAAAGTCTAATTTTAAAATCTGTGCTTTAATATATAATTCTCACCTTTGTAATACTTTGGTCAGTTAAAAATACTACTTTATGTAGTTTTTTATTTATTTGAATGAATTAAAAGGCCTGTTTCATGTCTATCCTTGATTCACATAACTTATCAAGGTTGATATAGGATATAGAAAGTAATTAGTTAATAAATACCTTTTGGAACTTGTACAGTAATCTAATTACACTATTAATTATGTAATTAGTAACTAGTAATTAATTACTTTTTCAGAGTAACTTGCCCTGTTCTCACGCCATTCAAACCTGTTTCTTTTAGAAATGTCCTGTGGTTTTGTCATTAGGATTATTGTTTGATTATCAAAACATCTTTTGTGTTCTGTGGAAGAAAGTCATACATCATATCAAGATGAGTGAATAGTCAACGAGTTTTCTTTTTTCAGAAACACTGTTAGCGATTTCTGTCAATTAAACAGTATTTATCTGTAGTATCCACTGTATTTTACTGTAAAACCGCTGTACGGTATGATAACTGTATGGTTAATTTACAGTAAGTTACTGGCAAACAGCTGCCAGTAAGTTACTGCAAATTGAACAGGAAACTTCTTACTGCACTCTTAACTATTATTGTAAATTGACAGTACACAGTTAAGAAACAGTGTTTGGTATATTTCACACAATTTCCCAAATAGAAACAGTCCAATGTAACTTTTCATGTATTTTGTCTTGAAATCACATTTGTTGTTTTCTTGTGTATCGCTCAATTGAAATATCCAACACACAGGTGTTTGTCATGCCTTGCTCTTTCTCCACGTAATTTCTGGCGTCCTTTCAGCTCAAAATTTCTGCTGATGCTGAGAGACGGCCGGGCGTCAGTGCACTCCATGATCTCCCGGCGAGTCACCATCGGTGGATTTAACCTGGCCAACTACAGAGACTGTCTGTCAAAATGGAACAGTGCAGTGAATGCGATGTTGTCTCAGTGTCTGGCTGTGGGCAGGAGGAGGTGCATGACGGTACGCTACGAGGATCTGGTGTTACAGCCACGTGCTACCATGAACAGCATACTGCGATTCCTGAACACACCGTGGCACGAAGGGGTGCTTCACCACGAGGACGCCATTGGGAAACCAGGAGGAGTGTCACTGTCCAAGTGAGGCTACATTACAAACAAGCGCATGATGTGTTGATATACTGTTCCAAGTGATTCCTCACTGTTCTGCTTGGTTTTAAAGAACCGAGCGTTCCACGGATCAGGTGATCAAACCGGTTAACCTGGAGGCCCTCACGCGGTGGGTGGGACACATCCCAGCAGACGTCCAGGAGGACATGGAGAACATCGCTCCGATGCTCCGCAGGCTGGGATACAACCCTAATGCCAATCCTCCAGACTATGGTCAACCGGAACCTGAAGTGGTCAACAATACACAAAGGGTATTAACGCATATATGAACGGCATGTCACACCAGTTTTGTATTTAAATGTCGTCGATTATGGTGTTTACTTTACGTGTCTTTTGCAGCTTTTAAAAGGAGACTTTAAAACTCCAGCAAACTTAAAGAGATGGGACCAAGTGAGTGCTTCTAAAAAGTATATGTTTGTTTGACACTATCAAATCTGAGCCGACAGAACATGCCTACGTGAAAAACACTGCAGTATACTTTAGTATTTATTATAGTAAATGTAGTAAATTGTAGAATATTCAACTATGCTAAAGTATTCGGTTTGTTTGTTTTAATTAACTGTACTTTTTAAACCATTTTGAGAAAAAATGAATGTAATACTTAAGCTTCTTATATTTTGTTTGACAGATACCTCAGAAGAGAGAGAAACTTAATGGTTGATCAGTTTAATAACTTCACAACAAGTGTCAGGATACAGAGAGAGCTGGACATCTCTGAAAATGATATTTGTAGAGGACTGGGTCACAATTTACCCAAACATCACCATAACCCAACTGAACAGATTCCTAAATCAAGTGAACTGCCGTCGAATGTCATAAAAGTGAATGTTAACACAGTAATATATCATAAAGCATATTTCACATCTGCATTTGTGATTTTTCTCAGGTATATTTATTATTTCCTGCTGTATTGTGTAGATTATATTGTTTTATTTTCGCGTAGAAAATGACAAAGATCACTGCAGTTGTGTTGTTTTGAGGAAGAGAAGCCGTGACGACGCGCTGTTGCTATGTGCGCTCGTGCATTTTCCTGACCTACTTAAATCGAGTCATTTTTCATTTGCAAGTGCCAACACGCCTCTTTAACCCTCTTAATGACTCCAAATGGATTTTATTTTAATAAAGAAATAATGAAAACAGCGCAGTGTGTTACCCTCTATTTTTTAAACATGTTGTGTCAGTGAAGGTTTGAAATAAAAGCATAAAATCAGACTGTGCCAACCCTGTGCAGTACACCGCATCATATCACTCCGCCACTGCCTCAACCCTCACGAAAACGGGAATATTATTCACTTACAAAGAACACGTTTAAAAACGGGTCTGCATGCGTTAACTATACCGCATTTGTTGTTAAAGTAAAGCTTACATAAACGGATGCTTATAAATTAGACCGCAGCAGCTGTGTGAATAGTGCCCAGGGCGTAGCGGCGGAAGGATACATCACGTTCTGTATAAATACTCGGCTCTTTTGTTTTGAGCGTTAGATTCGTTGCTGTTACGAGAGAGTTGAAACGTTTGCCCTGTGCTTTTTCCAGAAAGGAACATTTGTTTGTAAGTATGAAGTAAAATCTGTCTAAATTATACCAACATGAAGGAATTAGCGAAAGTGAAAGACATTAAATGTCTGGTGTTCTAAAATGTAGATTTTTAAGCGTTAGCATATTAGCTTTGTCGGCTAACCGGACTTTTGTGTAATTCATTATTAAATATGTATCCTTTTTTTCACGTTTAATTGTACGTTTACGAATAATCGTCGGTCGTGTTTTCCTCTGGTTTTAGTATCACGTATTTTGGTGGAATGTTTCGGAATGTATTTTGGTACGTTTAAAGCATTCATCGGGTTAATGTTAAAAAATAATAACAGCTGTCAGCCGGCAACACACGTGTTGTAGTTGAACCTCAAACCCCCGTTCGAAAAATACATTTTTTTTTACTGCATTTACCTCTTTTTTTATCGATATCATCGAAGTTGCCTGGTCTTTTTTGTGGTATATTGTCGCCATTTTGTTTTGTATCGCCCATTTTTGTTGCACTGTGACGCACAGTTGAGTCAGCTGTAATTGTGTGTTAAAGACCGTGTATAGCAATTTCTTTGTTGAGAGGAATTTTCAAGAAAATTCTTTTCATACAAAGACATTTAGATTACATTGAATAATACTACAAATAATAACTTTGTTGTATCTCCCCCTCATTTGGCTTGCTGTTATTTAAAATTTCACTTTATTTTGTGTTTTAGCGTAAAGATGCAGATCTTTGTAAAGACCCTGACTGGCAAGACCATCACCCTTGAGGTGGAGCCCAGTGACACCATTGAGAATGTCAAGGCTAAAATCCAGGATAAAGAAGGCATCCCACCTGACCAGCAGAGGTTGATATTTGCCGGCAAGCAGCTGGAGGATGGACGCACCCTGTCTGACTACAACATCCAGAAAGAGTCCACCCTCCATCTTGTCCTGCGTCTGAGAGGTGGTATGCAGATCTTCGTGAAGACCCTGACTGGCAAGACCATAACATTGGAGGTGGAACCCAGTGACACCATTGAGAATGTCAAGGCCAAGATCCAGGATAAAGAAGGCATCCCACCTGACCAGCAGAGGTTGATCTTTGCTGGCAAGCAGCTGGAGGATGGACGCACCCTGTCTGACTACAACATCCAGAAAGAGTCCACTCTTCACTTGGTGCTCCGCCTCAGAGGTGGTATGCAGATCTTTGTGAAGACCCTGACTGGCAAGACCATCACTCTTGAGGTGGAGCCCAGTGACACCATTGAGAATGTCAAGGCTAAGATCCAGGATAAAGAAGGCATTCCCCCTGACCAGCAGAGGTTGATCTTTGCTGGCAAGCAGCTGGAGGATGGACGCACCCTGTCTGACTACAACATCCAGAAAGAGTCCACTCTCCATCTTGTGCTGCGTCTGAGAGGTGGTATGCAGATCTTCGTGAAGACCCTGACTGGCAAGACCATCACTCTTGAGGTGGAGCCCAGTGACACCATTGAGAACGTCAAGGCTAAGATCCAGGATAAAGAAGGCATTCCTCCTGACCAGCAGAGGTTGATCTTTGCTGGCAAGCAGTTGGAGGATGGACGCACCCTGTCTGACTACAACATCCAGAAAGAGTCCACTCTCCATCTTGTGCTGCGTCTGAGAGGTGGTATGCAGATCTTCGTGAAGACCCTGACTGGCAAGACCATCACTCTTGAGGTGGAGCCCAGTGACACCATTGAGAACGTCAAGGCTAAGATCCAGGATAAAGAAGGCATTCCTCCTGACCAGCAGAGGTTGATCTTTGCTGGCAAGCAGTTGGAGGATGGACGCACCCTGTCTGACTACAACATCCAGAAAGAGTCCACTCTCCATCTTGTGCTGCGTCTGAGAGGTGGTATGCAGATCTTCGTGAAGACCCTGACTGGCAAGACCATCACTCTTGAGGTGGAGCCCAGTGACACCATTGAGAACGTCAAGGCTAAGATCCAGGATAAAGAAGGCATTCCTCCTGACCAGCAGAGGTTGATCTTTGCTGGCAAGCAGCTGGAGGATGGACGCACCCTGTCTGACTACAACATCCAGAAAGAATCCACCCTCCATCTTGTCCTGCGTCTGAGAGGTGGTAATTAATCTGGTCATGATGTTAGTCTTAAATTGGTCAAGACCAAACCCTTCACCCTGCCCCTTCCCTACTCTTGTTCCTATTAATCATTCAATAAAGTTCTAGCATTCCACTTTGGTTGTCTGACTCATCTTTTAAATATTTGATATGTGTAACGTATGAAATGCTAAATTGTATTTATAATATACAGTATTTATTAGTTCTGAAGAGTGTCACGGAATTTAGAATGGAATTTCTAGATTTCAAAAATATTTAAATGATCTTATGTACGGGTATTTGTAATTTTAGGATTAATTAAATAAACATATCTTTCCATGATACCCAAATTGTAAATTAAGACTGTTATATAGGCACTTTTATAGAATACATTTTTGGCCAACTCGCAGTGATCTAAAGTTATGAAACTTTTCGTTTTCTCATTACATAAAAATAATACTGGTCCAAAGTATGTTAGACTGTCATTGGCTGATAATGTGCTGCTGATAGAGTGTCAACTGAAAATCAATTTCATCCAATCAGCGTTAGTTTTAGTATCCGATAACCGTGATCTGTGAACCCCGGAGCAGATTTTTACCCAAATTGTCCAAGGCTTCATTAACTGTAAAGACAGTCCGTATTGAGTAACTTTCACAAATCAACCTTTGTCTTAGCAATTTAGATAACAGAACGCCCAACACCACCCTGCATTCCTCCTCTCTCACTGTCACATATAACAACCCCATCAAATATATTCATATACAGAAGCATGTGATTGACATCCACAGCTGCAGACAAATGTTTATCAAGAAAATTAACTTAAGGATGTTAATTGTAATGTGAGAAATATGACAACACCATGTGGAATTGTGTAATATTTAAAGTAAAACTGATATTAATGCAGTGGTGTGCATTACTTTACAGATGTAATTGACATTTCCAATATGGCTTTTAAGTTTAAATTGTTTTACTGTTTCAAGTTCTGAAGATTTTGCTTTTGCATTGTAGGTTAGCAACACAACAAAACACTCTTTCATGTGTTTAACTGAAATGAATTCAAATTTAGACGCCTCATCTATGTGTGCTTGATGGTGTTTGTCATGCCATTTGGAATACCAAATGAAGATCTGATATTCTTGTTTTATTTGCTAAGGTCACATTTTGAATTGGTCTCGGATGTATACTCGCAATCACATGAAAAGCCAATTTAAAAGGGTTGATTTTGCCTAAATGCTATGTTCTTTGCCCAGTTTAGCTTTCGCCCATGACATGAAATGTTACACTTTAATGGTTTGATGACAGGAGGCTGTCTTATCCCCGTGTGGAGTGTCTCATATGTGGTAATGATACAAATCTGTAAAAGTATTGAAAGAATGCTAATGTTATTCTTTATATAGCTTCATGTGGAGTTAAACAGTCTGCTGGTAAAGAGGTGGTTTTAAAACCCCAGGACATGTTTTGTCCTTCCCTCTAAGAGAACATAGCCGTGAGCCTTCAAAATGTGGAATTACAAAAACAGTATACAAAGTTATGTTGGATGTATTTACAAAGAGTGTCTTATTTTAACGTCTGGTGTGTTTAAAGAAACTATTTTCAATGTTACGAAGAAAACGTGAGTTTTCACATTCTCTAATGAACAAAAATAACTTTCTGATAATAAAGCAATGCGAGACATATTTTTTTCTACGTACATAGTAAAGCATTAAAATCGGTTGTGAAATGTACAAGTTTTAGTGCTTTTTATCCACATAAGCCGCAGCTCACTCGTTCACTTCAGTGTGTTTACAGGGACCGGTGTCCTGTCCAATATGGCGGCGCCGTTGACACTTTGCAGCCTCGGCCCAGATCCCTCCACGCGGGATAAAAAGCTATTTTTAGATCGATTCATGGGAGGACACATGTGACTACATTCACCAGAAGTCTCTGCTTTATAGGTGGAGCAATGAGCCCCATAAACATGGCAATCGAACAGCAAATCCCTCATAAAAGCACTTCAGCACGGACTTTAACATGACTACCAGCCGTACAGTCATAAAGTCCGGAGAGCATTAATATTTTGATGAAGTGCATTTTATGGCTTTATTTATTAAACTGAACGTTTCTTTTCCTGTTTAGTATCTTGAGTTCATTTGTTTTTAGAGACATATTTATTTATTGTGTTAAACTTGTGCATTTGTTCGTGAAGAGTTTGAAATAAGGATGGCTGTGTCTAAAGCTACAGTAGCGATCGTGCTTTTGGTTCTGGGAGGTTTGGGTGTTCTGTTCGGTACCGTGTTGGTGTTTGTCGGACCCATTATAATAGATGACCAGATTGTAAAGGTGAGTTTTATCTGACAGGGGCTTCATGTGACTTTATAAATGAATCGAGCTGTGTCTGTGTTCGAGGAGAATGAACTTGATCTGATTTTCAATATGAGCGATGTTACTGTAACACCTACCAGACCACATAACTGAATTAAAACATTGTTTTTGTGATTAGGTTTGTCAAACCACGTTCAGCATTGACACTTATCGTCATCTTTGTATAATTAATTTACAGACATGCCTTTGTTTGTTTTATTTGTTTGTTTTGTGTAACTGACACCTCTTTCTTTTCACTGTTCCATGTAATGTAGTCTATTCTATTTATTTAATAATTAATATCTGCACTCGTATGTATTTACTGTAAAGCTGTAGCACATTATGAATTTCATTTCATTTTGATTACATTAGTATTCAATTTACGCCACTATTTCATATACATATTCAACATCATTTTTTTTAAGAATGTGTGGTAGTCTCAATTTTTAATCAACTTCAGCTTTCAGTTCACTTTACTAATGTGACCATTTTTGTATTGTAATTTTTAAATAATATTTAGTATTTCTTTTGACTAATATGTGATCGTAACATCTTATTGATTTATATACATGTTGTTTTGTGTAATTGTTTAGATTTCTGGTGTTTCGTATCTTTGCAGAATGTGCAGATCAATCCGAAGAACGATCTCTCCTACACCATGTGGAAGGACATCCCGGTTCCGTTCTTCATGTCTGTGTATTTCTTTCATGTTCTTAACCCCGTTGAGATCCTGAAAGGAGAGAAGCCCATGTTGCAACAGAGAGGGCCGTATGTCTACCGGTGAGGACGTGGCTCTGTTTTCTTTAAAGCACTAATATGTTTTGTAATATGTGCTGTAATGGACTGGACGTCTAATGACCCTGTTGATGTTCAGACTCGTAGGCAAACACCGTGGAATTTACGCCATGCGAGTGTTTTGTCTCTATAGTCCAGTCAGGACCACCAAAATCTCTGAATGTCCCTCCTTTAGGATTTTAAGGAATGTTTTCAAATCGGTTTGATCCTCCTGTGCTAATAATGTGTCCACTTTAAACTCTTTCTTTCTTGACGGTCACATTTGACCTTTATGTGGATCTTGTAAACATAAATGTAGTGAAACAGAGTAAAATACTTTTCTTGTAGGCTCAGTCCAAAGTCATGTTGATGTTTTGCATAACATACATTGCTTAGCATTTCTCAGTTTATTAGTTTTTTATTCATTAAATCTAATACCAATTCATTCTTTTTTTTATTTGAGATGATTTTGTGGTATCATGTGCTTGCATGCATGTGTCAAATGGCGTGTCATCTTCCGTGACTTTCTAATATATCCGTGCCATTTCTGCTGACACACTCAAATGTCTTCCTCAAAAAGCAGAAGTTTGCAGTGTTTGGACAATTTCGGCATATAAAGACATCTCTGCTGACTAACCAAAAAAAACCCATCCTTTCTTTGACTTTTGTTTCTTCGGTGTGTTTCAGTGAACGGCGCTGGAAAGACAACATCACTTTCCATGACAACAACACAGTATCATATCGTGAATTTCGTCAGTATTTCTTCGAGGAGAGTATGTCTGTGGGAGATGAGTCTGATGTGGTCACCATCCCCAACATGCTTGTCCTGGTGAGTTTCTGCAGTGATGTTTTTCCCATCATCCCCGGCGACATGTGACACTGGACAACAAAACCTCATGGGTCAATTATTTGAAATTGAGATTTTTACATAATCTGAAAGGTGAATAAATAAGATTTCTTTTGATGTATGAGTTGATATAACGGCCTTTCATTGTGTCTCAGGGCGCTTCTGTAATGATGGAGAACATGCCGTATGCTTTTCGCTTGCTGCTCAGCACCACCTTCATGACCTTTAATGAAGGAGCGTTCCTAACCAAACCGGTGGGAGAACTCATGTGGGGCTACGACAGCAAGTTGGTGGACTTTCTGAACAAATATCTGCCGGGCATGCTGCCTTCCAGCGGGAAGTTTGGACTGTTTGCCGAGGTACTGTTCCTGAGCGACTTCACTCATTCAGCAAAAGATGCATGGCTCTTAAATTAAAGGCGTTTCTTTCTAAAACAGTTTAACAACTCCAACACGGGGGAGTTCACAGTCTTCACGGGTCAAGGGGACATCCGGAACGTTCATAAAGTCGATTCCTGGAATGGTTTAAAAAGCGTAAGTTTAGACAATGAAGCTCTGTTCCTCAGGTGCTGAAGTCTAGATTACATTTTAGAAGGATGTCACGCAATTGAAAATGTGCTCGATCAGCAGACAGCTCACTCGGAACACAACGCCCGTCTGTAATCCTGATTATCATCAAACTGTAATGCAAATCTGATGCAAATGATGTTGGTTTCAGGTGAATTATTGGAGAACGGAGCAGTGTAACATGATCAATGGAACCGCTGGACAGATGTGGCCACCGTTCATGACCACAGAATCAACACTGCCCTTCTACAGCCCTGATGCGTGCAGGTACACCACTGAAAACAGATTGACCCACACTCTTAAAGGGACAGTACACTCAAAATTGAGATCAAAAATATTTTCAAAATATGTGTTCTACAGAGGAAAGCGATGATGTTAAAGGAGTAGTTCACTATAAAATTAAAATTACATGATAATTCACTCACTCACATGTCATACAAGCCGTCCGTGTGTTTATGAAAGCTTTCCAGGGTTCTTCTCAATATAGTGAACTTCAACAGGGGGCTGATGGTTTAGGTCCAAATTTCAGTTTCATCGCAGCTTCAAAAGGCTCTACGCAACACCAGCTGATGAATAAGGGTGATTTTCTGAGAAAACAAAAAAGTATATACTTTTTAAAACACAAATATATGGCAAGAAGAAAGACACACACAGACGGCAGATGTGGATAAGTGAATTATCTTGACATTTTAATTTTATAAGGAACTACTCCTTTAAATGTTTTCTGTCATTTACGACACAGTGCTTTGATACCTTCTGTGTTTTCATTGTAATACGATGACACATCTTCTGAAAGTGTACAGCATAAACAGATCCAAAAACAAACAAATACTCTGTTTGGATCATCATTCTGGATCAGTCTTTGACCAACAACAATTTTCTCAGCATTTTCGTTTTAAATGTTGTTTTCAATGCAATTTACCCGCGAATTAACGTGGCCAGATTTTTTTAAAGCAGAGGCTTTGATCTTTCTTTGGACAAAGAATGTTTGCATATTCATCCTACAAAATATTCAGTGTAAATTTTGTGACAAATGCTCAAAGAAGTTGGCAAGAAAGAGTGAAGAACCCAAAGAGGTCCTGATGTTCATATGGAATTGAGTGTTGTGGTCATTTTGTGACCTCAGGTCAATGGAGCTGGTGTACGAGAGGCCGCTTGTGTCACGTGGGATCCCCGTGTTCCGTTACGTGGCCCCAAAGACCCTCTTCGCCAACGGTTCAGATTATCCTCCCAATGAGGGCTTCTGTCCGTGCAGACAGTCGGGTCTTCTGAACGTCAGTAGCTGCAGACACAGTGAGAACATCTGACATTTCTTTATGTGCTTCTGACTGCATTTCGATTCAGGTGATTTATATCTTCAGCGTTTCTTTCTTGATCTAGATTCGCCCGTGTTTATTTCTCATCCACACTTTTATAACGCTGATCCTGACCTGTTGAACACCGTCTATGGACTGAGCCCGAACGAAGACGATCACGGGCTTTTCATTGATATTCACCCGGTAAGAAAACCAAAAAAATACGATTGTCACAGTGTAAAACATTACAAAAACGTCATCATGTTCAGGATGCTAATTTAATTAACTGGGAATAAAAATCAAACCAATTATGGAAACGATTAAAACATTTATTTAGAACAGAATTCAAAGTTTGCTTCCACAGTTTAACCTTATACACGAAAGAAATCAGAATATGAAGTTATCTTTCAAGGTTATTGATTATCAGTCACTTTGACTTATGAAACGCATCTTTATCTGTGAAGTTGGCCGTAAATGTAGTCCTTATGTCACTTATCTAAATTGGTTACAGAAACATCTCGTTTTATTTCTCAGAGTTATTTCAGTGCAGCAGGATTTGTGTTATGCATTACGAGTCGATGCTTTCTTCAATTGTGACGTTATCACCGTTTTGACATTCATTTACTGAAAAGTGCTGTAGTTTGTCGTTTGAAAATACTGTTGCGTTTATCTTTACGACATCTGATAAGCTAATTGGAAATTGTAGTTGTTACGACCTTTATGATGATAGAATGGCTCTCAGGAACCTAACGACCCACTATAAACATGTTGAAGTTTGTCAACTTGAATTGGTATATACAGGCAGTACTGTAAAGGGTCTGATCAGTGTAAGATTTGAAAGATCGTGCATTTGGACCTGCGGTAATAAAGATGTTGAATTTCTCTAACACAGTTGGGGATGTGCCAGTTTCTCCTGTTGTGCAAAAGTCTTGGGTTTAAATTTAAAGTCGCTTTTGGTGAAAGTGTCTTTTAAATTCATTAATGTAAGTTTGCACTATTTGTTGAAATCTACAGCGAGCAGGGAAAACATGTTTGATGTCTTGTAATGTTTGTGATCTCAGGCCTTTGGTCGCACAGACGGCGTGACAAGATGAAAGTTTATTGCTCGTGATTATTGGAGATATGAACGCTATCAGCCCGAGCGCCATATTTCTTAATGACTTTATCTAGATGGAATGTTCTCACATTTGTTGTTTTTTGTCCAGACATCTGTAGCATGACACATGATTCGCTCCAGAATCTGTCATAGTTGCAGTCTTGTGTCCATAACTAAATCACCATTAAATATGGTGAAATACCCTTAATGGCGTATCGTCTGTCTTGAACAGATCCACACTGTTGTTTGGATTTCTTTAGAAACTCTTTTTTGGTCTGATTCAAAAGGAATTTTGGCAGCTAAGAGTTTAGATCTCTTTCATGTTTCACTATGTTTGTATCCATTTCCAAAAATCCACGGATTTCATTCGCAAAATTCACAGAAATTTGTCTAAAAACAAGACTTATTTCTTAGGGCATTCTGGAAAATGCTGAATTTTTTAAAACAAGACAAAAATACTAAGTGAGAAAGTCATTTTTTGAAGTGTTGTCATGAATGTTAACATGGTTTCTACATTTCAAGTTGCTGTATTTACTCATTCACGTCTCTCAGGATGTCACACATCAGCTGTATTTGATTGACAGATGTTTGTATTGCAGGAGACCGGAGTGCCCATGAATGTGTCCATCCGTCTGCAGTTGAACCTGCTCATGAAGAGCGTGTCTGGAATCTCGTGAGTACAGTACACATGTCACAGTGATGTGTGTTTGCTCAAAACCCGGCCGAGGTCCAATAAGATCTTTAAAATGCCTGTTTGTTTTTCGATTGCAGAGCTGCAATGAACTATGTCCTGTTTCTGACTGTGTTTTTACTGTGTTTCAGAGAGACGGGGAAGATACAAGAGGTGGTGATGCCCATGATCTGGTTTGGAGAGGTGAGATTGAAGAACAAGCTCCATTAAAGAGATAGTTCACTGTTATTAAATATTTGTTGTTTTGTTGGTTCAATTAAAACGTTATGGTCAGAGGTGTTAAATTTCCCTCACACACTTGCAGTATCCACCAATCACTACACACTGGTGAATTGGCCAATCAGAGCACACCTCGCTTTTCAGAACGATGATCTTTGTCAAACATCAGAGCGTTTCAGAGAGGCGGAGCGAAGAGGAGATACAAACATGCACGGTGTGTGTAAATTACAGCGTTTTTGAACCATAAATCGTGTAAACACATTACATTACATCTTAAACAAACCCAAAACTCAACATTTTAAGTCCGCATGAAACGGAAGTTGAGTTTGTGTTAGTAGGGCGGGACTTCATGTCACCCTCCCCTGATTGGGTCGCTGTAAGTTGATGCTGAAACACCGGCGGTACCCATTGAACAGTCCATTGAATCACTTTTTCAGACACTACGTCATGAAGAGAAGAGTTGTTGTTTAGAGAGGAAGTGGAGCTTTAGGTTTCTATGCATAACAATCATTTCTCTTTCAGTCTCAATTCTCAAACAATTTGGTTAACTGGTGGATTTTGTTTTTTTAGAGCGGGTACATTGACGGTCCCGTCCTCAACACATTTCGTACCAATCTGGTGGTGTTACCCATGGTCATGGAGTACATGCAGTACATCTCCATCTCCCTCGGACTCGCTTTCATTCTGATAGCCACCATCTTATACCTCAATGAGAAGGTAAGTGATTTACAGCACATTATGGGTTGATGAGATGTTGATAAGGATTTGATGTTTCAATGTGTCTAAAGGGCAAGTTAACACCTACAAGCACTTTTGATATTCCGTCATCATCACCCCACCTGAACTCTCTGCATGACCCCTCTGACTTCTATTAGTGTTTTAATGGCGTGCAACATTTACATGGTGTGTTTTACAGATATCCAGAGACAAGAAGAAATCTAATCTGATACAAGCGGTCAGCATCCACCTTTTAGATCTGTATTTACACAAAGCAATGAGAAGTTATCAAACTATGATTCTCTCTTACCCAAAATCTTCAGAAGTTCAAGATTTCCTTATTGTGATTATTCAGGACATCCATGTTCCAGAAACATTCACCCAAACATGAATATTCAGTCATCTACAGAATGACCAAGAGCTGCTAAAACAATACAATTATTATCTAATGTTGTTTAAAAAGTGGAGCATGAATCTAATAAAAGACATTTTATGTATGATCATGAGGGGGAATAAACAATGGCAGAATCTTCATTTTTGGGTGAACTATTCCTGTAAATCTTGCCGCTCTGACAGGTAAACAGAAGCTGGAATGATCTCTGACAAACAGATATGAATCCAGTTTTATTCTGAGAATGATTAACCGTTGCACGACATGTCGCATGATTCCCTCCACGTTTCAATCACTTGAACACCTCATGCATGCGTCTTCACATCATACTAATCGCACACGAGCCACGGGCCGCTCGGTCTCCAGTCTCTTCATCTTCTGACGGATGTCAAAATAATCACGCTGGAGAAGAGCACGCGCTCCAAATCAATGTCACTGCCCACCTGATGTTCAATGAGGTCTGGTTATTCTTTTAGGAAAACGTAAAAGATACAAAACACGAGTCGAGCACCAATGAGCAGCAGGCAGACAAATGTGTCATGAGCGATACAGGTGGGTCTGTGGCTTTAACACATCACATCTCAAACTCTTCTTCTGCAGGTGTGTGGAGATGGCAGCACAAACAAACACTCGCGACAAATGTTCTTCATTTCATCTGCTGTCCGTCGTAACACATCATAACTTGTGTGTTTGTGTGTTCCTCTGACAGAGCTCATGTGGAGCAGAGGATCATTCAGATGCATGTGTTGAGCGAAATGAGAGAAATGAATGATATATTTTAAAGCTTTTTTTTTGTTAATAGCAAAATTACGTTTGAATGTAAAAAATATCCTGATTGGGTCCTTATGTCAAAGGTCAAAATATTTTTTATATTCGCCAATTTCACAAAAACCATGGTTAGCTGTGGTCACAAAACGATGATCATATTTTTACCATGATATTTGTAGTTAAACTGTGGAGATGCAAATGTATAATAATCTGCCAACGTTCACTATACTTCACTATAATAAAACAATGTTTAATTTGTTATAATAATATTTTTTATTTAACTTTTAATGTACTTATTTGATGTATTTGGTGTAACAATTCAACCAATATTATTTTTATTAATATCATTTTTTTACCTGCGTTTTTTTTCTTCCATTTAAGATTGCGGGTTGAGAATGATTGATAAAAATTTTAGCAGGTGGTTTTGTTTTCTCTCTTTTGTATTAACACACTTCTGGTCTTTATCGGCAGGTAAAAAGTAAGATGTGCGTTCAGCCGTGTACAGATGTGAATCCAGACGGTTCAGTCCATGAGAAGAGTCCTCTACTAAACAACACAGAGACATAAGAGCATCCGTCCACATTACAACTCAATGCCTTACAATCCCACAATCCTCTGGACATGACATGTTTGTTTTATTGGGTGTGGGGCTTGATAACCAGCAAAGACTGTCATAATAAACGGGGATTTGATGTGGAATTTGAACTCTTCTGAGTTTTTTGCACCGGAGAGAATGACCTGTTGGATTTGTGTCTGATATAAACGTGAGCGGATGAGCATTATGGTCAGGATAGATTAAAAGCGCTTTCTGTATTTCAGTTGTTCTGTTTATTTTTATTTATCTTGGACACTTCACTCCTGATGAAATACCTCAAAGCAGAGAGTGTATTTGAAACGACACATTCACAACATATTATGACGCTTCGGTGAAATGAATCATGAGGGTGGAGAGATATCTAAAGCAACCTTTATACTGTAAAAAAGAGAAAGTGTTGTGGATGCAACATGTCATCAAACCCCTAGAAAGCAGAAAATGCTGACAGTTCTCAATATGTGATAACATATCTTGGCCCAGTGTTTTAAAATCCTGACTGTGAAGTCACTTGTGTTTAAGGCCTGTGCAATATTCTTTGATACTTGTGTCATGTTTGACTGTTCTTTTATTAGTCTATTGTTTAAGAAATAAAGCTTGCAGTTTTTAAGAAATGTATTAATATAGAGGTGCCAAAAACAAGGATAGTGTCATTTGCATAAATCCACGTGACTCATCCTTGATAAATGTTTGTATTCTTTGATTTAAAAGCATTGTGTCTTTATTCTTGTCCATTGAATCTTCTTGTCCAAAAAATATCAGGTTTACTTTTATTACAAGCTTTGTGTAATGAAAACGACGCCTGTTTTAAGAACCATTATAACTGACATTTTCATGACTATTGTTACTTTTGGGAAATGCTTTGGATGTTTGTTTGTACGTGATTTGATAGTAGAATTTATATTGTTATTTTATCGTTGGCTTAATTGCTGACAGTACATATCGATGATACAAGCATTTTCATAATCATTAATGAAAGATTGTTGGAGTCATTTTCGAGATGGCTTCTTTTTATCGCCACAAGATGGCGGAAGTGAGCAGCAGTAGAGCGCGAGGCGCTGTTGAGCGTTGACTCCGTCGATGTTTGTTTCTAGAAGTTAGATCTGTGTCAAATCGTGTTGTTTTATTCTTAATCTTCCAATAATCAAATAGTTTTTAGTCTAGCAAATAGTTTTCCTTCATATCATATGTCATAGGCTACTGCTTTCAGCCGAACATTGTTACCGAAATTCAAATGTTTTCCACATGAGGCCTGTTGAGAGAGTTATGACGTGAGTTTTTACTTTATTGTGCATATACCATATGTGTACCATCTTTACACTGTGTGCCTTAAAGAGTTTTATTACATTTATTACATGTTTGTCGGCCTAAATGTTAGTGTAGTATTTACAAACGAGAGATGATAGAAGTCTGCAATACACAGATAGACAGACACCGTTAAACCTTTAATTGTGATCTGTTGTTTCTTAAATGACTTTTATTTTCATAAGTGTTGGAGAATTATAAGTGTTATTCATTGCTGATGGCTTCCGGTGTTTAGCGCCCTCACTTAAAACCTCATTTATTATTAGTGTAATTCTTCTGGATGTTTACTTGTTTTTCATTAGCTTAAGATTTAATTAATAATAATTTATTCATTTTATTTTAAATAATAATACAGTTGGCTTTATTACAGTACTGACAATCTAAGCCATTTACACACATTTTGAAATGTGTGACTGTCTTCTAATTCAGTAATATTGACACTATTTTACTTCCGGTGTGGAAAATACGAGCAGGTGAAAATTAAATTAAATTAAAACTCACAACAGATGTAATGTTGCGTTCACACCTAACGCGAACAATCGCGGTCCACGCTCTTTATAATGCTGTGTTCACACCAATCGCGCCCAATCGCGGTCCACGCTTTTTATTATGCTGTGTTCACACCAAACGCGAACAAGCTCGGTCCACGCTTTTTATTATGCTGTGTTCACACCAAACGCGAACAATCGCGGTCCACGCTCTTTATTATGCTGTGTTCACACCAAACGCGCCCAATCGCGGTCCACGCTCTTTATTATGCTGTGTTCACACCAAACGCGAACAATCGCGGTCCACGCTCTTTATTATGCTGTGTTCACACCAAACGCGCCCAATCGCGGTCCACGCTCTTTATTATGCTGTGTTCACACCAAACGCGAACAATCGCGGTCCACCCTCTTTATTATGCTGTGTTCACACCAAACGCGAACAATCGCGGTCCACCCTCTTTATTATGCTGTGTTCACACCAAACGTGAACAATCGCGGTCCATGCTTTTTATTATGCTGTGTTCACACCAAACGCGAACAATCGCGGTCCACGCTCTTTATTATGCTGTGTTCACACCAAACGCGCCCAATCGCGGTCCACGCTCTTTATTATGCTGTGTTCACACCAAATGCGAACAATCGTGGTCCACCCTCTATATTATGCTGTGTTCACACCAAACGCGAACAATCGCGGTCCACCCTCTATATTATGCTGTGTTCACTCCAAACGCGAACAATCGCGGTCCACCCTCTATATTATCCTGTGTTCACACCAAAGTGCACAATCGCGGTCCACCCTCTTTATTACTCGTGGGAAAAGTTTGTTATTTTGACGTGAGTAACCTGATCTGACAAATATTTTCAACCTACGTGGAAAACAAGATTGATGTGGGATTGTGGCAATCAGCCACTTGATTTGTATAATTCGCATAATAATAATGCCTCCTGTGAGTTTGCGTCTATACGTGTCTTTGCATTGACTTTGGATGTAATTTACTCACAAAAAATGCTTACACTGGGTCAGAGGATGTTAGCTGAGCTGAGCGGCGAGAATTTCCGCTACCCGCTCACGTGGACGTTCACTCTCCCGCTCAAAGTCGCACCAGACCGCTCCGCTCAATTACGCTCCCCGCTCACCTACAATTTCAACCCGCTCTGATGAAATCGCTCCACGCTCGCTCAAATTTAAAATTCCTCTGTGGTCTGTCGGTTTGCTTTTGGAAATATTTCATGAACTCCATCTCTCCTTTACACCGAAAGATTTTTGAAGTGTAGGCTGACATTGTTGATAATTGTTGAAGGCACAAGTGAATTCTGGCCCTAGACTCGTGGTTTGAGCCGTATCGGAGCGGAACAGGAGCGAGACAAAGCGATCACTCTGGCCTTTGGATAAAAACCCGCTCCGCGCATGACTATATTTTGCACGCTGACATGCTCTGCACTGGGTTCACACCAAACGCAAATTAAGTGTTGAAAATATCTGTCAGATCATCACTCACGTGAAAATAAGGAACTTTTCCCATGAGTAATAAAGAGCGTGGAACGCGATTGTTCACATTTGGTGTGTACCCAGCATTAATTCGCGTTTGGTCTGAACCTAGTGTAACAGAGGATGAAGTTGATGAATATGTAAAAAGTAGGGCAGTCAAACATCCAGAATAAACTTTTGTGTTAACATAATATATGTCTATGTTCTTTGCATATTAATTTTGTGTTTATAAACACATTTTTAAGAAACGTATATATTTTTTTGATAAATATAAATAAACACATGTAAACGTTTTCTAAATATATATACGTGTGTGTGTGTTTTTATAAATACAAAATGAATATTTACAGAACATGGACATATATTATGTAAACATAAACTTTTATTCTGGATGCGATTAATCGAAGTGAAGGGATATTTTCAAAAAATGGCCCTTGGGGTTTCCGACTGCAAACATTAGAAGGTTTACACTTTATCAACGCAGCAGGTCATTTAAAACAACATGTGCAGTAAGAGAAAAGAGCTTCAGCTTTAGCTGTCGGACGTCAGTTCAATCGATGCAGGTGACATATGCATTGACGTGACCTTTCCCTCTCAGCCGCAGTGCTTCACTCATATGTCCTGAGGGTCTCTATGTGTGTGTGTTCTCCTGACCCTCGCTGCCAAATGCTGTATTGTGTCGTCATGGCCACAGAGCTGTCATGTATGTGAAATATTGCACTTTAGAAGGACGTCATAAGAAAATGTATGAGTAAAGGAAGCACATGACTCTAGTGCAGTACAGAGCCACTTAGTGTTTGCTGAGAGATTTGTCCTCATTGATCGTAATCTCAATTCTCTCACCGTGGCCTTTATACTGAAGCAATTAAGAAACGAGAGGATAGAGATATATCTCATCTGACGGCCCGGTGCAGTCAGACAGCAGATTCTCAAGAGATAAATCCAAACAAAGAGGCTTCTGCAAATATCTAATGAGCTCCGTTGACTGGTTGGTAGACTCGTCTGTGTGTTAAAAACAAAAGTATGTGTCCATAAGATGTTAACATGTGTGCGGTGGGGGACCGTTTGTGCTGCGATCACGTTGAGTTTGGCTCCTGCTGCTGCGGTTTGAGGATGAAAGGAGACTGTAGGTCATGTCTTCCAGAATGATCAAACTGAGGTGTACGGATGTAACGATTCACTCAGCACACGATTCTGATCTCACGATGCGATTTATTCACAATTTACTATTTTTACAAAATGAGTTGAAACAAATAAGAAATGTACAACTTCACTTGCATTATTTCTTAAATGCTTCACGTTTCTTTGTATAATAAAATTTTGTTTTATTTTTAAATAACAAAACTAAACTGGAATTTTAAAACAAATAAATAATCTAAAAAGTCTCTTTAATATAAACAAAACCACAGGACCCATTCACCAAATTGTTTTTTTTATAAAATAAACAACACACAACAAAATACAACAAATCGTTTGTGTAATAAAAATGTTATACATTAAAATAATAAAACATATTAAATTTAATATGAATAAAATAAAATATAAATTGTCATAATATAAGACACTAGCCAAAGACAAACCAAAATTTAACTATGGATCAGGCGTGCACGTCAATTGAAGATTTCAGTTTTAAATGTTTGTTTGTTGTTCATTTATATGATTATCATTAGACTCTCAGTACTATAATACATTCTTATTTTAAGGAGCATAACACAACTGACACTTATTACAATTTATGATTTCACTCATTTCTATTCTTTTTGCAGACAAGTAATGACAGTAATGATAACATTTTTTTTTTGCATTTAATGAGACAAAGTAATATTCTAGTTTATAATTTTTTGTGTGTTTTTTTATTATTTTGAGGTAATATGTAAATGTAGACATGTTTGACTGACAGGTTTCATTAGATTTGTCTATTATTGTTAATGATAAATAAATAATGTGATATATACTTTTATCAAGGAAGAAAATCATTCATTTCAAAAAGTCATTAAAAATGTGTTATTATATGTGCATGGATGCATTCATTAAAGAACCAAATACTTTAAAAACAAACAGAGAGGGATACAAATACAAATGTTATCGGGTTATCACAGGGGCCATGTGTTAATGAGTTTTCTAAGGCTTTTGGAAGCGTCATATAAAAATGGCTTGTTGTGCTGTGGATTGATTTGTGTTATTTCAGGAAGATTACGGCCTTTCGTTTTCTTCATATTGATTATTATTGGCAGCAGTGTTCCTGGTTGGGACATTAAAAGCAGATTACATGTCATTTTGGTCTCTGCAGGAATAAATAGATACATGTTCACAAAACACCACAGTGAAGGCCACACAAGACATGTTATTGAGCAGTCAGGGTCCTGGATCTCATGTTGGTCAACACAGCACAGTACCAACATTGTGTATCAGACACAAGTAAGCAAACATGTATTTAAAATAATAGTTCACCTTAATATGTAAATTCTGTCATCATTTACTCTCCTTCCAGTTCTTCCAAACCTCTATAAATGTATTTGATCTGATGAACACAGAGAAAGATTTTTGGAAAAATGCTTATAACCAAACATATCTTTCTCCCCCATTGACTCCCATAGTAGGAAAATTACTTTGATCATTTTTGTGTTGAACACAAAAGACATTTTGAAGAATGTAGGACAGCAAACAGTTCTGGGGCACTTTTGACTACCATTGTATTTTTTCCTACTATGTTAGTAATGGTAGTAATGCAGATTTTGTCATTTTTTAATGGAAGTTGTGTATTTTATTAAACAAGCACAAATATATTACAGCTGAATGCATTAATAGTGTCTGATACTTACCATCTCTGAATTAGGAAAAGTTCAACCAAAAATGAAAATTCTGTCATGTTCCAAACCTGTATGAGATTATTTTGTTCTGTTAAACACAAAGAAATTTGGAAGAATATTTGTAACCAACAGTTCTGGGACATCATTGACTGGCATAGGAAAAGAAAACCAAACTACTATTGTAGTCAATGGTGACCCAAACCGGTGTGGTTCTCCACATTCTTCAAATGATCTTCTTTTGTGTTAAATACAACAAAATAAATTCATACTGAGTAAACAATGACAGAATTTTCATGTTTAACAGCAACCCCATTTCATTCTGATATGACAAGTGTGAAACACAGCGTTGCAGTTATTTTAAGCTTTTACACGCCCATCAACTTTATACAAACTAATGGCTTTATTTTACACACAGAACATTTATGTGATCAGATAAATATACAATGTTTATAAATACATCATAAGGACGATGTACAGAGACAACCACATCAATGCAAGGATGCTTTTCTGAACACAAACACTTCTACTGCAGGATTCAACATAAACACCAGTCAGAGCCGTACTGGTCATAGAGTTTTGTAGGTGTGGTTTGGACTTTGTTTTGTGGAACAATGAATCACACAAACCGTAAAGAATAAAAGTGAAATGGTGCAGCTGGTGCGTAAGTGCTGTATGTAGAGTTAGATGTAAGCAGGTCTGTGTTTAAACATGCGACCGTCAGGAGGTTTGAGATGCCGCAGTAATGCATGCAGCTGTGAGCGGTTCAAAAGGTGCAGCACTGCCCAATCTTTGTTCCTCTGAACGCATCAAAGCAGCGCTCACACCTGCGCAACAAAGAAAGAGTGTCTACAATCTGATGTCCTTACAGCTGAAAGAGACGTGTGACGCACAGCCCACACTATAAAAAACACACATTACACATAAACATCACACAGAAGTTCTAACACTGATGTTCGGGGATCATTGTAAAAAATGAGACTGATCTGTGATCAACTCTGTTAAAGGGACAGCTCAATGTGTCATTTATTTTCTCTTGTGTGTTTGTAAATCTGAATGCGAGTCTTGGAACACAAAATAAGATATTTTGAGAAATGTCTTGGTGGTTTTGTGTTCATACGGTGGAGGTCAATGGAGTTCAGTGTTGTTTGATTATCAACATTCTTCAAAATATCTTCTTTTGTGTTCTTCAGAAGAAAGAAAGTTTGAAATGACATGAGGATGACAGAATTCTCATTTCTGGGTGAACTGCCCCTTTAAGCATTTTTTATAGCACAATTCTTTCTAATCCATCATCACAAAAACAACACTTTTAAATGCAGAAAAGATGTTTTTTAGAAATATACTGACAAAAACAACATATTCTCTTTGTAAAATGTATCTAACCCCTTTTTTTGGCAATGGCATCTATAATTTATAATACAGCTATAAATACACACTATATTAATGAAATGTCTATTTTATCCTCTCTCTCTCTCTCTCTTCTCTCTCTCTCTCACTCTCTCACTCTCTCTCTCTGTGTCTCTCTCTCTCTCTCTCTCACTCACTCACTCACTCACTCTCACTCTTTCCCCTTCTCTCTCTCTCTCTCTCTCTCTCTCTCTCTCTCTCTCACTCACTCACTCACTCTCACTCTTTCCCCTTCTCTCTCTCTCTCTCTCTCTCTCTCTTCTCTCTATCTCTTTCTCTGTGCTATATATATATATATATACCACACATATAAATCTTTTGTCGCCTCTGTAGTCCAGTAATATACGCCAACAGGTGCGACTCTTCTGCGTCTGCCCATCAGATCCCCAACAACCCCCCGTAACCTTGATGGACGACTGACAAATTGTTGCTAAGGGCATCAGCTGGTCCGGTTTTCCTAAATAAATCAGGTCCTGGAATGCCAGTGTGCGAACACCGGTCAGATGGGTTGACGGGAAGATTCCTGTAGGGATGACTGCTGACCAGCTGCTCCGAACCGTCTCTCAAAACTCGTGTACTAGTAATGAGAGAAAATTACACGTGCAATACATTATCTCATTGTTTTAAATAGATTTAAAGAGATTACAGTATGTACTATGCATTGTACTCAATAATATTTTGACTGATATGCAAATATTCTTGAGGAAAAGTGAGCGTTGGACCTCTTGATATTTCAAGAAAAGAATGCTCTAAGCGAGGTTGTTGCTCGAATAGAAGCTGGAAGACTCCGAGACCGTCTTAGAGACGCTTCGTGAAGAACCGTTGGATGTGAGATCTGTTGAAACTCGACTGTGGTTCTCCTGCAGGTCTCCGTCTCCGGCTGGCATCACTGTGGATATTGTGGTTTCCATCCGGCTGGCGCGGTAGATGCTGGCCTGAGTCTGTAGATAGCGGGTGGATTTGAGCTCCAGACCTTCATACGTGCCTTGAGGAACACATGGACACCAGGAGAACGCCTGCTGAAATCCAGCTCGAAATCTGCAAGATACAACAGTCACTGAATGGGTGAGTATTGAATTATAAAGCGATATTAAATCCGTTCGATGTGAATGCATTATTGTATGTTACCTGTCATTGAGCAGACAGTAGATGATGGGATTGTACATGGTGGAGCTCATGGCGAGCCACATGATTCCTAAGTACACCTGCTGGATGTAGCGCTCCTCAAACAGGTTGGGAAAGAACTGATGCAGCAGAAAATAGACGTGATACGGCAGCCAGCAGACGGCAAAGGTGCACACGACCACAATCATCATCTTCACCACCTACAGAAGATAAAGTGAGTTAAAAACTGAGGCCAGATTCATGAACATGATAAAAAAGAAAACTATAAATATAAGAATGTTCTTTAGTTCAGTTTTATAAAAAGTTTGTATTTAAATTATATTTTCTTATGAAGATTATTGAATGAATCTGCCCCTTGGAGAAGACACTTTCGTAGTGAACAATACGGTAAAAGTTAATATAGTTTTTTGGGTTTAATTGCGGTTTTATTAAAATATTTTGTTCGTTTTAAGTTTATATGTTCATTTTAGTTCAATCTTTTGCTATTATGTTGCACTTCTTAATATCACTAATATGTTCTTTTATTTTATTTTTTATTTTTAGTTAATCATTTAAGTGCCTCAAATGTATTTCAGTTTTTCTTTTAAAAATAATATTTACGCATACATTTTATTAGATCTTGAATCAACATAAACAAACGTTATGTGGCCTAAACTTTACCTCCGTAAATAATCAATAACCGTTGAGTAGTTTTTAATTTAATTTAATTTAATTTAATTTAATTTAATTTAATTTAATTTAATTTAATTTAATTTAATTTAATTTTTTTGTATTATAATTCCTTTATTTTATTGTTTGATTTCAAATCAATTCAACAAATATATAATAAAATATAAATTCTTTTTAATATAATTATTGTAATTTTTTGTATTCTTATTCCTTTATTTTATTTTATTATTTAATTTCAATGCAATTAATATATAATACAATATAAATATAATTATTATTAATATAAATTAAGTGTAAAATAAATTGTAAAATTGAAACCAAACACAGACCATAAGTGAACTTCTTGTCAGGCGCGTGCGTTTGATGAAACCATCTATAGATGACATTAGAAAACCAGCACAGATCAGATGTTTAGTGTTCTTGTCTTGCTGATGATGTGAATGTAGTTGTGAAACACTGACATGCGCTGCTGATGGACACATGTGTTTATACTGTATGTGTCACACCTTTCGTTTGGCAGTGAGCTGCTCTCGATAGCGATCCGAAGAGTCTCCAGGAATCTCACCGGCCCAGAGAGTGCATCCCACCACCAGATACGCACAGCCCATGACCAGCAACGGTAAGAAATAAATGAGCACAACCACACAGACGTAATACCTGATGAAAAAACAGAAGACAGGGGGTCAGGAGGAAAAACAGCCAAAGAACAGAACAGAAATCTGTGAGGGAAAGAAAAGTTTGCATAATTCTGAGTCTTTGGTGCATTTTTGTACGCACACCATCACCTCTCGTCTCTCGTGTTTCCATCTGCTAGCTGGCACTGATAAATAAACGCTGGGTAACGTTTGATTTACGAAGTGTGAACGCTTTGAGAATTCAAACGGCGTGGTGCATTGATTCTTGAGTCTCGTACAATTCAACAGGCTGGAGTCTTATCTAAAAAAGACACTCGCCTCGCAGGAGAAAACATACACACAAACCTCCTACCACGTGCACACTGCCGTTCTTTAATGTTTTCCTGTGGCTTGTGTGGGTTGATCATGTGCCACACACTTAGTTTTAAATGCTTTAACAAGCCAAACTCTCACAGCCGGAGAGAGGTAATTGAACATCGCCGGCTGGTTTTTGCCGGTTTCAGTGTAAAATAAGGAGATTATGGCGATACAGCGATGGGTGAAAAGACAAGCCTGCAGTGCGCTGGCTGAAGCTCGGAGGATTAGAGCGGCTGGATGCAAAACACTGGAAAACAAATGAGCTGCTTGCTTGAATTTAATTCTGTGTGTGTGTGGGAAACTATCCATCGTCACACATACAGAGAGATCTTAAAGAGAGTCCATTCATCAATGCTTCTTATCTCCAACACCTCTCTCAAGGACTGTCTAAACTTAAGAGTTTTAAGACTCCAAACCTGACGAAATGGTTTCTGCTCGCTCTGATGGGTAACGTCGGACGTACATCTCGTTTAAAGGAGGTAGACACGTCGCGACAGAGTAATCCTGAGAGAAGATTGGCTGCACGGGTGGGTGAACCGCTTAAGCCGTTATGGAAATGACCATATGCCGTCTACACCTGACACTTACAGAACCTGCACAAGAGATGATGGAGAACGGGACGGATATCAATCCAAACTCATTCTGTGGATGATAAATACACATAAAAAAAGGATGTTGTGCGAACTTAATTAAATTAAGGAAAACTTTTCCACGAAATTGAATTACATTTCTCCGACAAAATCTAATTTGTTTGAAACGATTCTTTATTATCTTGTTATATGAACTTAATTATTTTATTAGTCATGATTAAATTAACTCATAACATATTTTACATAAAACCAATATAAAAAACCCAATTAGATTATTTAATGAAAGCACTCAAGAACGTTTTTTATATTTTACATTTTTAACATTGATTTTCATTGATTTTTGACATTATTTCATTCATTGTCAATAAGGAGAAATTGAGTTAATATAACTCATCAGAAATGCAAATAAAGGATTGTAACCACCCAGGACCTCCCCGAAGGAAACGCTTCGCTGAACAATCGTAAACTCAAAAATATAACAAACTCTTCAAAACCTTAAAGAAAAATGAACATTAAACACAAACAAGTGTTTCTTTTTACTGAAAATTTCATAAATAAAACTTACTTAAGAAAATAACTCTCAAAATGCATTTAAATGCAAAGCATCCTGGGAAATATAAATCCTCTGCCGTAACTTTCTTATGTTAACACAACACAACACCTTGAGAGTTCCTAAAGCACATCATTCCAAAAAACGTTGTGTGAAGTGACTCGCTCGATATTTTCATAAAACTGAACGTCATTTTCAATAATATTAGCCATAATTTGCAGCCTCTGCACACTATCACAATCTTCTTCTTGTAGTATTCGGTGGCGGATGCCATTACAGCGTCTGGTACGCTTAGCGCCACCTGCAGAAAGTGAGTTCTGAGGCTGTACAGTATGGCTAAAATTATTAAAAATGACGTTCAAATTTATGAAAAATCAAGCTAATCACTTCACGAAACATCATGATGTCACCAGTAGCCTCATAGACTCCCATTATATGAAGCGGAGAGGGCTGCGGATTTACCAAACAAACTTCTTTATGATTCTACTCAAGATAAAATGTCACTTACATCTCAGATGGGGGTGAGGGTGAGTAAATAAACAGCAAATTTGAGTGTTGGGCTGAACTATCCCTTTAACTTAAGAAATTAAGTAAATTGAATGTACACATGTAAATCAGACGGTGTATCAGTCTTCCCAAATTACTTTCAGAGCACATCGTTAGATTTGTACGGTTGTTGTTTGCTGGTGTTAAATGAGGGTGGTGTGTGTTGTTTTTCTGCAGTGCAGGCAAACAGGTGAAATACAGAACACAGAAATGCTGAAGCTCTGTGCACTTAAGAATTTAATCAACCCTCCTTTTCAGATGACATCACAACTCCTCTCGTCCAATCCTGTGGCACAGTTCTGGAGTTTATTCCCACAGGAAATTTAAATTCCCAGAGGAGAAAATCCCATGTAAAAATCGATAATGATATAACCATCATACATAAGCAGAACTCTTTTTTTTATCAAGTATCAAAATCATTCAGTTATTTGGAATATGTTGATCATCTCGATATATCTTGCATCCCTAATTTTATAGTTTCTTTCCGACAACATTTAAATTGACCTCAAGCGTTTTTAGTCCTGCTTTATATTCGTGCTGTTGGATGCGTCTTATTTTCTATATCACAGAAACGTCTGATGAGGGGATTTGCATCACAGACTCGACACAACATGCACTCACGTCTTTTGAAAATCCCACACGCTGAATTCTGGCCAGTTGATGTAACAGACGACCCGTCCCGGGAGCTGAGCGGTGCTGGAGAAATAATACTGAGGGAACGCCAGGAGCAGTGCCAGGGCCCAGATCACACCCACTACTAACTTAGTCTCAGTGGACGACAGACGCTGCTGGAGAGGATGGATTATTGCCATATACCTGCGGCGAGAGGTCAAAATAAAATCAACAACCTGCTTATGCAGACCTGAGGATCATCATTCATCACTTGACCCTGAATGATTCACTCAATCCTGCTGATGTGATTTGATCTGAAGTCTATTCAGTTCTCTTAAGAGGGGTTTGTTTATAATGTTCAGACCCATGATATCTGTTCTGATAATGCAATTCTACACCCATTAAACTGAGAGAATGCCATTTATATGGTACTGAATGATTAGTATATAAATGTAATAAGGAACTGACATGGTTCATATGATTGTGTATTAAACACAAGCTGTCGGATGAACCTCTCTCCTGTGTCCGACCTAAAGTTAGGTACTTTTCTGAAGTCCAATTGGACACAATGTGTTTTTCATTTAGATGGAGAAACACTCTTATACTCATTTGTAGATTTAAATAGACATAATTACATTTAAGTAATATTTTTGTTGTTACTTTATTGTGCAAAAGTGGAGATTTGGCTTTGACTTCACCGTAGAACCATAAATACCAACCAGAGTTATTAGAGTTTCATTTTAGTTTTATTAATATTTAAATTAGCTTTTATTTTTAGATCTTTAGCTTTTATACTAATTTAAGTTAGAGTTTTAGCACATTTTTTATATGCTTTTGTCATTTTATATTTTTTGTTTGTTTATTTTAGTGCTTTAAGCTTGTTTCAATTTATTTTCGAGGCATCTCTTCAATTTTTCCTTTAGTAAAGTTTTTCCCATAATCTTTAGGTCAATATTTGATTTGATTTCAATGAACAGAGACGTTTTCAAAGTTTGAATTTAAGTAAACTAAAATAACTTTGATACCAACACAACAAACATTCACTCCTGTTCAAAAGGTCTCTTACTCGCTTTGTGATTTTTTTGTAAACTTGGAATAACACAAATCTAAATGTGGGATTGTGTCGAACATTTTGAATAAATGAAAACTATATTCCTTTTCTGTCCTTCTGAAAATATCAATATTTGGTGTTTTTATTTTTTGCCATACATTTTATTATGAGTCACCCTTAATGTTTGTGGCTGGCCTCTACAAATATCTACCTAATAAAAAGTATAAAAAGAGTCGACAATATTTAATGATTTAAAAAGTTCGGTTGTACCATTTCCAGAAAAACAGTAAATTTGGAGATCTGAGGTTTTGGATAATATATTCAATCTTTGTGTCGAGTTTGCAGAAATGTTGCTTATTTATCGATCAGCTTAGTCTCACCCTAGGAGTTCACATCTATTCTAAGATCTAATTGGTCTTCATTAAAAACATTTTATTATATTGACTGCTTTTATAACAAAACTCAAATTGTATGACATTAGTAGACATTCAAGCAGTTTCACATCAAAAGGTTTGATTTAGAGAAACATTTGACTGAAGTGACACTGAACTTTTAATCAGTGTTGTATGTGAAGACAAACAGAGAGAATATAGTGGATCTCACCTGTCCAGGGCGATAGCGGTCATTGAGTAAATACTGGCGAACACTGCAGCTATTGGGAAGAAGTTGTGAAAGCGACAATAAACCAAACCGAAGTACCATTCATTATGAACCGCGTACACAAAGTTAATAACGGTGTTAAACACGGACATGGACGCTTCAGCAAACGCCAGATTCACCAGAAAGTACTTGGTGACAGTCCGCATGCGCTTGTGCGCAAAAACGATCCAAATGACTGTGACGTTCCCGACCACCGACACCAGAACTATACAGCAGTAACCCACAGCCCACACGACCACCTGCCACACCGGCTGAACGAACTGATTCGAGAAAACACGCGTGTCGTTCACTGACGAACCGTTACTGGAGTTTTCCCAAGTCATATAAACATCATCCATGATCGAGAAATAATCATCACACAATGATCACATCAGTATCAATACTTCTTATGCAAACGGTTGATATTAAAAGAAGCGTCTCTGGATCGCACGCGCGCGTCTTCGGAATGAGCTGCGGGCGGAATCCCGAGCGCGCACTCTACAGACGCGATATCGCGGCGGAGCGCGTGCGCGAGAGTGAGGATCTTTCCAGTTACGCGCATCTGCTGTGGGAACGAAAAGGGGATTAAACAACTTTATTGTGAAATGCGCAACATGACGTTGTTTTTATATAATACCACGTGCTAGATAAAATGTATGTATCATTTCTGTGGTTTGATACAGTTACTCATTATAAACCATTTAAATAATGTTTTAGTTTGGTCTGATATGCAATAATGTATTTTCTGGAAACGTCATTTGCAAGTCCCAGTGAATTTAACAATAACAATTCCTATTTTTCTTGAAATAATATTGCAGCGTTTATTGTAAATAGTTTATCAATATGGGTTCTTCCCAATGTGGGATTAGTTTTTGTTCTCTTTAAAAATGTTTGGACAAATTTTGTTTTTGGTGAATATTCGTACTCTTTTCTTAGCACACTTTAAAAACGCAGGCTTGTTTAAACCCGTGTTTGGGTCAGAGTTTTGAGCACTTTTTCTTGACAAATTTAAACCAACGCTTGGTTTTGTCTATTTGACCCAATCTAGAGTTGAAACAATCCAGCTTTTTTGAGGGCACTTAATGTTTTGTCTCGCATTATTTCAGATGAACTAACAAGGCCAGTTCTTTGATGACATCATCCTCCAGGATGCAAAGTGACATCATACACGGTGAGAAAACAACACTGGTAATAAAGAAGTTTAAGTGACTTGCGCTGTTTCTGAGTCTGCTAAACACTAAAAGTACTGACAGCTGGTAAGACATACGTGTTTTCATTTCTGTTCTTCTATCAGCATGATAATCATTTCTGCCCAAACAGATACATAGTCTATACACAAATTAAGAATGAAACAAAATAAAAAACTCTGTCACTATGGTAACATGTAACTATGGAATTTCTGTGGGTACTATGTATTGTACTTTTTTAATTGCATTCTGCTTAAAAATAAAAAAATATGAACATAGCAGTGAAGTTGATGGTTAAATTTATTGGGTATTTTATTCTTCAGAGTAAGAAATGTTCATTTTGCACGCGTCATACTCGGACTCCTGTAATGTTTCACCTTTAACCCAACAGTGAGGTCACC
The DNA here is from genome assembly GCF_015846415.1 of Triplophysa dalaica. Classification (NCBI taxonomy): domain Eukaryota; kingdom Metazoa; phylum Chordata; class Actinopteri; order Cypriniformes; family Nemacheilidae; genus Triplophysa; species Triplophysa dalaica. The sequence continues at coordinate 19,566,215 of NC_079563.1, read as the reverse complement.
GCATGCATACATAGATCGAGATGTCTACAGGTGGAAAATGTGAGATAGATCAATGCACAATCCTTGACCTGAACCATCTCTGATTACTTGGTTCTTTTGCGTTGAGCGGCAATGGCCGCATGAACAATATCTCACTTCCTCCACAGCATGATCTCCACGCAATTTCTCACTGCAAAAATCAAAAACATTCAAGCTGAGGATATGGGTGGAAAGTGTTTAGAGAAATAGAAGAGAAAGAAAGCGGGCACTTGGCAGCAGTAATAGTCTTAATTCATCGCCATATTTCTAACCTGTCTGAACACAAAAACGTTCAATTAGTTAAATGGTGTATTAGCATGTGACCTATGTACATGTCTATAAATACACGTTCAGTAGGTCTATTCACATTCACAAGTCATTGAGTTCTTCAACAGGGTGCATTGTCTTCTGATTCACTCGCTTTTATTCTCTTCATCAGCTTTAAACAAAGGCTTTGGTTGAAATGTGCCGTCAAGAGATCTGGGCTGTTAAATTTACACCACGTTGTAGAAAGTCTTTTGTTTCACCATCATGTCTGCAGGAAGTCTTCAGACTGAAAAAATCACTTGTAGAATTTACTTAAAAAAATTCAAGGTTAAAAATTGTTAAAATGTGCTGCTGTAATTCAAGTACAATTTACTAACCAGGATAAAGTAAATTCTACTTATTAAATACATTTAGTTTTATGTTAAAATATCATGTAAATATTACTTGAAGCAATCAAAACAAGTAAGCTGAAAATAAATATGTGTTTAACTCAAATTACACTGATCACTATTTTCATACTGAAATATATATTTTTTACAACATAGATGGTCAAGTGAGATGAGAATGGTGGTCTCTGTACTGGTATTAGCACAGTTAATGTTATATAAGTTAAGTAACACACTTCTAACTAGGCACAAGCACCGCTCTTATGAACAACCGTAACAATTTAAAAAATAACACCAAAACTCCCTAAATCTCAAAGATAAATCAACACAAAACATGAACATTTTTTTCTGAAAAACACTTAAAATGACAGTTAATCTGGAAAATTAATCTCCTAATGCAGTCAGATGCAAAGCATGCTGGGCAATACAGATCAACTGCCAATGTAATTTTATCTACAAGAATGATTTATGTCGTTTCAACACATAATAAATAAATCAACTTATTTTGTCCAATTTAAATGCGTTAAACATAATAAAATTGTGTCGGATTTACTTAATAATTGGTTTAATTTTTTTAATTACTATTATTATTATTATTTTTACGTTATTTTAACCCAGTTTGTCTTAAAAAACAGGAACGTAATTATATTAAGTATATATATTTATATATTTTTAATTACTCATTTCGCATCTTTAATTCTTTGCTTTTATTTTCCACAATTTTGCTGTTCTTTAAACAGTAGAGACATAATAAAAAAATAGAAATCCGTGTAATACAATATCATGTAGAAAACATTGTTTTAATGCAAATCTTTCATATTGACCAGTAAGCTTAAAAACACGAAGAGAGAGAAACAAAAGAAAAGCGAAACACACTGACCCTTGTGTTACCTTACTGCAATATAAGGTTTAGTTCACATGACTGTTGTTAGTACCCACAATGCTTTGCAGTGAGGTTATCGGATCAAGATAAGAACATATGTCGTGCCGTCTGAACGTTTTGAAATGGTGAAATGGTGTTTTGATGGGGGTGAATGGTCTCGACCTGATCAGCAATGAGGTTTGTTTGCTGATTTGTTCTGTTTTGCTGGTGGTACTCGTGCACCTGTCCAGTTCATCTCTGATGTCCAAATGTGACTTATCAGAATGGACAGCAGGGAAATGAGATTTCAATTTCACACGTCACCTGCTGCTCACTAGAATACAATCCAGCAGAAAACAAGCAGCGGTAATGAGAAATGACTCTCCCGCTCTTCACGAACGGATAATATTCCTCATGCTGCACTACTACAGTATCTTTTTAATAATGTTAAAGTGCAGTACACAAATATTTAAAGATTATGGGCGGTAAACAGCTTGACCCTGGAGTCGTGTGGGGTTATTGAGTTTCAGAGACGCTCTTCTGACGGTTAAATAGCCTTGTAGACACGCAGAGAATGAAAGAAGCTCTCCCTCGATGTGTGTGAAGCAATTGTTTTCACCAGCGATGGCCCTCGACAGAATCAATACATGCCATACTTTAGATCTTTGAATCGTGTTGATTTACATCTCAATTGATCGCTTTCAAAATTGATTGATAGAGAAAAGTTAGTTTATCAATATTCACATGTTTCATATATAAAACCTTATTACATCAAATGGTTATTTTATCTTAGAAACACACAGATGAGATCTCTTCAATTTTGCAATTTGTTGTCCAAGACATTCATGAGATTAAACAGAGAGAAAGTTTGGCTCCGAGCGTCAGATATTTCTCACGAGGAGAAAAGGACTCAGAAGTTTGAGAAGAGATGTCTGAGCTCACATTTCTCAAGTCTGGAATCAAAAGTCAAAATTAGTAAAGATCTCAATATCAACTCTCCACATTTACCTGCGTTTGTTAACCCTCCTCTGTATGTGAACAACACGACTGTACATAAAACATTTCAATTCGCAAACAGTATATCTGTCATAGAAAGTGTCGTCTGCTTTATTTCTTCATTATTTGTGATGTATGAGAGCAGGACGAGGATCAGGTGAACAGTTAACAGGCTGAGCTTCATGAATAAAACGTCAATTCCAATATCACACAGAAATTGGATGTCTGTGCTCCATATCAGAGTTCACGTGAATTAAACAGGATCTGTTGAGTGATCTTATGAACAATCCTTCAGTTTCAGTCAGTGAACAAACAAACAGAGACAACGACAAGAAAGAAAGAAACAATGACAGATGTTTTGTTGTAGTTCATGAGAGCTTTGTTAGATTTAGTTGTATACAGTTTGATTTGTTTTCATAAGTACACCGTTCGTTCTGTGTTTATGCCACAAAATGTGTAAAAGGAGAAGTTCACTTTCAAAATAAACTTTTATGATCATTTACTCGCCCTAATGTCATCCAAGATGTTTATGTGTTTGTTTCTTTAGTGGAAAAGAAATGAAGGTTTTTGATGAAAACATTCCAGGATTTTTCCAAACGGTAAAAATTACAGTTTCAGTGCAGCTTCAAAGAACTTTAATCCACACCAGACCATGAATAAAGATCTTATCTAAAATGAATACAAATGTATATGCTTTATAAACACAAATGCTCATCCTGCTCTGTTCTACGATGCGCGTTCAGGACTTCTCGTAATGCGTAGTTAGGTCACGCTTTTTTTATATTAACATCCAGGATACGCACACGAAATGACCATTTTAAACAATAAACTGACACAAAGACATTTGAATATGTGTCATTGAACATTCAACAACCTCCTTCTCCACATTTGTGAACACTGAGTCGGTATTTCCGCCTACGTGAAGCGTGACCTTTTCAACGTAATTACGTATTACGTGAAGTCATGGACCTGCATCGCAGAACAGAGCAAGATGAGCATTCGTGTTTATAAAGCATATACGTTTGTATTTATTTTAGATAAGACCTTTATTCATGGTCTGGTGTGGTTTAAGGGTCTGCACTGAAACTGTAGAACTGTACAGTAAATTATCATGAACATTTATTTTGAAAGTGAACTACTACTTTAAAGTAACAATATTGAAATCTTATTGAGATATATTTTCTGTAGAAGGTGTAGTCACTTTTACTGTGAATTATTCTTTTTTGTAGTTTTAGTGTTCTTTAACTAATGAAGTATTATGAGTAAGAAATCCTAAAAATGTTGCACTATTTCTGTGTTGATATTCAAGGGCAGGACTTCTGTTATCCATCGACATCAAGCTGCTTTCTGTTCTATTCTCATGTTATGTTTGGATTGATCACTGGGTTTTGTCAATGCCAGCTCAATTAACTGTTTTCTTTTTTCATATCAAATATGATATTAGATCAGAAGAATGCAACGTGGAATCACGTTCACCGGTGATCTGAACCTCTGTATGTGTTGAATCTATTTGGCCTGTTAACAGGTGCAGCTCTGTGGACGGGTCCTGATGAGAGGATGCTGAGCGGACAGATAAAAGATGCTCGGCTCGATGTGCCAGCTAGATTAAACAACAGACTCTCTATCATCCGGTGGCTTGCTGACAAATAACGAGGTGAAAAAATTTTTTCAGATACACCACAACAACAGAGTGAACAGAGGTCAATGATCGCCTTACGCATTTAGACAGAATGCAAGTATATGAAGTCCGGTTGAAAGGTTTACCGCACTAAAAATGTGTAGCATGTCACAGTGTTGTACAGAATTGTGCTTTTTTGTCAAATGCTGTGTTTTTGTGTGATATTTAATAACACGGGTCTCCCAGAGGAGCGTGTGAGGAGCTCACAGGTTCAACTTTTCATTTTGATGTCGTTCTCATTTCTGCCTCGTTCAGCTGTTGATATGATGCCAGACGCATTTACACCCAGAATGATAAACACACGCTGTCTCTATGAAAGCTGATCAATATTCTAGATTTGACCGCAGAGATATGAGCGTGCATGTGTTCACAGGAAACAAAATCCCTCTGAAGTGTCTCTTGTGTGTTCACAGACGCCATAGAAATCCATTCGTCAGTAAACACGATGTTGTGAATCTGCTTCCGGCTTAACTTCACCTCTAATCCCTGATTATTACATCTCAAGTTTGAGAATCTGGTGAAGATGTTTCTCTGAAGAGTCGTGTTATCTCATCCACAAGGACATCGCAGGCTTACAGGGTTTTATTTATTGAGATTCATCAAAGCAAACATTTGTAAGAACATTACTTTCATCTTTCAGTCTGTTTTATTGTATGAGCGAAATATCACCTTTGAGACATTTGTAGTGAATGTTAAACATAGTGTTAAACTCATCCTACTGTTTATGAAAGGGACACCTTCTATTGATCATCTTAAAGCAGATCTATTGATTTTTCAAACATCTTCAGTTTTATGTAGAAAGCATCACGACTTATCTCAGAACCAAAATCAAATCTGACTTGATGATGGACTCACGTCTGGGAAAACATCCAAGCAACGCCATAGCAACCTCAAGATCACCTTAGCAACCGCAGGATCTTTAAAATGGGTACCATATCAAAATAAGGTCATTTTTACACTATTTCAAACCACAGTTAACATGCACAATGAACAATACTTGCACAAGATAGTGAATTTGAGCATTAACATTACTAATATACGTCTTAAAAATAAAAGTTGGTTGTGTTTACATGGTTTGATCCTCTGTGAACTGACATGAATGAACAATTGTATTTGTATGAACAAAAACTATACAAATGATGTTTCTCGTTGTTCATGTTAATGAATTAAATATGGAGTTAATTGATCCTATAGTGAAAGCAAATCTCTCAGAGTAATACATAAACATGAGAGTTTTCATATGTCTTGCGGTTTGTGAGCGTGTAAAATTAATTTGGAAGTGAGAAGTAATGAATCTCTTCATATCTGTGTCTAGATAATAACTCGCCGGCATCATATGAAATATTCATGAACATATGAACGGCTGATAATGATGTCATCGATCATTCTGATGTCATTATATGAGTAACATGTCTGTCCAATGTGACTGTATTCATATACATGTGTAAGAAATGTGAGGTGTGTTAATTCTGCTTCTGTTGACTTTAATTAAAGACATTCATTCTCAAAGACGCAGATCAGGTTGAGGGGTTTTCATCACTGCATCGATTCAATTTATTACAAATCCAAGAAAGAAGGAAAGCATCGAGGCTTTATGGTGATATGTGTTTGTTTATGTTTTAAAGGAGTTCTGATGGCAGAATATCAAGAGAGGGTTGTTTCACACCCCATCTGCACTAAAACCTTCTGAAGATGAAACATGTTAGGTGAGTTTGTGCTGCCATCTGCTGGTTCTCTATGAGAAAGAAATTATACATGAGATGAGATCTGAACTATTTCTCCTGGACCTCAATAAGATTATATGGAATGCATTTGCTTGAGTCTCAGATATTTCTCATAAATGTCACAAATTTGTGTTGTCATTAGAGTTTGAGAAGAGATGTCAATGTGTCAAACTAAGCGCAGATTTGTCTCGTCGTCTGCAATCAAAAGTTAATATTATTTTTTTATATTTGATCCAAATGGACTTGCATTGTATTATTCTATACAGTTATATTTAGGCATATTCAATCCCCTGGGATCAAACCCACATCCCTGCGTCGATAATGCAATGCTCTTACCACTGAGCTACAGGAAAGCTCATATTATTGAAGATCTCAATATCAAACTCAATCCACAAACTATATTCATTTACACCTCCAGACTCTTCATGTGTTTACAACGATACACTCTTTTATTTCTCCTAAATGGACTGTTTTCCTCTCTTAAAATGATTGTAGTACAATGGTTCTTTTGTTCTGTTCTAAAATCTTTGAAGAAATAAATCAGAAGAATGTGACGCAGGACAAGGGTTTTGTGTCGGTTGATTCTGTGAGTGAGATCGATCAGATATCGATATGATTGCCAGCAGATCGTTCGATGTGTTCAGATCAGTTTAGGATCTGCGTGTCACGTTTAACAGCATCGTACTGTGATCCGTCCAGCGCTCCTGGCCTGCAGCGTCCCACCGGTCCACCAATCACAGGAGAGAGAGTGATGAGACACCAGTGTGATGTGATGCTGCGTCCACGAGTTCAAACCCTGATCTCAGCTCAAATCCTCATCTCACCCGTCACATCTCAATCTAACTTCTATAACCAGGTATAAGTTCGTCTTTCTTTATTTTTAAGCTGTTGCAAAAGTATTTTTAAATATTGAGTCGTTGTTTATTAACACCTTTATTAAACACTTACTTTTTGACATTACATATTGAAAATTCAAAATCTGATAGCAAAAACTAATTCAGTAGTTTTATCTTAAAAGTTTTCATAGTGAGACATTGTGTGTTGAAAAAGAATCATGTAATAATGAATATTGGATTTTTTACATTGAATCCTGTTTTTGTTTGTGTTGTTACTTTAAATGTCAGTGTTTGTTAACCCGTACAGAAAGTTCATTTTTGTTATAAGGAAAGCATTTGATATATTTATGTATTTATACTATAACTGTATTCTTGCACATGAAGTATTTCAATACTACGTTTAAAAATGTTTATTGTAAGTATACTAATAGCACACTTTTTGTAAAAGACAATATACTATAACAGAACCCTGAGCATTACACTCGTATCTGTTTGTGCTGACGACATTGTTCGGCTTGTTGAAGAGAAATGTGTCATTACTTTATTATAAAAGGGTCAGTTCTGGTCCTTGATTCTGATTGGTTGAGCCGAGTTCTAAGCCGTAAAATACCCGATGTCTAACTGCTGACTGTATAACATAGCCTTTATATCACTTTACTTTATGAAACCTTGCTACGTATATGGGATATCAGTTTTATAAAAGCAATATGTCCAACATTGTTTAATATTTACATCAATGAACTGGCAACCATCCTCGAGCAATCTGAAGCCCTCAGTCTCACTCTACACCTCTCACAAATCAATGTCTTCTGTATGCAGTTGATCTGGTTCTGTTGTCTTACACCCAACACGACTCACAACAGAACCTGGACCTGCTAGAACAATACTGTCAGACAGGGGTCCTGACAGTCAACCTCAGTTATACTATAAGGATCACCTTTCAGAAAACATCTTGATCTCAAACACACATTTACATACGGCACAAACCCCATAACACACACATCACACTACAATCACCAGGGTTTAAAAATCACATCCAGAGGAAACTTTCATCCTAAAGTAAATGCCAAAAACGGGGTATAATTAAATACAGGGGAATTACAGTCCATTTTCATTTCAGCATCATCTGAAAAAAAAGGACGGATATGAATCCAAACACTTGAGTTGGACCTAATAACTATATTTGAAATAGTCCTTTTAGTGTCACTAATTTTTACGATGTACATGTATTAAGAAATGTTATAGAAAGTTTTTACAAAAACATTATAACCGCCTTTAACATCACACCACTAGATGTCACTGTGAGTTCACAAATCTTTTCTGAAGCTATTAAATGGCCCATTTTATGAAAGATCATTAACTTTCTCACTTTTATTAGTTTGCATCATTGATCTAGTACTGATAATTAGGCTTGGAAGGCCTGTTTGTTGTTCTTCTCTTTTCAAACTGTAGGCCCCCAAGACCTCATTGAGCACCAGGATTTAATCCTCCAAGGGATAGAAAGTAGTTCATCTGTAAAAAATAATTCATGAATAAATAAATTAAAATGAAATGAAAGTATTTAAATCAAAAAGTAAAATGTGTCCTAATGTCATAACGATGTTTTCATTTGTATTCATTGATAATGTGTTTTTAGATCTTCTCATCTAGTTCAGACAACTAATGGTATTCTACAGATTATATAATTTAGCAGGTTTACATCTGAAGAAAACTGGGGATGAGAAGGAGAATAAGAGAGATAGAAGAAATCATTTACGAATTTTGTATAAATTGTATCTTATGATTCATTTTATTATAATGTAGTATATTGTTCCCCAATGCCATTGTACCCAGTGGTGTAGTCTAGCTTTTTGTAGTGAGTATACTGTGCTTTTTTCCCCTCCCAGCCTCATACGCACCCATCCCAGAGCGACACCCCATGGCACCACCAAACTCACTAATGCATAAAGTATGCATCTACATGTAATTGAGAGCATTATTAAAGACTGCTTATGTGTTATCAACATTCCAATTTATTATAAACAACAAAAGACAGTCAGCTGTTTCAGTTTAACACAAAAGAAGATATTTTGAAAAATGTTGGTAATCAGACAGTTGGCAGCACCCATTGACTTTCATAGTCTATATTTTTTCCTGCTGTGGAAGTCAATGGGTGCTGCCAACTGTCTGATTTCCAACATTTTTCAAAATATCTTCTTTTGTGTTAAACAGAAGAAAGAAACTCATACAGTTTTGGGACAACTTGAGGGTGAGGAAATTATAACAATTTTCATTTTTGGGTGAACTATACCTTTAAGAATGATGATACTATATGAATATGGTACCTGGAGCACAGGTTTTATCAGTTGACTGTCTTTTGTTGTTTATAATAAATTGGAATGTTGATAACACAGCACGAACACTCAGTCACATCATCATTCAGATCACTACAAGGGGGGCAGGAGATCGCCGGTCCTGCGCTGACATGACAATCTTTGATAGGCAGACGCGTGATAACAGCTCGACCGTGAGTGAAACCTAAGCGCTTGTGCACGGTAGGGAGGGGCGGGTGACACTCATTTTCGGTTTACATTTCTGCTGTTTTTTTATTTCGGCCCGAAACCAATAATGCCATTTTCGGCCGAACATTTTCGTGTGTGCTGAGCAGCTGATATCTACCTACTTACTGTCCCTCCACTCTAACCAAGGATGCCTGTTTTTAAATTCCCTAGCCTGACTTTCAGTCCACAAGGCTGGCCAGGGGTTCTCATTTCTCTCATCATCTGAAATAAGGAGATATACAATTTTTATTCTGTTTACCACACACACACACACACCTCTTCTGCCGTATTAATTGATCCACCACACTAACGGTAGTGAAGTTAGCAAGTTCTGGATAAAATTCAATATACCAACAATCCCCTGCTATTACAGTTACGTTTAATGATAACATGTACTGTATGTTAGCTTTACTTACCAGGTAACTTTACGATAGCATCAGCCTCATTTTCTGGAGTTTCTATAACGATCGTGTCATCTGCTGCAGATGAAGTGTCACCCGAAGCTGCTGTAGCTTTACGGGCAGGCATCCGAAAACACTCAAGAGTGTACTTTGAGTCTGCTTTCGTTTCATATCTTCTAATTAAGATTCAGAATAACGTTAATCTTGCGATGTAAAGACACTCGAGATGAATTTAAAACTTGCGCCGAAAAAGACCGCCAAGCAACTGCTTTTCCTTGGTAGGTGACGTCAGATCCAGGTCACAGGCCACGGAAGCCCCAATGGTCCAAAAACGTTAGTGATTCGCAATCGCAACACAGACAGGGGTGAATTTATGAATGAAAGTTCTGTCACAAAACGATGTTGTTACGTATACCCCTTTTTAAGAGGGTATACGGAAATCCTTTGACTTTCCTACTGGGTATACGGCGTATACCTGCGTATCACGTAGACTACACCACTGATTGTACCAGTACCTTAAAAGCGTTGAAGACTCATCGATATATAACATATTTCATCACTGACCCTGGAAGCAATTGCACCTCGGCATATAATCAACAAACAAACACCTCGACAAATCATTTCAGGCTCGAAATAAAGAAACCTTTTAACCCTGACAATTCATTGTTTATATGTTCAAGAACTAAAATAACAAGAAAACAAACAAATTTCACAAATTTAAAAGCACAACACAGAAACTTTTTTGGGTACGGCCCTACGTGAGAAAAATAATGTGTGTTGTGAATATTTCCTAAAAAAGCTGTAATTTAATTTGCTCTTTTTGGCCCTCTAGTGGCGGTGAGGCCCTAAGCGGCCGCTCGGTTCCCTTATGGTGGCCCGGCTATGACGTCACTGGTGAACAAGAGTCAAATATGCAGAATATGTGGAGGATTTGAAAGATTTTTCTGAAGATCAGTGTACAGTTTATAGTCACAGGTTGAATTTCACGGTCAGATATTATGGAGACTTCTGTAATGGGATTGACCCCCTATTAGTTCTACAGAAACCTAAAGCATACATGCTATACCTAAATCACACTTAGTTCAGAAGTTTATCTATGACATTTTGTCTCCTTCGAATTATAAGGTTCTATCTGACATTTTTGTCAAAATCTTGTTTTTCACACATTCTAATTCTTTGACAACTTTTTTAAAGGTTGCCATGTTTGCTTTTTGAAATGTGGAGAAAACAAAAAGGTTTTATCTACAAAATCGAATTACAATTTGGTTCTATCCGTGAGCCTATCGGCACTTTGAATGCACACAAGAGGACCAATCAGGATACGCCGTCTATATAATGTGACCAAACCATATCTGAGGAAACAACACAATTTTCAAAAAAAACCTCAAGCAGAGCTGTTCAAACGACAGTCTTTCTTTGTTTTGTTTTAGATTTAGTTGTGTTTATTTTTATATTTATAGACACAACACAAACCAGCAGCGCCAGCTTCCTAATTCCTGTGTTTACATGAACCCTCGTAACGCCATTAATGCCTTACAAAATTAAATCCTAAAGAAGACCAAATAATCAACAATATCAACAGTCTTAATTACAACAATAACCATGATTGTGTTATTTCATCCACACTCATCTCTAGTCATTTGACCTGTCCCACCATCTGTGGATAAAACATTTAAATAAAACTATTATCACGGCCTTTCAAGCTTAACTTGAACCAGAAACAAAGCATCCTAAACTAAGTGTCATAAAAACCCTATAAATATAACTTTTTAGACTCTAATTTCACGTTTTAACCAAAATTATGAGTAAATCGTTCGTGTTTTTTCAGAATCAGAAGGTTCTATCTGCGTTTGACCGGTTCTAAAATTCCCCATTTACAAATTTCAGAAAATGTTAACTTTGTACATTTAGAATACATTTAGGCCAGGTTTCAGAGACAAGACTTAGTATTTTAAGTCGCTTTTCATAAAATACCTTAGATAAAAACATTACTGGTGTGCATCTTGAGATAAAACAATGACAATTACATGTATTAAGATATGGTTGGAAAAGCTGTTTTAAGTTAAAACAGCTCAAACTTTCATTTCAGTATGGGACTATTCTTAAGCCTTGTCTGTGAAACGTCTCTGCAGTGGTGTAGTCTATGTGATCCGCAGGTACTCACCTTATACTCACTAGAAAAGATCAAGGATGTCCATATACTCACTTTAAAAAGAGTGAGGATACATAACAACATCCTTTTGTGTCAGAGACTTTTGGACCATTGATGTGACCGGGAGATATGACACTACAGGAGATCCTGAAGGGCAAGCATTTTATCTACACCATTTCTGTGATTTTGTAAACTCTGCTCTGGGTGACGCTGCTGGAGGCGTTACAGAAATGAGCGGACGAGGCTCCTGCTGCACTGTACGAGGGGTCCCGCTCAGTCACGATAGCATCCTGGAGTTTCTCTGTTCGCCGGTGTATTACACTTTCTGCTGATAACTCACCCACACTTTTAAAACTACTGCATATCATAAAACAAGCATATTTGTTATCTTTAAAATAACTGTAAGGGGATTGTTGGGATATTAAATTGTATCTGACTGGCCAATTAAACAAACAAAGTTTGAGTGGTGCATCAATACATGAGGGAGAAAAGGGAGAGAAAACATAATTGTAAAAAAAAAACATTGCCAGCTGATAAACCTGTGCTTTAGAGATTGTGTTCATATACCATGTAAGGCTAAATAAAACACTTAATTTACTGATTTAGACATTGATTAAAAAACCAGCAAGTCTCCCCAGCTGTCATTGGCTAGTGAAATCTTGCTTGCAATAAATCTTTCAGAATGCCCTCAATTACATATGAAGAGTTTTGATCACAATGAGATAACTCATGTTTAAAATCATGTTTTTATTGTGTTCGTTGGCTGTATTATTGGAAATGTATTTTTTTAAACCGAACTCTTCAAATACAGTAGATTCATACTCTCTGCATTCATGAGTGTGTTGGTGCTCATGAGGTGTCGATCTGTGACGGATGAGCTGGATGGGAGGGAAAAATCAAGAATATACTCTTTACTAAAAACTAGACTACAGCACTGGGTCTCTGTCTTTTTCACGTATGAAAGAAATGTGTTCCTTATATCTATATGAAATGCAAAAACTTTAAAGCTCAATATTTCAAAATCATGCATTTTAAATTTGTTGACATTCTGAAAATAACCAAAGAAGTTTGTCAAAAAAGAAACTCTTGGCATTAAAAGTTGACATAAATAGTGACATCAGTAGTAAAAATCAGGTGATTAATGATTATCCACCGTAATATTAACCAGAGCGGATGCTTTCTGAAATATTTTAAGTGATAATATGTGTTTAACAGATTTTTTAAACCAGCTGTAAAAGAACGCATAGACGAGAGGATTCAGACTGGAGTTACAATACAGAACCCACATTAGTGTATTTGCAGTGGAGGATGAGCTGACCGTGTTCCCCGCAACAGATAACATATAGTAAGGAATAGAAAAAAACAGATAAACGCTCACAATGATTCCTAATGTCAGAGCAGCTTTGCTCTCAGATTTCCTCCTCGCTGAACCTTCTGTTAAATGTTTTCTACTCTTCATCAGAGAGTTAATAACTCTCACATGCTGATGTGCAACATAGAAAATCCTCAAATATAAAGATATGATCAAAGTGCAGGGAACAATGAAGGACAGGATCAGATCAGTGACTGACCAAGCGAAACTAATATAAAATGGACACTGGCCATAACACGAGTCTTTTCCGCTCGAGGGATTGAAATACCCGTTATGTGTAAAAAACGAGATGTTATAGACAGAAGAACTAAACCAGCTGAAACATATAATAGTCAAAGTTCTAGATGTGGTTATTTTTTGAGGATATGACAAAGGATGACACACAGCCACATAACGGTCAATGGCAACCAACAATAAATTGCAGAGAGATTCCGAGAGGAGAAGCCCAACGAACATTGAATACAGTCCACAGAAAATGTGTCCAAAGTACCAGCAGGACTCGATCAGTTTGACGGCCTCTACAGGAATCACAATGAGTCCCACGAGCATGTCGGCCACAGCCAGAGAGAGAATGAGCAGGTTGGTTGGAGTGTGAAGCTTCTTGAAGTGAGAGATGGAGATGATCACCAGCAGGTTCAGAAACACGGTCCATACAGACAGAAGTGAAAAAAACACATACATGACGTTGGATTCAAGTGTGGAGCGTTTGGTCTTGATGCACGATGAGTTAACAGCAGGAAAGCAGTATTGAGTCTCATGATCTTCTGTCTCATTGGCCATGAGTGTCGTCCTCCTGTGAGGAGTTTGATCTGATCTCTGTACTGTCCTCACATTTATACAGAGTCTGAATCAGACTGACCAACCCATTCACCTCCCACTGTGATGCTGCTTAAAGACTTAGTTAATATTATAACTAAGTATATTTTAATGGAGGATCTATTGACAGAAATGTAATATAATATAAATAACTGTCTTCAGAGATGTATAATAGTGTTGGGTTCGAGTCAAAGTCCTTATTTCATAAAAGTCCATTTGAAAAAATTGAAATGGCATCCTTTTTTTAAAGTTTTTCTGCAGCGCAAAAGAGGAAACCAACAATGGTTGGAGCGTTTGGTATTAAATAAACCCTTCAAAGTTTGTAATTTGTAATAATTCAAGCTGAATGAAGATCAGATTAAGCAGCATATATGTTAACTGTTCATCTCTTCTAGTTATAGCACCAATTAAACATGACCGAACATCAGAACTGTGGCGAGTCGGGTGATCTGTTCATTACTTCCTTTGTTCATTTTGACAGAAAATTTAGATTTGTGGTCTTTTGACGAAAATTCTATTTACTTTTAGTCACATTTTAGTAGAGGTGGGTAGAGAAGCCAAACTCTTTACTCAAGGAAAAGTACAAGTAACTAGAGAAATTGTTACTCAAGTAAAAGTAAAAGTCACTATCTTAAAAATTTCTTGAGTAAAAGAAAAAAAGTGTGCAATGAAAAAACGACTCAAGTAGCTAGCTACCTAGTTACTTTGTATCTGATTATATAGGCCTACTATTCATAAAATGAATATTAACACCAATATTTGAATATCACATTTTAATCAATATTTTTAAGCAACATAAGCGGAAATCTTTGCAAATAAACACACAAAGACTAAAGAATAGACAAACACTGAAGAGACAAGCATTTCTATACATTTCGTCTAGTCTTGATGTCAACGTAGTTTACACAACTAATTTAGAATAATAGACCATGTCAAACTAAAGTGAGCCTGAAGAGATTTGCGTTTAAAATGCATTTAACTAAACTCAGAGCATTTTCTAAGATGATCCAGAACATTTGCAGTGCTCTCTTAAAGCGGCAGTCCGCAAGTTCTTTTGAGTAAAAAATGAGCTAACACTAATTATTGAGCAAGTACACGAAAGAACGGTGTTTAAAACTTTGTCATTACTCTTGCTGGATTCACCACAGAAAGATTTTATTAATGCTTTGTAATTTCACCAATAGAATCCATAACATTCAAGTGAAAACAAGTATCCATATTACAATTCCCCTTATTACCATTAAATCCATTACATGTTATGTTTTATTTTGGACAGGGTTCTATTGTTTCTATTTCAACAGAAATACTTCAACTATAGTTACTTCAGTAAAAACATCGTTCATTTTCCGAATCGCTTTAAATAATATAGCAGCAGATCAGAAGTTAACACGCACGTGTAGCTCAAGGTGTATGTGATGCATATTTACAGTTTAGCTGTTATGCCGATCATTTCCATGACAGTGTTTCTACGATCTTTGACTGATCGTAACCCACAGATGATAACACCATACTTTAACATCTGCCTTTTTCGTCTTTTATTGTTCTTTTTGCCTTTTTTGAGCGCTATCAACGGTGTAGCAGTGCTGACATTTACATTAGTTTACATAAACATCTTGGATGACATGAGGGCGAGTAAATGATCATGAACATTTATTTTGAAAGTGAACTACTCCTTTAATGACATAAAGTGTATTACGCTTCAATCGTTTTTACAGGCGACTATGAAGTAAAAGAAGATAGTCAACCATGTGGAGACAAACTGAAATGTATGATACAAATGGTACTAGCGGATGTTCGCGACGAGGGCAAGAATATTTTCTCCTTGTTTTTATCAGTTGATGAAATTGTCAGTATATTTTTAGGCAGCGGCTTTTTGCACTTAGCTTAAATAGCAGTAGGTTCTGTTAACACTTAGTGAAAATAGCTGCATTTTGTAGCGATATGCTATTAAGACTAACCAAAAAAACGGTATTTTCTTTGGATTAAGTAGAAATAGTAGTTAAAAGCTACTGATATTTATAAATAGTGGCAGATAACTTTACTGTTTGCACCTCAGTATTTTTTGAATTAAGCATCATTCAATAATTAAAAAGTATAAATCATTATAATTATCAACATTATTAAAATAATGGCTACATATTGAGATATTAAAGCAGTACTTGAGACTTGAGAATTCCTACAGTAAACCAATTCCGCATTGCACAAGGTGAAAACAACCTTAGTCTTGTCGAGGTTTCCATTGGGAAGCTTCTTAAAAATAAATTTTCCCTGAAGCAAACCCGGGGGCTTCATAGCTGCATCCATGTTAGCACGTCACGTTTGATGTGATAATTTCACAGTAACGTTATGTTGGACATAACCACCTGTCCAAGCTATAGAATCTCACGAATGTGAGCGGAGAGGACCAGCCTGCCGCATCACACACGTCCGGCATAGACGCCCCCGACCTTAAGGCTACGGGGGGCGCCATACCCCTAGTAGAATGTGCTCTGACGTCCAAGGGCGTTGGTCTGCCAGAGGCCTCATAGGCCAGAGAGATAGTCTCAACTATACATCTGCTAATGGCGTGCTTGGTTGCCGAAAGACCTTTCTTCGGTGACCCAAAAACCTACTAAAAGCTGCTGGACTTTCCTCCAAACCGCAGTTCTGTGTATATGAATCCAGTGCCCGGACTGGACACGACAAATTTAACCTTTCCTACTCCCGGCTCCTGAAAGGTTTAGCACTTCAAGGCATAAAGCTTCCTTGTCGAAGGAGCTCTGGAATTAAGTAAGGGCTCCACAGCCTCAGCTGAGAGACCAGTGTTTAAAAGGCTACCCCTCTCAGAGGCCAAACCCATAGTTTCCATAGCTCCGGGTGTGGGTGATGTATCTGACCCTCCGCTTGAGAAAGGAGGTCCCTCCTCAAAGGAATCTCCCATGGATGGTACTCCAACAGGTCTATGATGTCCGAGAACCACACTCGGGCCGGCCAGAACGGGGCTACCAACAGTAGGGGAACTCCATCCCTGCGCACCCTTTCCAGAACTCCCGGGAGTAGAGCGATCGGGGGAAAAGCCTCGTCCACAGCTGTGCCATGGCATCCAGCCCTAGAGGGGCAGAATATGTCATGAAAAACCAGAGCCGACAGTGCGTGTTTTCTTGAGTTGCAAAGAGGTCTAACTCTGCCTGCCCGAACCTTATCCAGATCTGCTCCACCACCTCTGGGTGGTGTCTCCATTCCCCGGGTCTCAGCCCCTGTCTCGATAGGACGTCTGCTCCTCGTTTCAGGTGACCGGGGATATAGACTGCTCTCAGGGAGAGCAGCTTCCCCGGAGACCACAGGAGGATCTGACGTGCCAACTTGTATAGTTGACGTGACCGTAGCCCCCCCTGGTGATTTATATACGAGACCAAAGCTGTGTTGTCTGTCCTGACAAGCAAATGTTGGCCTCTGAGCTGTGGGAGAAAGTGTGCCAACGCCAGGGACACTGCCATCATCTCTAGGCAATTTATGTGCCAAGATCGAAAGTGGCTCCCCCATCGGTTTTGGCCCCATTGGCCTTCCATAACAGATCCCCAACCTGTGAGTGAAACATCGGTTGTCAGTGCAACGCGCCGACAACTGCTTACCAACACTGGGCCCTGGGAGACGAACCAAGGTTCTTTCCACATTCTCAGTGTGTGCAGGCATCTGCGTGTCACCTTTATAATGCGCAACGGGTTGCCCCTCGGGGAAAACCGTTTGGTTTTGAGCCACCACTGTAGAGGTCTCATATACAGCAGGCCGACAGGAATTATGTTGGATGCAGCTGCCATGAGTCCCAACAACCTCTGAAAAAGTTTTACAGTCAGTGATTGGCCTAGCTTTATTCTGCAAACGGCTGACAGGATTGCGAAAATACGAGCCGCGCATGCATCGTGATGGAATCCCATATTACTCATAAAAAAGTGGTTCTCTGTACCGGAGAAAGCACACTTTTCTTGGTATTCAGCCTCAGCCTTAGTTCCTCCGTATGTGCGAGAACAACATCTCGATGTTGAACCGCCAGATGTTCCGATTTTGCTAGAATGAGCCAATCGTCTATGTAATTTAACACGCGAATTCCCTTCATGCGCAACGGAGCTAGAGCTGCATCCACGCATTTCGTGAACGTGTGTGGAGACAGAGCCAGGCCGAACGGGAGGACCCGAAATTGATAAGTCTTTCCCCCGAAAGTAAACCTTAGGAACTTTCTGTGACAAGGAAAAATGGAGATGTGAAAATACGCGTCCTTTAAATCAATCGTGACAAACCAGTACTCGGATCTGACTTGTCCTACAATCTGTCTCAACGTCAACATCTTAAATTTGAGTCGCTGCACTGCCCGATTTAGATGTCGCAGATCTAAAATCGACGTAATCCCCCGTCTTTTTTTGCAACAATAAAATACCGGCTGTCAAAGCCCGAGTTTCTTTGGTGAGGATGTACAAACTCTATTGCCTCCTTGCACCCGAGCATTTTTGCTTCTTTTTCAATCACCAGAGTCTGCTCGGGGCACACCTCGCTGTAAAAACCCTGTTGAAGCGGTGCGGGCGGACTTGAAATTGGATCCGGTAACCACGCTCTACCGTGCGCAGGACCCATTGTGACACATTTGGTAGACTTTTCCAGGCGGCCAAATGATCTACTAAGGGGACTAGCCTCTCGGGACCAGCCTCTGGTGACATTATATCTGGAACCGCTACGGCTCTGCAAGCCGCGATTGGCAGAGCCGGTTGAACACTTCTGTGGGCACCGAGGAGGAAAGGGCACCGTATAATGAGGTGCGAACGCACGCTCCCCGGAGGAAATGCTCACCTGCTGTCAGGACTTTTTCTTGTTTTCCCCATTGCTTGCCTGAATGACTGCCCTCAGGTCAGTCCTAGGTTTGTAAGGCTGCGGATGATAATGTCTTCCCGAACCCCCATCCTTCTGGGGTGGGGCTCGAGAAGCAACACTCTGCCTCTGACGGTCACGATAGCTAGTGGATGCCTATGGCTGTTCCCGCCCAGCCGCCCCAGGAGTTTCTCCGCGGCGGGGGAGATACAGTTTAAATACCACAGCCTCTTTCTTAGCCTCCTCGAAACTCTCAACAATGTTGTCCAGAGCATTGCCGAAAAGGCCCGTAGGGGATAATGGGGCGTCCAGAAGAAATGACTTGTCAGATGGTTTCAAGTCTGACAGGTTTAACCATAAATGCCTCTCAGTGGCTACCATAGCGTCCATCGAGCGGCCCAAAGAATGGGCCGCCTCACGAGTAGCACGTAGAGATACATCTATAGCATGACGGACGGGTTGTAAAACATCCGCCGCCACCAGCCCCGTGTCGACCAATTCACGCAGCGCATCAGCCTGATACGCCTAAATTAGTGCCACTGAGTGTAAACATGTCCCGGAGTGCCCCGCTGCAGCATATGCCTTGGCGACCAAAGTCGATGTTACCCTGCATGGCTTTGATGGCAAGGTAGGGGCTTTTAGGGACGAAGCCGCGGTTGGAGACAGATAGCTTGCAAGCGTCTGTTCTAGTGGTGGGCCGTTAACGGCGAGACTCTTATCGCGCGATAAAAAAAATGTCGCCGTTAATCTATTCTCAAAGTTGGGTTGGGAGCTGGGTCTATACTACACAAGCTATGATGACTTTCAACTTGATATTTTAGCGCGGATGTATACCTAGCTTACTTGCACTGTAGGGGGCGAGAACGAGATTTTTCAACTCGCGGGATTCGCGTGATTCACGCCACCTCGTCATCTCATAACCAGGACTTCATTCCCACGATTCCCGCCGCCTCATCATCTCATAACCAGGGCTTCATTCGCGTCATTCCCGCCGCCTCAACATCTCATAACCAGGGCTTCATTCGCGTCATTCGCGCCGCCTCAACATCTCATAACCAGGGCTTCATTCGCGTCATTCGTGCCGCCTCATCATCTCATAACCAGGGCTTCATTCGCGCGATTCACGCAGCAAGTAGGTCTATCGCGTCTTTGCATTGACTTAACATGTAAATCACTCGCGCTTGACGCGCCATTAGTGTTTGTGAAATGACCACATCAAACGTGACGTGCTAACATGGATGCAGCTATGAAGCCGCCGGGTTTGCTTTGGATAAAAGCGTCTGCTAAATGACTAAATGTAAATGTACTGTAGGAGCTCTTCCAGTCTCAAGTACCACCTAAACGCAAAGCATCCCTTAGCTATTGCGGAAGTAACACAAGTACATCTTATTGAACATAATTTAATTTTCATCACAAATTATCATAGTAGAACAGTTTTCTCAAGCAGTTTGTGATGCATTTGGAAACAGGAGATGAGCCCCTGGTCTAATAGAGAAACCCGTTCTCAAAGACTTACTTTTAGTCATTATTTGGGTAGCACACATATTCTGAATGCCTTCGGCAGAATTCAAATGAGCCATTTTAATCTAGATTAATTCCAAGATGAATCTAGATTAATCTAGATTAAAAAATATTAATCTATGCCCACCACTAGTCTGTTCTATTCTCGGCATCGCCCCGTAACCTTGATCTTTATAGCCCTGAACATTAGAGTAAATGCAGGTCTGTGGCGTGAAAACTCGCGGTGTAGCTCTTGATGTAGGTCAGTAAAGAAGGGGAGCTTGAGTCGTGAGGACTGTGTGCTTTGATTAAGTCATCGCTCGTCCATCTTATTCTCAGGACGAGCGTTTGGTTTATCTTGCGGCCAGTCTATTGTCAGTTGGGCTACCGCCGCTGTCATGACTTCTACCAGATCGGCGTGTACCAAAGCAGTAAGAAGGGGGACATAATCCAACTGAAGTTGATTGAAGTTGACTGTTTCGGATGTCGTTTTATACCTCCTGGTCCATACGTCATCCATGACGTATTGTTTCACTACTGGATGATGTTGACACACGTGCTCAGAGCTGGTCACGCCGTGGCGTTCCCCAAAGCGTTGCCATGGCGACGCAGTGCGAGTTCCCTCGAAAGGGAACTAACAATGTCAATAATAGACACAATTTACACTCATAAGTGTGAGTCAGTGTGCAAAAAACTAGACTTAAAACCGAGTTATTTGTGACAAGCATCAGAGTTATAATTTTTACCTGTTTCTTTAATATGATTTACTGTCAGTCTTTAACGTGGCCTTAGTCAAACTAAATCAAAATCTAAAGATGATACTTTATGCAGCAACCAATCAACTCTGACTACTATAGAAAAGGCCAATGAAATTTGGCGAATTAAATTTGCATTTAAGCATTCATTTACCTCTTGTTCTGAAGAGCCTGAGAGCCTCTCACGACTGCAGCAGAATACGATACGTGTTTGTGGCATAAGGGACACAACGTCTCATTCCCTCCATCAGGGAACTTAGGTTACATACGTAACAAAGACGTTCCCTTTCTGTCTGTCTCTCGACGTTGTGTCGAGAACGACAGATGGGGTTGCCTGCCCGAGGGGAACCCCGCCCGGAGGAAGGTCATGGAAGACCAAGGGGTTAGGGTGCGTCGGCAGCAGGGCAACATCACCATGTGCCTGCTGTCGTTGTGCCACGCTGTCCTCGGAACTCGACTCTGTAGCCAGTGTTGAAGTGGTCTCATGTGCATCAACCCGAGGGGTATTACCCCCGCGGAGGATGCCATGTGTCCCAGGAGCCTCCAGTTCAACACTGACTGTGCTGCGGACAGCTGCGTCGTCATGGTGACAGAGTTTAGTTCCATACCGAGAAAGAGGATGCTCTGCACTGGGGTTTGCTCTTTTCTTGGTTGACCAGAAATCCCAATCGATCTAGATGCCAGAGCATCAGGTCCCTCTGTGTACACAACAGATCTCGCGAGTGTGCCAAGATAAGCCAGTCGCCGAGATAGTTAAGTACCCGCAGGGACAGACCGAAAGGGAGGACTCTGTACTGATATGCCCGCCCCTCAAACGCGAACCGTAGGAACGGCTGGTGTCGAGGGAGATTGAGACATGAAAGTAAGCGTCCTTCAGGTCGATTGCCACAAACAAATCCTGACACCTAATAGATGTCAGGATGCGCCTCTGCGTGAGCACCCTCAAAGGCAGCTTGTGAAGGTGCTTTGTTCAGTGTACGCAGACCTATAGGGCGCAACCCGCCGTCTTTCTTGGGAACGATGAAGTGCGGGTCGTGACCCACAGAACATCTTGGTTTCTAGGGACGAACTTGATGCCTGTTTTGCCAAAAGGGTGAGGCCTCTACCCGAAGTATGGAGGCGTCTCTGCCTCTGACAGAGGGAGAGATGATGCCCCGAAACTTGGGAGAGTCTCTGGCGAACTGGATCGAGTAACCAAGACAGACCGCCCGCATTGGCCAGCGAGACAGTGTGGGCAGCTCTCGAGCTCCCAGGGACTGTGACAGGGTGACCAAGGGGACTGTCTGCTGCATCATTCCCACGGGGGGTGGTTTGTCGGCTGGGCGGAGCTAACCATATGTCACGGGGGGTCCCTGGGGGTAAGGTTGGCTCTGCCTTTTTACCTGCCTGGCGGGACAACGGCACGCACTGTCGGTTTGAGAGTGGTGACAGCTGTCGTAGGTGTACGACCTCACACCTCGCCAGGGTGTGAGGTCGGTTCGCTGAGAACAGTCTAGTGGAGTCTGCGAACGGCTGCAAGTACACCCGGGGAGAGCGGAAAAACTCTACGAGTAAGTGGGCGCCAGGCCCTGAAAAGGCTTTGGTGACGAGGCAGGAGTCGTCCCGTGCCGACTGATGAGAGCCGTGGCTGTGAAGGTTCGGGCCCGATGTTGTTCTCCCTAGGGGTCTTTTCCCAGACACATCGTTTCCGAGTGTGTGCGTGAGAATCCGGTTGGGAAACGTTCAGAAGAGCGAATCGGGGTGCGATCGGCCTGTGAGCACTTGGCTGGCGGGTTTACGTTCGCAGAGTTCCATTGCTTTTATCCTATACATTTTACATAGGTATTTTGCAATCCCCTAATTGCTTTTAAATGAAGATGGATATTTTTTTGCAAAGATGGAAAAACATCATAATATACTTGGATACATACTTAACTTAGGTTAGAGAGACTATGATAAACTAATGTCAAATTAATCTATGTAACACGTATGTCTTTCAAATCTCTTCAGGGTTATTGTCTATTGAATGAATGTTTCCTGTGTAAGGAAAATATATTAATGACAGAGAGATATGCTTGTATTTAATCTATTTTTCATTCAATTTAACTGTGAGGCAATGTATTGGTTTGTATTATATTAGATTATTTTTTTTGTTTTTCTTAAATATGTTTTTTGTTTTTCTTTATGTGTTAGGGTTTGAAAATGGAGATGTGAATGTTCGGCAAAAAATAAAATAAAAATTTCCAGGAAAATAAAGATTATACTTTCACAGGATATTCTTTATATTATGTTGGTTGCCCTGCTGACAAAATAATAGAACCCGGCCCAAAACACAAGAGGTGCAGATCAATAGAACATCCCTCAATGCCCAGACATTTTTATTTTGTAAAAGAAAATTTGGGGGTTCATAACAGTATTTTAATGAAAACCTCTATAATATATGTAATGGTTTCTTTTTTTTTTAACAGGATTGGTTTATGTAGAAATAGTATATCACAAATAAATGACTTTATTGTTGGGTTTTCACATGGATCGCAAATGTGCATTGAAAATTTCCAGCTGATAAACCTGTGCTTTAGAGATTGTGTTCATATACCATGTAAGGCTAAATAAAACACTTAATTTACTGATTTAGACATTGATTAAAAAACCAGCAAGTCTCCCCAGCTGTCATTGGCTAGTGAAATCTTGCTTGCAATAAATCTTTCAGAATGCCCTCAATTACATATGAAGAGTTTTGATCACAATGAGATAAATCATGTTTAAAATCATGTTTTTATTGTGTTCGTTGGCTGTATTATTGGAAATTTATTTTTTTAAACCGAACTCTTCAAATACAGTAGATTCATACTCTCTGCATTCATGAGTGTGTTGGTGCTCATGAGGTGTCGATCTGTGACGGATGAGCTGGATGGGAGGGAAAAATCAAGAATATACTCTTTACTAAAAACTAGACTACAGCACTGGGTCTCTGTCTTTTTCACGTATGAAAGAAATGTGTTCCTTATATCTATATGAAATGCAAAAACTTTAAAGCTCAATATTTCAAAATCATGCATTTTAAATTTGTTGACATTCTGAAAATAACCAAAGAAGTTTGTCAAAAAAGAAACTCTTGGCATTAAAAGTTGACATAAATAGTGACATCAGTAGTAAAAATCAGGTGATTAATGATTATCCACCGTAATATTAACCAGAGAGGATGCCTGCTGAAATATTTTAAGTGTTAATATGTGTTTAACAGATTTTTTAAACCAGCTGTAAAAGAACGCATAGACGAGAGGATTCAGACTGGAGTTACAATACAGAACCCACATTAGAGCCTTTGCAGTGGAGGATGAGATGACCGTGTTCCCCGCTACAGATATGATATAGTAGGGAATCCAACAAAACAGATAAACGCTCACAATGATTCCTAATGTCAGAGCAGCTTTGCTCTCAGATTTCCTCCTCGCTGAACCTTCTGTTAAATGTTTTCTACTCTTCATCAGAGAGTTAATAACTCTCACATGCTGATGTGCAACATAGAAAATCCTCAAATATAAATGTAGCCTCTGCCGGCAATAGCAGTGGTGACTACGCCCCCCCTTGGACCAGACTAGTAAGAGCAAGGGGAATATTTTACAAGAAGCACACACAGGCTTGGTCAACAAAGTAGAAAAGTACAATCTTTATTTTTGTAACAGTAAAAACATTGAGTCGCTTTTGGATTTCAATAAATAACACACAAATTCATCACTTGACATAACACTAAGCCATAAGGGGGGGCCACCGAAGTACAAGTTACTCAGTCCTAAGTTTCCGTACCACACGTGAGCTAGGGCACACCACTTTAGAGTAGAACAAACACTACAAACACTGCACAACAATGACAACCAGGCTCTTTGAGCTATTTCTAAGAATACACACTTCACAGCAGTACACTGCACACGTCGTGCTAAATGAGTGAAACACGCTAAGGAAACCAGGCAGGAGCCCGTTGGAAAGTCTATCCAGTGGGCCCAACCCACACGAGGCTAATGTAATGGGTGAAGACAAACAAACAACGAAAATAAATGTATAAACCGCTAGCCGGTGGCCACTGTCAGTTCACTACACACAGATATTGTAGCACACCGGCTAGTAAAAAAAAGAAACAAACAAAACAAATAAGTGTCTAAAAAGCAGCACCTGCCCATTCATTCAAACACACTCAAAAGAACAGCAGCAGACAATCGGATTGGCTGAAGACTCTTTAACAAAGAAAAAGAAACAAGAGTTCTAATTAAGTGCTCTATACGCCTAAAATTCATAGTCAGTATACATATAGCTACTAAGACACACTCGCTGACACCAGACCCATTAATCAAATGATCGCTTTACTTTTTGCCCAATACCTTATAATCAGAACCATAACATACCTTTCTGCAATAGCGATTGGGTGAGTAGACAGTGTTCCGACGCTTCACGCATTCACCCGTCACAAATGCTGGCGAGCATAACAACAAAGCCCTATTACACCCAAAACAGTAAACGAACAGGATACGCTAAAAGAACTAGATAAAAGTGTACCTCCTCTGTGCTCGTCAGTCCAGACATTCCATACGCGTTTCGGAAGCGCACACACACAAACAGTAGTGCCGTTGGCAATCACTATGCAACCCCTTGCGCTACCAACACATCCCGGAACACTGCTGCCTCCAACACGTTAGCAGCTAACTTCAGTCTCTCGCTACCGGATGAGGACAACAGGTATATATACACCTGCCTGTTAACAATTACCGACCTCTCCCACCCACATTAGATGACGTAGCGATACGAGGAGGAGTGAAAGCGAGCAGGGGCGAAGAAAGAGGGAGATGAGAGACAGCGAAAAGAGTGCCTCAAACCCACAGGCCACAATCCACCCCCTCCAAATGAATCGGCGGCCCGACGATGACACCTCATGTCTGCGGGTCTACATCCTCTACTCCTGATGGACCATCGATGTCACTAATCGGCCGGGGTAGACGGTGGGGGTTGGAGTGCTGCCCCGCCGTAGACCTCGCTGAACGCCGCACGGCCACAGTGTTGTCCTCAGGCACCTCAGCCGTACCCTCAATGTCAATTTCCTCAAACGCTGGGGTGCCGGTTGGTGCCGGCGCAGTTTGGGGCTCTTGTTCTGCACCATACCAAATGATCATATCTCGGATATCACCATCGTTCCCGGCAGGGGGGTCTTTGGGGGCCTCCTCTTCCTGAACTGGACCAGGGACACCCCCTGGCCTGGGCCTCAATCCCGCAGGGACGGCACGCATTTCGGAACGATGCACCTGTCGAACAGTTCCATCCACATTTGCAGGGGTCACAGTGTATACCGCTCCTACTCCAGAAGGGCAACGTACAACCCGATAGGCCACAGAGTCCCAGTAATCCTGGATTTTATTTCTCCCATGTGGATGGTTCCGCAGATAGATCAAATCCCCTTCTTGGAAGCCGGCATCGTTCACCTGATCATTATGGTTCTGGTTCCGTCTAAGGGCCAGTTCTTCTGATCTCTGTCTGACATGTTCATGAGTTATCCTGACACTTTGCTGGTGCTTCTCGACCCATTCTTCTAGGGTATTGGTATCTGGGGCAGCTTCCCTGGTACCAAGCAGGAAGTCAACTGGTAGTCTGGGATGGTGGCCAAACATTAGGTAATATGGTGTATGCCCTGTGGTCTGGTGTGGGGTAATATTATAAGCAAAGGTGAGCTGGGGCAGATGGTGTGGCCAACGACGCTTCTCTGTCTCAGGTAGGGTACGCAGCAAGTCGTGGAGTGTGCGGTTGAACCGCTCGCACTGTGCGTTCCCTTGAGGGTGGTACGGAGTGGTGCGGCTCTTTTGTATACCGTACATCTGGCAAAGTTGCTGGATCAAGAGGCTCTCAAAGTTTCGCCCCCGGTCGGAGTGGATACGAGCTGGGGGACCGAACCTATGAAACCAATGCTGCACTAAGGTCCTGGCCACTGTTGGAGCCTTTTGATCCTTTGTAGGAACAGCCTGCGAGTACTTCGTGAATATGTCCGTGAGGATCAGAACATTCTCTCGTCCATCACTGGCTGGCTCTAGCAGAGTAAAGTCAAGAGCCAAGATTTCATTTGGTCGAGTGGCGTGCATCGTGCTCCAGTACGTACGGACCTTGGGCTGGACGGCCTTCCCCAAAACACATCGCTGGCACTGCTGGCACCACTGTTCAGCATCTTTAGTCATACTGGGCCAAAAACATCGGCTCCGAAGTAGCTGGAGTGTTCTTTCCGTGCCTTGGTGCCCTTGTTCATCGTGGATACTCCGTAGGACTTCTGCTTGCAGGCACTGGGGCAGCAATAACTGGAGAGTCTCTGGACCTCCCCCTGGTGTGTGAATCAGGCGGTACAGAACTCCCTCCTCATCGACCAGGCGATCCCAGTGTCGGAGCAGGGCTCTGCTGAACTTGGGTAACGCTTCACGCTCCCTTACGCCTGGCCGTCGCCCCTCTTGGTAGTACTTCCTCAAAGGCCCGATGACTGGGTCAGCTTCCTGAAGCGAACTGAGATCCTGAGGTGTACGTCCCGGTAAGGCCACCACCTCCCGGCATTGGCCCTCTGTGGACTGCATCGGCCCGAGGCTGGTCAATGCGCCCAACGCGGGGACCTCTGTCCCGAAGGTAAAGCGTTCCAAATACTGGCGAGAAAGAGCATCCGCGTTCTGATTGCTTTTACCCGGTCGATATCTGAGGGTAAAATTGAATGATGCCAACTGCGAAGCCCACCGCTGCTCAATTGCGCCCAGCTTTGCAGTGTGCAAATGGCTCAGGGGGTTATTATCAGTGAAGATTGTGAAATGGTTCCCCAGCAAATATTCTCGGAACTTTTCCGTTACTGCCCATTTTACCGCGAGTAGCTCCAGCTTCATGGAGCTATAGTTCTCCATATTCCTTTCAGCAACTCTGAGTCCCCGACTAGCAAATGCAACTGGACGCACTCTCCCTCCATGTTCCTGGGAGAGGACGGCACCCAGGCCTCCATGACTGGCGTCTACCTCCAAGATGAATGGCTTCTTAAAGTCAGCATATGCCAGCACTGGAGCCGAGGTGAGTCGCTCCTTCAGAGACAGGAATGCTCGCTCACATCCCTCATCCCAGGCCGATGCCAGAGGGACGGGGGGGGTCTTTCCCTTCCTTCGAGGCCCACTGAGTCTTCCTACCAGATAGTGGAGTGGGGCTGCCAACTTTGAAAATCCCTCCACGAATCGCCGATAATAGCTCGCGAAACCAAGGAAAGATCGTAATTCGGCCAGATGTCCAGGGCGTCTCCACTCCTTAACCACCTCTATCTTGGCGGGATCCGTGGCAACTCCCTCAGCAGAGACCACGTGCCCCAAGTAACCAACCTGGTGCTGGAAGAAACGGCATTTTGACAGTTTTACTTTCAGTCCCTGTTTTTGCAGACGAGAAAACACCTCTCCCAGTCTCTCCAGATGCTGCTGAACAGTGGCGGAAAAGACGATCACATCGTCCAAGTATAGTAGAACAGACTGGTATCTGCAATCGCCAAACATCCGCTCCATCAACCGCTGGAACGTTCCAGGCGCATTACACAATCCAAATGCCATTCGGTTGAACTCAAACAGGCCAAAGGGCGTACAGAAGGCCGTCTTTGACTTATCCTGCTCTACCATTGGAACCTGATTGTACCCACTTGCGAGGTCCAAGGTGGAAAACCATTTCGCTCCAGAAAGTGCATCCAATGATTCTTCTATACGAGGAAGGGGGTATGCGTCGCGGCGAGTTTTTGCGTTCAACTGCCTGTAATCTACACAGAGGCGCAAACTCCCATCCTTCTTTGTCACCAATACTATCGGAGAAGAATAGGGACTGCTACTTTCTCTGATGACTTTATTATCTAAGAGCTGTTGGATGTGTGCCTTTACAGTTTCATACTGGGAGGGTGGGATTCTACGGTATGGCTGCCGAACAGGAGTATTGTCCAACAGGGGAATCTCATGGCTGATTAAGGACGTACATCCTAGGTCTCCCTCCCCTTGGGAAAATATGTTACTATACTTGACCAGGAGGGCCCTGGCCTCAGCCGCTTGTTGCTGGGTCAAACCCGGGAAGTCTGTCGCCGCGAGCTCGGGGAAACTACCGCCCTCGGCTACCTCCTGCGTGGAGACATAAGCTTGACACTGTTCCCATGAAGGGTCGACTGATATGGAGGCCGCTGTTCCTGTTACAGTCGCCGCCACAGCTTGTACAGTGCCAATGGGATGACGTGGGGGCAACCATACCTTTGTATTACCAACATTCACTACAGGTGCATATAGAAAACCCTTTCTAACTGGCACCAAAGTAGGGGACACCAATAGGCCTTCGGGCAACTGCTCCTCGTCAAAGCCCAAGGGCTCCAGTAACAATACTGCAGACTCAAACTGGGGGCCTGTAACCGGGACCATGGTTAGGGCTCCCGCCTCAAGACAAACTGCCCTTTTCCCCTGCACTTTCACTTTAAACGGTTTCGGTGCATTTACAATGGCCTGGATCTGTTCACAGTGTCTCAGTGCACGTCGGGCTGCCGGTGCCGCCGATTTCACGGGAGGGGAGTGGAAGAGCTGTGACCCATGTTGTTTAAAAAGGACCTGATAGCATTCCCCAATTACATTCATTCCCAGTATCCCGGGTGTTACGAGCTTACGATCTTTAAGAGGGCCACACTCTGGGTCCTTGACAACTAAAATTCCCCTCCCCGGAATGCATTGCCCCAGTACCCACACGTCCAACTCTAAGTAACCGATATAGGGAATATCCAAACCATTAGCGGCCTTAAGCCCAAGCCATCTACAGTCTTTCTTTTGTAAATGATGAAAATGCTCTCGAAAAAAACTCTCGGTGATGGTGGTCACCATTGACCCTGTGTCAATCAAGCAGGGAACTGTTACATCTCCCATAGAAACAGACCATACCGGGCACGTTTTGACTAACTTATCATATGATTGAGAATACATTGAGCCAGACACCCTCCTCCCCAGCATGTGGCTCTGCACACTGGGATTGGCTAGTTTCCCGACTGGCTAGGGAGGTTTTCTGGGCCTGGTGCTTGGTTAGGGGGGATATCAGGGGGCAAACGCGAAGCTAACCTACTATCATGGGTAGGGGGAGCTGCCTGACAATAGCGTGCTATATGGCCTGGTTGATCGCACCGCAGACAAATGGGCTGACCATTAGGGGCCCGTTTATATCGCCCACCCCGTTGCGGTGGAGGGGCCTGCGATCTACCACTAGGGTGCCCTAATTGCCTTATGAGCATGTCCAACTGAGCTTGCTGCTTAAGGACCAAGTCTTTTAGCTCAATGAATTCTAATGACTGAGGGGCTGTAACACATTGCGACACAACCTGAGCTTCACTGCTTGCCCCTGGAGCACGGTAACTACGATCTCGGTTGGACTGGCCCTCCTGCACCCACCTTATAGCTTCTTTCCGTACGTCTAAAAGCTTCAACCCGCTATCTGCTCGCACCAATCTCTTGAGTTCCCTGCGTAACATGGGATCACAGACATTTTCACAGAACTGGTCACGCAAAATGATATCAGGGTTTCTGATGGCACCTTCGTTTGACTGTTTTACTTTATCCAACAATTCCATTAAAACATGAGAGAATTCAAACAAACTTTCATTGTCCTTTTGCTTTCTGTTAAAGAAGTGCTGTTGCCAGTACACATATGATTTAGCACAGCCATATACTTCCCTTAAGACTTCAATTATTGACTCCGGGTTTTCACGTGTGGCTGTAGGGCGGTACTTAATCTCGTTTCGGGCTTCGCCCTCTAAGTGATCAAACAAAAACAAGGCTTTGTCAAAATTAGACATATGCATTGCCCGAATACAACTTTTAGCTTCCTCAATCCATTCTTCGACAGACAAAGGCCCTGCGGTTGCACAGCCAGAAAACTTCGGGCACCGCCGCTCTCGAGGTATAAAGAGTACTTGCTCCCGTCGGACAGGCTGGGTACTAGTAGCACTACTACCAGCATTACCCGCTGTCCCTCCCCCCGAAAGGCTCTCATTTTCAGCCTGGAGTTGCTCCAGACGTTGTCGCAGCCGCTGTAACTCCGTCACAGGCTCCTCTCCATCACTCATATTGTTGTCAGCTGCTGTTCCCTATACACACCTTCGTACTCTCACACAAACACACACAACACACACACACACACAGGTGCTGCTAAAATAGACTGTCCTAGCGACACAAATGTACCCTGCCGACTACGCCAAATTGTAGCCTCTGCCGGCAATAGCAGTGGTGACTACGCCCCCCCTTGGACCAGACTAGTAAGAGCAAGGGGAATATTTTACAAGAAGCACACACAGGCTTGGTCAACAAAGTAGAAAAGTACAATCTTTATTTTTGTAACAGTAAAAACATTGAGTCGCTTTTGGATTTCAATAAATAACACACAAATTCATCACTTGACATAACACTAAGCCATAAGGGGGGGCCACCGAAGTACAAGTTACTCAGTCCTAAGTTTCCGTACCACACGTGAGCTAGGGCACACCACTTTAGAGTAGAACAAACACTACAAACACTGCACAACAATGACAACCAGGCTCTTTGAGCTATTTCTAAGAATACACACTTCACAGCAGTACACTGCACACGTCGTGCTAAATGAGTGAAACACGCTAAGGAAACCAGGCAGGAGCCCGTTGGAAAGTCTATCCAGTGGGCCCAACCCACACGAGGCTAATGTAATGGGTGAAGACAAACAAACAACGAAAATAAATGTATAAACCGCTAGCCGGTGGCCACTGTCAGTTCACTACACACAGATATTGTAGCACACCGGCTAGTAAAAAAAAGAAACAAACAAAACAAATAAGTGTCTAAAAAGCAGCACCTGCCCATTCATTCAAACACACTCAAAAGAACAGCAGCAGACAATCGGATTGGCTGAAGACTCTTTAACAAAGAAAAAGAAACAAGAGTTCTAATTAAGTGCTCTATACGCCTAAAATTCATAGTCAGTATACATATAGCTACTAAGACACACTCGCTGACACCAGACCCATTAATCAAATGATCGCTTTACTTTTTGCCCAATACCTTATAATCAGAACCATAACATACCTTTCTGCAATAGCGATTGGGTGAGTAGACAGTGTTCCGACGCTTCACGCATTCACCCGTCACAAATGCTGGCGAGCATAACAACAAAGCCCTATTACACCCAAAACAGTAAACGAACAGGATACGCTAAAAGAACTAGATAAAAGTGTACCTCCTCTGTGCTCGTCAGTCCAGACATTCCATACGCGTTTCGGAAGCGCACACACACAAACAGTAGTGCCGTTGGCAATCACTATGCAACCCCTTGCGCTACCAACACATCCCGGAACACTGCTGCCTCCAACACGTTAGCAGCTAACTTCAGTCTCTCGCTACCGGATGAGGACAACAGGTATATATACACCTGCCTGTTAACAATTACCGACCTCTCCCACCCACATTAGATGACGTAGCGATACGAGGAGGAGTGAAAGCGAGCAGGGGCGAAGAAAGAGGGAGATGAGAGACAGCGAAAAGAGTGCCTCAAACCCACAGGCCACATAAAGATATGATCAAAGTGCAGGGAACAATGAAGGACAGGATCAGATCAGTGACTGACCAAGCGAAACTAATATAAAATGGACACTGGCCATAACACGAGTCTTTTCCGCTTGAGGGATTGAAATACCCGTTATCTGTAAAAAACGAGATGTTATAGACAGAAGAACTAAACCAGCTGAAACATATAATAGTCAAAGTTCTAGATGTGGTTATTTTTTGAGGATATGACAAAGGATGACACACAGCCACATAACGGTCAATGGCAACCAACAATAAATTGCAGAGAGATTCCGAGAGGAGAAGCCCAACGAACATTGAATACAGTCCACAGAAAATGTGTCCAAAATACCAGCAGGTTGCAGTCAGCTTCATGCCTTCGATAGGAATCACAATGAGTCCCACGAGCATGTCGGCCACAGCCAGAGAGAGAATGAGCAGGTTGGTTGGAGTGTGAAGCTTCTTGAAGTGAGAGATGGAGATGATCACCAGCAGGTTCAGAAACACGGTCCATACAGACAGAAGTGAAAAAAACACATACATGACGTTGGATTCAAGTGTGGAGCGTTTGGTCTTGATGCACGATGAGTTAACAGCAGGAAAGCAGTATTGAGTCTCATGATCTTCTGTCTCATTGGCCATGAGTGTCGTCCTCCTGTGAGGAGTTTGATCTGATCTCTGTACTGTCCTCACATTTATACAGAGTCTGAATCAGACTGACCAACCCATTCACCTCCCACTGTGATGCTGCTTAATGACATAGTTAATATTCTACTATATTTTAATAGACCAGTGTGTCATTTTATGGAGGATCTATTGACAGGAATGCAATATAATATAAATAACTATGTCTTCAGAGATGTATAATAGTGTTGGGTTCGAGTCCAAGTCCTTATTAAATACAAGTACATTTGAAAAAATTGAAATGCCATTATTTTTTAAAAGTTTTTCTACAGCGCAAAAAAGGAAACAAACAATTGTTGGAGCGTTTGGCATTAAATAAACCCTTCAAAGTTTGTAATTTGTAATAAATTCAAGCTGAATGAAGATTAGATTAAGCAGCACGAATTAAACATGACCGAACATCAGAGCTGTGGAAAGTCGGATGATCTGTTCAATACTTCCTGTGTTAATTTTGACAGCAAATTTAGATTTTGTTTTAGTCGTTGTCTTTTGATGAAAATTCTATTTACTTTGTCACATTTTTTTCAGAGGTGGGTAGACTAGCCAAAATCTTTACTCAAGAAAAAGTACAAGTAACTAGAGTTGAATATCACATTTTAATCAATATTTTTAAGCATCATAAGCAGATATCTTTGCAATATACACACAGAAACTAAAGAATAGACAAACACTGAAGAGACAAGCATTTCTATACATTTTCGTCTAGTCTAGTCGTGGCCTAATGGTTAGGGAGTTGGACGCGTGACTAGAAGGTTGCCGGTTCGATCCTCAGGGCCGGCGGGTAGTGATTGAGGTGCCCTTGAGCAAGGCACTTAACCCCTACTTGCTCCCCGGGCGCTGCAGTGATAGCTGCCCACTGCTCCGGGTGTATGTGTGTTCACTACTCTCTGGATGGGTTAAAAGCAGAGGTATATTTCTGATATGGGTCACCATATCTGACAAATAGGTCACTTTCACTTTTTTTCACTTTCATATAGAGAAACTATCACTCATTTCCAACATTATTAAAATATTAAGATATTAAAGCCGTACACCCCTAACCTCACCCTAAACCCAAACTTTAATTAAAATAATAATAATTAAAATAATAATAATTAAAATAATTTTATGCCTTAAATCAATTTGATTGAAAACAAAAGCCTTTATGATCTGTAATGTTATAGAAAAATGTGAAAGAATGTTTTCATCAAGAGGTGGATTAGAAATTCCTGGTCAAATTCCCTTAAGAGATAAAAGATGAGAATTCTTGGCCAGTTTTGTGAAAGTCAGTCTAGAGAAACTGCCAGCAATCTAGAAGTACATCAATTCACAAATGTTCATTTCAATTATTATAGTTCACTAACAATGTCAATAATAGGCACAACTTACACTCATAAGTGTGAGTCAGTGTGTGAAAACTAGACTTAAAATCAAGTTATTTGTGACGAGCATCAGAGTTATAATTTTAATCATTTATTTTAATATGATTTACTGTCAGTCTTTAACGTGGCCTTAGTCAAACTAATTCAAAATCTAACGATGATACTTTCTGCAGCATTGTGTTGGAGAAAATGTGGTTATATAGGACATCATACACCCTTTTTTGGGGGTTGTCCAAAAATTCAGGATTTCTGGAAGTGTTAAGAAAGAAATAGACAAGATACTAGAGGTGGAGATAGCTTAAGATCCAGTGGTGTGTCTGTCGGGAGCAAAACCTGAACACAAGTACTGTGATAAACATTGTTATATACTAAAGATATTGTTATTGACAGCTAAAAAAATTATAACAGTGCATTGGGAAAAAGAAGAATCTCCAAGTTTGGTTCATTGGAATCAGAGACTAAAACAGGTTTATATAATGGAGAAAATGACGGCTTGCTTGCAAATGAAGATGGATATTTTTTTGCAAAGATGGAAAAACATCATAATATTATACTTGGATTCATAACCAAGAGAGGTTAGAAAGACTATGATAAACTAATGTAAACTCAATCTATGTAACACGTATGTCTTTCAAATCTCTTCAGAGTTATTATATATTGAATTAATGTTTCCTCTGTAAGGAAAATATATTAATGACAGAGAGATATGCTTGTATTTAATCTATTTTTCATTCAAATAAACTGTGAGGCAATGTATTGGATTGGATTATATTAGGTTCTTTTTACATTTTTCTTATATATATTTTTTTTCTTTTTCTTTATGTGTTAGGGTTTGAAAATGGAGATGTGAATGTTTGGCAAAAAATTAAATAAACATTTCCAGAAAAGTAAAATAAAGATTATACTTTCACAGGATATTCTTTATATTATGTTGGCTGCCCTGCTGACAAAATAATAGAACCCAATAGAACACAACCCAATAGAACACAAGAGATGCAGAGCAATAGAACATCCCTCAATGCCCAGACATTTTTATTTTGTAAAAGAAAATTTAAGGGTTCATAAGTGTATTTCAATGAAAACCTCTATAATATATGTAATGGTTTCTTTTTTTTAATCGGGTTGGTTTAGAATGCTCTCGATTACATATGAACTGTTTGGTTCCACAATGAGATAACTTATGTTTAAAATCATGTTTTTATTGTGTTCATTGGCTGCATTTTTTTGAGTTATTATGGCTTAAATCAAAACAAACCAACTGTGATATTAATTGGAATGCACAATAAAAAAACATGACTTTTTACTAATTTAAAAGTTATCTCATTTTAGAACCAAACTCTTCAAATACAGTAGATTTATACTCTCTGCATTCATGAGTGTGGTGGTGTTCATGGGGTGTCGATCTGGGAGGGAAAAAAATAGACTTCATCACTGGGTGGGTCTCTGTCTTTTTCACGTTTGAAAGAGATTTGTTCCTCATATCATTTTTTGCTATATGAAATGCAGTAGTAAGAATCAGGTCATGAATGATAATCCACCGTAATATTAACCAGAGAGGATGCCTGCTGAAATATTTTAAGGGTTAATATGTGTTTAACAGATTTTTTAAACCAGCTGTAAAAGAACGCATAGACGAGAGGATTCAGACTGGAGTTACAATACAGAACCCACATTAGTGTATTTGCAGTGGAGGATGAGATGACCGTGTTCCCCGCTACAGATATGATATAGTAGGGAATCCAACAAAACAGATAAACGCTCACAATGATTCCTAATGTCAGAGCAGCTTTGCTCTCAGATTTCCTCCTCGCT
The DNA here is from genome assembly GCF_015846415.1 of Triplophysa dalaica. Taxonomy (NCBI): domain Eukaryota; kingdom Metazoa; phylum Chordata; class Actinopteri; order Cypriniformes; family Nemacheilidae; genus Triplophysa; species Triplophysa dalaica. The sequence goes on along the minus strand of NC_079563.1, from coordinate 19,529,661 downwards.
GAACCTTCTGTTAAATGTTTTCTACTCTTCATCAGAGAGTTAATAACTCTCACATGCTGATGTGCAACATAGAAAATCCTCAAATATAAAGATATGATCAAAGTGCAGGGAACAATGAAGGACAGGATCAGATCAGTGACTGACCAAGCGAAACTAATATAATATGGACACTGGCCATAACACGAGTCTGTTCCGCTCGAGGGATTGAAAAACCTGTTATGTGTAAAAAACGAGATGCTATAGACAAAAGAACAAAACCAGCTGAAACATACGATCACCAAAGTTCTAGATGTGGTTATTTGTTGCGGATATGACAAAGGATGACACACAGCCACATAACGGTCAATGGCAACCAAAACTAAATTGCAGAGAGATTCTGAGAGGAGAAGCCCAATGAACATTGAATACAGTCCACAGAAAATGTGTCCAAAGTACCAGCAGGTTGCAGTCAGCTTCATGCCTTCGATAGGAATCACAATGAGTCCCACGAGCATGTCGGCCACAGCCAGAGAGAGAATGAGCAGGTTGGTTGGAGTGTGAAGCTTCTTGAAGTGAGAGATGGAGATGATCACCAGCAGGTTCAGAAACACGGTCCATACAGACAGAAGTGAAAAAAACACATACATGACGTTGGATTCAAGTGTGGAGCGTTTGGTCTTGATGCACGATGAGTTAACAGCAGGAAAGCAGTATTGAGTCTCATGATCTTCTGTCTCATTGGCCATGAGTGTCGTCCTCCTGTGAGGAGTTTGATCTGATCTCTGTACTGTCCTCACATTTATACAGAGTCTGAATCAGACTGACCAACCCATTCACCTCCCACTGTGATGCTGCTTAATGACATAGTTGATGTTATACTATATTTTAATGAAGGATCTATTGACAGAAATGCAATATAACATAAAACTGTCTTCAGAGATGTATAATAGTGTTGGGTTCGAGTCCAAGTCCTTATTAAATACAAGTCCATTAGAAAAATTTGAAATGGCATTATTTTTACAAAAAGCACAAAAAAAGGAAACCAACACCAATTAGATCCAAGTCCTAAAAATAAAGCCTTCAAAGTTTGTAATAAATTTAGGCGATAAAACTTAAAGATATTAAAGCTGTACACCCCCAACCTCAACCTAAACCCAAACTTTATGAATAAAAAATAACTTTAAGTCTTAAATCAATTTGATTGAAAACAAACGCCTTTATGATCTGTAATGTGATAGAAAAATGTGAAAGAACGTTTTCAGCGAGAGGTGGATTAGAATCCTGGTTCCCTTTCTGTCGGTCTCTCGACGTTGTGTCGAACCGACTGATGGGGTTTGTCTTGAGAACCTATCAACTTCGGCTAGACTTAAAAATGGCCAATAAAATTGGCGAATGAAATTTCTACTACACTTCTGCCGGATTCTTAAGACGTGGTGCAGTTGACTGTCGCTTCCTGCAGCGGTGTCTCCTGGACGTCTATGCAGTTCCAGAAGAGTTTTTTCTCTAAAAATGTTTTTTCTACCTCTCCAACAGATCCTTCAGGGTGTCATTGAGGGGCTCCCTGTCCACTGCTCACCACTTGATCACGGGGGTCCCTCGGGGATCGCTGCTTGGACCGCTGCTTTTTTTCATCTACACAACATCCTTGTGACCCCTTATACAGGCACATGGCTTCTCGTATCACTGTTATGCTGATGACACCCAGATCTACTCGTTTCACCCAGACGATGCCACTTTAGCAGCTCGCATTACAGCTTGCCTCGAGGACATATCAGCTTGGATAAAAGGGCATCACCTCCAGCTGAACCATGCCAAGACAGAATTACTCATGTTTCCGGCACACCCTACGGTGCTACACAATCTCAACATCCATCTTGGCAATACCACAATAACTCCTTCCAAAACAGCCAGGAACCTCTGAGTCATTTTTGATCAACAGTTGTCCTTCAATGATCACATTGCAAAGACAACACGGTCATGCCGATACGCCTTATTCAACATAAGAAAGGTTAGACCCTATCTCACTGCATGCGGCACAACTCCTTGTCCAGACCCTGGTAATCTCAAGGTTGGACTCTTCTGTGAATACCTGACAGACAAATAAAATAAAAAATAAAAAAACTTTCTCTCAACAGGTAGTGGTCTAGCTTTTGTTGAAACCAGTAACTGTGTATTGGCACCTAATGTATTATGGCTCCTGTATAACTTATCGCTTGATGCTCCCTAACTCTTTGTAAGTCGCTTTGGATAAAAGCGTCTGCTAAATGAATAAATGTAAATGTAAAAGAGCTAATTTCTCCACCGTGGCATGTCCCGCTGTTCTCGCGGGTGCAACTCATCGAGGAGGGGGACGGACACGATGTCTGCCTCAAGTGTTTGGGTTTCCAGCAATCTGAGGCAGCCTTTGTGGATATGTCCTGCCCGCACTCCGGGCGGATGATGGTTGAGATGTTGCATCACGTGTGGCTGTGTTCCCTTGGGACCCAGCCACCACCTCATTTGCTTCTAGTTCCGTGACAGCAGTGGCTATGGCCCTGCCGTTCGCTACGGCAAGCAGCGAAGGTGATATGAGGATTACTGTGAGCGTTAATCCACCAGCCACTGGCTCGTTGACAGTTCACACCTCTTTGTTTCGTCTGACCATTCCCAAAAAGAGACGGTTCCACCCCATCTTGTTCCTCAACCACGTATTCAGAAACGGTGCATGATGATGATATGTCTCTTGCAGCATCTGAGGGTGACTAACTGGCATCCAACTCAGACGATTTCTCGGAGCTCCCTCCCTCGGGGGTCGAGCCCAGGAAGAAGCAGGCCGCAGTGAGCATTGGGTTGCAGTGCTCGTACCTACTGGAGCTGGACCACAGAACAATGTCTGGCCGCAGGTTGGTCGATGCAATTTCAAAGGGGAAAGTAAGTATGTGGTTAAAAATACTTGCATTTCCCAATCCCTTGCTATACTTGCACATTTCTTTCATGAGTTCTCCTCTAAACGGTGAGACCATGTTGGTATCTCCACTAAACTCCACTCTACGGTAAAAAGTGGTCTCTGTAGTGCATCCCCCTTTTGAGGAAGTAGCACTTACCCAGTATCACTACGGTACCAGGTGGCATCTGTCAAATTTCATTCACCAATTTCATTAGCTTTTTCTAAGTCTAGTCGAAGTTGATAAATATTGAAGACAAACCCCATCTGTCGGTTCAACACTACGTCTGGTTCCCTCCATCAGGGAACTGAGGTAACATCCGTAACCAAGACATTTCCTGTGCCAAACCGTCCATACTTTACACCTTACGCCACTGGAGTCGATATTTAAAAGAGTGTCATTCCTACACGACTAATCTCTATTCCAATCACATATTGGTGGGCGGAGCGAGTACAAATAGTCTTTGCCAACAAAACAGCCTATTTGTACTCCGTGGAAATAGACACTGATATTTTTACTACACATTTCGTTATCATGCATTCGTTTTTATTTAGCTATCGTCTCTTTTTCATTAGTCAAAACATGTAGTTAAAGGCAGGGTGGGTGATCCTGTCCACAAGCGTGGATTAACGCACAGGTTTACCTAAACTGAAGCCTATGGGCCCCTCCTGTTTATGGGCCTCTGATTGGATTATTTATTTTGAAATAATTTCAGCGCAAATAAAAAATAGACCCTCATTGGCCCATCAGAAATATAACAAAAAATAAGCCGGTGATTCAATAGATGTTACATTTGACTCATATCTGTCCAATCAGCTGCTGGTGAAATCCTGACAATCATTTTCATTTACGTCACTGCAGTTGCTAGACGGAATAGCGGCAAAATGTCTGAAAGAAAGTACAATAGTGGAGCACAAAAATGGAAAATACAAAGATTAAAAGAACAACGTGACCAAGATAGCAGCAGGAGGACTGGGACCTCGCATTGGCTAACATCGGTGCTACAGTTGAAACAACTGCAGCGGGATCCTTAGCTGTTGCAGAAGTTAGCTCATCATGTAATCAGGTAGTTATTCCACAACGACACATATATTATACATGTTGGTTTTTAATAAGGGCTTAGTTTTATACACAGTTTAGGTAATGCACGGTGGTTTGTGTCTTAGCAAAGATCCACTGAGGCTTTTTTAGGGGCAGTTTATGTTTCGCATATACTTGTAAAAAACTGGAGCTTGCGCTCTCATGGTGTTTGCCATTGCAAAGTAACCCAGAATGCAGAGGAAACACTGTAGTATTGATGTGTGTCCAAGTGCTTCAGTATGATTGTTCTGATGCCCATCGCAGTGTTGGTTTGTGTCTCCCCTTGATTCTATCGAACCCTGGTGCGTTTACATTCATTTTACGTCACCATGAACATCCATGACACATGAGAGTAAAAGGAGTATGGGTCAATTTATTGTGTTTAATATCTTGGTGCTATTATGCGCAGCACAGAGTAAACAACACTTGGTTTTACTGTATGTTCGCTTGCAGAGCTTTCTGCTGCTTTCAAACAGACTATGTATCAGGACTAATTTTAAATCAGGAAACATCTTATTACCCAAAAAATGCAGGCTCACTCTTGCTCAAATCCAAGGTAAATTACAAACGCTATCATTTCTACAGGTGTTTTAATGAATACATTGTAATCGACTAAAGCGCATGGACAGTTTGTGTGAAAGGCACCTGAAAGCCACTTAAGGGGGGCCTCACCTAAAGAGCAGCCTAGGGGCCCCTGACCACCTTGATCCACCCCTGCCTGTCCAGAATCACATAGAGGGTTGGATTTTAGCTAGCAGGCTAAACTTAGCACCTTTCTCAACCACTCCTTAAACAAACAATTTTCGTCATAGATTTTAGCTTAAATTTACATTTAGTCATATAGTAGACGCTTTTATCAAAGCGACTTACAAAGAGTTCAGGGAGCAATAAAGCAATATGTCATTCAGGAGCAACGATATTAACACTACAGTGGTTGCAGATTCATCAAACAGGGCCCATGACTCCGCTATTGGCGGCTAGGCGCTCCCTATATGGAAATTCTGTGCATGCAGACCCTCCTCTGATTGAAACGCCCATGCGCTCATTAAAATGACTAAGAACAAATTCATACTAGTGTAATAATAACCTCTTGGATTTGCATTGCATATAAAAAAAAATCCCGTGCTACTTAAGACTGGTTTTGTTGTCCAGGGTCAGATATATAAATACATACATTTATATATGTATGAAGATTTTGGTTCCAAAATGAGATTTTTAAAAAATTCAAAAATCATGTTTTTTATTGTGCATTCTAATTAATATCAGTCAAACTGCCGTTGGTTTGTTTTGATTTAGGCTATTATAACTAAAACAATACAGCCAGCTAACACAATAAAAACATGAGAACATAATAAAAAACATGATATTTGAAAATCTCATTTTGGAACCAAACTCTTCATATATACAATTAATATAACATAATATCTTATTACACATTTAAAAGAGTTACATTATATAATTGAGAAGACAGTAAAGACACATTTTTTTATGAAATAAGAATATTTGGCCTCTATGAAGGATGCACATCGTGATATAGTACACAGTATAGTTTTGCCTTGCCTAACAAAGTAATAGATGTTTTGTGTCTAGATCTCCATTGCAAAACAAAAACAGACTAAAAAAGCAATGTTTGATTACCCACACACAGACTTTATGAACGATTATCTGTAAGAATGTCCACCAGTGTGGATGCAGGGCGAAATATTTTAAGAGTTAAGATGTGTTTAAGAGCCTTTCTAAACCAGGAGTAAAATAAAGCGTACACTAGAGGATTTACAGCAGAGCTTACATACATAGTCCAAGTCAGAAAATTTGCAGTAGTGGCAGAAAAGATTTTACTTCCTGTGAGAGTAAAAATATAGATCGGCACATAACAGAGAAGATGAATCGCCACAATGATTCCTAATGTTAGAGCAGCTTTTCCGTCGGATTTCCTCCTCTTTGAGCCCTGCGTCACATCTCTTTGTCTGTTCACCAGAGAGTTTATCACTTTCACTTGCCGTTGAGCAACGTAGAAGATTTTCAAATACAAAATGATGATCATGGCACAAGGAACCAGAAAAGTGACAAAGAAATCAGTGACTCTCCAACCGAAACTAAAAATAAAGGTACACTCTCCGTAACACACACCAGATCGGCGTAAAGCGTCGCTGTCGAAATATCCATTACCAACTACAATGATGGTGATGTAAGATGATGAGCAAAACCAGGTGAGAAAAATAGCCACCAAACTTTTAGACATTGTTATACTCTGTGTGTACAGTAAAGGGTAAATAACGGCCATGAAACGATCAAAAGCGATGAAAATTAAATTACTGAGAGATGCAGAGAGAAAAACTCCCAGTGTAAATATAAACAGTCCACAGAAAATGTCTCCAAAGAACCAGCAGGTCTCGATCAGTTTGACGGCCTCTACAGGAATCACAATGAGTCCCACGAGCATGTCGGCCACAGCCAGAGAGAGAATGAGCAGGTTGGTTGGAGTGTGAAGCTTCTTGAAGTGAGAGATGGAGATGATCACCAGCAGGTTCAGAAACACGGTCCATACAGACAGAAGTGAAAAAAACACATACATGACGTTGGATTCATGTGTGGAGCGTTTGGTCTTGATGCACGATGAGTTAACAGCAGGAAAGCAGTATTGAGTCTCATAATCCTCTGTCTCATTGGCCATGAGTGTCGTCCTCCTGTGAGGAGTTTGATCTGATCTCTGTACTGTCCTCACATTTATACAGAGTCTGAATCAGACTGACCAACCCAATCACCTCCTACTCTCATGCTGCATCATTACATCATTATTTTCGTTTCATTGCTTGAACTAATAAAATTGTGCTTCATAGTTCAACCTACAATAAAAAATATGTGATATAACAACAGAATTTTAGGACTGGGTCTATTTCAGTTATAATTACTTGAGGCCCGTATCCTCATATTGTCACAAGATAAACCGAGGTAGAAGGAGAACTAAATAGTGTCCAGAAAATACTTGAAATGGGAATCAGGTGGAGGTGAAATAAACAATGTCAGGTGTGCATGCACGGAATTGTGGGAATTTGAATCCGTTAGAGAACATGCAGGCGGAGAGTGTTACAGTACTCCCCTCCTCTCCAGATGCGTCGTTTGCGCGGTAACAAAAGCAAGGGGCACAGGGGTTGGGAGAGGGGTGGAGAAGGGGCAGTCACTAGGGCCAGGTAGTCAATGTAACCGACATGGAGACCGAGAGCCGATGGAAACAGGTGACGCTGAGGATCCAGCGGGACCAAGAAGAACCGAAGTTGCCCCTGACCTAGGTGGAGACGGAGACCTGGGAGTCCACAGCGAGACCGGAGCGACTGACGACCAAGGAGTAGCCAACACGAGGGAGAAGACCAACAGAGCCGATCGGGACTGAGCTACGAAGCGCAGCAGGAGGAGCAGAGTCCTGAGGGAAAGACGGCACGCCGACCGACCCAGGTTGATCGGAGGGAAACCGGCTGAGCCAGTGGAAGACCGGATGACGATGGAGACAGGGGAGTATGTGGCTGAAGGGACGCCACGGGGTCGATGCGCCGAGGTTGCGCTGCTGACAGGAAGCAGTGGCATCGACGACAGACCAGACGGAGGAGGAAGAGGGACGGTAGGTGAAAATTCTGAACCGGAGTCCATTCTGGAACAGGATCCAGGGGCAACACATCCTGGAATGGGATCCAAGGGGACTAACTCAGGGGCGGGAACGAGGGGAATTTGCTTCGGAACGAGCTCTGTGGGCGTCCAGAACAGGGGGTCGAATTCCCAGAGTAGCTGCTGTGCCAAGGGAAGCTTGAAAAGAACAATTCCAGTAGGCTCCGGCTATAGCCATACTGCCTTCCATACCTTGACCGAGACTAACGGCAGAATCCGGGAAGTCACGAGACACTGGGGCTTCGGAGGTCTGAGGCGCGTCAACCACGTGAGCCGGAACAAGCCCCCCATTTAAAGCCAGGATCGGATTATTACTGTACTTGGTCTCATCTCTTTCCCCGATGTAGATTCACACCCAGCTCCCTGGAGGACTCTGTTAATAAAGGATTTATCCACGTCGGGAAGCATGAGGAGAGCGAGTAACTTGTCATCCAGTCCTGTCAGAAAGAAATGGTAAAGCTCAGGGTCGCTACAACTCACCAGCTGGGACGCCTCAAAGAATTCCTCAGCGTACCTCAGAGAGGTAACATTCCAGTCCGGTAGTTCTTATTATTTGGGTCGGTTATTCTGACACAAGATTCTTGGGAACAGAAGGATGTCACCACCACATGTAAGGGTGTCAGGTTTAATAAATCCAAATTAATCGAAAAACCACAACGTAAATCCACAGGTTAACAGGTTCCTTTGTAAAACGGGTAAGAAAACAAGCAGGGTACAATCCAAGCAGGCATCAACGTCCATAGAGACTAGAGCAACCAACCACAACTAACATTTAATAACCGACCATAAACAGAGGCAGAGGGAGAACTAAATAATGTCCAGAAAATATGTGAAATGGGAAACAGGTGCGGGTGAAATCAACAATGTCAGGTGCAGGGAATTGTGGGAATTGGAGTCCATTAGAGAACATGCAGGCGGAGAGTGTTACACATATAGCCCCCATATCATCCAATATTACCCTCATGTTCCTGCAAGATCGAATCCGCTTTTTGCCGAACTACATTTTCATATCACAAATCAGATCATACAGGCATTTATTTTCAACAAAATGAAGAAAATATCTGAAAATGCCTCTCAGGTTTAAAAAAAATACTGTGGTAGACAATATGAGACCAGTTTTATTGCACTTATGCGTTTTAGTGTCCTTATGTTGTTCCAAGTGCTTACATTGTTTACCTCATTTGTGAGTCGCATTGGATAAAAGCGCCTGCTAAATGACTAAATGTAAAAGGTAAGGTAAGGAGTCGTGGAGAGGTCTATATTGTTGTATTGTTAGTTGGCATCCATTTAATACTTTAAAGTAAAGAGTGAAAGAGCCAGATAATTTTATAAAACGGTCAGTTTGGTCCTTGATTCTGATTGGCTGAGCTGAGTTCTAAGCCATTATAAAATACACTGATTTATAACAGCTGACCGCATTACATGGCCTAAATATAACTTATTTACTTTATTTTACAAAACCTTGCTACGCATATGGAACAACCGTTTTATAAAAGCATTAAGCCCCACAAACGTTTGACAACTGTTTCATCATTTAATGTTAGGACCGTTCGATAGCCTTTCCTGTGGCTCAGTGGTTAGAGCATGGTGCTAGAAACGAATGTATAGTACATTTACATTAACATTTAGCTGACCCTTTTATCCAAAGGACTTACAGAGAGTTCAGGGAGCAAAAATACAACAGGAGCTAATACAAAGTAACAAGTTTCAACAAAAGCCATAACAAAACCTGTTGATAGATAGGGGGTTACTTTTGATTCTTTTTTTTCTCATTTGTTCGTCAAGTACTTACAGAAGAGATGGGTTTTTAAGTAACTTTTTGAATGTTTTTAGAGATGTGGTTGACCTGACTGAGTTACGAAGAATGATCCACCAGGAAGTAAAATTATCTACTGCCCTTTTGAGAAGGCAATACAAGATGTCGCTGGTTTGATAAAACAGGGTTCTTGATGGGGAGTAGGAGTATAGGAGGGTGTGAAAGTATAACGTTGCAGAACCAGTGATAGTCCTGTAGGCAAGCATTACTCAACTCAACTCAACTATATTTATATAGCGCTTTTTATAATTTTCATTGTTACAAAGCAGCTGTACATGAGACACATTGAATACAAGTATGAATTATTAGTGACTAGAATCTGATACAGCCATCAACCGGTAGCCAGTGGAGAGAGATGAAAAGGCGTGTCACAGGAGCCTTTTTGGGCTGTTGGAAGATGAGGCGTGCTGCTGCGTTCTGAATCAGCTGGAGTGGATTGATAGCTTTTGCAGGAAGACCAACAGGGAGAGCATTGCAGTAGTCCAACCTTGAGATCAGCAGGGCCTGTACAAGGAGTTGTGCCGCATGCTCAGTGAGATAGGGTCTAACACTTCTAATATTGAATAAGGCATATCAGCATGACCTCGTTGTCTTTGCAATGTGATCATTAACGGGAAGCTGTTCATCAAATATGACTCCGAGGTTCCTGGCTGTTTTGGAAGGAGTTATTGTGGTATTGCCAAGTTGGATGGTGAGACTGTGTTGCACCGTAGGGTGTGCCAGAAACATGAGTATGTCTGTCTTGGCAGGGTTCAGCTGGAGGTGATGTTCTTTCATCCAAGCTGAGATGTCTTCTAGAATGGCTGTTATGCGAGCTGCTACAGTGGTATCGCCTGGGTGAAATGAGATGTAAATCTGGGTGTCATCAGCATAACAGTGATTCGAGAAGCCATCTGCCCGTATGATGGGTCCCAAGGATGTCGTGTAAATGGAGAAGAGGAGCATTCCAAGCACAGATCCCTGAGGGACCCCAGTGATCATGTGGTGAGCAGAGGACAGCGAGAGTTGGGACATGAGCCAGAGGAGAGGAGTGCATGAGATTTCTTGAGATGACAGGGTTGCTAGCAGTATCTGGTGATTCAGTGTGCAGATAAGTCTAGCATTTTTTCAATATGGGCCCGGACCTAACTTGCTCCGCCACTGCGCACACACTGACATCTTCATCATCAGTTTGTTTACTCTTACTGATGTTTGACAGCTTGAATGGTGTTAGATCTCTGAGGACCAATTATAATCGTTGTGTTCGCCCGCTGATCTATATTCATGAAATTCATTACAGGTGTGAAATAACACACTGGTGCAATAGCTTCTCTCTGCGGTCACTTACATTACACTTTATATTGATGATGTAATTCAATAAGTTACATACTATTAACCTTTTTCAAAGGTCAGATAAAGTGGCTTTGAAAGACAAAGATGAGGCTGCTTCGCATTGGCACTTTTGTATGATATAGTTCTGTTTAACGTCTGTGAGCATTAAGGGCTAACACATAAACACACATCTGTTTGACATCTGATTTATATTCATGCTCATATCATAAACATAGTTATTTGTTAAAAAAACTAATTTGGTGAGATAATTGTACCAACCAGTAAAATACAACACAAACAGTTTGCATAAACACACATAAATTGTTGATTCGTTCAGATTTTGTAAGAGAGTACATCTGTGATCTACCAAACATTGACACAAAGACAAAAGAGTGAGACAATAAAACCAAAGAAATCTTCAATGGTAAAAGATATGTGCTTCATTGACATTTAACTCATTTAACATTTAATTTAAATTAACTTATACACAAAAGGACTCAACTGTGACTATAAAGTTCATGTGAAAAAACTATAAGCCAGAACAAATTTCTGGTGATTTTATAGGCAAAATTAAGTCGCAAATGGCAAGATTCAAGACTGCTGAAGTCAGAGAACCTCTATTATCTTGACATGCTACTGCATTAATACATATATAATGCCTTTTATAAGTTTAACATTTGTATATAGAAAATTGCTACATAAGCTATATGTATTTCAAAATACCTTCTTCTGAGTTGTGCAGTAGAAAGAAAGTCATACAGGTTTGAAAAGACAAGACAAGTGAATGATGACAGAATTAACATTTTTGGGTGAACTATCTCTTTAACTTCTGGTACACATCCGCCAGGAATAGAGTCCATGTAGATTATTCCTGATAACAATCTTAAGAAATAACAAGTAGATTACATTAGCTAGCGAGTTAAAAAGTCAAAGTATCATTTTGGGTTTCCAGAAGAACCGTTACTTGGCTAAACTTAAATATGACAAGGATACACGACCCATTCAAAACAAAATGTTTATTGAATAGAACTATTATAAAAATATATAAATCAAATAAAAGTAAATTAAATATAAATAGTTGTATTATTAGCCACTAGCCAGGCCGATAAAGAAACACAGACCGGAGGTTAAGAAACGTGATATTTGAAATGATGTTTGATTCCATAAATCACTTTCAATAAGACCAATAATCATGTCTTTTACAGAGACTACATCAGCTGAATGATGGTTTAGTCTTTAAGGGGTTTGGTCATGCTTTTAATTGTTTACTAAATAATACAAATACAGAGATACAGATAAGACACTGAGAAAGAAAGAGACAAGAAGGACTCAATAAACAAAGTAACTGTTATAAATTAGATTTTGCTGACAATAGCTCTGTTTCCTTGAATGGTTTAACAGATGACAAAAAAAAAACAGTACTGGACTGACGTCTTATGAATGATGATCTGCAAGAATATTAACCAGAGAGGATGCTGGACTGAATATTTTAAGAGTCAAGATGTGTTTTAATGCCCTCCTAAACCAGGGGTAAAATAAAGCATACACAAGAGGATTTAAACCTGAGCTAGAATAAACAGTCCAGATCATTAAGTTTAAGACAGAGGGGGCATCTGCACTCACTGCAAGATAAAAAATATAGCTTGACCAGCAGAGAAGATGAATAAGCACAATGATCCCTAATGTAAAAGCAGCTTTACTCTCTGACTTCCTTTTTATTGAACCTTCTGTTAGATGTTTTCCACTCTTTATCAGAGAGTTTATAACTTTCACATGCTGTTGTGCGACACAAAATATCCTCAGATAGAAAGTGATGAGCACAATAAAAGGCAAAAAGAAACCCACAATCTGGTCAACAACTCTCCATACAAAACCCATTACAATGGTACACTCTCCATAACACCCATCTGTTCTGTTCGAGGTGATAATATATTTGTTGACAGTGATAACTGTGGTGATATAAGCGGGGGAGAAAAACCAGCAGAGACAGATGGAAATTAAAGTTTTAGATGTCGTTATTTTTCGTTCATACTGTAAAGGGTAACACACAGCAATAAAACGGTCAATAGCAATAAGTATAAGATTATTAAAAGACATTGAGAGGAGCAGTCCCATGATGATTAAAAACAGTCCACAGAAAATGTCTCCAAAGTACCAGCAGGTCTCGATCAGCTTGACGGCCTCTACAGGCATCACGATGAGTCCCACGAGCATGTCGGCCACAGCCAGAGAGAGGATGAGCAGGTTGGTTGGAGTGTGAAGCTTCTTGAAGTGAGAGATGGAGATGATCACCAGCAGGTTCAGAAACACGGTCCATACAGACAGAAGTGAAAAAGACACATACATGACGTTGGATTCAAGTGTGGAGCGTTTGGTCTTGATGCACGATGAGTTAACAGCAGGAAAGCAGTATTGAGTCTCATGATCTTCTGTCTCATTGGCCATGAGTGTCGTCCTCCTGTGAGGAGTTTGATCTGATTTCTGTACTGTCCTCACATTTATACAGAGTCTGAATCAGACTGACCAACCCATTCACCTCCTATTGTAATGTTGCGTCATGACATTATTTTATTTTCATCGCTTGAACTAATAAAATTGTGCTTCATAATTGAACCTACAATTAAAAATACTTTATATAACAACAGAATTTTAGGCCTGGATCTATTTTAGTTATAGTTACTTAGATTAATCAAGTAGCTTTTTTTGAAACGTCTTTTTGACTCACACAGATATGTATATAAGCCAGTGGTTCCCAAACTTTTTGAAAGCAAGACATCAATTTGTAGTGTTTTTTCTCCCACGGCACCCCAACCCTGATTCAACTAAATGTACATGGATCAAACTCTTAGAAATATATGTCAGAGTGGTAGCCCAGTGGTTAGTGCTCCAGACACATATAGATGATATTTGTGGTGAGGAAGGCGGGAGAGCCATGAGGTGGGGCCGGTGGCGTGAGTGATAGTTGGAATCAGCTGTGCGCACACCGGTCCTGCATATCTCACGGAGGAAATCGGGAGCATAAGAGGACGAGCGACAGGACTGCTGACGAGAGAGGACCCGGACTCAGTGAGATACAGTTGTGTTCAAAATTATTCAACCTCCAATACTGTGAATGGTTTTAGGGAATTTAGTGTACATTTGTAATTGTATTCAGAATGAAATCCTACAAGGACTTCTTAAAGAACCATATGCAACTAAAATGACATCAATTAGTTTTGTAATACAGTAGTAAATGTTTCTTTTGTGAACTCTTCATTGACATAATTATTCAACCCCTTAAAGACTACCACTCTGAAGAACAGAGGTTCAATGAAGTGTTTTCAATCAGGTAATGAAAACACCTGTGGATATCAGGGAGCAGCAATAAAGCCTAATAAGCACCAATTAGGCAGCTTTAAAATGACTGTGATACTCAGCTCCTTCTAGACATTTACTGGTGTGGTTACAAACATGGTGAGGTCAAGAGAATGGTCCAGGAAGACAAGAGAACAGGTGATTACTCTTCACAGGAAGGGCAATGGCTAGAAGAAGATTGCAAAGATGTTAAACATACCAAGAGACACCATAGGAAGCATCATTCGCAAATTCAAGGCAAAGGGCACTGTTGAAACGCTACCTGGTCATGGCAGAAAGAAGATGCTGACTTCGACTGCTGTGCGCTACCTGAAGCGTAGAGTGGAGAAAAGTCCCCGTGTGACTGCTGAGGAACTGAGAAAAGATTTCTCAGATGTGGGTACTGAAGTTTCTGCTCAGACAATACGGCGCACCCTGCGTAATGAAGGCCTCCATGCCAGAACTCCCTGGCGCACCCCCTTGCTGTCCCCAAAGAATAAGAAGAGTCGACTGCAGTATGCCAAAAGTAATGTGGACAAACCACAGAAGTTTTGGGATAGTGTTCTGTGGACTGATGAAACAAAATTAGAACTGTTTGGGCCCATGGATCAACGCTATGTTTTAACAAGGCCTATGAAGAAAAGAACACCTTGCCTACTGTGAAGCATGGCGGGGGGTCAATCATGCTTTGGGGCTGTTTTGCTTCTGCAGGTACTGGGAAGCTTCAGCGTGTGCAAGGTACCATGAATTCTCTTCAGTACCAGGAGATATTGGATGACAATGTGATGCAGTCCGTCACAAACCTGAGGCTTGGAAGACGTTGGACCTTTCAACAGGACAATGATCCCAAGCATACATCCAAGTCCACTAGAGCAAGGTTGCAGATTAAAGGCTGGAACATTTTGAAGTGGCCATGATGAATGGGCGAAGATACCCGTAGATCGCTGCAAGACACTTGTGTCAAGCTATGCTTCACGTTTAAAAGCTGTTATAACTGTAAAAGGATGTTGTACTAAGTACTAAGATTGAATGTCACTTGGGGGTTGAGTAAAACTGATAATGATGTGAGCTCAGAAAAGACATTTGTGGTTATTTCATTATAAATGTTATGTTATATTTGTCTGACCTACACGTGCCTCTTTGATTTAATTGTAAGCAGGATGACTGAATGATCATAATCAATGTCAAACCGACCAAAACAATCAATTTCAGTGGGGGTTGAATAATTTTGAACACAACTGTATGTGATGATCGGTGTGCGCACAGCTGATTCCAACTATCACTCACGCCACCGGCCCCACCTCATGGCCCTCGTCCCGCCTTCCTCACCACAATATTGTTGACTTGTTGGCTCATGGTTTCACACACCGTCTCTTACCCTAATTTTCCTGTCTGCTTCCACTGTCCTATACTGGATGTCTCTGGCAGTTTGGGCCTCTTTTACAGAAATCACATTTTGACACGCAGTGGCTTAGTGTCTGGGTGAGAAGGAACACATGGTCCTGGGGGATTTGGGGCCCACATCCAAGTTTTATTCATGGCCGCTTATATTGTAGAAAAATACTAAAAGACTGACTACTTTTCTCAGTTGAAATAAGCTGAATGACTGATTACAAGGTTGGATACATGTGTGATACTAATAAAAAAAAACGAATTAGTTTGAAATATCACTATAATTCAATTATGTATTATGTTTTCTATGGGGTACCAAAAAATGTGTCCAGGCCATTTTTGAATATCTTTGTAGAAAAAGCAATAATTAATCTCTTTCCAAAGCTTCTTTGCTCTATTCTATGACATACCAAAGGCATGTAAGTATACATGATACAATAGCTTTTAATTTCATCACTCTTCAGGAGGAATGAAGCATTATTTCAATGAGCTGTAAGGATACCAACAAATTTGAGCAAGTCTGTAGGTGCTAATACCAAGTCAGAGAAAGAGAGTGTTCGTTTTTTTCTTTTTTTCTCATTCGTCCATCAAGTATCCACAGAAGAGATGGGTTTTCCAGTAGTTTTTTTAATGTTGTGAGAGATGTGATTGACCGGATTGAGTAAGGAAGAACGTTCCACCAGGAAGGAGTTGTGAAGGAGAAGGAGCGGGAAAGCGATTTACTGCCCTTATGAGATGGCGAAACAAGACCCCGCTCGTTTGCTGAATGCAGGGCTTTCGATGGGGTGTAGGAGTGTAGTAGAACCAGTGATAGTCCTCCAGGCAAAAATTAGTGACTTGAATCTGATACGGCCTTCAACCGTCAGCCAGTGGACAGAGATGAAAAGGGGTGTCACATGAGCCCTTTTGGGCTGTTGGAAGATGAGGCGTGCTGCTGCGTACTGAACCAGCTGGAGCGGTTTGATAGCCTTTGTAGGAAGGAGAACATTTCAGTAGTCTAACTATTTGACTATTTGAGCGTGATCTACACGCGTCGACATTTAAATAACAAGCCTCAGGAAATAACCGATGTCCAGTAATGCGCAACGCAGTCGGAAACAGACGAAGGGGGGGGGGGGGGTAAGTGATCTTTCATACATGCCCGGACCTAACTTGCTCCGCCACTTCGCACACACTTACATCTTCATCATCAGTTTGTTTACTCTTACTGATGTTTGACAGCTTGAATGGTGTTAGATCTCTGAGGACCAATTATAATTGTTGTGTTCGCCCGCTGATCTATATTCATGAAATTCATTACAGGTGTGAAATAACACACTGGTGCAATAGCTTCTCTCTGCGGTCACTTACATTAGACTTTATATTGATGATGTAATTCAATAAGTTACCTTACTATTAACCTTTTTCAAAGGTCAGATAAAGTGGCTTTGAAAGACAAAGATGAGGCTGCTTCGCATTGGCACTTTTGTATGATATAGTTCTGTTTAACGTCTGTGAGCATTAAGGGCTAACACATAAACACACATCTGTTTGACATCTGATTTGTTTATTCATGCTCGTATCATAAACATAGTTATTTGTTAAAAAAACTAATTTGGTGAGATAATTGTACCAACCAGTAAAATACAACACAAACAGTTTGCATAAACACACATAAATTGTTATTTCGTTCAGATTTTGTAAGAGAGTACATCTGTGATCTACCAAACATTGACACAAAGACAAAAGAGTGAGACAATAAAACCAAAGAAATCTTCAATGGTAAAAGATATGTGCTTCATTGACATTTAACTCATTTAACATTTAATTTAAATTAACTTATACACAAAAGGACTCAACTGTGACTATAAAGTTCATGTGAATAAAATAATAGCCAGAACAAACCTTTGGTGATTTTGGTGATTTTATAGGCCAAATTAAGTCACAAATTGCAATAATTCATGACTACTGAAGTCAGAGAACCTCTATTATCTTGACGTGCTACTGCATTAATACATATATAATGCCTTTTATAAGTTTAACATTTGTATATACAAAATTGCTGAATAAGGTATATGTATTTCATAACGTATACAGTATATTCTTATCAGAAGTAAGTTTTACTAGCAACAACATAAATAAACATTACTGCGCATGCATACTTTTGTGGCCCCACATTTAAAGTGATAGTTCACACAAAAATTAAAATTCTGTCATCATTTACACACTCTCGTATTTTCAAGAAAGTTGGGTACCCGAACTGCAGCGGACCCCATTGACTTCTATTGTGTGGACATAAAACGAATGCAAGTGAATAAGGGTCAGTTAATAACATTTTTCAAAATACCTTCTTCTGAGTTGTGCAGTAGAAAGAAAGTCAAACAGGTTTGAAAAGACAAGACAAGTGAATGATGACAGAATTAACATTTTTGGTTTCTTTAAGGGGTTTGGTCATGCTTTTAATTGTTTACTAAATAATACAAATACAGAGATACAGATAAGACACTGAGAAAGAAAGAGACAAGAAGGACTCAATAAACAAAGTAACTGTTATAAATTAGACCAGCATATATATATATATACAGATATATTTATTTGCTAAAATTAGCTCTGTTTGCTTGAATGGTTTAACAGATGACAAAAAAAAAACAGTACTGGACTGACGTCTTATGAATGATGATCTGCAAGAATATTAACCAGAGAGGATGCTGGACTGAATATTTTAAGAGTCAAGATGTGTTTTAATGCCCTCCTAAACCAGGGGTAAAATAAAGCATACACAAGAGGATTTAAACCTGAGCTAGAATAAACAGTCCAGTTCATTGAGTTTACAACAGAGGGGGCATCTGCACTCACTGCAAGATAAAAAATATAGCCTGACCAGCAGAGAAGATGAATAAGCACAATGATCCCTAATGTAAGAGCAGCTTTACTCTCTGACTTCCTTTTTATTGAACCTTCTGTTAGATGTTTTCCACTCTTTATCAGAGAGTTTATAACTTTCACATGCTGTTGTGCGACACAAAATATCCTCAGATAGAAAGTGATGAGCACAATAAAAGGCAAAAAGAAACCCACAATCTGGTCAACGACTCCCCATACAAAACCCATTACAAAGGTACACTCTCCATAACACCCATCTGTTCTGTTCGAGGTGATAATATATTTGTTGACAGCGAAAACTGCGGTGTAATAAACTGTGGAGAAAAACCAGCAGAGACAAATGGAAATTAAGGTTTTAGATGTCGTTATTTTTCGTTCATACTGTAAAGGGTAACACACAGCAATAAAACGGTCAATAGCAATAAGTATAAGATTATTAAAAGACATTGAGAGGAGCAGTCCCATGATGATTAAAAACAGTCCACAGAAAATGTCTCCAAAGTACCAGCAGGTCTCGATCAGTTTGACGGCCTCTACAGGCATCACGATGAGTCCCACGAGCATGTCGGCCACAGCCAGAGAGAGAATGAGCAGGTTGGTTGGAGTGTGAAGCTTCTTGAAGTGAGAGATGGAGATGATCACCAGCAGGTTCAGAAACACGGTCCATACAGACAGAAGTGAAAAAGACACATACATGACGTTGGATTCAAGTGTGGAGCGTTTGGTCTTGATGCACGATGAGTTAACAGCAGGAAAGCAGTATTGAGTCTCATGATCTTCTGTCTCATTGGCCATGAGTGTCGTCCTCCTGTGAGGAGTTTGATCTGATCTCTGTACTGTCCTCACATTTATACAGAGTCTGAATCAGACTGACCAACCCATTCACCTCCACTTGTAATGTTGCGTCATGACATTATTTTATTTTCATCGACTGAACTAATAAAATTGTGCTTCATAGTTGAACCTACAATTAAACATACTTTATATAACAACAGAATTTTAGGGCTGATCTATTTCAGTTATAGTTACTTAGATTAATCAAGTAGCTTTTTGAAACGTCTTTTTGACTCACACAGATATGTATATAAGCCAGTGGTTCCCAAACTTTTTGAAAGCAAGACATCAATTTTTATTGTTTTTCTCCCACGGCACCCCAACCCTGATTCAACTAAATGTACATGGATCAAACTCTTAGAAATATATGACAGAGTCGTAGCCCAGTGGTTAGTGCTCCAGGCACATATAGATGATATTTGTGGTGAGGAAGGCGGGAGAGCCATGAGGTGGGGCCGGTGGCGTGAGTGATAGTTGGAATCAGCTGTGCACACACCGGTCCCGCATACCTAACAGAGGAAATAGGGAGCATAAGAAGACGAGCGACAGGACTGCTGACGAGAGAGGTCCGGGCCCAGACATATTTTACGGAAATCACATTTTGACACGCAGTGGCTTAGTGTCTGGGTGAGAAGGTACACATGGTCCCGGGGGATTTGGGGCCCACATCCAAGTGTTATTCATGGCCGCTTATTAGTGTTGTCAAAAATATAGATATTTCGATAAATATCGATACTGAAATATCTGAACGATACCAATACTAATTTCCCGAAGTATCGATACACCGATCCTAGCCGAGCTGTCACTTTCACTTATCTCCAAAAGCGCGTTGACAAACACCACACGTTACCTGCAGTGCCTGTCACGTGTCTCGTCTCATTCGCTCTGGTTAAATAGCAAAAGTGAAGTGAATATAAATATGGCGTGTGCGGCGCCTCCGTACGACGGCGTTAAAGTGCCACGTTAAAAATAAAAAATCCAAGATTTCGAGGAAAAGGTCGAAATGTTACGAGAATAAAGTCGAAATGTTACGAGAATAAACTCGTAGAATAAACTCTTAATATTTTGAGAAAAATAACAGAATTGCTAGAAACAATGGCTGTGGAGGATTTGGTAAAATCCTACTTTAGATTAGGATTTAGCAATAAGGAAATTCTTTGTCTTTTGGCGCATCATCATTGAGTTATAATTAGTGGTGGGCCGTTAACGGCGTGAGACTCTTATCGCGCGATAAAAAAAATGTCGCCGTTAATCTATTCTCAAAGTTGGGTTGGGAGCTGGGTCTGTACTACGCAAGCTATGATGACTTTCACCTTGATATTTTAGCGCAGATGTATACCAGCTTAACTGCACTGTACGGGGCGAGAACAAGATTTTTTAACTCGCGTGATTCGCGTCATTAGCGCCGCCTCATCATCTCATAACCAGGGCTTCATTCGCGCGATTCGCGCCGCAAGTAGGTCTATTGCGTCTTTGCATTAACACATAAATCACTCGCGCTTGACGCGCCATTCGCGTTTGGTCTGAACACAACATAACGTTACTGTGAAATTACCGCATCAAACGTGACGTGCTAACATGGATGCAGCTATGAAGCCGCCGGGTTTGCTTCAGGGAATATTAATTATTAAGAAGCTTCCCAATGGAAACATTGACAAGACTAAGGTTGTTTGCACCTTGTGCAATGCGGAATTGGTTTAAAAAAAACACTTTCTCTCAACAGGTAGTGGTCTAGCTTTAGTTGAAACCAGTAACTTTGTATTGGCCCCTAATGTATTATGGCTCCTGTATGACATATCGCTTGTTGCTCCCTCACTCTTTGTAAGTCGCTTTGGATAAAAGCGTCTGCTAAATGACTAAATGTAAATGTACTGTAGGAGCTCTTCCAGTCTCAAGTACCACCTAAACGGAAATCATCCCTTAGCTAATGCGGAAGTAAACGCAAGTTCATTTTATTGAACATAATTTATTTTCATCACCAATTATCATAGTAGAACAGCTTTCTCAAGCAGTTTGTGATGCATTTTGGAAACAGGAGATGAGCCCCTGGTCTAATGCGCCACCTGGCTTGAGAAACCCGTTCTCAAAGACTTACTTTTAGTCATTATTTGGGTAGCACACATATTCTGAATGCCTTCGGCAGAATTCAAATGAGCAATTTTAATCTAGATTAATCTAGATTAATTCCAAGATTAATCTAGATTAATCTAGATTAAAAAAAAAATAATCTATGCCCACCACTAGTTATAATTAGTAAAAGGACACTGCAGCGATCATGTAGGAAACTGAATTTATTCAGAAGAAAAAATCTGACATGAACTAAGAACTAACTCACTGGTTCAGATGACGTGCTTCAACATAACTTAAACTCTTAATCTACAACTTTTACGTAAACAAAATACGTATTACGATGAGTTTATTCTCGTTACGTTTCGAGGCACTAAAACGCCGTCGTACCTCCGCAACCGGCTTTGGTTGATAAAGAACACAGCAGGAGTGCTATCTGGAAATATTTTGGATATGAAGCAAATGAACATGGAAACCCCTCCTTGAACTGCCACCTTACCGTGGTGGAGGGGTTTGAGTACCCGAAAGACCCTAGGAGCTATGTTGTCCGGGGCTATATGCCCCTGGTAGGGTCTCCCAAGGCAAACAGGTCCTAGGCGACGGGTCAGACCAAGAGCGGTTCAAAAAAAAAACCCATATGATGACTACAATTTCGAGGACCGTGACGTCGCCCGGTATGGCGCAGCCGGGGCCCCACCCTGGAGCCAGGCCCGGGGTTGGGGCTCGTATGCGAGCGCCTGGTGGTCGGACCTCCCCCCATGGGGTCAGGCCGGGCTCAGCCCGAAGGAGCGACGTGGGGCCACCCTCCCGTGGATTCACCACCTACAGGAGGGACCGTAAGGGGCCGGTGCAAAGTGGAACGGGTGGTAGTCGAAGGCGGGGGCCTCGACAACCCGATCCCTGGACGCGGAATCTAGCTCTAGGGACATGGAACGTCACCTCTCTGACGGGGAAGGAGCCGGAGCTTGGGCTCTGGAACCACACTCCTCGAGGGAGGATGGACTCTTTACCACTCTGGAGTTGCCAAGGGTGAGAGGCGGCGGGCTGGTGTGGGTTTGCTTATAGCCCCCCAGCTCAGCCGCCATGTGTTGGAGTTTACCCCGGTGAACGAGAGGGTCGCTTCCCTGCGCCTCCGGGTCGGGGATAGGTCTCTCACTGTCGTTTGCGCCTATGGGCCAAATGGCAGTGTAGAGTACCCGGCCTTCTTGGAGTCTCTGGGAGGGGTGCTGGAAAGCGCCCCGACTGGGGACTCCGTCGTTCTGCTGGGTGACTTCAACGCCCACGTGGGCAGCGACAGTGACACCTGGAGGTGCGTGATTGGGAGGAACGGCCCCCCTGATCTGAACCCGAGTGGTGTTCTGTTATTGGACTTCTGTGCGAGTTACAGTTTGGCCATAACGAACACCATGTTCAAGCATAAGGGTGTCCATCAGTGCACATGGCACCAGGACACCCTTGGCCGGAGGTCAATGATCGACTTTGTTGTTGTTTCATCTGACCTACGGCCGTATGTCTTGGACACTCGGGTGAAGAGAGGGGCAGAGCTGTCAACCGATCACCACCTGGTGGTGAGTTGGATCCGATGGCGGGGGAGGAAGCTGGACAGACTCGGCAGACCCAAACGTACTGTGAGGGTCTGTTGGGAACGTTTGGCCGAATCGCCTGTCAGAGAGATCTTCAACTTCCACCTCCGGCAGAGCTTCGACCAGATCCCGAGGGAGTCTGGAGATATTGAGTCCGAGTGGACCATGTTCTCCACCTCCATTGTCAACGCAGCCACTCGGAGCTGTGGCCGTAAGGTCTCCGGTGCCTGTCGAGGCGGCAATCCCCGAACCCGGTGGTGGACACCGGAAGTAAGGGATGCCGTCAAGCTGAAGAAGGAGTCCTATCGGGCCTGGCTGGCTTGTGGGACTCCCGAGGCAGCTGACAGGTACCGACAGGCCAAGCGGACTGCAGCCCGGGTGGTTGGGGAGGCAAAAACTCGGGCCTGGGAGGAGTTCGGCGAGGCCATGGAGAAGGACTATCGGTCGGCCTCGAAGAGTTTCTGGCAAACCGTCTGACGCCTCAGGAGGGGGAAGCAATGCCCCACCAACGCTGTTTACAGTGGAGGGGGGCAGCTGTTGACCTCGACCGGGGATATCATCGGGCGGTGGAAGGAATACTTCGAGGATCTCCTCAATCCCGCCGTCATGTCTTCCATTGAGGAAGCAGAGGCCGAGGGCTCAGAGGCGGACTCGCCCATCACCCGGGATGAAGTCACCGAGGTAGTCAAGAAACTCCTCGGTGGCAGGGCACCGGGGGTGGATGAGATCCGTCCTGAGTACCTCAAGTCTCTGGATGTTGTGGGGCTGTCTTGGCTGACACGCCTCTGCAGCATCGCGTGGCGGTCGGGGACAGTGCCCTTGGACTGGCAGACCGGGGTGGTGGTCCCCCTTTTTAAGAAGGGGGACCGGAGGGTGTGCTCCAATTACCGGGGGATCACACTTCTCAGCCTCCCCGGGAAAGTCTATGCCAGGGTACTGGAGAGGAGAATCCGGCCGATAGTAGAACTTCGGATTCAGGAGGAACAGTGTGGTTTCCGTCCCGGTCGTGGAACACTGGACCAGCTCTATACCCTCTTCAGGGTGCTGGAGGGTTCATGGGAGTTTGCCCAACCAATCCACATGTGTTTGGTGGATTTGGAGAAGGCATTCGACTGTGTCCCTCGCAGCATCTTGTGGAGGGTGCTCCGGGAGTATGGGATTCGGGACCCTTTGCTAAGGGCCATCCGGTCCCTGTACGACCGGAGCAGGAGCTTGGTTCGCATTGCCGGCAGTAAGTCAGACTTGTTTCCGGTGCATGTTGGACTCCGGCAGGGCTGCCCTTTGTCGCCGGTTCTGTTCATAATTTTTATGGACAGAATTTCTAGGCGCAGCCAGGGGCCGGAGGGCGTCGGGTTTGGTGACCACACGATTGCATCTCTGCTCTTTGCGGATGATGTCATCGTGCTGGCCCCATCAGACCAGGACCTTCAGCATGCACTGGGACGGTTTGCAGCCGAGTGTGAAGCGGCTGGGATGAGAATCAGCACCTCCAAATCTGAGGCCATGGTTCTCAGCCGGAAAAGGGTGGCTTGCTCACTTCAGGTAGGTGGAGAGTTCCTGCCTCAAGTGGAGGAGTTCAAGTATCTGGGGGTCTTGTTCACGAGTGAGGGAAGGATGGAGCGGGAGATTGACAGACGGATCGGTGCAGCTTCTGCAGTAATGCAGTCGCTGTACCGGTCTGTCGTGGTGAAGAAGGAGCTGAGCCGCAAAGCGAAGCTCTCGATTTACCGGTCAATCTACGTTCCTACTCTCACCTATGGTCATGAGCTGTGGGTCATGACCGAAAGGACAAGATCCCGGATACAGGCGGCCGAAATGAGCTTTCTCCGAAGGGTGGCCGGGCGATCCCTTAGAGATAGGGTGAGAAGCTCGGTCACTCGGGAGGAGCTCAGAGTAGATCCGCTGCTCCTCCACATCGAGAGGGGCCAGCTCAGGTGGCTCGGGCATCTTTTCCGGATGCCCCCTGGACGCCTTCCCGGTAAGGTGTTCCGGGCATGTCCCACCGGGAGAAGACCCCGGGGAAGACCTAGGACACGCTGGAGGGACTATGTCTCCCGGCTGGCCTGGGAACGCCTCGGTGTCCCCCCGGAAGAGCTGGAGGAAGTGGCTAGGGAGAGGGAAGTCTGGGCATCCCTGCTTAGACTGCTGCCCCCGCGACCCGGCCCCGGATAAGCGGTAGAAAATGGATGGATGGATGGAACATGGAAAGCCGAAGGACATAAACAATATGCAAGAGTTGCTACAGAGCTGTGCTAACAAAAGGCTCTAACACCTCTAATATAGCAAAGACAGACACCCGGATCAGAATTTCGAGAGGTTGGTAACTTTTCTTATTTTAACATTATACTCAAACACTAACCAAGATGGCCTAGTATTGTTGCTGATATGAGTGTTGTCTCGTTTTTTCACCGTAATTCTTAAAGTTAATATAATCCGATATATTTAAATCTTTGATGACAGTATGTAATAAAAATACAACGGATCATGTTTGCTCTGGTCCAATGAAAAAAAATATTAACAGATAGAATTTGGATTTTAATTAGTACGTACATACATGTATTAGTAAAAGTTAGTTTAAATTAACTTTTAACTAAGATTAATACATGTTTTGGAAGTATTTTTCATTGTTTATTCATGTTAACAAATATCTATTACCATTAACTTAAGTTCTAAGATTAGTAAGATAGTTCAGTTCATTTTAAAAGTGTTGTCGACCTGCAACAAAAACAACACACTCACAACCTACACTACCAGCTGTATTTGAACAGCAAAGAAAGTATGAAGCAAACTTAAATGAAGCTTAGAAGCTGAACAGGGCTGTAGCAGTGTACATATGCATGGATCAGGTTCCTGTGTATACTGTTGAGAAACCTGGCTTCAAACAACTTCTAATAAAAAAAAATTACCCCCTTAATGTTGTGACCCCCTCCGTGGTATCGAAAATGGTATCGAATATCGATATTTTTGAAGGTATCGTATCGAAGTTTTAAATTCCAGTATCGTGACAACCCTACCGCTTATATTGTAGAAAAATACTAAAAGACTGACTACTTTTCTCAGTTGAAATAAGCTGAATGACTGATTACAAGGTTGGATACATGTGTGATACTAATAAAATAAAATAATTAGTTTGAAATATCCATCCATCCATCCATTTTCTACCGCTTATCCGAACTACCTCGGGTCACGGGGAGCCTGTGCCTATCTCAGGAGTCATCGGGCATCAAGGCAGGATACAACCTGGATGGAGTGCCAACCCATCGCAGGGCACACACACTCACTCATTCACTCACAGACACACTCACACCCTATGGACAATTTTTTCCAGAGATGCCAATCAACCTACCATGCATGTCTTTGGACCAGGGGAGGAAACCGGAGTACCCGGAGGAAACCCCCGAGGCACGGGGAGAACATGCAAACTCCACACACACAAGTCGGAAGCGGGAATCGAACCCCCAACCCTGGAGGTGTGAGGCGAACGTGCTAACCACTAAGCCACCGTGCCCCCCAGTTTGAAATATCATTACAATTAAATTATGTATTATGTTTTCTAAGGGGTACCAACAAATGTGTCCAGGCCATTTTTGAATATCTTTGTAGAAAAAGCAATAATTAATCTCTTTCCAAAGCTTCTTTGCTCTATTCTATGACATACCAAAGGCATGTAAGTATACATGATACAATAGCTTTTAATTTCATCACTCTTCAGGAGGAATGAAGCATTATTTCAATGAGCTGTAAGGATACCAACGAATTTGAGCACGTCTTGTAGGTGCTACTACAAAGTTACTGGTCTCAACAAAGGCCAGAACAATACCTCTAGAGAGAAAGAGAGAGTGTTAGTGAGTATTTTTTGTATTCACAGGTGAGAAGGGTTTTCAGTAGTTTTTTTAATGTTGTGAGAGATGTGGTTGACCAGATTGAGTAAGGAAGAACGTTCCACCAGGAAGGAGTTGTGAAGGAGAAGGAGCGGGAAAGCGATTTACTGCCCTTATGAGATGGCGAAACAAGACCCCGCTCGTTTGCTGAGAGCAGGGCTCTCGATGGGTTGTAGGAGTGTAGTAGGGTGTGAAAGTATGCCGATGCAGAACCAGTGATAGTCCTCCAGGCAAAAATTTGTGACTTGAATCTGATACGGCCTTCAACTGTCAGCCAGTGGACAGAGATGAAAAGGGGTGTCACATGAGCCCTTTTGGGCTGTTGGAAGATGAGGCGTGCTGCTGCGTACTGAACCAGCTGGAGCGGTTTGATAGCCTTTGTAGGAAGGAGAACATTTCAGTAGTCTAACTATTTGACTATTTGAGCGTGATCTACACGCGTCGACATTTAAATAACAAGCCTCAGGAAATAACCGATGTCCAGTAATGCGCAACGCAGTCGGAAACAGACGAAGGGGGGGGGGGGGGGTAAGTGATCTTTCATACATGCCCGGACCTAACTTGCTCCGCCACTTCGCACACACTTACATCTTCATCATCAGTTTGTTTACTCTTACTGATGTTTGACAGCTTGAATGGCGTAGGATCTCTAAGAACCAATTATAATTGTTGTGTTCGCCCGCTGATCTATATTCATGTCATTCATTACAGGTGTGAAATAACACACTGGTGCAATAGCTTCTCTCTGCGGTCACTTACATTACACTTTATATTGATGATGTAATTCAATAAGTTAAATACTATTAACCTTTCAAAGGTCAGATAAAGTGGCTTTGAAAGACAAAGATGAGGCTGCTTCGCATTGGCACTTTTGTATGATATAGTTCTGTTTAGCGTCTGTGAGCATTAAGGGCTAACACATAAACACACATCTGTTTGACATCTGATTTGTTTATTCATGCTCATAGCATAAACATAGTTATTTGTTAAAAAAACTAATTTGGTGAGATAATTGTACCAACCAGTAAAATACAACACAAACAGTTTGCATAAACACACATAAATTGTTATTTCGTTCAGATTTTGTAAGAGAATACATCTGTGATCTACCAAACATTGACACAAAGACAAAAGAGTGAGACAATAAAACCAAAGAAATCTTCAATGGTAAAAGATATGTGCTTCATTGACATTTAACTCATTTAACATTTAATTTAAATTAACTTATACACAAAAGGACTCAACTGTGACTATAAAGTTCATGTGAATAAAATAATAGCCAGAACAAACCTTTGGTGATTTTGGTGATTTTATAGGCCAAATTAAGTCACAAATTGCAAGATTCAAGACTCCTGAGGTCAGAGAACCTCTATTATCTTGACATGCTACTGCATTAATACATATATAATGCCTTTTATAAGTTTAACATTTGTATATACAAAATTGCTGAATAAGGTATATGTCTTTCATAACGTATACAGTATATTCTAATCAGAAGTAAGTTTTACTAGCAACAACATAAATAAACATTACTGCGCATGCATACTTTTGTGGCCCCACATTTAAAGTGATAGTTCACACAAAAATTACAATTCTGTCATCATTTACACACTCTCGTATTTTCAAGAAAGTTGGGTACCCGAACAGCAGCGGACCCCATTGACTTCTATTGTGTGGACATAAAACCAATGCAAGTGAATAAGGGTCAGTTAACAACATTTTTCAAAATACCTTCTTCTGAGTTGTGCAGTAGAAAGAAAGTCAAACAGGTTTGAAAAGACAAGACAAGTGAATGATGACAGAATTAACATTTTTGGTTTCTTTAAGGGGTTTGGTCATGCTTTTAATTGTTTACTAAATAATACAAATACAGAGATACATATAAGACACTGTGAGAAAGATAGAGACAAGAAGGACTCAATAAACAAGTAATTGTTATAAATTAGACCAGCATATATATATATACAGATATATTTATTTGCTAAAATTAGCTCTGTTTGCTTGAATAGTTTAACAGATGACAAAAAAAAACAGTACTGGACTGACGTCTTATGAATGATGATCTGCAAGAATATTAACCAGAGAGGATGCTGGACTGAATATTTTAAGAGTCAAGATGTGTTTTAATGCCCTCCTAAACCAGGGGTAAAATAAAGCATACACAAGAGGATTTAAACCTGAGCTAGAATAAACAGTCCAGCTCATTGAGTTTAAGACAGAGGGGGCATCTGCACTCACTGCAAGATAAAAAATATAGCCTGACCAGCAGAGAAGATGAATAAGCACAATGATCCCTAATGTAAGAGCAGCTTTACTCTCTGACTTCCTTTTTATTGAACCTTCTGTTAGATGTTTTCCACTCTTTATCAGAGAGTTTATAACTTTCACATGCTGTTGTGCGACACAAAATATCCTCAGATAGAAAGTGAAGAGCACAATAAAAGGCAAAAAGAAACCCACAATCTGGTCAACGACTCCCCATACAAAACCCATTACAAAGGTACACTCTCCATAACACCCATCTGTTCTGTTCGAGGTGATAATATATTTGTTGACAGCAATAACTGCGGTGTTATAAACTGTGGAGAAAAACCAGCAGAAACAGATGGAAATTAAAGTTTTAGATGTCGTTATTTTTCGTTCATACTGTAAAGGGTAACACACAGCAATAAAACGGTCAATAGCAATAAGTATAAGATTATTAAAAGACATTGAGAGGAGCAGTCCCATGATGATTAAAAACAGTCCACAGAAAATGTCTCCAAAGTACCAGCAGGTCTCGATCAGTTTGACGGCCTCTACAGGCATCACGATGAGTCCCACGAGCATGTCGGCCACAGCCAGAGAGAGGATGAGCAGGTTGGTTGGAGTGTGAAGCTTCTTAAAGTGAGAGATGGAGATGATCACCAGCAGGTTCAGAAACACGGTCCATACAGACAGAAGTGAAAAAGACACATACATGACGTTGGATTCAAGTGTGGAGCGTTTGGTCTTGATGCACGATGAGTTAACAGCAGGAAAGCAGTATTGAGTCTCATGATCTTCTGTCTCATTGGCCATGAGTGTCGTCCTCCTGTGAGGAGTTTGATCTGATTTCTGTACTGTCCTCACATTTATACAGAGTCTGAATCAGACTGACCAACCCATTCACCTTCCACTGTTATAATGCATCATGACATCATAATTTTCTTTTGATAGACTGAACTAATAAAATTGTGCTTCAGAGTTCAACATACAATTAAACATATGTGACATAACAACAGAATTTTAGGGCTGAATCTATTTCAGTTATAGTTACTTAGATTAATCAAGTAGCTTTTGAAACGTCTTTTTGACTCACACAGATATGTATATAAGCCAGTGGTTCCCAAACTTTTTGAAAGCAAGACATCAATTTTTATTGTTTTTCTCCCACGGCACCCCAACCCTGATTCAACTAAATGTACATGGATCAAACTCTTAGAAATATATGACAGAGTCGTAGCCCAGTGGTTAGTGCTCCAGGCACATATAGATGATATTTGTGGTGAGGAAGGCGGGAGAGCCATGAGGTGGGGCCGGTGGCGTGAGTGATAGTTGGAATCAGCTGTGCACACACCGGTCCCGCATACCTAACAGAGGAAATAGGGAGCATAAGAAGACGAGCGACAGGACTGCTGACGAGAGAGGTCCGGGCCCAGACATATTTTACGGAAATCACATTTTGACACGCAGTGGCTTAGTGTCTGGGTGAGAAGGTACACATGGTCCTGGGGGATTTGGGGCCCACATCCAAGTTTTATTCATGGCCGCTTATATTGTAGAAAAATACTAAAAGACTGACTACTTTTCTCAGTTTAAATAAGCTGAATGACTGAATACAAGGTTGGATACATGTGTGATACTAATAAAATAAACTAATTAGATTGAAATATCATTACAATTAAATTATGTATTATGTTTTCTAAGGGGTACCAACAAATGTGTCCAGGCCATTTTTGAATATCTTTGTAGAAAAAGCAATAATTAATCTCTTTCCAAAGCTTCTTTGCTCTATTCTATGACATACCAAAGGCATGTAAGCATACATGATACAATAGCTTTTAATTTCATCACTCTTCAGGAGGAATGAAGCATTATTTCAATGAGCTGTAAGGATACCAACGAATTTGAGCACGTCTGTAGGCGCTACTACAAAGTTACTGGTCTCAACAAAGGCCAGAACAATACCTCTAGAGAGAAAGAGAGAGTGTTAGTGAGTATTTTTTGTATTCACAGGTGAGAAGGGTTTTCAGTAGTTTTTTTAATGTTGTGAGAGATGTGGTTGACCAGATTGAGTAAGGAAGAACGTTCCACCAGGAAGGAGTTGTGAAGGAGAAGGAGCAGGGAAAGCGATTTACTGCCCTTATGAGATGGCGAAACAAGACCCCGCTCGTTTGCTGAATGCAGGGCTCTCGATGGGGTGTAGGAGTGTAGTAGAACCAGTGATAGTCCTCCAGGCAAAAATTAGTGACTTGAATCTGATACGGCCTTCAACCGTCAGCCAGTGGACAGAGATGAAAAGGGGTGTCACATGAGCCCTTTTGGGCTGTTGGAAGATGAGGCGTGCTGCTGCGTACTGAACCAGCTGGAGCGGTTTGATAGCCTTTGTAGGAAGGAGAACATTTCAGTAGTCTAACTATTTGACTATTTGAGCGTGATCTACACGCGTCGACATTTAAATAACAAGCCTCAGGAAATAACCGATGTCCAGTAATGCGCAACGCAGTCGGAAACAGACGAAGGGGGGGGGGGGGGTAAGTGATCTTTCATACATGCCCGGACCTAACTTGCTCCGCCACTTCGCACACACTTACATCTTCATCATCAGTTTGTTTACTCTTACTGATGTTTGACAGCTTGAATGGTGTTAGATCTCTGAGGACCAATTATAATTGTTGTGTTCGCCCGCTGATCTATATTCATGTCATTCATTACAGGTGTGAAATAACACACTGGTGCAATAGCTTCTCTCTGCGGTCACTTACATTACACTTTATATTGATGATGTAATTCAATAAGTTACCTTACTATTAACCTTTTCAAAGGTCAGATAAAGTGGCTTTGAAAGACAAAGATGAGGCTGCTTCGCATTGGCACTTTTGTATGATATAGTTCTGTTTAGCGTCTGTGAGCATTAAGGGCTAACACATAAACACACATCTGTTTGACATCTGATTTGTTTATTCATGCTCATAGCATAAACATAGTTATTTGTTAAAAAAACTAATTTGGTGAGATAATTGTACCAACCAGTAAAATACAACACAAACAGTTTGCATAAACACACATAAATTGTTATTTCGTTCAGATTTTGTAAGAGAATACATCTGTGATCTACCAAACATTGACACAAAGACAAAAGAGTGAGACAATAAAACCAAAGAAATCTTCAATGGTAAAAGATATGTGCTTCATTGACATTTAACTCATTTAACATTTAATTTAAATTAACTTATACACAAAAGGACTCAACTGTGACTATAAAGTTCATGTGAATAAAATAATAGCCAGAACAAACCTTTGGTGATTTTGGTGATTTTATAGGCCAAATTAAGTCACAAATTGCAAGATTCAAGACTCCTGAGGTCAGAGAACCTCTATTATCTTGACGTGCTACTGCATTAATACATATATAATGCCTTTTATAAGTTTAACATTTGTATATACAAAATTGCTGAATAAGGTATATGTCTTTCATAACGTATACAGTATATTCTAATCAGAAGTAAGTTTTACTAGCAACAACATAAATAAACATTACTGCGCATGCATACTTTTGTGGCCCCACATTTAAAGTGATAGTTCACACAAAAATTACAATTCTGTCATCATTTACACACTCTCGTATTTTCAAGAAAGTTGGGTACCCGAACAGCAGCGGACCCCATTGACTTCTATTGTGTGGACATAAAACCAATGCAAGTGAATAAGGGTCAGTTAACAACATTTTTCAAAATACCTTCTTCTGAGTTGTGCAGTAGAAAGAAAGTCAAACAGGTTTGAAAAGACAAGACAAGTGAATGATGACAGAATTAACATTTTTGGTTTCTTTAAGGGGTTTGGTCATGCTTTTAATTGTTTACTAAATAATACAAATACAGAGATACATATAAGACACTGTGAGAAAGATAGAGACAAGAAGGACTCAATAAACAAGTAATTGTTATAAATTAGACCAGCATATATATATATACAGATATATTTATTTGCTAAAATTAGCTCTGTTTGCTTGAATGGTTTAACAGATGACAAAAAAAAAACAGTACTGGACTGACGTCTTATGAATGATGATCTGCAAGAATATTAACCAGAGAGGATGCTGGACTGAATATTTTAAGAGTCAAGATGTGTTTTAATGCCCTCCTAAACCAGGGGTAAAATAAAGCATACACAAGAGGATTTACACCTGAGCTAGAATAAACAGTCCAGCTCATTGAGTTTACAACAGAGGGGGCATCTGCACTCACTGCAAGATAAAAAATATAGCCTGACCAGCAGAGAAGATGAATAAGCACAATGATCCCTAATGTAAGAGCAGCTTTACTCTCTGACTTCCTTTTTATTGAACCTTCTGTTAGATGTTTTCCACTCTTTATCAGAGAGTTTATAACTTTCACATGCTGTTGTGCGACACAAAATATCCTCAGATAGAAAGTGATGAGCACAATAAAAGGCAAAAAGAAACCCACAATCTGGTCAACGACTCCCCATACAAAACCCATTACAAAGGTACACTCTCCATAACACCCATCTGTTCTGTTCGAGGTGATAATATATTTGTTGACAGCGATAACTGTGGTGTTATAAACTGTGGAGAAAAACCAGCAGAGACAAATGGAAATTAAGGTTTTAGATGTCGTTATTTTCAATTCATACTGTAGAGGGTAACACACAGCAATAAAACGGTCAATAGCAATAAGTATAAGATTATTAAAAGACGTTAAGAGGAGCAGTCCCATGATGATTAAAAACAGTCCACAGAAAATGTCTCCAAAGTACCAGCAGGTCTCGATCAGTTTGACGGCCTCTACAGGCATCACGATGAGTCCCACGAGCATGTCGGCCACAGCCAGAGAGAGAATGAGCAGGTTGGTTGGAGTGTGAAGCTTCTTGAAGTGAGAGATGGAGATGATCACCAGCAGGTTCAGAAACACGGTCCATACAGACAGAAGTGAAAAAAACACATACATGACGTTGGATTCAAGTGTGGAGCGTTTGGTCTTGATGCACGATGAGTTAACAGCAGGAAAGCAGTATTGAGTCTCATGATCTTCTGTCTCATTGGCCATGAGTGTCGTCCTCCTGTGAGGAGTTTGATCTGATCTCTGTACTGTCCTCACATTTATACAGAGTCTGAATCAGACTGACCAACCCATTCACCTCCCACTGTAATAATGCATCATGACATAAAGTATTAATGTAGGTTTGACAGCTCTAACAATAATCTAATACTTATTGTATAATACATACATGTTTGTCGTTGTTGTTTTAACACAATTGACTATGGAAACACCCAAATAGAGTGTTAAGAATACCTCTGAGTGTCAGTATACAGAATAAAATGAGAGGTTTAGACAAATTGGTAAGGCCTTCAACTTTCAACAATCCAGTTGACCTAGACGAAAGGACTAACAAGTAACAATAAATGATGATAGCATCAAAGGATTCTCTCAAATAAATTGGAAATACCAAGGTTTATGATCCAGTAGAATGGTATTTTGTAAGGTACCAATATGTTACCAGTTACCCCTAATCCAGTCATTCTCAACTCTGGCCCGCAAGATCCATTTTCAAGCTAATCAGCGTCTTTAGGAATAGATGCGTTCAACTTGACTGCGCAAAGTGATCAGCGTATGAGATTTAAGTACCGCAAGAGCGAGTCAAGTGCAAATTGCTCGGTACGCATTTGAATTGGTCTCGCGGTACTATAATGCGATATGCCAAACAATCTGCGGAGCCCAACATTAAGTTGAACGCGTCTGTTCCTGAAATCACTGATTAGCCCCATATTCACTGTAGCGTCCCAAGTAGGGCTGCATGGGTAAAAAATATTGATTCTCTGATTCTTACATTTTCTCAGTTTAATGAAATCATATGGATTCGTGAATTCGAGTGAGGATGTGATGTCGCATTTTTCGCATGCTTTAAACAAAGACAGCACCATGGTGGAACATCCAGATAAAGGCTTTGCTGTATGCGAAATACAGGTAAAGGCTCCTGCTGGAGCAACACCGCTACAGCGGTGGGATATTAAGCTGAAGGCTCCTGCTGGAGCAACACCGCTGTGGCATTGGGAAATACAGATAAAGCCTCCTGCTGGAGCAACACAGCTGCAGCGTTGGGAAATACAGATGAAGAGTCCTGCTGGAGCAACACCGCTGCAGCGTTGGGAAATACAGATAAAGGCTCCTGCTGGAGCAACACCGCTGTGGCGTTGGGAAATACAGATAAAGGCTCCTGCTGGAGCAACACAGCTGCAGCGTTGGGAAATACAGATGAAGAGTCCTGCTGGAGCAACACCGCTGCAGCGTTGGGAAATACAGATAAAGGCTCCTGCTGGAGCAACACCGCTGCAGCCTTGGGAAATACAGATAAAGAGTCCTGCTGGAGCAACACCGGTGCAGCGTTGGGAAATACAGATAAAGAGTCCTGCTGGAGCAACACCGCTGCGCCGTTGGGAAATACAGGTAAAGGCTCCTGCTGGAGCAACACCGCTGCAGCGTTGGAAAATACAGATAAAGGCTCCTGCTGGAGCAACACCGCTGCAGCGTTGGGAAATACAGATAAAGAGTCCTGCTGGAGCAACACCGGTGCAGCGTTGGGAAATACAGATAAAGAGTCCTGCTGGAGCAACACCGCTGCAGCGTTGGGAAATACAGATAAAGGCTCCTGCTGGAGCAACACCGCTGCAGCGTTGGGAAATACAGATAAAGAGTCCTGCTGGAGCAACACCGCTGCGCTGTTGGGAAATACAGATAAAGAGTCCTGCTGGAGCAACACCGCTGCGCCGTTGGGAAATACAGATAAAGAGTCCCGCTGGAGCAACACCGCTGCGCCATTGGGAAATACAGATAAAGAGTCC
Source organism: Triplophysa dalaica (assembly GCF_015846415.1). Lineage (NCBI taxonomy): Eukaryota > Metazoa > Chordata > Actinopteri > Cypriniformes > Nemacheilidae > Triplophysa > Triplophysa dalaica. Next base: position 19,493,836 of record NC_079563.1, on the reverse strand, counting down.
TGCTGGAGCAACACCGCTGCGCCGTTGGGAAATACAGATAAAGAGTCCCGCTGGAGCAACACCGCTGCGCCGTTGGGAAATACAGATAAAGAGTCCTGCTGGAGCATCACCGCTGCGCCGTTGGGAAATACAGGTAAAGGCTCCTGCTGGAGCAACACCGCTGCGCGTGGGGAAATACAGATAAAGGCTCCTGCAGGAGCAACACCGCTGCAGCGTTGGGAAATACAGATAAAGGCTCCTGCTGGAGCAACACCGCTGCAGCGTTGGGAAATACAGATAAAGGCTCCTGCTGGAGCAACACCGCTGCAGCGTTGGGAAATACAGATAAAGGCTCCTGCTGGAGCAACACGCTGCAGCGTTGGGAAATACAGATAAAGGCTCCTGCTGGAGCAACACAGATGCGGCGAGGGGAAATACAGATAAAGGCTCCTGCTGGAGCAACACCGCTGCAGCGTTGGGAAATACAGATAAAGGCTCCTGCTGGAGCAACACCGCTGCAGCGTTGGGAAATACAGATAAAGAGCTCCTGCTGGAGCAACACCGGTGCAGCGTTGGGAAATACAGATAAAGAGTCCTGCTGGAGCAACACCGCTGCGCGTTGGGAAATACAGATAAAGGCTCCTGCTGGAGCAACACCGCTGCAGCGTTGGAAATACAGATAAAGGCTCCTGCTGGAGCAACACCGCTGCAGCGTTGGGAAATACAGATAAAGAGTCCTGCTGGAGCAACACCGGTGCAGCGTTGGGAAATACAGATAAAGAGTCCTGCTGGAGCAACACCGCTGCAGCATTGGGAAATACAGATAAAGGCTCCTGCTGGAGCAACACCGCTGCAGCGTTGGGAAATACAGATAAAGAGTCCTGCTGGAGCAACACCGCTGCGCTGTTGGGAAATACAGATAAAGAGTCCTGCTGGAGCAACACCGCTGCGCCGTTGGGAAATACAGATAAAGAGTCCCGCTGGAGCAACACCGCTGCGCCATTGGGAAATACAGATAAAGAGTCCTGCTGGAGCAACACCGCTGCGCCGTTGGGAAATACAGATAAAGAGTCCCGCTGGAGCAACACCGCTGCGCCGTTGGGAAATACAGATAAAGAGTCCTGCTGGAGCAACACCGCTGCGCCGTTGGGAAATACAGATAAAGAGTCCTGCTGGAGCAACACCGCTGCGCCGTTGGGAAATACAGATAAAGAGTCCCGCTGGAGCAACACCGCTGCGCCATTGGGAAATACAGATAAAGAGTCCTGCTGGAGCAACACCGCTGCGCCGTTGGGAAATACAGATAAAGAGTCCTGCTGGAGCAACACCGCTGCGCCGTTGGGAAATACAGATAAAGAGTCCCGCTGGAGCAACACCGCTGCGCCGTTGGGAAATACAGATAAAGAGTCCTGCTGGAGCATCATCGCTGCGCCGTTGGGAAATACAGGTAAAGGCTCCTGCTGGAGCAACACCGCTGCGGCGAGGGGAAATGCAGATAAAGGCTCCTGCAGGAGCAACACAGATGCGGCGAGGGGAAATACAGATAAAGGCTCCTGCTGGAGCAACACCGCTGCTGCGAGGGGAAATGCAGATAAAGGCTCCTGCTGGAGCAACACCGCTGCGGCGAGGGGAAATCCAGATAAAGGCTCCTGCTGGAGCAACACCGCTGCGGCGAGGGGAAATGCAGATAAAGGCTCCTGCTGGAGCAACACCGCTGCAGCGTTGGGAAATACAGGTAAAGGCTCCTGCTGGAGCAACACCGCTGCAGCGTGGGAAATACAGATAAAGGCTCCTGCTGGAGCAACACCGCTGCGCGTTGGGAAATACAGGTAAAGAGTCCTGCTGGAGCAACACCGCTGCGCGTTGGGAAATACAGATAAAGAGTCCTGCTGGAGCAACACCGCTGCGCGTTGGGAAATACAGATAAAGAGTCCTGCTGGAGCAACACCGCTGCGCCGTTGGGAAATACAGATAAAGGCTCCTGCTGGAGCAACACCGCTGCGGCGAGGGGAAATACAGATAAAGGCTCCTGCTGGAGCAACACAGCTGCGGCGAGGGGAAATACAGATAAAGAGTCCTGCTGGAGCAACACAGCTGCGCGGTGGGAAATACAGATAAAGAGTCCTGCTGGAGCAACACCGCTGCGCGTTGGGAAATACAGATAAAGAGTCCTGCTGGAGCAACACCGCTGCAGCGTTGGGAAATACAGATAAAGAGTCCTGCTGGAGCAACACCGCTGCAGCGTTGGGAAATACAGATAAAGAGTCCTGCTGGAGCAACACCGGTGCAGCGTTGGGAAATACAGATAAAGAGTCCTGCTGGAGCAACACCGCTGCGCCGTTGGGAAATACAGGTAAAGGCTCCTGCTGGAGCAACACCGCTGCAGCGTTGGAAAATACAGATAAAGGCTCCTGCTGGAGCAACACCGCTGCGCTGTTGGGAAATACAGATAAAGAGTCCTGCTGGAGCAACACCGCTGCAGCGTTGGGAAATACAGATAAAGAGTCCTGCTGGAGCAACACCGCTGCGCTGTTGGGAAATACAGATAAAGAGTCCTGCTGGAGCAACACCGCTGCAGCGTTGGAAAATACAGATAAAGGCTCCTGCTGGAGCAACACCGCTGCAGCGTTGGGAAATACAGATAAAGAGTCCTGCTGGAGCAACACCGCTGCAGCGTTGGAAAATACAGATAAAGAGTCCTGCTGGAGCAACACCGCTGCGCTGTTGGGAAATACAGATAAAGAGTCCTGCTGGAGCAACACCGCTGCGCCGTTGGGAAATACAGATAAAGAGTCCTGCTGGAGCAACACCGCTGCGCCGTTGGGAAATACAGGTAAAGGCTCCTGCTGGAGCAACACAGATGCGGCGAGGGGAAATACAGATAAAGGCTCCTGCTGGAGCAACACCGCTGCTGCGGTGGGAAATACAGATGAAGAGTCCTGCTGGAGCAACACCGCTGCGGCGAGGGGAAATACAGATAAAGGCTTCTTACTGATAGATAATGACCCAGCAGGTATTTGTGCTTGGAATGTCCCTTAGAATAATAAAGTTTGATAAACTTAATGCAGAAGGGACGATACAGATACATTTATATTTATTAAGATAACACATTTAACACATTTATTAAGACTAATAGAAAAGTGTAAAACAAAATTGATGCTAAACATACCTTTATAGGAGCATTTCTTAATTTTCGATGTAAAAAATGTTTTTCTATTTTTAGGACAAATAAATATTCACAAAAAAATGTCAGAAGGGGCTCATTGAATAATTTTGCCTTGGGCCCCCACTTAATGTAGGTTCACATCTGGCTATGGCTGAGATTTGTTGCGAGCCCTTTGTGATCACGGCTCATGTAAGTACATGCTTTGTTTTATCTTAATAATTGTGGATGTAGCTTAAAACATATAGCCTGATGTATGATATGTCGACTCGCATCAATGACCGTAAACCCAGTTACATCTTGAAACGACTGAGTGAAAAATGTCATAGTTGCTATGGATGCTTTGTGCGCCGAATGTGCCAAAGCTGTGTGAAGTTGAATACGAAAGCGAGTGTGCATGAAGAGTATTCACTGCTGAATACATTCAGAATTGCATGCTTATGAATATTTAACATTTGGGTGGGATTAATGCGGTTCATTTAGTATAAATAAGGCGCATCAGCGCTGAACATCAGGAAACCAAACAAACTACCTTCAGCATCATCAAAGACACAATGTTCCTCTGACATTTATAAGTGAGATCTATAATCAATATCTGAAATGTTTAATGGGAAAATGAGAGACGAAGGCAACCGAAGTGTTCAATACTGCTTTTCAAACAACAATTTGTCGTGCATCAAAGAAGTCAAAACTGGAGCAGAGTCTGTCATATTGTACCTTGTTATTTTTTTAGCGTCAGTCTTCACCGTGTTTCTGAATCTGCTGGTGATCATCTCCATCTCTCACTTCAAGAAGCTTCACACTCCAACCAACCTGCTCATTCTCTCTCTGGCTGTTGCCGATCTGATTGTGGGACTCATTGTGATTCCACTGATGGGCATCAGATATATTGAGACGTGCTGGTACTTTGGAGAGATGTTTTGTTCTTTATTTCCATTTATTCTTTACACGGTTGTTTCAGCGTCTCTTGGTAATTTAGTGTTTATATCCATAGATCGTTATATTGCGATAAAAGATCCTTTGCAATATTCCACGAGGGTCACAACCAACAAAGCATTTCTTTGTATCATCATAAACTGGCTGTGTTCAACCGCTTATTCCGTAATTATGTTATATGAGGCGATCTTTTATTCTGACAATCAAAGCGTGTGTTATGGAGACTGTATCGTCACCGTAAAATTTCAATATGTTGTCACAGATCTCATCGTCTCTTTGGTGGCGCCTTGCTCCATCATCATATCTTTGTATGCCAAGATCTTTTGTATAGCAAAAAATCAAGCTCAGCTCATAAACTCGGTCACAAATGCCAGCAGGTCAGAAAAAAAGGCAGCAAAGACACTAGGTATTGTTATAACAGTTTATCTTCTGTGTTGGATACCGTTTTACATAGCCTCGCTCATCCCGGGATATGATTCAAATGAATCGACTGTAATAAACATTATGTCCTGGATAATGTACATGAACTCCTGCATGAATCCCATCATCTATGCACTCTTTTACCGGTGGTTTAGAATATCAGCTAAACACATTTTGTCTCTGAAAATTCTGAAAAAGTCATCAAATTATTTCAGTGTGTTTGCAGAGCCAATTAACCAGTGACCACCTGTGCACCCAATAAATGAAAAAGTGTGTAAAAGTGTAAATCTGTTCTATTAAACATGAACAAAGTGTAATGACATAACATTATGGATTTGGTGATGACACAGTTAAAAATGAAATGAAAATCTTAGTTGTCTCAATGTCTATTTTGTATACTATATTATTTGATTCACAGGTTGTTTTCAATCAAATTCAATTTTGATATAAGATTAATACAAAAGAAAATGCTGTTTGCTGGTTTTACATCTGCTGAAAAAAGTGATGATACAAGATTGGTTCATACCTCGTATGTGAAACATATTAGATCCACATCCTCCTGAAAATAAGTGTCATGTGAACGTACAACAGCATCTTAACAAGGCTAAACCACTTACTGTTGATTCCTGACACTGTTTTTCATCAAATATACTGGACTATATAAAGAAGTTATAGTTTTATTTCATATTTATGGATCTGATTGTAAATTTGAATTGTTGATTTGAAGTCTGTTGCTCTCACTTTTAAGACTTAAAAAAATACATTTTGAATGATTTATTTACCAAAATGTTATATATTATACGAAACTATGTTGTGAGTGGTGAAGAAATACCTTACAAAATGAACCAAAATGTTTATATTACCTTACAATGAGCCATTTTATGTATATACACCGCGGGCACACCCTTACATGTAATTTATCAAATTGCACAGCCATGTTTCTATAGTAGCACTACACGGACAAACTGAGCGCGTTTCGTAAAAGGAAGGAAGCACGGGACTATGTTCTTCTTCTTCGGCTGTGTTTGAGAGGCAGCTTGCAAAGCCACTACATAGAAGGATTAGCAGAAGAAGAGGAAGAACAATAACAAAATTTACTTGTAGTGTTTTTTATTAGAAATAGAAACGGTTATTTGTTGCAGTAAGTGAAATTTGCGATAATGGCGGACCGTGGACCACAACTCTCTGCACATGAGCCGACAGAGCGTCATGTGCAGCAAGGCCAAGTCGAGACAAAAAACGGCAGAAAATCTGAATAAACATCGGCGTGGTTATTTTCAAAATGGAGGGCACTGAAGCAGGAAACGGGTTTACTAAGCAACACCAAAGTTGGACCGGTAGGCTAAGTTTGTCTAATTTCCGCAATATAAGTGAACTGTTTGTTTGATAGCTTTAGCTAATAGATGAGCTGATCATCAGGTGAAGTAACGTTTTTCCTTGTAAATTTTTAGCACTTTGTAATTGTATCATAAGTCCTTGTTGCATGGCCGTGTGCAAATCAAGTTAGAAATAATGTCTACAATCATTATTTGTATAAATCGGGTGTAAGTTATATTATATTACTGCTTAGATTCCACATCCTCTCTTGTGCGGTCCTCGCGGGTAACGTTAGCTCCTCTGCCTCTCCTCGCCCTGCCTGCATCTCCAACACCCCTACCTCTCTGCCCTCTTCCTCTCCCTCTTACTACCTGTGTTAAGTCCTCTGATTGAATCTGTGATGATGAGAAAAACGTCTGCTAAGACTTTTGCGGTTAGATTACACGCCTTTAGCATTAGCAAGCCGTTTCAATAGGCTGTAAATTACGAACCAAGTTACCGTGCCAAAAAATGCTATCCAAAATAAGTGAATAAATCACTGACACAATGTTAAAAAAGTAACAATAATATTCACTATAACGATTAGAGTAAATTCAATTTATTAATTTTTCTTTGTAAATAACCCTCATCACTTGAGCAAAGGTTACTCTCAGCTGTCTCATACGACATCTCTGTCCTGTGTCTGTAACTTCAGTCTGTTGTTCATCTGTGTGACGTAGATTGCAATCATCAACACCACCGATAATCGCCGCTATCATTTTTTACGGAACCCTTTTGTCCTGTGACGGCAACCGTAGCTTCTCTAATGGAGGGAGAGGGGGGTAGCGGAGCTGTAGGTTGCAATTTCCTACATCGCCAATAGTGGCCTCTGAAACTTACACACAGAACCTTTAAGACAGATCTCATCCCCCAATTACTGCCATAGACGGGGATAATAAATACCGTGCTAGTATGGGTGTGCGATATGACGATGTTAGATCGCGAACGATTAAAATGACTGCACGATCCACTTTTTCGGGAAAATCGTTAAATCGTCCTATATAGTAGTGTTCTATAGAATTCGTCCACATACTTGCGATAGATTGCGCCATGTTAACAAGCTCGTATACGTTTCTTGTGAATTCAGTAAGATTAAGTGACGCGGTCAGTGAAGATGGAGGGAAACACGGAGGACTTGGTCCCTAAAAAAAATTCTACATCAGTAATATTGAAATGGTTTGGGTTTTCCCAACTGACACGGCCCAAACAACAGTTATTTGCAAATGTGGCAATGATAAGATTCGAGCGTCGTAAGGCAACACAACGAACCTTTTTAACCACCTCAAAATAAAAGGGACTGAAAGAGTATGTCGACAGTCAAATTATAAAGGGATCCCACGCGAGTAAATCAGGTACAACCAAGCATACAGAAACTAAAAGGCTTAAACAACGACTTTAGCGAAAGAACCATTTGAGAAAGGAACTCCGTATCCGTATGACAGAATGAACAAGCGCTGGAAAGATGTCACTGACGCGGTCGCATTTTACCTGGCCAAAGACATGAATCCCATAAAGACTGTGGAAAATGAGGGCTTTAAAAAACTGCTCAAAGTCGTAGATCCACGTTACGAAATACCCAGCCAAAAATATTTATCCTCCACGCCCATTCCACAGCTTTACTCCGAGTGCCGCAACAAGATGAAAAACAAAATTCAAAATGTAATGTTTTTTCTAACAGCTGATTTATGGTCTTGCACTTGCATTAAATATTAACTTGATTAAAATATTCTTCAAAATATAAATGGTAAAGAGTATATTTTTATATGGGGACTTAGTTTGGCTGTATTGAAGCCCCTTTAATTTGCAAAATAGTCTTAAAACCAACTTGAAGAAGAACCGCGATAAAATCGTGAATCGTGATCTATCTTGAAAAAATTGTGATTTGAATTTTTTTTCTAGATCGCCCACCCCTACGTGCTAGTCAATTTTTACATGGTGCCGTGTTGTCTTTTATGCTGATATGAGACTCTAATGGTCCCCATCTCAAGGTTCATAGTAACGTCACAAGACAATGTTTTGATACCGTAATCTTGCAAGGGTAATAAAACCAATTTAATCTGTTTCTAGTCAGGTTTGACAAAGCTATACTGAGCATTTTAGCACAACTGAGATTATTCAATAAACCATCTTTCATTTTATTCAACATCACTTTGTCTCCTGCCTGCTGTTCTTCCATTCATCTGTTGGTTTGAAGTATTAACTCAAAACGGAACAACAGTGAAACCTGATTTCCAAACAAAGCGAGCCTTTATCCCTTACATCTCAACAGGTGTGACGTTTATCATCATTTTTGTCTTTCTTTCAAATTGATGAGTAACCAGGTTCAGTCATGAAACCCCTTAATAGATGAACATGGTGTGGTTTATAATTCCATGTTGCATCACAACGACACAAAAGTGCTATAAGATCTTTACGCACTTATGTAACTGATATGTAAATGTAAATGACACGGTTATAGGCGATAGGCCAGCTTTCACGAGCCTAGTGATAGTAAACTATAGAGGGAGGGCTTAATGCTGAATAGTCTTTGCTATAAATATAAAAGTCTTGTTAATAACAAACAAAAGGAAATCTTCTACACAAGAACAATACTGCATGCACGGCTTAAGAATGGTTCTCTAATCAAAACTTTGATAGGAATTTTTTTACTGAAATGCTAAACAAGAGTGAAACGGATGAACATCTTCACAGTATCCAGTACTGCTTTCCACACATCAATTCATCATGCATCAAAGATTTCCAACCGGACGCTCGCAACATTATTTTATACATTTTCATTTCCGGAATATCTTTGCTAACTGTATTTCTGAATCTGCTGGTGATCATCTCCATCTCTCACTTCAAGCAACTTCACACTCCGACCAACCTGCTCATTCTCTCTCTGGCTGTGGCCGACATGCTCGTGGGTCTCATTGTCATGCCCGTACAGGGCATCGAATTAATTGACTCGTGCTGGTACTTCGGGGACACGTTTTGTAAAATATTTCCATATCTTCTTTACGTGGTTGTCACAGCATCTCTTGGCAATTTGGTTTTTATATCTGTTGATCGATACGTTGCTGTGAATGACCCTTTGAGATATCCAACGCGGGTGACGAACAATATCACAGTTTTTTTCATTCTTATAACGTGGTTATCGTCATTCCTATTTTGCATTATTATTTTAAACCAAGCTACTCCTAAGAAAGACAAAAGTCAGGTTTGTTATGGAGACTGTAGATTTGCTATCAAGTTTGAATATTTTATCATGGACTTAATATTTACCTTCATTGGACCTTGCTCTGTCATCCTTTCTTTATACTTAAAAATCTTCTACATAGCAAAAAAACAGGCTCAGAATTTAAATTCAGCCAAAGATAAAAAGGCCTGTTTAAATGACAAGGCTGCGAGAACCATAGGGATTGTGGTGATAGTCTACCTCTTGACTTATATACCATACTATATAGCTGCTCTTATTCTGCCAAAGGAATCGAATGAAAATGTGATAAATATAATGTACTGGATCGCATGCTTGAATTCCTGTATGAATCCTATAATCTATGCAATGTTTTACCGGTGGTTTCGAATAACGGTTAAACACATTCTGACACTACGAATATGTGAGCCATTATCAGAATATTTTAATCTGTTGCCAGATAACGAGGTTTAACTATTTTTGCAGACAAAACATCCTTATTTTAACTATGCGTTAACAATTTTCTCACAGTCAAGAAGAAGTCTATGGGGGGAAAGAGGCTATGAGAACACAATTAAAAAGCAGGTGTATCTGATACAGAACCTGACAATTTTGAAAATACTTTTCTTTATCGTAATTCTGTTTTACTTAGCTTGCCTGAGTCTCACATCAAGCATTTTAATGTACAAATTGTCACTGACATCTGTACACATGACAAATCAACTTCAAACTTAAGATAACTAAAGTTGTGTCATCCATGAGTTATATAATATATAATAGTAATAATAAGATCTTTAGCACCTGTAACAACATACAGTAACACTGTTCCTGATCCGTACACGGAACCTCATATGAACATAGTTGGTCAATAGTATGTTGATTTTTTTTTTAAGGAAATATATTGAAAAAAATTGAGCAGGGGTTCTCAACCTATTTGACTCCAAGGCCCCTCATTGTACTCAACAGTATTCTAACGTCCCACTCACAAAACCTCTAAATTTCTATCCAATAAAATATTTTGGAGCTTAACATTAACTGGAATTTTTTTTATTACTTATAAAAATGGAACAATAATAAGAATGTTGTTTCTTTATCATATTTGTAATGCTCATTTTGTCTAATTTTAAAGTATTGGTCATCTTGAGGACACCTTGTGGGCATTGACCCCCCCTGTTGAGAACTCTGACTTAAAGATATACTTCACCCAAAAATGAAAACTCTATCATTCATTACTCACCCTTGTTTGTTCCAAACCTGTATACATATCTTTGTTTAGCCGAATGCGCAGGAAGAAGGGTTAGAATGTAAGAATGTCAGATCTCACCCACCATTTACTGCCATAGTAGGGAAAATAAATACTACGGGAGTCAAATTGGGGTGAGATTTGACAATATTCCACATATCACTTCCTAGACATTTACAGATTTGGAATAATCTGAGGAGATGACAGGATGTTCTTTGTCGGATGAAGTATATCTTTAAACATACAGAATAGTCAAACAATGCAATGGCATTGACCCACTTTATTTGCTCGTTTCTGTGACAGTAGCCTATAGAAAAAGTGATATAGCAATTAAAATTGTTTTACAAAATTGCCTTTGATCAAAATTTAAACTCATCTATAATATTATGATGACATCAGGTACAGCATGGATGTTTCTTGTGGTCTAACACAAACATTAATAGAGTACATTACAGTATATTCTCCCATACTACCCAGTGTAGCAAACACACATTGTATCGGAGGTGGAAAAAGTATAACACTCAAATACAAGTACTACTACATTGATGAAATTGTACTTGAGTACAAGTAAAGTTACCAGTCAAAAAATCTACTCAAGGAACAGTAAAAAGTACCTTGTTTAAAATTTACTCAAAGTAACAGTTACTTAGTGACTTTTTAAAAGCGGGAGGGAGACCTTTCCTGTTTTGTGCAACACCAACATTTGTCATAGAGTCTTATTTTAAATACATGTACATCTAAAAAAAAAACAATAGACAATATCAAAAAGACAATATCGTGAAATAGGTCAATATTATTTGTCACTCGTTTCAGAAAGTGAAACTCATATATTAAAGTATATAGATTCATTACACATAGAGTGAAATATTTCAAGCCTTTATTTCTTGAAATTTTGATGATTATGGCTCACAGATAATGAAAACCCAAATTCAGTGTCTCAGAAAATTTAACTATTACACAACAGAAATGTCAGGCTTCTGAAAAGTATGTTCATTTCTTTGCACTCAATATTTGGTTGGGCGTCCTTTTGCATGAATTACTGCATCAATGTGGAGTGGCATGGAGGCCATCAGTCTGTGGCACTGCTCAGGTGTTATGAAGCCCTGGTTCTTTGATAGCGGCCTTCAGGTCATCTGCATTGCTGGGTCTGGTGTCTCTCATCATAGATTCTCTCTGGGGTTCAGGTCAGGCGGGTTTGCAGGTCAGGCGGGTTTGCTGGCCAATCAGGCACAATACCACCATGGTCATTGAACCAGCTTTTGGTTCCTTTGGCAGTGTGGACAGGTGTCAAGTCCTGCTGGAAAATGAATGGCTGGGTTGACTGTGGACTTCAGGAAACACAGTGGACCAACACCAGAAGATGACATGGCAGCCCAAATCATCTCTGACTGTGGAAACTTCACACTGGACTTGGATTCTGGGACCTTGATTTCCAAATGAACTGCAAAATTTACTTTCATCTGAAAAGGTCTCTGATCCACAGTGTTTTCTGAAGTCCACAGTCAACGCAGCCATCTACCAGGACATTTTACAGCACCACATGCTTCCTTCTGCTGACAAGCTTTATGGAGATGCTGTTTTCATTTTCCAGCAGGACTTGACATATAATAAATAAAGGCTTGACATTTTTCAGTCTATGTGTAATGAATCTATATAATATGTGGGTTTCACTTTCTGAAGTGAGTGACAAAAAATATTGACTTTTTTCGTGATATCCATTTTTTTTTAGTGCACTGCAACAAATGATATTTTTATCGGCTTGTTTTGCAGAAATATCACAGAATCATATAGCAGAAATTTTAACGAAACAATTCTTAAATCAATAAATATTCTCTTCAGAAGCTAATGCTAAGTTTCAGCAGTAAAACCATGTATTAATGGTGCCACGTTTGTACAGAATGAGAGTAAATGTAATGATTTACTGTTGTAACCTGTTCTTTACCATGGAAACATGTTTGCCATTGATCGCAGTTAACAAGAAACATGAATCCCAAGAGTTTAATCCGTTTGATACGTATCTGCTGGTTAAGTGAGGCAATTTGAACTAAAAGACAGACAGAGTTTTGTTTATGTTCAGAGCTTCACGCGCTTACAGAAAAGAGAGAGACATATGATGCACGTTTAAATATGTCATTAAAGCAGAAGATGTTCAGTTCGGTTCCATTCACAATGCGTAAATGTGTAGTGAACCATGCGTCTACAAAACGAGTTTAAACACTTATAATATAAAGCATTATGCACTAATGTCGTTTTGCCAAAACCAAAATGACTTATTTTACTCACTCTCTAGGCATCCTACTGTACGAACATTTACATTTAGTCATTTAGCAGATGCTTCTATCCAAAGCGACTTACAAATGAGGAAAACAATAGAAGCATATATGAGGAATACAGTCAGAGTTATAATACCATATATCCTGGATCTTCAGGGATAAGATTTCAATGCTCCAAAAAGTGCATCCATCGATCAAAATGCTCCACATGGCTTCATAGGGTTACTAAAGGCCAGATGAAGCGAATCGATGTGTTGGTTTAGAAAAACATCCATACTGATAACTTTATAAACTGTATTAACTCGAGTTCATGCGCGGAGTTAATACAGAAGTTAGACAATACAGTTTATAAAGTTGTCAATATGAATATTTCTCTTAAACAAACACATCGATTCGCTTCGGTAAGTCTTTAGTGACCTCATGAAGCTGTGTGGAGCACAGTGATCACTTAAAGCCTAAAAATTCTAGATTTTATCACTTCTAAAGAGTACAGCTCTAAAGGTTTAAAATATTGACATTTAAATACTGTCTTGAAAGGTTGTATTTAATGCTAAGTGCACACTACGATAGCTCATCATTCACAGCACATTATATTTATTTCTCTCGCTTATAGAACCGTTTGAAGTTCAATTCGCAAAATGCATGAACAACAATTTATCATTCTGAAATTATATAAAAAAATTGTTTAAAAAAATAATTATACTTTTTTAAAGGTCAAAGGCTAAGAGCAAAAAAGAAATGCTATTGGTTCTCCACATCTAAAGAAAACTTGTCCCAACTTTGTAAAATAAATCCAACCATTTCTTAACCATTGTGTGAAGAAATTAAGAAAATCATGTTGGAGAAAGAAAACATGAGATAGGCCTACAGATTCTTTTCAAATGAGAGTATCACACACAGTATTGTGACCTATTTTTACTCTATATTTGTACAACAACTTTACTAAGTTTACTAAGCATCTTGACCATTATAAAAGAACAAGTAAATTTGCAGATTTAAACAGACAGCAATATATAATCCAGGCAAATGTATACATGCAGAAAAAAGCTGTGATGTTTCCAAACACGAGCAACCCACACCCCAAATACAACAAAGCCAAAATCTTGGCTCTTTCATGTAACACCCTTATTAAAAGTGTGTACAAATAATATGCATTAATGAACTTTTAACAGGACATTTTTTAAAACATTTGAAAAAACTGCAGAAAATACAAACAATGACAGAGAAAAACAAAAGCATATTCACTGTAGATATAAAATGTGTTCTTGGACAAATGACTTGTACTGTATACAAGTCATCTATCTCATGACTTGTATATAAATGTATGTCATTAATTTATTTATTAGATATTATTTATTAGAAAGATCTTGCTCGTTCTATAAACACCATGCACTATGCTGTGTTTTACATTTTCTGTTTTTCATGTTTGCTAATGTAAAGCTGCTCTGGAACAATGCACATTGTGAAAAGCGCTATATAAATAAAATTGAATTGAATATTGATCATTGATAATCAGGGAACAGATTGAAGTATTGTGATGACGGTTGACATATTTGTAAAGTCAGAATGTGTTTGGCTGATAATCTAAACCATCTATAAAACAGAGCGTAAATAAGGGGATTCATACAGGAATTCATGTAAACAATCCAACATGTTACATTAAATTCAACTGATGCAGAAGACTCGTCTCCTTCAAAAAGACTCACCATGTAGTACGGGATCCAACACAGAAAGTAAACCCCTACCACAATCCCCAATGTTTTTGCTGCCTTTCTTTGTGACCTGATGCATGTGTTAGTACTCACAACTTTGCTCTGATGTTTGGCAACACAAAATATCTTCACATATAAAGACATGATTACAACACAAGGGGCGATAAAAGAAACAATGACGTCCATGACAACATGTTTCATCGTCAAATAAATTGCACAGTCCCCATAACACCCTTCTTGTGTAAAAGCTTCATAAAAGTATAACGAATATAGGACTGAACATAGCCAGTTCATGACAATACAAAAAACAGTTTTATTAGTCGTGACTCTTACTGTGTATCTCAATGGATCAGTCACAGCAATGTAACGATCAACAGAAATAAAAACTAAATTACTGAGAGATGCTGTAACAACAGTAAAAACAATGAATACAAATAAAGAACAAAACGTCTCTCCAAAGTACCAGCATGTATCAATATATCTGATGCCCATCAGTGGAATCACAATCAGACCCACAATCAGATCGGCAACAGCCAGAGAGAGAATGAGCAGGTTGGTTGGAGTGTGAAGCTTCTTGAAGTGAGAGATGGAGATGATCACCAGCAGGTTCAGAAACACGGTGAAGACTGACGCTAAAAAAATGAAGGTGTACAAAATGACAGACTCCGTTAGAGGTCTGTATTCTCCAATACATGACAAATTGTTGTTTGGAAAGCAAAAGCGGATTCCTTGACTGTCATTCTCCATGATGCTGGTTGATTGTTCTCACACTTGATTGTGCCCTTGCATACAGCATGTCTCTGTTGCTCTCTGCTTTATCAAAACATCACTGAAGCTGTCGTGAACATCCAACATTTATTTTCTTTTTACAAAAAGGCAGACCATCCCATTGAGGTTTGATTATACAGAATTAAACCCACCCACTGCTGAATATTAAAGAAGTGAGAGATGACTTATGATGTGTGTAAAAGCCTGTCAAAAAATACAATTATTGAATTAGACTATAAATCGATTCTGAGTTGTCTTATATCAAACTGCACATTATGTATGTAAGTCGGGCTGGCAAACACGTTAATTTCTACTTTTCTTTCCATTCATACTGTAACACTTTGGTGCTAAACATACAGTAGTCAAACTGAATTAAAGCGACAACGAGCAACTTTTTGACCTTAAACTGGACAAGTTTTACTGCCGTTGCTACCTAAGCAGCCTACTATCGGCTGAACCCGCACTTGAAGCTTTGGTGTTAGGTACAAGCCCCGCCTATCCCCGGCTTTACGGCATATGTCACGTTTTACTCGTAGCCTGGGAGAAGTTAGCCAACAGCTAACAATAAGACGAAATAATCTATTTCAACCCAAGTCCCCAAACCATCACTATGGCAGAGCCAGCAAATATAAGAAAGAGGAAAAGAGAGAGAGTGATCGGCCACGAATCAATATCTGACGGACTTACACTCGGCGACGCAAGCTGCAAGAGGAAACAGATTGCAAACCGGATGGAGACCTAACGTTAGCCTTCCTGCTACTGGATTTGAAAGTCTTAAATGTATTTTTTTCTTACTGTCCTGTACTTTTGAGCTAATTGGTAATTTGGCTGTGCTCAGGTTGGAGCACTTATGTTACTGGTTCACAATTTATAACCATAAGGTAGACTAGAGATAATGTGATGTTGCCGGGTCTCAATAGCTTAAGTAGCATGATCGTGCCTCATCACGAATTTAGTGTCATGCTTGTAAATGATGACTAATGAAACACAATAAATGTTTTATGGTCAAAAGCTGCTGATTCGATAGTTCATGCACGTAGACTAATGTTATCGGTATATATAGTTACTGTGCTAGGCACTATTCCCATTGCGAGTTGAGTGTCAGTTAGTGATTGCACCCATTACACAAAGCACAACGCCTGGTCGTGAGTGTGTTTCCGAAAATATAACTACAAAAAATATTTGCGTTGCTTACTAAACACATTCACGTCCATGTGTTGTGTTGGGTGACTGCAAATGTGTTATGTAGCAAATTTAGCAAGTTAGCTGCTATGTAGCTAGCACGCTATGCGCTAACGTCTAACAACCAACTGCTACGTCAGAATCTAGTTTGAACTTTAATTTAAGCCCAGTAGTATAACCCCCGGGAGACAAAAGAGTGCTTCATGCACAGTTTATGAAGTGACATGATGTAACAGCGGTTTCTGCCCACGTGGAAGCTTATACAGTGGGAATATTTACCACATTTATAACAGACAATTGCGCTAATCAACCACATGGGGGAACCATACACCAAAACAGCTCGTTGTTGCTTTAAGGTTATTAATGTTTTAAGAGTCCATGAATTCAGTGTGAGGCAAAGAGACAATATAATGACTGCACATGGTAGCTGCACCATCAACAGACAATTTTCTAATACCATGTCTTAATCAGGCGCAAACCGACTCTACAACATAAAAAAATAATTTGAAATCACTGGTGCTCAAAAAGCATCGCTGACATGGTTGGTTAGGAAAAAAAATCTACATGTTAAAGATTTATTTTATAACATGTGTGGTTAGTACACAGTGTGATACAGCCTAAGCCATCTAAGCACACATTGACATGTCTACTTAAAGGGATAGTTCAGAGGAACACCAAAATGACCCCATGTTTTACTCAGTCTCAAGGCATCCTACTTTACGTACATTTACATTTAGCAGATGCTTTTATCCAAAGCGACTTACAAATGAGGAAAACAATAGAAGCATATATGAAGAATACAGTCAGAGTTATAATACCATATATCCTGGATCTTCAGGGATAAGATTTCAATGCTCCAAAAAATGCATCCATCGATTAAAAAACTGCTCCACATGGCTTCATGGGGTTACTAAAGGCCAGATGAAGTGAATCGATGCGTTTGGTTTAGAAAAACATCCATACTGACAACTTTATAAACTGTATTAACTCTCGTTCATTAGCGAATAAGAGTACACAAAAACAACCAAGTATCACACACAGTATTGTGACCTATTTTTATTCTATATTTGTACAACAACTTTACTAAGTTTACTCAGCATCTTGACCATTATAAAAGAACAAGTAAATTTGCAGATTTAAACAGACAGCAATATATAATCCAGGCAAATGTATACATGCAGAAAAAAGCTGTGATGTTTCCAAACACGAGCAACCCACACCCCAAATACAACAAAGCCCAAATCTTGGCTCTTTCATGTAACACCCTTATTAAAAGTGCTTATAAATAATATGCATTAATGAACTTTTAACAGGACATTTTTTAAAACATTTGAAAAAACTGCAGAAAATACAAACAATGACAGAGAAAAACAAAAGCATATTCACTGTAGATATAAAATGTGTTCTT
The DNA here is from genome assembly GCF_015846415.1 of Triplophysa dalaica. Taxonomy (NCBI): domain Eukaryota; kingdom Metazoa; phylum Chordata; class Actinopteri; order Cypriniformes; family Nemacheilidae; genus Triplophysa; species Triplophysa dalaica. Next base: position 19,476,221 of record NC_079563.1, on the reverse strand, counting down.
GGACAGATGACTTGTACTGTATATTGATCATTAATAATCAGGGAATAGATTGAAGTATTGTGATGACGGTTGACATATTTGTAGAGTCAGAATGTGTTTGGCTGATAATCTAAACCATCTATAAAACAGAGCGTAAATAAGGGGATTCATACAGGAATTCATGTAAACAATCCAACATGTTACATTAAATTCAACTGATGAAGTCGACTCGTCTCCTTCTATAAGTATCACTATGTAGTACGGGATCCAACACAGAAAGTAAACCACTACCACAATCCCCAATGTTTTTGCTGCCTTTCTTTGTGACCTGATGCATGTGTTAGTACTCGCAACTTTGCTCTGATGTTTTGCAACACAGAAGATTTTCATATATGAATACATGATTACAGAACTAGGGAAAATAAAAGCGACAATGAGGTCCGTGACAACATGTTTTAACTTAAAGGAAGCTGTACAATCTCCAAAACACCTGTCTTTTCCCTCTGGGTAGAACAAGGAATCGTATAAGATACTTATTGAATATAGGACTGAACATAGCCAGTTCATGACGATACAAAAAACAGTTTTATTAGTCGTGACTCTTACTGTGTATCTCAATGGATCAGTCACAGCAATGTAACGATCAACAGAAATAAAAACTAAATTCCAGAGAGATGCTGAAACAACACTAAAAATAATGAATACAAATAAACAACAAAACATCTCTCCAAAGTACCAGCATGTATCAATATATCTGATGCCCATCAGTGGAATCACAATCAGTCCCACAATCAGATCGGCAACAGCCAGAGAGAGAATGAGCAGGTTGGTTGGAGTGTGAAGCTTCTTGAAGTGAGAGATGGAGATGATCACCAGCAGGTTCAGAAACACGGTGAAGACTGACGCTAAAAAAATGAAGGTGTACAAAATGACAGACTCCGTTAGAGGTCTGTATTCTCCAATACATGACAAATTGTTGTTTGGAAAGCAAAAGCGGATTCCTTGACTGTCATTCTCCATGATGCTGGTTGATTGTTCTCACACTTGATTGTGCCCTTGCATACAGCATGTCTCTGTTGCTCTCTGCTTTATCAAAACATCACTGAAGCTGTCGTGAACATCCAACATTTATTTTCTTTTTACAAAAAGGCAGACCATCCCATTGAGGTTTGATTATACAGAATTAAACCCACCCACTGCTGAATATTTAAAGAAGTGAGAGATGACTTATGATGTGTGTAAAAGCCTGTCATAAGCATCCACCACCAGTGTGTCCTTGAGCAAGACACTTTACTCCATGTTGTTCCAGGGGGATTGTCCCTGTAATAAGTGCACTGTAAGTCGCTTTGGATAAAAGCGTCTGCTAAATGACTAAATGTAAATGTAAATGTCATAAAATACAATTATTGAATTAGACTATAAATCGATTCTGAGTTGTCCTATACATAAAAATGCACATTATGTATGTAAGTCGGGCTGGCAAACACGTTCATTTCTACTTTTCTTTCCATTCCATACTGTAACACTTTTGTGCTAAACATACAGTAGTCAAACTGAATTAAAGTGACAACGAGCAACTATTTGACTTTCAAATGAATGTCTCTAAAATTCTTTTAGTGGTAGGACAGCTTTTAACTGGACAAATTTTACTGCCGTTGCTACCTAGGCAGACTCCTATCGGCTGAAATTGCACTTGAAACATTGGTGTTCGGGTTGGTACAAGCCCCGCCTATCCCCGGCTTTACGGCATACGTCACATTTTACAGGCAGCCTGGGAGAGGTTAGTCAACAGCTAACAATAAGACAAAATAATCTAGTTCAACCCAAGTCCCCAAACCATCAGTATGGCAGAGCCAGCAAATATAAAAAAGAGGAAAAGAGAGAGAGTGATCGGCCACGAATCAATATCTGACGGACTTACACTCAGCGACGCGAGCTGCAAGAGGAAACAGATTGCAAAATGGATGGAGACTTAACGTTAGCCTTCCTGCTAGTGGATTTGAAAGTCTTATGTGTACATTTTTTCTTACTGTCCTGTACTTTTGAGCTAATTAGTAATTTGGCTGTGCTCAGGTTGGAGCACTTAGGTCACTGATTCACAATTTATAACCATAAGGTAGACTAGAGATAATGTAATGTTGCTGGTTCTCAATAGCTTAAGTAGCATGATCGTGCCTCATCATGAATTTAGTGTCATGCTTGTAAATGATGACTAATGAACCACAATAAATGTTTTATGGTCAAAAGATTAGATTCAACTTTATTGTCATTACAAGTATACAAGTACAGTGTAACGAAATGTAGTTTAGGTCTAACCAGAAGTGCAATTTGCAAGTTCAGGATATACAGTGTGAATAAATACAGAATACAATATTAGGGAAATACTATACAAATGTTCTATAACAATATGACAGTCGGTATGTACTATGGACAATATATACAGAAGGATATATACTGTGAACTTTAATGTACAGGTGGATATGAACAGATAACAATTTAGACTATACAATAGTGCAAGTGACTTAAGTGTGCATTAATTACAGACATTAGCTATTAAGTTTACAGTGCAGTAGATGAGTTAATGCAGTTATTAAGGTTACAGTGCAGTAGATGAGTTAATGCAGTTATTGAAGTTATGGTGCAATAGATGAGTAGATGCCGTTAATAGAGTTACAGTGCAGTAGATGAGTAGATGCAGTTAATAGAGTTACTGAGTTACTAATACAGTTATTGAAGTTATGGTGCAATATATGAGTAGATGCAGTTAATAGAGTTACTGAGTTACTAATACAGTAATTGAAGTTATGGTGCAATAGATGAGTAGATGCCGTTAATAGAGTTAGAGTGCAGTAGATAAGTAGATGCAGTTAATAGAGTTACTGAGTTACTAATACAGTTATTGAAGTTATGGTGCAATATATGAGTAGATGCAGTTAATAGAGTTACTGAGTTACTAATACAGTAATTGAAGTTATGGTGCAATAGATGAGTAGATGCCGTTAATAGAGTTAGAGTGCAGTAGATAAGTTCGTGCAGTTATTGAAGTTACAGTGCAGTAGATGAGGTAATGCAGTTATGAGAGTAGTCCATTAGTGCAAAAGAGCATTCAGTAATATTCCTTGTGTGCATGTGAGCAGTATAGAGTGCAAATTATGCTGTGTGTGTGTAAACAGTCCGGTAGAGCAGATACATGAAGTAATGGTGTGTACAGTTCAGTCATGCATGGCAGCCCTGTAGTGCAATGTAAACAATGTAATAGCAGCATTAAAGTTAAAGTTATGAGGGTAGTGGAATCAGTGGGGGACAGAGTTCAATAATGAAACAGCTCTGGGAAAAAAGCTGTTTCCTAGTCTGCTGGTTCTTGTCCGGAGGCACCTGAAGCGCCTACTGGAAGGCAGGAGTGTAAACAGTCTGTGAGCGGGGTGAGAGGAGTCCTTGAGAATGCTGCGAGCTCGACGCAGACAGCGTTTCTTCTGGATGTCCTCAATGGAAGAGAGTGTAGTCCCTGTGATGCGCTGGGCTGTTTTCACCACCCGCTGCAGTGCCTTGCGCTCAGCAACAGAACAGTTCCCGTACCAGACTGTGACACAGTTGGTCAGGATGCTCTCTATCGTGCAGCGATAGAAGTTCACCGGGATAGTTGAAGACAGTTGGTTCTTCTTCAGTGTCCTCAGAAAGAAGAGACGCTGGTGAGCCATCTTGACCAGGCACGAGGTGTTGGTGGTTCAGGACAGGTTCTCCGAAATATGGGTCCCCAGGAACTTAAAACTGGAAACACGTTCGACAGCCATCCCATTAATGTGGATGGGGTTGTGTGTGCCTCCTTTCGCCTTCCTGAAGTCCACGATGATCTCCTTTGTCTTGGAGGTGTTAAGGAGCAGGTTGTTGTTTGAGCACCATGAGGCCAGGTGCCGTACCTCCTCCCTATAAGCAGTCTCATCGTTGTTGCTGATGAGACCAATCACTGTTGTATCGTCTGCGAACTTGATGAAGGAGTTAGGTCCATTCACAGGTCTGCAGTCGAGTGTGAAAAGGGAGTAGAGAAAGGGGCTCAGTACGCAGCCCTGTGGAACACCAGTGTTGAGGGTGATTGTGGTGGAGCAGATGTTGCCTAACCTAACAAGCTGAGGCCTGTTCGTCAAGAAATCCATAATCCAGTTGCAGGTTGAGTTGTTAATGCCTAGGTTTCCAAGTTTGATGATTAGCTTGGAAGGGATGACGGTATTGAATGCAGAGCATAAGTCTACAAACAGCATGCGTGCATAAGTGTCCTTATTGTCCTGATGTGTGAGCACGGAGTGCAGCGCCATAGACACCGCATCATCTATGCTCCTATTGCTACGATAGGCAAATTTGTATGGGTCCAGTGTGGATGGTAGAGAGTCTTTTAGGTGTGACAGGACCAGCCGCTCAAAGCACTTCATAACAATGGGTGTGAGTGCTACAGGGCGGTAGTCATTAAGGCATGTCGGGCTGGAATTTTTTGGAATGGGCACAATGGAGGTGGATTTAAAACATGCAGGAACCACTGCTTGTGCGAGGGACAGGTTGAAGATGTCCGTGAAGACCCCAGCGAGCTGCTCCGCACATGCCCTGAGTACGCGACCAGGGATGCCATCTGGGCCAGCAGCTTTGCGCGTGTTTATCCGGCTTAGTGCAGTAAAAAAAAACATCTGTGGAATTTAGTTTGATGATTGGGTGGTCAGTAGAAGGTGTGAGCCTGGTGGCGGGTTCCTTATTGTCTCTCTCAAAGCGTGCAAAAAAGTCATTAAGCTCACTCAGGAAGGCGGCATCTGTGTTTATGGGGATGGAGTGGTTGGGTTTGTAGTCACTAATGGCCTGGATGCCCTGCCACATGTGTCAAGGGTCAGAATTGGAAAAATGCTCCTCTAGCTTCAACTTGTACCAGTGCTTGGCCTTTCTGATGCCCCTCTTCAGATTTGCCCGGGAAGTACTGTAGGTATGTTCATCACCTGATCTGAAGGCAGTATTGCGTGCTTTCAACAGGAGGCGCACTTCCTTGTTCATCCATGGTTTCTGATTGGGGTATATGGTGATCTGCTTCTGAGTTGTGACACTATCAATGGTGGTATTGATGTAGTCCAATACAGAGGAGGTGTAGGTGTCTATGTCCGTGTGAGAGCCACTGGTAGCCTGAGAAGCAAACATACTCCAGTCTGTGTGTAGAAACCTTTCCTGGAGTGTGATGTCTGCCCCCGCAGGCCACACCTTGATGGTCTTCACTGATGGCTTCACACGATTAATGAGAGGTGAATACTTGGAGGTGAGGAACAAAGAAAGGTTGCTGATTCCATAGTTCATTCACGTAGACTAATGTTATCGGTATCTATAGTTACTGTGCTAGGCACTATTCCCATTGCGAGTTGAGTGTCAGTTAGTGATTGCACCCATTACACAAAGCACACACCTGGTCGCGAGTGTGTTTCCGAAAATATAACTACGAAAAATATTTGCGTTGTTTAGTAAACACATTCACGTCCATGTGTTGTGGGTGACTGCAAATGTGTTATGTAGCAAATTTAGCAAGTTAGTTAGCATGTAGCTAGCACGCTATGCGCTAACGGCTAACAACCAACTGCTACATCAGAATCTAGTTTGAACTTTTATTTAAGCCCAGTGGTATAACCCGCGGGAGACAAAAGAGTGCTTCATGCACAGTTTATGAAGTGACATGATGTAACAGCGGTTTCTGCCCACATGGAAGCTTATACAGCGGGAATATTTACCACATTTATGACAGACAATTGCGCTAATCAACCACATGGGGGAACCATACACCAAAATGGCTCGTTGTTTCTTTAAGGTTATTAATGTTTTAAGAGTCCATGAATTCAGTGTGAGGCAAAGAGACAATATAATGACTGCACATGGTAGCTGCACCATCAACAGACAATTTTCTAATACCATTTCTTAATCACACGCAAACCGACTCTACAACATAAAAAAATCATTTGAAAACACTGGTGCTCAAAGAGCATCGCTGACATGGTTGGTTAGGAAAAAAACTCTACATGTTAAAGATTTATTTTATAACATGTCTGGTTAGTACACAGTGTGATACAGCCTAAGTCATCTAAGCTCACATTGACATGTCTACTTAAAGGGATAGTTCAGAGGAACACCAAAATGACCCCTTGTTTTACTCACTCTCCAGGCATCCTACTGTACGTACATTTACATTTAGCAGATGCTTCTATCCAAAGCGACTTACAAATGAGGAAAACAATAGAAGCATATATGAGGAATACAGTCAGAGTTATAATACCATATATCCTGGATCTTCAGGGATAAGATTTCGATGCTCCAAAAAGTGCATCCATCGATCAAAATGCTCCACATGGCTTCATGGGTTAGTAAAGGCCAAATGAAGCGAATCGATGGGTTGGTTTAGAAAAACATCCATACTGACAACCAGTGATGCCGGTAACGCGTTAGTCTAATTTGACCACATTTTTCAGTAACGAGTAATCTAACGCGTTACTTTTTCCGAACCATTGATCAGATTAAAGTTATTTATCCAAGTCACTGTGCGTTACTATTTTTGTCATTTTCCTTAGTAAAATATATATTTTTGCTTTCTTCTTGCGTCTCAGGGAGTGAAGTCACGTAGCATTATGCGACAAGTCACGTTTTCAGCACGAGGACAATTCACGTGTAATAGCCCCTACCACGCAGCGACACAAACGTAAACAACAATGGAGGGAGGAGAGAGATGCGCGTTTATAGCTGGAAATACAGTCACGAGTTTGTGTCCGCTAGATGACAATATTAAGGTTCGTTGTACTCTCTGTGCTGGCGACAAAGTGCTATCAAGCTTCAAAAACACTACGTCAAATTTGAAGAAACAATTGGAGTCGCATCACTGCACAGTCCAATTTACAGAGCGAGTCCCGCCTGGTGCTGCGAAGCAGAGATCAGCAGGTCCCCCACCACCCAAACAACAAATGCTGGACTTTGATGCAAAAGCAGTAAGTGGGGGGAGTTGAAGAAGTTGCTCGGGCAGTAGTGATGCGCGGATGGCGGTTAAATCCGCGGGCGCTGCAGATGATCCGCGGGTCGGGTAATAAAAAAATACAATCAGATTAATTGCGGGTGGGTCGCGGATGAATGATATCATATACAATATTAACAACATTTCTCTAAAAATACGAATGTGTTTAATGCATTTTTCATCAGGCGCTAATTTGCAGTAATTTAAAAGAAATGCGGTAGAGAACGGTCTATTTCTTAAAGCAGAAATGGAGGCAAAACAGATCCGAGAGAAATAGAAAAAAAAGGTAGAAAAGAAAAGTACCGTGTGGGAGCGTTTTAGAGAAGTGGTTGATGAATCAATTACTGTGTACGTAATATGCAACGACTGTATGACAGATACATGTGTGTGCTAAATCGAAACATTAGATTTAAGTATTTATAGACAAAGAAAGTGCTAGAAAATTTACTGAGTAATTTAAATGACGATCGGGTCTGGTGCGGATATCTATATGCCGGTGGATAATTTATTTTTATGTTGAGGCAGCGGTGGTGTTGGCTGCAGCTGCTGAATGTAACTGATAAAGTAACGAGTAATCTTATTGAGTTACTTTTAAAATCCAGTAATCTGTAAAGTAACGAAGTTACTTTTTAGAGGTATAATCAGTAATCAGATTACTTCTTCAAAGTAACTGTGGCAACACTGCTGACAACTTTATAAACTGTATTAACTCTCGTTCATGCGCGGAGTTAATACATAAGTTAGACAATACAGTTTATAAAGTTGTCAATATGAAGATTTATCTTAAACAAACACATCGATTCGCTTCGGTAAGTCTTTAGTGACCTCATGAAGCTGTGTGGAGCACTGTGATCACTTAAAGCCTAAAAATTCTAGATTTGATCACTTCTAAAAAGTACAGATCTAAAGGTTTAAAATATTGACATTTAAATACTGTCTTGAAAGGTTGTATTTAATGCTAAGTGCACACTACGCTAGCTCATCATTGACAGCACATTATATTTATTTCTCTCGATTATAGAACCGTTTGAAGTTCAATTCGCAAAATGCATGAACAACAATTATATTTAGCATTCTGAAATTATATACAAAAAATGTTTGACAAAAATAATAATACTTTTTTAAAGGTCAAGGCTAAGAGCAAAGAAGAAATGCTATTGGTGCTTCACCCTTAAAAAAAACTTATCCCACCTTTAAATAATCTAATCTGCTTGATATGTTTCGGTGAAACATAAATCCAACCATTTCTTAACCATTGTGTGAAGAAATTAAGAAAATCATGTTGGAGAAAGAAAACATAAGATAGGCCTACAGATTCTTTCAAATAAAAGAATCACACACAGTATTGTGACATATTTTTACTCTATATTTGTACAACAACTTTACTAAGTTTACTCAGCATCTTGACCATTATAAAAGAACAAGTAAATTTGCAGATTTAAACAGACAGCAATATATAATCCAGGCAAATGTATACATGCAGAAAAAAGCTGTGATGTTTCCAAACACGAGCAACCCACACCCCAAATACAACAAAATACAAACAATGACAGAGAAAAACAAAAGCATATTCACTGTAGATATAAAATGTGTTCTTGGACAGATGACTTGTACTGTATATTGATCATTAATAATCAGGGAATAGATTGAAGTATTGTGATGACGGTTGACATATTTGTAGAGTCAGAATGTGTTTGGCTGATAATCTAAACCATCTATAAAACAGAGCGTAAATAAGGGGATTCATACAGGAATTCATGTAAACAATCCAACATGTTACATTAAATTCAACTGATGCAGAAGACTCGTCTCCTTCAAAAAGACTCACCATGTAGTACGGGATCCAACACAGAAAGTAAACCACTACCACAATCCCCAATGTTTTGGCTGCCTTTCTTTGTGACCTGATGCATGTGTTAGTACTCACAACTTTGCTCTGATGTTTCGCAACACAAAAGATCTTCACATATAAAGACATGATTACAACACAAGGGGCGATAAAAGTAACAACGAGGTCCATGACAACATGTTTCATCGTAAAATGAATTGCACAGTCCCCATAACACCCTTCTTGTGTCAAAGCTTCATAAAAGTATAATGAATATAGGACTGAACAAAGCCAGTTCAAGACGATACAAAAAACTGTTTTATTAGTTGTGACTCTTACTGTGTATCTCAATGGATCAGTCACAGCAATGTAACGATCAACAGAAATAAAAACTAAATTACTGAGAGATGCTGAAACAACAGTGAAAGCAATAAATACAAATAAAGAACAAAACGTCTCTCCTAAGTACCAGCATGTATCAATATATCTGATGCCCATCAGTGGAATCACAATCAGACCCACAATCAGATCGGCAACAGCCAGAGAGAGAATGAGCAGGTTGATTGGAGTGTGAAGCTTCTTGAAGTGAGAGATGGAGATGATCACCAGCAGGTTCAGAAACACGGTGAAGACTGACGCTAAAAAAATGAAGGTGTACAAAATGACAGACTCCGTTAGAGGTCTGTATTCTCCAATACATGACAAATTGTTGTTTGGAAAGCAAAAGCGGATTCCTTGACTGTCATTCTCCATGATGCTGGTTGATTGTTCTCACACTTGATTGTGCCCTTGCATACAGCATGTCTCTGTTGCTCTCTGCTTTATCAAAACATCACTGAAGCTGTCGTGAACATCCAACATTTATTTTCTTTTTACAAAAAGGCAGACCATCCCATTGAGGTTTGATTATACAGAATTAAACCCACCCACTGCTGAATATTTAAAGAAGTGAGAGATGACTTATGATGTGTGTAAAAGCCTGTCAAAAAATACAATTATTGAATTAGACTATAAATCGATTCTGAGTTGTCCTATACATAAAAATGCACATTATGTATGTAAGTCGGGCTGGCAAACACGTTCATTTCTACTTTTCTTTCCATTCATACTGTAACACTTTGGTGCTAAACATACAGTAGTCAAACTGAATTAAAGCGACAACGAGCAACTTTTTGACTTTAAATGAATGTCTCTAAAATTCTTTTAGTGGTAGGACAGCTTTCAACTGGACAAATTTTACTGCTGTTGCTACCTAAGCAGACTCCTATCGGCTGAAATCGCACTTGAAACGTTGGTGTTCGGGTTGGTACAAGCCCCGCCTATCCCCTGCTTTACGGCATACGTCACGTTTTACATGCAGCCAGGGAGAGGTTAGTCAACAGCTAACAATAAGACGAAATTATCTAGTTCAACCCAAGTCCCCAAACCATCACTATGGCAGAGCCAGCAAATATAAAAAAGAGGAAAAGAGAGAGAGTGATCGGCCACGAATCAATATCTGATGGACTTACACTCGGCGACGCGAGCTGCAAGAGGCAACTGGTTGCAAAACGGACGGAGACCTAACGTTAGCCTTCCTGCTACTGGATTTGAAAGTCTTATATGTAATTTTTCTTCTGTCCTGTACTTTTGAGCTAATTAGTACTTTGGCAGTGCTCAGGTTGTTTATTGGCGCACTAACGTTACTTGTTCACAATTTATAACCATAAGGTAGACTAGAGATAATGTAATGTTGCTGGGTCTCAATAGCTAAAGTAGCATGATCGTGCCTCATCACGAATTTAGTGGTACGCTTGTAAATGATGACTAATGAACCACAATAAATGTTTTATGGTCAAAAGTTGCTGAATCCATAGTTCATGCACGTAGACTAATGTTATCGGTATCTATAGTTACTGTGCTATGCACTAGTGATGCGCGGATGGCGGTTAAATCCGAGGGCGCTGCGGATGATCCGCGGGTCGGGTGATAAAAAAATTGATTCTGATTAATTGTGGGTGGGTCGCGGGTGGATGATACCATATACAATATTAACAAATTTTCTCAAAAAATACGAATATGTTTTAAATGCATTTTTAATCAGGCGCTAATTTGCAGTAATTTAAAAGAAATGCGCGCCTGTCGGTGGTAGAGAACGGTATATTTCTTTAAGCAGAAATGGAGGCTGCGACGCCGTTTTAGTACCACGTTAAAAATAAAAAAATCCAAGATTTCGAGAATGAAGTCAAAATGTTACGAGAATAAAGTTGAAATATTACGAGAATAAACTCGTAGTAATACGAGTTTAACTCATAATATTTTGAGAAAAATCACAGAATTGCTAGAAACAAAGGCTGTGGAGGATTCGGTTAAATTACTTCAGCGGAGGTCCCAACGCGTTGTGGCATATGGATTCAAATGATAAACTGAAGCAAACATTGAAATAGCATAGAAACATTGAAATATTAAAACAATGCTTGATTACCTAATTTACAAAAACCTGGTTGCATCAAGCTTATAAAAGCCACAATCCTTAAGGATTCATAAAATGTAAAAAAGGGGAACTAAACAGGTTTTAAAAATGACTGCTGGTGTTTGCAAGGCCTTCCTTAGAACAAAGAACTTATTCATTGCTTCAGATGACGTGCTTAAACATAACTTAAACTCTTAAAATACAACATTCACGTAAACAAAATACGTTTTACGACGAGTTTATTCTCGTAACATTTCGACTTTATTCTCGTAACATTTTGACTTTACTCTCGTAACATTTCGACTTTACTCTCGTAACATTTCGACTTTCTTCTCGTAACATTTCGACTTTCTTCTCGTAACATTTCGACTTTCTTCTCGTAACATTTCGACTTTATTCTCGTAATATTTCGACTTTATTCTCGTAACATTTTGACTTTATTCTCGTAACATTTCGACTTTCTTCTCGTAGCATTTCGACTTTACTCTCGTAACATTTCGACTTTCTTCTCGTAACATTTCGACTTTCTTCTCGTAACATTTCGACTTTCTTCTCGTAACATTTCGACTTTATTCTCGTAATATTTCGACTTTATTCTCGTAACATTTTGACTTTATTCTCGTAACATTTCGACTTTCTTCTCGTAACATTTCGACTTTATTCTCGTAACATTTCGAGTTTATTCTCGTAACATTTCGACTTTATTCTTTATTCTCGTAACATTTCGACTTTATTCTCGTAATATTTCGACTTTATTCTCGTAACATTTTGACTTTATTCTCGTAACATTTCGAGAATTTATTTATATTTTTAACGTGGCACTAAACGCCGTCATAGGAGGTAAAACAGATCCCAGAGAAATTCAAAAAGGGAGAATTAAAAACAAAACAAAAGGTAGGAAAGAAAAGTACCGTGTGGGAGCGTTTTTCCGAAGTGGTTTTTAACAAGGATGAATCAAGTGCTGGGTTTGTAATATGCAACTACTGTGAGGCACTGTATGTATATGAAAGCGATAAGACTGGTACCTCTTATGGTACATCATGTGTGTGCTAAATGGAAAGATTAGATTTAAGCATTTACAGACAAAGACAGTGCTAGAAAATTTACTGAGTAATTAAAGTGACGATCGGGTCCGCGTCGGGTGCGGATATCTATATCAGAGAAAATTATACGTGCGGGCGGCGGGTGGATAATTTATTTGAAGCAGCGGATGCGGTTGACATTTTAGCTCATCCGCGCATCTCTACTATGCACTATTGCCATAGCGAGTTGAGTGTCAGTTAGTGATTGCACCCATTACACAAAGCACACCGCCTGGTCGCGAGTGTGTTTCCGAAAATATAACTACAAAAAATATTTGTGTTGTTTACTAAACACATTCACGTCCATGTGTTGTGTTTTGGGTGACTGCAAATGTGTTATGTAGCAAATTTAGCAAGTTAGCTGCTATGTAGCTAGCACGCTATGCGCTAACGGCTAACAACCAACTGCTACATCAGAATCTAGTTTGAACTTTTATTTAAGCCCAGTAGTAAAAACCTTCGGGAGCCAAAAGAGTGCTTCATGCACAGTTTATGAAGTGACATGATGTAACAGCGGTTTCTGCCCACGTGGAAGCTTATACTGCGGGAATATTTACCACATTTTTGACAGACAATTGGGCTAATCAACCACATGGGGGAACCATACACCAAAACAGCTCGTTGTTGCATTAAGGTTATTAATATTTTAAGAGTCCATGAATTCAGTGTGAGGCAAAGAGACAATATAATGACTGCACATGGTAGCTGCACCATCAACAGACAATTTTCTAATACCATGTCTTAATCAGACGCAAACCGACTCTACAACATAGGGCTGGGCGATAAAACGAGGTCGATATCAATATAAAAAAAAGTTTGATATAGCGCTAGATAATTTCCTTAAAATGTGCGCGCCCGTGACGTCCGAAAATCTTAAACAGGCTATAATATGTTTTGTTACATGAGCGTGCTACGATTGACAAGCAAACAACCAATAAGATCTATTTTGCCGAGTTGCGTTAGGCTCAATTTGGTTGCGTCATCGCCATGTTGACATTAGAACACGTGCAAGATAAGTGCCGTGCTTGCCGTCAGCACGGAAATTGTGAACCAAAAGCGAGATGTCAGCTCGCCAGTGTGACAGTTTTTTTTTTTTTCTCTTCCGACCAACATCAGAAGAACGTAGTGTGAAAGCGATGTAAAAAGGATGTCCCGTCTAAGCAAGGAAACACAAGCAATTTATTTCACCATCTAAACCCCTGCAACCCTTTGGAATATACATCATGTCGCCCATCTACCTCAAGTCAACAAACAACCCACAAGCAGTACACGTTGGAGAGGTACTCGGTAACAGTGCCATATGATAAATCTTCAAAGCGATATAATGACATAACCCATGCAATAGCGTACTTCATTGCAAAAGAAATGCTGCCGTTCAGCATGGTGGAGAAGTCAGGCTTTTGTTTACTGTTATAAGGGTTTGTTGGTATTACTTATTACAGATGCTGTTGTTGATCTACCTCAAAGTTTGCCTTGATTGTTCCATGTTGACATAAAATGTTACAAAATGTGTTCACTTAATTTAAAGTTTAAAGTTAAAGTTTGTTTAAACGTTTATCTTAATATAAGTAGAGTAAGACATAAAAAAGATATTTTGTTTAAAAAAAAATTGTTTTACTTTTTTTAATGCTAAAACTATTTTTTGCTGTATTGCTTAATAATGTGGGTCAGTTTAGATACAGTGGTTAAATACTTACTGTTCTACTTGTCATTTTTACTTTAAAAAAAAAAAGGTCAATAATTATCGATATCGAACGATATGAAGCATCATATCGTTTATATATTTTTTAGCCATATCGCACAGCCCTACTACAACATAAAAAAAACATTTGAAATCACTGGTGCTCAAAGAGCATCGCTGACATGGTTGGTTAGGAAAAAAACTCTACATGTTAAAGATTTATTTTATAACATGTCTGGTTAGTACACAGTGTGATACAGCCTAAGTCATCTAAGCTCACATTGACATGTCTACTTAAAGGGATAGTTCAGAGGAACACCAAAATGACCCCTTGTTTTACTCACTCTCAAGGCATCCTACTGTACGTACATTTACATTTAGCAGATGCTTCTATCCAAAGCGACTTACAAATGAGGAAAACAATAGAAGCATATATGAGGAATACAGTCAGAGTTATAATACCATATATCCTGGATCTTCAGGGATAAGATTTCGATGCTCCAAAAAGTGCATCCATCGATCAAAATGCTCCACATGGCTTCATGGGGTTACTTAAGGCCAGATGAAGCGAATCGATGTGTTGGTTTAGAAAAACATCCCTACTGATAACTTTATAAACTGTATTAACTCTAGTTCATGCGCGGAGTTAATACAGAAGTTAGAAAATACAGTTTATAAAGTTGTCAATATGAAGATTTCTCTTAAAAAAACATTGATTCGCTTCGGTAAGTCTTTAGTGACCTCATGAAGCTGTGTGGAGCACTGTGATCACTTTAAACCTAAAAATTCTAGATTCGATCACTTCTAAAGAGTACAGCTCTAAAGGTTTAAAATATTGACATTTAAATACTGTCTTGAAAGGTTGTATTTAATGCTAAGTGCACACTACGCTAGCTCATCATTCACAGCACATTATATTTATTTCTCTCGATTATAGAACCGTTTGAAGTTCAATTCGCAAAATCCATGAACAACAATTTATCATTCTGAAATTATATAAAAAAAATTGTTTGATAACAAAAATACACCTTTAAAAAATCTAATCTGCTTGATATGTTTCGGTGAAACATAAATCCAACCATTTCTTAACCATTGTGTGAAGAAATTAAGAAAATCATGTTGGAGAAAGAAAACATAAGATAGGCCTACAGATTCTTTTCAAATAAAAGAATCACACACAGTATTGTGACATATTTTTACTCTATATTTGTACAACAACTTTACTAAGTTTACTCAGCATCTTGACCATTATAAAAGAACAAGTAAATTTGCAGATTTAAACAGACAGCAATATATAATCCAGGCAAATGTATACATGCAGAAAAAAGCTGTGATGTTTCCAAACACGAGCAACCCACACCCCAAATACAACAAAATACAAACAATGACAGATAAAAACAAAAGCATATTCACTGTAGATATAAAATGTGTTCTTGGACAGATGACTTGTACTGTATATTGATCATTAATAATCAGGGAATAGATTGAAGTATTGTGATGACGGTTGACATATTTGTAGAGTCAGAATGTGTTTGGCTGATAATCTAAACCATCTATAAAACAGAGCGTAAATAAGGGGATTCATACAGGAATTCATGTAAACAATCCAACATGTTAAATTAAATTCAACTGATGCAGTCGACTCGTCTCCTTCTATAAGTATCACTATGTAGTACGGGATCCAACACAGAAAGTAAACCACTACCACAATCCCCAATGTTTTGGCTGCCTTTCTTTGTGACCTGATGCATGTGTTAGTACTCACAACTTTGCTCTGATGTTTCGCAACACAAAAGATCTTCACATATAAAGACATGATTACAACACAAGGGGGGATGAAAGTAACAACGAGGTCCATGACAACATGTTTCATCTTAAAATAAATTGCACAGTCCCCATAACACCCTTCTTGTGTAAAAGCTTCATAAAAGTATAACGAATATAGGACTGAACAAAGCCAGTTCATGACAATACAAAAAACAGTTTTATTAGTCGTGACTCTTACTGTGTATCTCAATGGATCAGTCACAGCAATGTAACGATCAACAGAAATAAAAACTAAATTACTGAGAGATGCTGACACAACAATTAAACTAATTAATAAAAATATATAACAAAACGTCTCTCCAAAGTACCAGCATGTATCAATATATCTGATGCCCATCAGTGGAATCACAATGAGTCCCACAATCAGATCGGCAACAGCCAGAGAGAGAATGAGCAGGTTGGTTGGAGTGTGAAGCTTCTTGAAGTGAGAGATGGAGATGATCATCAGCAGGTTCAGAAACACGGTGAAGACTGACGCTAAAAAAATGAAGGTGTACAAAATGACAGACTCCGTTAGAGGTCTGTATTCTCTTATACATGACAAATTGTTGTTTGGAAAGCAAAAGCCCATTCCTTGACTGTCATTCTCCATGACGCTTTTCATTATCTCTCATGTCCTCACATGTGGACCGTTTTATTCGCTCTGTGCTCGTGTAAGCTGCAGTACGACGTTCTTAACGTTGGACTCTTATTTATTTCCACCGAAAATGCAGGTACAGAATTGAACCCACCCACTACTGAATATTCAGAGAATTGTGTGACATTATGATATTACAAAACGAACGTGTGTTAGCCTGCTATGAACTACAAATTACGATAATAAATCAAATAGAATTAGTAAACTGCAGCTTAACACTCAAACTAGGGATGCTCCGATCCAATATTTGTATATCGGAAATCGGCGTCGATACTGAATAAAATTCCAGATCGGGTATCGGTGACAAATTGCACCGATACCCGATCTACCTGACATACAATTTCTTCTAGGCGATGTAAAAGTTCATGGAGACACCGGCGCTTAAACTCTCGTGGCTGTGCTTTGCGTAGCGTGTGACATCATACGCTAAAAACGTGCTCTGTACGTAGTGCACTCGAACAAGCGAACAGCATGGAGCGAGCCAAAATATCTGCCATTTAGACTTATTTTAGAACAGCTACGCCAACAAGTTACACCACTGTTTGCAATACATGCGAAGTAAATGTTCCGAGAGGTGGTGATAAAGCTGTTAATTATAATACTACTAATTTAATCAAGCATTTACAGAGATGTCATCCCAAAAAACACGCCTAGTTCAATAAGCTGAAGAAACTAAAACGAGACGGTACAAAGCAGCTAACTTTGGAGGAGACAACGGAAAGAATTCAGAAATTTCCATCTGGTAGTGTGAAAGCAGCGAAAATCACTGACAGCATACTTAATTTCTTTGTTATGGATTTGCAACCGCTATCCTTCATAGTGAACAATGGCTTCAGACAACCTGGAGCCGCGGTACGACATGGTGAAGCGTAAATATTTATCGGAGACCTGAACTGTACCAAAAAGTCTGCAAACACGTATACGAACAAAAATAAAGATGTCAATGCAGTGAGTTTTGGGGATAATTTGACTTTGAATTTCTATTTGCACCGACTAAGCTATTATATATTTTTCTGTTTATTTTTACATGTGCAGTTTTACCAAGCCAGGGAAGCTAGTGTTTTATTTATCTGTTTCTGTGTTGGTTTCTGTGTTTGATTTCCACTAAACTTTAGCTTAGTTAAGCTTTCCTGTAGCTCAGTGGTAAGAGCATTGGTTGTGGGTTCGATCCCAGGGGATTGCAAATACCTATGTAAAATGTATAGGATAAAGTAATGTAAGTCGCTTTGGATAAAAGCGTCTGCCAAATGCTCAAATGTAAATGGACTTTGCTTTAATGACTAAAGCATTAAAAACAGCTGATTCCTGTATGAATATCTAAAGAAGTAAAGCTATTACCTTTTTGCTCAATTTCAGCTGCTTTATTGTTTATTGTGCATTGATTTTTAAATTCTATTTGCACATAACAGTTATTCAGAGATTTTGTTTCCATTTATTTATACCCGTTTATCAAGCTAGTGAAGTTGTTGTTTTATTCAGCTGCTTAATTTGCACTTTAATTTTGAATTTCAAGTTTAAGATTATTTTGCTGGTTTAATAAATAATTCAATAAATTTGTGAATCATTTGTTTGTTATTTTGTTTTACGGGTTCAGGAAATTAATGTTAAGTCGAGCATGATGCCTTGCACACAGTTTATTAAGTAATTGTGCACTTTTAAAATGTTACCCTAGTATCGGATCGGTACTCAGTATCGGCCAATACTGAATCTCAGGTATCGGAATCGGTATCGGAAGCAAAAAAGGTGGATCGGAGCATCCCTAACTCCAACGAAAGAATAAAAAACAATATCTCATGAGCTGTGGTTTGTTATGGTTGTATACCAGCTGGATCACTACTAGGGCTGGGCGGTATGACCCAAAATTTATATAACAGTGTTTTTCATATTTATACCGGTTTCCCGCTACATAGCGGTATTTTTTTTTTTTCACATTTTCTACTGATTGAGAGAGGAGATAGTGCTGTTGATTGACTTAAAATGCCCTTTTTTACTGTCATGGTAGTATCCCCTATCATAACTGCAAAGTTTAGATTTCTTTAACAAGTGAAGAGCAGGCAAAGGTAACTTGTACACATAATATTTAAGCAAATAAATAGAGACCAGGCCTCAAAATTAGTGAATAAATAACCAAATTAAACAAATGTGCACTATATGGACAAAAGACTTTTACTGCAGTTTAATATGATAAATACTATAGTATTGTATACTACTGTATTTTAATGTGGTGAAATTAATAACTTTTGTATAGTACAGAAAATTAAAACTAATTTAGTTAAACAAAAAACGAAATGGCCCTAATTTATCCGTATGTAACATTAATGTAATTTGTCAGTTACCTGCCTGTTCGTGTAATAAACTGCACTGTTTTTTTTAAAGATGACGTTTTATACTTTTGCTACAAAATGTTAAACGTCCGTAGCACCAGTGCTATGTGTAATATGTCTATAGCTTATAACACTGCAATAGTTATACGTGTCTCGCGCACAGAAATTACACATGTTATGGAGATTGTACGATTATTATAATGTTCTTGTCCTTCCTATTTCCTTGCACCCTGATCATAATTTTGTATTTGAGGATATTCTATGTTGCACATCAATGAGAAAGAAATCAGAGACCAAAGCTGCTCTCACATAAGGAATCATTGTGAGCGTTTACCTGTTTGGCTGGATTCCCTTCTTTATTTGATCTCTTGCAACAAATGCCACAACAGCCTGTATTCTCTTATGGATGCTGTGTATTCATCCAGGTTTGAGTCCTCTTGTCTATGGCATACAGTAATTTACCCCCGGTTTAAAATGTCAGTTAAACACATCTTTAATCCGTCTTAAATATCATGTGAGCCAGCATAACTTCTAATTGACATTATTTTCTAGGAAGAATGGGTAGTAAATAATACAAGATGCACTCCACAATTCAATCTTTTTTTAAATTGGGCAGGCCTATTATTATTAAACCCATCGATGCATGCAATGGCTTCATGGAAAGTGCCGGCCAAATCTGCCTGGCCATGTGACATGTAACCATTTTTGAAAGGAGGCATCTGTTTATTACGCTTTGAAATTAACTGTTTAATGATTTGATTGGATTTATTTTAATCTGCTTGGATAATAACGCAATATCTCTTACATGAACGTGGAGGACATGTGTGAAGAGCGACTATTGCATCAGTCTGTAATGTACATGTATGTGTGTTTGTTTCACACTTTTAATGATGCTTTAGTGGAAGAACCTCTTCACATGCAGCACAGGTGTTAACAGGACCCTCGGGCCTTGCACCTCTTCTAAATAAAGCATAAACATAATTTGCTTTCTTAGGTTATTCATTTCTCAGATGGTTAATTTCTGTTTTGGCGCTGTCACCAGGAGTTAATGATCGAGAGGTAAAGACCATTACTGCATGTGTGACCTGCTGTGATACTTTCACTGAGTTCAAAGTTTTGCTTCATTACTATCTTACCATTAAGCAATTCACTTTAGAGCAGATAAACAAATGCAAAAGCCAATACATGGAGAATTAAAATTCGCTGCATCATGTTGCTAATGAATCGTTCTAATCCAAACATTGTTTGCCAGGCTGAAGCAGATGGCAAAATCTAATTTAGAGTTTTCGCAGTAAAATCAATAAATGAATAATAATATCTCTTCAGCAGGTGCATTTTCATCTGTTGATCCTATACATGAGGGGGTTTTATTCAAAGTTCCAAGAGGTCCAACAGAGCTGTGGTGTGTATAGTGTCAGTGAGTGCGTTTACATGCACAAAATAAACGGATACCTATCAAAAATCAGCTTATAAAAGAAACATGTTTTCACGTGTCTACATGCATAGTAATAAACCGGCTTTGCAGAAAGCGGAAGTTTGAGACTTGCCGGGTTTGTCACAAGCCATGACTTCATCATCGAAAGTCTGTTTCGTCATTAAAAAGGCAGCAGGAAAACGGTCGGCAGCTGTAGAAAACAACAAAAGTTTTTCATTTTGACGTTTCTACATCAACTGCATCTGAGAGAGGACTTTTATGCATTATTTTACTATGACTTCCGTTTGGTACTTTTACTATTGTGCTGTCAGACATGCACATAAACAAAACTGAGAGAAAACCGGTAAAGGCGTTCACATGTAACGCGAAATCGGAGGAATGGGCAAAAAACGACCTCTGCCGACCAGGTTTTGCTTACGCCGTTAATGAACTTCCACCGATAAATAAACCCGTTTTATGCATTTACATGACTCACACATTATCAGCTTATTAAGCATAATCAAAATAAAAGTTATTTCTCATATTGAAACTGTTGAAAATACACAACAAAGTGAGTTGATCCACATATGACAGCCTCTGAACTGAATGCAATAAATCTTACATACAGGCACTGGACTAAAAATACATTAAATCAGTCATCGCTCCTAAAATGAATTCAGCGGTTCATCTTTTTAATGCTATAAATGAGTGCCTTTTTTTCTTAATCTCCTCACGTCAGGATTTGATTTCGATGGCTTACGTACGTCACTTCCCCACCGCAGAAACCAGCACAGGTTCATCAAAGCCATCAAAATTATTCATTTTTTGTTTGTTTGTTGAACACAAAGTACAAAGTATTTCTGGGAAACTAGGATGCCGAGCGTACTCAAACTCTTCATTAAGTCATTTAACAGACACTTTTTTCATTCTCTCCTTTGCTTACTCCAGCTTTAATTCTCGACTAGCATGGCCTTGTAACCTAATGGTACTACAAAGCGTGTCGACAAAATGTTACATGCTCTCCTACTTTTAAGTCGCTTTGGATAAAAGCGTCTGGCAATTGAATATATGTAAATTGAAAAAAACACTTGGGACACATCTGTTAGGAGTGTAAAGTCCGAGTAAGAAAAAAGGCATTAAAAACGACATACAAGAAAACATTATGTAGCGTCATGGGAGGGGGTTTGGCAAACTAGACCCTCAGACAAATATAAGAAACGACAGTGAGGAGACAGAAACAAACTGACATAAGAAGACGCATGGCCTATGACAGAGAGGATCATGAGACTCAATACTGCTTTCCTGCTGTTAACTCATCTTGCATCAAGACCAAACGCTCCACACTTGAATCCAACTTCATGTATGTGTTTTTTTCACTGCAGTCAGTATGTGCCGTGTTTCTGAACCTGCTGGTGATCATCTCCATCTCTCACTTCAAGAAGCTTCACACTCCAACAAACATGCTCATTCTCTCTCTGGCTGTGGCCGACATGCTCGTGGGAGTCATTGTGATGCCATTGGAGGCCATCAAACTGATCGAAGCGTGCTGGTACTTTGGAGACAGTTTCTGTAGACTGTATTCAACATGTATTGGGCTTCTCCTCTCTGCATCACTCAGTAATTTGATGTTAATTGCTGTTGATCGTTATGTTGCTGTGTGCCACCCGTTACTGTATCCACATAAAATAACAACTGCTAAAACCTTATTATGTATCTGTATATGCTAGTTTTGCTCTTCTGCTTATAATTCTGCCATTGTGTTCAGCGGCCAACTTTCTGACTCGAACAAAATGGAGGGATGTTTTGGAGAATGCACTTTCACCATTAGCTACGCGTGGAGAGTCACTGACCTGATTTTTTCCTTGTTGTTTCCTTGTAGCGTGATTATAATGTTATATTTGAGGATATTTTATGTCGCACACCAGCAAGTGAAAGTCATAAACTCTATGTTAAATGGAAAATCTGTACTGAAAGGTTCACTAAGGAGGAAGTCTGAGAGCAAGGCAGCTCTAACATTAGGACTCATTGTCACCGTTTATTTGCTTTGCTGGATTCCTTTCTTCATTTTGTCACTAACAGAAAAGGTCGAAATGATTTCTACCACAGCCATTCTATTATGGATTTTGTATGTGAACTCTGCTGTAAATCCTCTCATATATGCTTTTTTCTACCCCTGGTTTAAAATGTCAGTTAAACACATCATAACTCTTAAAATATTTCAACCAGCGTCGTCTCTGCTCAACATATTTACAGATCTGTCATGATTTGTTGTGGGAGTTGTTCAGTTCATAACAGTTTTATGGTTTATTTACTAAAACGGTCTAACACCAGGTCTACACCGGATGCGACGCGACAAGAGACAATAGATTTTCTGTAGACGCTCTGTAAGATCAACTACTGATAATGTGCACTCCAACAGATCTTTTTCTACCATTTGAGGTACGAATGTGAACTGTACATTTCTCAAGTTAAATATTTAAATTAACATACATGAAGATTAATGGTATGCGAATCACAAATGTCTCCATAGTTAACATAATGTGTTCCCGTTGCTCAGTGGAAGAGCATTGCGTTGGCAAAGCACAAGGGCCGTGGGCTCGATTCCTATGGAACACACAAACTGATAAAAACATACAGCTTTGCTAAATGCAGAAATGTGATGTAAATGTAACGTATCTCCAAATGTACTGTTTATAGAATTATGATCAGCAGTTTGTCATGTAGTTCTGCCATGAGCAAGTTTTTTTTCCACACTTAAATAACATAAAAGCCATAGATACTATATAATATGTGAATGTGTACAAACCTATACACCCTTATATCAGACACCTTGTCTTCATGCCAGAGACCATAATGATAAAGGTTTATTTTGTTATATTACATCAGTCTGTTTACTCACTCTTAACTTGTTTACACTGTGAACTCCTGGGCCGTTAAAATTAGGCATCAATTAAAGGATTCAGAAAGGAATTAATACACAAGGCCCATGTCTCACAATCTTTTATTTCATAGGCCAAAAGCTGGCACTGTTTGTCAAAGCAATTCATCTTTCTTGGGTTTTAAAAGAGCCCAATCTATCTCTTTCATTTCTTAATTAACAATACAAATTCTTCACTCTCTGTTTTTTTCACTATTTAATTGTTTTTAAACAAAATAATGATTTATTACATGAGAACTTACATTTTAAGTTACTCACCAGTAAAAGTGCACAGAATTATATATTTTTTTGAGTGTGGTGTAAACAGGACCTGAAATTTGGATTAATTCCTCAAGATTACTTATAATGGGTTTTATTAACTTTGTGGCAGACTTGTTGAAAGACTATCAAAAGACAATATATTTAATGAGCAAAACCAACGCCTAAAGTTTGGGCTACTTAATATTAGATCACTAAATCCAAAGGCAGTTATTGTAAATGAAATGATCACAGACAACAGTTTTGATATACTTTGCCTTACTGAAACCTGGCTTAAGCCAAATGATTACTTCGGTCTAAATGAGTCTACTCCACTAAGCTACAGTTATATTCATGAGCCACGTCCGGTTGGCCGAGGTGGTGGTGTTGCACGGTCTTTAGAGACTTTCTTACCGTTACTCGGAGAACAATGCATACATTTAAATCATTTGAAGTGCTTGCGTTGAACATAACTGTTCCAAATAAAAGTAGAAAACCATTGGTCTCTCTTACATTGGTTACTGTGTATAGACCCCCTGGGCCTTACACTAATTTTCTGATAGAGTTCGCAGACTTCTTATCGGATCTATTGGTTAACGTCGATAAAGTACTGATTGTTGGAGATTTTAATATCCACATAGATATTGCTAACGATCCATTAGCTGTGGCGTTTAAAGAACTGCTAGACTCTTGTGGTGTAACACAATACATCAATAGACCTACTCATCGCCTTAATCATACCCTAGACTTGATTATTTCTCACGGAGCCGATCTAACCAATATCGATATTATACCTCAAAGCGACGACGTTTCCGATCACCATCTTATAACATGTACACTGCGCACTGCAGAAATCAGTTGTATATCTCGTTATCAACAGGGTAGAACAATCACCTCAACTACTAAAGATAGAAGAACTTGCCAGATCTGACTCCTCTAATAACATTTCCAACTAATATAGAATCGCTCGATGACATGACCAGCAATATGGGCACTATTTTCTCTAATACATTAGAAGCGGTCGCACCTATGAAGTCAAAAAAGATTAATGAAAAGATCATAGCACCATGGTATAATAACACCACTCGCGCCCTAAAAAGAGAAACGCGTAAACTGGAGCGAAAATGGAAACAAACCCAATTAGAGGTCTTTAAAATTGCATGGAAAGAGAGTACAAACTGCTACAAAAAGGCTCTAAAAGCAGCAAAAGCCGAGCACTTCCGTAACCTCACTGAAAATAACAAAAACAATCCAAGGTTTTTATTTAGTACAATTGCTAAACTAACAAACAAACAGACTCCACCTGACCTGGGTATTCCGCCGCACCTTGCTAACAATGAATTCATGAAGTTTTTTACTGAGAAAATCGAAATAATACGAGACAACATAGCTAAAACCAAACCTCCAAGTGTGTCGGAAGAATTAGTTTCAACCGTCACCCAAAAAGAAAAGCTAGAGTGTTTTTCTCATATAAATCAAGAAGATTTAATTAAAATTATTGCAACATCCAAACCGACGACATGCTTATTAGACCCCATTCCGACTACTTTATTAAAAGAGTTACTACCTGCTGTAATTGAGCCCATTTGTAACATAATCAACTCGTCAATTTATCTAGGACATGTCCCAGGGCCCTTTAAGATGGCTGTAATTAAGCCTCTTGTCAAAAAAACAAACTTAGACCCCAATGAACTTGGAAGCTACAGACCGATTTCAAATCTCCCGTACTTGTCTAAAATACTAGAAAAAGTAGCGTCAACTCAACTGTGTACCTTCCTACAAAATAATGACATGAACGAAAAGTTTCAGTCTGGCTTCAGACCGCATCATAGCACTGAAACTGCGCTCGTTAGAATTACAAATGACCTCCTTATTGCATCAGATAAAGGTAACATCTCACTCTTAGTCCTGCTTGACCTTAGTGCTGCTTTCCATACTGTAGATCATAAAATACTACTAGATCGTTTACACAATTATATCTGTATTAAGGGACAGGCACTGCAATGGTTCAGATCTTACTTAACAGACAGATATCAATACGTCCATTTAAATGGGAAATCGTCAAATCTTACGCAAGTAAATTATGGATTACCTCAGGGATCGGTTTTAGGACCCTTGCTTTTCTCCATATACATGCTGCCCCTCGGCAACATTATTAGAAAACATGGAATTAGCTTCCACTGTTATGCAGATGATACTCAGCTATATATCTCATCAAGACCAGATGATTCCTTGAAGCTATCCAAACTGGCAGAGTGCATCGAGGACATAAAACATTGGATGACTAGAAATTTCCTCCTTTTAAACTCTAGCAAAACAGAAATATTACTTATAGCACCAAAATCAAGTAAACAGAATATCTCCGATTACAGCCTACAAATTAAAAGCTGCACTTTTACTCCAACAAATACAGTTAAAGACCTAGGCGTTATATTAGACGGCAACCTGTCATTTAAAAATCACATCTCAAATATCACAAAAACAGCCTTCTTCCACCTTAGAAATGTTGCCAAATTACGAAATAGTTTATGTGTTGCAGACGCAGAAAAGCTTATTCATGCATTTGTGACCTCACGGCTTGACTATTGTAATGCTCTACTTAGTGGTTGTCCTGTATCATCAATAAACAAACTACAGTAAGTTCAGAATGCAGCTGCCAGAGTTCTTACTAGGTCAAGAAAATACGATCACATAACCCCAGTTTTATCATCGCTTCACTGGCTACCGATTAAGTATCGTATTGACTTTAAAATTATTTAATTACTTACAAAACCTTAAACGGTTAAGCACCTACTTACTTAACCGAGCTTTTATCACGTTACAACCCATCACGCTCTCTAAGATCTCAAAACTTAGGACTTTTGACAACACCTAGAAAATCAAAATCCACCAAACGGGGACGAGCATTCTCATACGTAGCACTCAACTCAACTCAACTTTATTTATATAGCGCTTTTGACAATTTTCATTGTTACAAAGCAGCTAAACTCTGGAATAGCCTTCCTGATACTATTCGAGGGTCAGACACACTCTCCCAATTTAAATCTAGATTAAAGACACATCTTTTCAGCCAAGCTTTCACTTAATGCATAGTTAATGAACAGCAGCTACGCTAATTATTCTCTTTATTCTCTTTCCGCCGCATCCCGAGGTAGGAAGAAGTTCCACCATGTCCAGGTGACCGACAGATGCCCATCCCCAATTTGAGATTACGCCAGCTACAGCTGCAGACTGACTGACCATCCCAGCTCCATCTAAGGCAATTCCACCACCAGCCAAGAGAAATATGACCATCGGACCATCCCAGCTCAGACCACTACATCCCCAACCAAGAGCAAAAGACGGACTATTTGTCTTATTAATGCTGAAGTTACAATATTTGGTATTAAATGCTAAACTAAAATCACATGTCAACAGTTTGAGTGCAGCTATGACACGTCAGAGGGGATCTGGCCCTCCCGG
The DNA here is from genome assembly GCF_015846415.1 of Triplophysa dalaica. Classification (NCBI taxonomy): domain Eukaryota; kingdom Metazoa; phylum Chordata; class Actinopteri; order Cypriniformes; family Nemacheilidae; genus Triplophysa; species Triplophysa dalaica. Next base: position 19,449,348 of record NC_079563.1, on the reverse strand, counting down.
TTGAGCCTGGTTTCTCCCGAGGTTTTTTTCTCCATTAATCAATCATTGGAGTTTGGGTTCCTCGCCACAGCAGGGCAGTGTTGGCCTGCTCACCGGGAGACTGCATTCATTCATTTATTTATTTAATTAGAAATTAGATATTATTTATTAGAATGATCTTACTCGTTGTATAAATACTATGCACTGTGCTGTGTTTTAACTTTTCTGTTTTTCCTGTTTGCCCCTGTAAAGCTGCTTTGAAACAATACACATTGTGAAAAGGGCTATATAAATAAACTTGAATTGAATTGAATTTAACTATCAGGCTCTATTATCTCTACTATCAGGCTCTATTCTACCTCTATAAATGAACACAAAGAAAGACATTTGGAAGAATGTTAGTCATTTTCAGTTCCTGGAGATCATTGACCGCCATAGAAGGAAGAATTAAATGGTAGTCAAAGGTGCCAAAATAACTCATTATGTGTTCAACAGAATGAATAATAAAAAAATCCTACTTTGGTAGTGGATGATGTCCCAGAACTGAAAATAACCAAAATTCTTCCAAATATCTTTCCCTGTGTTCATTGGAACAAATACATATATACAGGTTTGAAACAACCTGAGGGTGTTAATTACAGATTTTTCATTTTTGGGTGAACTATGCCTTTTAGTAAAATAATATATTTGTTTATAAATCAAACAGATTAGGGCTGCAACTAACGATTATTTTAATAATCGATTAATCTGTCTATTATAATTTTTTTCGATTAAGCGATGAATAGGATAAAAACAAAAACCAAGGAAAGCATTCATTTCCAACCCTTTATTCAAAAACAGAACTAAAATCTTTAGAAACTGCACAAACATGTTGCTCCTTGAACATCCCTGAGCTGTTATAATAATAATAAAATAAAATAAAAATGGACTAACACAAAAAACATACACATCTGCCAAATATATAGACTTGTTTTTGAAATAAAGTCCCACCTGAGCTGCCAGAACAATAAATAATTTATAAAAAATAAAGAACAATACAAATCAGAAAAATTAACAGGATTTGTTTGAATGTCAGAACTTGTTCTCTACACTACACTGCAGACACACACTCACAGATGCAGACACTCGCAGACGCACACACTCGCAGACGCATACACTTTTGCAGACGCACACACTCACAAACTCTCACACTGACACACACACACACTCTCTCTCAAGTTCACTTGAAGCTTATTCATTAAATTATTACCATCATCGTAGTAAGTGTAAGGTTAATTTATACACCACATTTAAACACAGCTTAAGATGACCAAGTGCTATAAAAGAACTTTAAAATTAAATAAAAAAGTACAACACACAAATATATTTGTCAATAATAACCTATATGGGACAAAGCACAGAATATACACTGCAAAAATTGCTTTTATAAGAAATGATGTCTTGTTTTCTGAAAAAACACCTCAAAATAAAGTGATTGTTTGCTTAAAACAAGCTAAATAATCTGCCAATGGGGAACGAAAAATAATCTTAATGAGATATAATTTCAAACAGAAGTTTTAAGCATCACTTTTAAGCCATTTTTCTTGTCTAGTAATCTTGATTTTGGAATTTTTTAGATATTTGGACTGGAAACTTATATATTGAAACTGGAAAAGAAAAGCTTTTTTTGCAGTGTAGCTATGCATGACAACAGATTGATAAATGAATGGTTCAAAAAAGGCTAGTGAATAAAAACGTGTCTTTATTCTTGCAATGCAAAGTGCAAAGTAACTATACCCCCCCTGCTTTACTACTGTTAACTATTAACGAGCTAACGCTAATTTGTCATGCTTGTCAAGCTGGATAACGAGTAAACACCAACACCAGGGACATTACGTTCCTCACTTCGAAACGCAAGAAAAGAAGGATTCTGTTGTGATTTAACCTGCTGTTGAACTCCCTTCCTCCTCATCAAAGACTCCAACATGTTTGCGTTTCAGGTGCTGGATCATTGCTGTGGTGCCGCCATTCCATGTCGCTTTAGCATATTTTGCAGTTAACACACTTTTTCTGTTTATTTAGTGTGAAATGCTCCCGCACCTATGATGACTTGGGTTGTGCGGATTTCTCTGCCTGTCTATGAGGCGCCGAACTCTGCTAGCATCAGTGTTCACTCCGCTCCGCGCTCAAATAAAGTTATTTTTAAATAATCAAACGACTCCTAATCGCACGACACAACGAATCGAGTATGAAATTCATGCCAACTCTTTTAGTAATCTATTTTAATCTATTTAATCGATTCGTTGTTGCAGCCCTAAAACAGATCTCTTCCCCCCATTAACTCCCGTCGTGGGGAAAAGATTCAATGGGAGTCAAATGGGGGTTAGATTTGTTTGCTTACTGACATTCTTACAAATACCTTCCTTTGTGTTCAGCAGAACAAAATAAATTGCACAGATTTGGAACAAATTGAGGGCTAGTAAATGATGACAGAATTTTCATTTTTGGATGAACTATCCCTTTAAGTAAAATAATATCTTCAGTATACTGTATTAATCACAGACCATATTTATGGGAAATATGACAAAGAAGAACTTTTTCAAAATGCAAGACATGCTCACTTTAGAAAGTAAACAGAAGACCCTCAGCTTGCTATTGTAGGAATGTCTAAATAGAAAATCTGAGAGCAACACTGTGACCAGATCATCATTGTGACAGTCCATCTGATTTGCTGGATTCTATTCCACATACTGTAGTTTCTACATCACAAAACACGGTCACTGCCATCATATCAAACTGTCTAACATGGACCCTATACTATATAACTCCAGTCATCTTGTTTAGGCTATATTTTTGGTTGTAAATTCACACCAACTAAAGGAAAAGAGTGTTACCTTTTTATCATTAATAAAAATGTATTCTGTTCTGTGTATCACGTTTTAGAACACCACCATTAGCGTTATATTATATAATTATTTAATTTGATGTACTGATACTTCTTTATATTTTCCTAGTATATGCGAACATTGCTATAGCCTGACAACAACATTCAAGGGAAAGTTCACCCAAAATTAAAATTCTGTCAAACCTGTATAATTTATAAGATAAGATATTTGTAAGAATGTCAGTAACCAAACAGATCTCATGCCCCATTAACTGCCATAGTGGGGAAAATAAATACTATGGGAGTCAAATGGGGGTGAGATCCACTTTTTTACTGACTTTCTTACAAATATCATCCTTTGTATTTAGCAAAACAAAAAAATGACACAGATTTGGAACAATCTGAGAGTGAGTAAATAATGACTTTTCATTTTTGGGCGACCTTTAACCTATTTTTATGAGTTGGTCTTCTGATTCCAAGGTACCTATGTCTGGAGTCTGGAGACTTTTCTGCCTTATTGATATGAAACTTTGGTCAAAAGCTAAATTTCACGACTGTTTTGATTGTTATGTTTGTCTTTGCCTAAAAAACGATTATAACAAAGGTGAGGGCCCCAGAGTCCATCCTTATATCTTTTTGATTCACAAAAATCAAACAAAACTATTCAGATTCTATGACGACAGGCGGTACATTTAATAACACGAGCAATAAAAAAAAGAAAGAAATCCCGCACAGTTATTCTTAAGGGGATTTCTATAATGTTAATACCTTCAAACAAAACCTCTCTTTTTTAATGAATGTTTTTAAGTTAAAAACATTGACAGACCATATAAAATGCTTTAGCATTTTGACAACAGATCCTTACAATTGATGGTAAGAAAATAAAACACACAAAAATTTGTCAAGAATAAAGATCAGACCAACTATGCTTCATTTAAATATCTGTATTTTTTCTTTACAATATTCTTGTCATTGTAACATTACACGTGTTACATTTACGTCTTCTTTTCTTTACCAGCAAAGGAAACTTTATTTTTAATATAGTTCTGTTAAAGTTCTGTTAATGGAGTCTATATAACGTACAAATACAGATGCTTCGTAGTGAGGATATGTTCATTAGAGAGTTTATATACACAGCCTCCATCCTTCAATTGATAAGAAAGTGCTTAATACGAGAATTCTACTCCATTTAGAGACAGGGGGCTTACATTGAGGTTGATCATTTCTCTTCATGGAACAGATTGAAATATTCTGATGATGGTTCCAATATTTTCAGAGTCAGAATATATTTTGCTGATATTCTAAACCATCGATAAAACATAGCATAGAGAAGTGGGTTCATACAGGAATTCATGCACAATACCCAATACATTACATTAATAACAAGCGAATCACCCGTGTCTTGCCCAAGAGTAAGAGCAGCTATATAGTATGGTATCCAACACAGAATATAAACCATAACGACGACCCCTAAAGTTTTGGCAGCCTTCTTTTCAGATCTGGCCTTTTTTTCTAAGACCATGTTTGAATTCGCAGCCTGATGTTTTGCCACAAAGCAGATTTTCATGTATAAAGAAATGATTACAGAACAAGGTATCACTAACGTTACCAAGACGTCTGTTATTAAATATCCCAACTTAATAAAAAGTATACATTCTCCAACACATGTGTGGTTTTTCCCTTGTGAGATGAAAGACTCATTCAAGAGAACAAAACAATATACAGAGGAAAACAACCAGTTCACAATAATAGAAAGAACGGCTCTGTTGGTAGTGACCCTCGTTGGGTATCGCAAAGGGTCATTCACAGCGATATATCGATCAATGGATATAAAAATCAAATTGCCAAGAGATGCTGTCACAACCACATAGAAAATTAGAGGAAATATTGCGCAAAATACTTCTCCAAAGAACCAGCACGGCTCGATCAGTTTGATGCCCTGAACGGGCATGAGAATCATTCCCACAATCAGATCGGCAACAGCCAGAGAGAGAATGATCAGGTTGGTTGGAGTGTGAAGTTGCTTGAAGTGAGAGATGGAGATGATCACCAGCAGATTCAGAAACACGGTTAACACAGACATCATCGAAATGAAAATGTACACAAAAATGTACTCAGCGTCAGGTTTAAAATTTTTGGTACATGACAAATTATTGTTTGGAAAGCAGTAACGGATTGTTTCGTTGTTCGCATGGACTGCTCCCAAGTTAGACATTTCCACGGTGGATCAGATTTGAAGAATGCACTTCATCAAAGTGTGCGTCATCTGCAAACCATTCTCTTTAAGGATGCTCGGTTTGCCCTCCTGGTCCTTATCACTGACATGTCTCAGTTTTATACCTATGGAAAGCACAGCAACCACCCTATTCAACGCAAGACATCATTATTCAGCGTTCATCCAACCCACAAGTTAATTATTCATAGACCTGGTAAATCTGAACTATACAATAATAAGTAACTGAATCCAACGACATTTTACATTTTGCACATTACAAAGTCTAGACTGACACATTGTGGAAGATTTGATTAAGCTTTTACTAAAAAGACATTTAGTATTTAATACAATTGAACACAGAAAAGTGTCTTCTAGTTATTTAGATCCACTGTCACTAATTAAATATTAATGACATTGATGACTCCCTTGAAATCATAAATAGATATTAATATTAGGAATGCATCGATATGTACATTTGGTTCCCTATCGATAACGTGAGATTGCGTTACCTGTTAAGTCTTTAACGTAAAAAGCTGATTACCGATATATTGGCCGATATACACAGTATATAAATATTAAAGAGTAGGCTACATAAATAGGGATTTTTAATTTAGTTTATGGAGTGTCCAACAACAATTTTATGTACATAGAAGGTGTAAAACACTATTATTTCGTTATAATAGGCAGTTATTCTTACCTCACTTCTTGACTGACTCTCAAATGAATCGTTCCGGGATTCATCTGTCTAATCTGGTCTACCGCAAATGAGGATCATGATCTACAGTGATTGGGGGAGAAGTTTTTGGCAGGCAGTCCAAGCAAAACATAGGCGGGGACTTCATGTTGTGACGTAAATCTGCGCGGTTGGCGAATCAGACTAGGGACGAATCGTTTGCGTGATTCGGAGTCGACTCCCTTTTTTCCAAGCCAATAACTTTGTTATTCATTCAACTTCGGATTTATAACTTGCCAGACTGCTTACTTTCATACACGGCAACATTACACACTGCACGAAATGTCAATTTCATGATCTCATGTTATTTTCTCTTTAAGAATAAGACATGTTCTGAGCCTGGAAACAAAAGGAAAAAAGTAGACAACTGCTTCTGTTTTACAACATTAACTGCAAAAAACTTTGTAACATTTAGTTCTTCTTTCCGAAGATCATGTATCAAGCCTACATTACACTGTAGTCAAAGAGTTTGTTTAATAAAACAAATGATACATATTCTTCCAATGCAACCCGAAGGTGTTCTCAATAGCCTCAAGACTAACAGGTCTTTCAGACAGCAAAACACAAAGTGTGTTTGTCCTGATAATTTACACATTCATAAATATCTACATACTGTACATATATCAACAATGTTTTGCTAAACTTTCATGTAGCTCAGTGGTTAGAGCATGGTGCTAGCAACGCCAAGGTCATAAATTCAATCCCAGGGATTGCACATACTCGAATACAAATGTATAGTATCATGCAATGTAAGTTACAATGCGTAAATGTAAGTGATTGATCACGACAGAAAGACAGTACTGTATTTTAACCTGAAGTGCTCCAATCCTAAAAATGTATTCATAATTTATTGGCTTAAATATATCTACCTAATTTTATTATTGGGCCTATACGATTACATAAAAAAAAATCCATTTACCGGCTGACACCCATATATGGCCAATAATATATTGCGCATCCCTAAGAAATACACACTTGAAATTGAAATTACACACCACACATGGTCAAAACACGTACCTGAAGAAAACAACACACTAAACCTGTCACGATGAGACAGATCCAAAGCCTTCACTTTCTTCCATGGTTTCCAACTACAAGATTTCTGATCAACATTCCAGTTTATGCCAGCACAGCAGTGTCGCGGAGATGCTCAAGACTAATAATAAGGGCCATCAGTAACCATGACTTTAACACAAAGTCAAACTTTAGCGATATTCTCACCCATTCAAAAGACACTGACGCCAAATACCAGATCGCAGAGATAACATTAAAAAACTGATAACTGAGACTACAGAACCAGGCCATAAACCAAATAAATACAGTAAAAAATTAGTAAATGCTAAAATCAGATAAATTTTACTTAAATATATTAAGGAGAAAAGTAAACTGAAAGTAACTGAATCTACTCAAAATTGAGGTAACAATTTGCACTCAATTAGATTGAGAAGGTTTTATTCTTTATTATTTATGGTGACATCAAATTAAACTTAATTGACTGTTAATTGTCAAAAGGGGTTTTGTAGACATTAGTTATTTGGACAATTAAAAATAATTGATGTGATCTGTCTCTGACCATTTTTAGGAAAATTCAAGATTTCCTGAATAATTCATATTTATTGATAATTGTTCAGTTTTTATTATTCATAAGTAGTAGATGAAAGGTTGTCGGTTATAAAAACTTATATTACAAAAAATTTAAAAGCAATTAATATTAAGAACATTGGGGTAGACTTTAACTAATTTCTTTGTGTGTCATGACTCATAGCTAATAAATTTAGGTACTCTTTACTTAAAAATATAGAATAAAATCTACTCAATCTAATTGAATGCAAATTGTTACCTAAACTGTATTGAGTAGATTCAGTAAACTCGCATATAGTTTACTTTGCCAACTTTAATTAGTGAATGACTGTTTTTGCGTTTTCCTTATCAAATGAATAGATAAAAAAGTTGTTACTTGCACATAAATGTATAACAAAATGATCTTTACCTATGTTTTCTCTTTCACAAGACAAAGAAGTGGCAGTTTTGTGTATTTCACAGTTTACACAAATTCCAAGCATTCTGGGGTAATGCTAAACACTCCCAATGGGAATGAATGGATCCACAATCCCCGCGACAGCTTTGGTGCATCAGGCCGAGTCTGTTTATTTCACACCTTTGATTGTTGGGCTTCAACATCATGTTTAATTGGAGATTATTCTCAAAGGCAAAACGGTTGTGACAAGGGCTAATAGCGTCTCTGGTGACTTTGGTGCTATATTTCATCAGATAAATAAAGTATTGTGATAGACCTGCTGATTGCTCACAAAACACTTTGAACTTTGACTCTCCTCTGTTCTTTACACCTGGCGTCCATGTTGGTGTAGTTTGACGTTTAAATCAAACAACATTTTACTTCAAGATTATGATCTGCTAACAATTTGTGTTTGTTTTCTGTTGGCAAACACAAATACTTTCTCCTTAACGTGTATAAATTCTGCACTTACTTGTTTCTTTGGCCTAAGAAGCAAAGTCACTGTGGAAATCTGTGTGGTTTGTTGAGAAACAGCCGACATGAGTAATAGATTGAATGCAGAGAATTCTGTTGCACAATAAAAAGAAAAGACGATGAATAAACCAGAATCAAAATGTCCTTAACAATGAATCCAATGGAAGAAAATCTCTGAGATTTACATCAACAGAGCATGTATGCTAAACCCTATTAATATTCTATATTTCCACATTTTTGTAATCTATACATTAACAGTACTTCTATCTTTTCAGCGTTTCGGACATGTTAAATCACTTAAGTAAAAAGTACATGGTAATAATTCATAAATTATTTTAAAATATGTTTACACAAAATACCACAAATTATAATCTTGAGGTACATACCGTATTGTCCATGTAGCTCGTGACAGCCAAACCTTATTTACACGATAACCGTTACACCTGCTTAAGGTTTAATAACTCGACATTAATGGCCAATATTCGGTAAACAACATTATTGAAATACTTAAATAAAAATACACCGCATCTCTGAATGCAGAAATGTGCTAAAATGATTTTATGTGCCGTAAAATAGCAGAATATCAATTTACTAACCGCTGAGGAGACTTTCTCCCCTCGTTGTTCACGCGCACAAGAAACTCAAACCCAGCGCGAGACCAAAGTACTCGATTACCAATGACACAATTAACAAAATGACCTCAAAGTTGCACGAAGCAATTATGCGACTCAAAAAAATGTTTGTTAAAAAGTAGTTTTATTAAAGTATAACGAGACTTTTGAGTCATTTAGTTTGGCCTAGAAAACAAGCTTTTGTTCTAATCTACAACTTGTAAGGCCGGAGTCGCCACCTAACGGGCGCATGTTGAAATTACATACTGTGACCTTGATCAGCACAGATAAATAAAACGAGATTATAACTGAACTTTAATATGAGTTTAAAGTGAAAAAGTTGTGGATATTTGTACACAGATAGGAACAATAAAGTTATGAAAAGATCGAAATAAAAACAGTTCAAGTAAATTATGTATTTGAGCATATACATAAAAAATAAAAAAATGGAATGACACAAAGTTAACTTTATGAGAATTATACTGTGACAAAAAGAAAAATAGTAAATAGATCAAAACTATTCTATAATTAGCCAATCATAAATAGGAACTATTATTCCCCTATAATTCTACACCTAACTTTAAACATTTAGACATCATCTCAGGTTAATTTAGTAAATGTGCGTCATATTCTATATGATTTTTTCCAGTTTTCACTTTTGTCACTGCTATCTCTACTAATGTATATACTTTATGTGATGTACATGAAAAATTGTGTAAAACACCAAAACACATGAATTGAGTCAAACATCATGCCTTTCAGATCAAACGGTTTTCAAGATCATTTCGAAAAAGCATTTCATTCGAGTGACCCTTAACCTTTGAACGGTACTGTTTGTTCCAAGATATACCGTGACTGCATGTATGTGTTCCACCCATTCACTATAAAATACACAAACATACTTTTACTTTCATCTACTGCAGACGATGTACTGCATTCTTCACTGAGCTCCTCTGAGCACACGTTGATTTCAGTATGGCACAAGGTAAGTTTTGTGAGCGTTTATTTTTTTATGTAAATGTACAAATGAAGTTCAAAAGTGAAGAATATGTAGAACAAAGCTGAGTGTGTTTCAGGGCTCACTGACAAGTTTTTCAAGCTGAGCTGAAAGTGACTTTAGCTTAGCTCACAACAGCAGTCTGTAGTGTATATATAAATATTGAATAATATATCTTATCTATTTTTGTGGGCTTCATTACAGGGCATGAAAACGTAGGCGAGTTTCGTGAAAAAGACGATATCACAATTCTTCTGCTTGGGACAGACGACAAGTGTAAGTGTTTGGTGGGAAATAAAATAATTCAGTTGGACCATTTCCATCCAGGACCTTCCTTATATCAAGAAATATCCCTGGAGTTGCAAGACGGCGTGGTAACTGTTATTAATATCCAGAAACAACCTTATCAGTCATTTCAAAAGATTGAGAAATGTAGAAATTCATCATCTGAGCACCAGTGTATAGTATTTGTCCTGCAGCCTGACTGTGTTACTCAGTGGGATGTGGAGTTATTTCAAGATTTTCAGAGGAATTTTGGAAAGAAAATGTTGCAAAACATGATAGTACTTCTTTTCAGCGATAAAAATAAGAGATCAGCAAAGCCAGGCACTGAAACAGATCATTACCTGCAATACATTGTCCAACAATGCCGGGGAAAAGCTTGTGATTTTAACACAAATATGGAGTCAAAAGACTTGATGAAACGACTGATGAAATGCTGGAAAATTGGGCCTCAGATGCAAATAAACAAGCACGAAAGGTAAGATGAAACAATTGAAGGAATCAGATGCTGTTCTTTCTCAAATGAAGCTCTTGGCCTGAGATCTTGATTCATTTTCTTTTCAATTGCAGATCCCACAGGCACACAATTGCACAGAATGAGCGGGAAGCAATAATACAAAAACTTGTTTCAGGTAATATCCATCATAAAATTATAGTCAATCATTTTAAGAACAAATTTACCCTGTCATAAAATCTCCAAAACCCACTTTTCCTCTGCAGGGGCTGCAGCTGGTCCCAGCAATTCTGCCCACAGACAGGAAAGATCCAGAACAAGTGGTATTCTATTCTACATAACATTACATTGTACTGCATGTTATGTTATGTTATGTTATGTTATATGTCATGTCATGTTGTTTGTTATGTTAAGTTGTATGTTATGTCACAGTATGTGTTACTTTATGTCATGTTATGTCATGTGTTATTGTCCATTTTTTAAACTCCTGCAGGGCAGCGGCGGAATAAATCATTCAGTATGAGACATATTGGATTGACTCTCCGTGCCCGCTTGTCCTCTACAGGGGCTGCAGCTCATCCAAGCATCTCGGACAATAGGACAGATGGTATACAAATCTCTATTCTATTATATTCTATTCCATAGCATTTAATCATTTTGATTTGATGATTTAGAACGAGACCTCACTAGGACCGACACCATGACTATTGTGCTGCTGGGACAGACAGGAAGTGGGAAGAGTGCTACAGGAAACACCATCCTGAGAAAGACTCATTTTGAATCTCGCGCCAGTTCTGTGCCAGTAACGCAGATGTGTCAGATGGCAGAGGCAACCATTTGCGGACAAAATATCAGGGTCATAGACACTCCAGATTTCTTTTATGAAGGCCTAAGAGACCAGCACAAACACATAAGAAGGTGTCTAGAGCTCTCTCAGCCTGGGCCTGATGCGTATGTACTGGTCATGGAGCTCGGCCGTTTCACAGATGGAGAGAGACTGATAGTTCGCAATATACAGAGAGTGTTTGGCGAGGATGCTGTGAGAGAAATCATCATTCTGTTTACAGGGAAAGAGAAACTAGGAGAAAAAACGGTGTCAGACTACATTACAAATACTAATCCCCACCTGCAGGAGCTGGCCCGCATCTGTGGGTCCAGATGTCTTGCGTTTAACAACAATGATCGCAAGGATCGACAGTTTCAGACACTGCTAGAGATGGTTTCAGAAATGAAGAGACAAAACGGATGTACTGACATCTGTGTACCTCACCCCCAAAAGGAATCCTCAAAAAAAGATTGCACAATCATGTAAACTAACTAAATATGGGGTCAGTTTTGGTCTAGTGGTTAGAGAGTTGGACTCGTAGTCTGAAGGGCGGCGGTTCAATTCTCAGTGCTATCAGGAAATGACAGAAGTGCCCTTGAGCAAGACACCTTACCCCTGTTTGCTCTGCAGTGATAGCTGCCCACTGCACCCTACTTGTAAGTCGCTTTGGATAAAAGCGTCTGCCAAATGAGTAAATTTAAATATGAAAAATTAAATTATAAATCAAATTTTCTTTGAAAATCAAATCAAATTTTAACCTTAATGTTGTGAATCATGTCAATATTGTGAATTTCAATTAAATATTTTTATGGGAATCCCGCATGTGTACTATGTGGTCATTCATTTAAAAGTGAAAAAATGTAAAAATGAACGACAATCTTACCTGTTGAAGATGGTCAGGATTTTACATGAGAGAATGTGGTCCTACAGGTCTAGATTCTTGTTTTAGTGCTTCAAGGAACACTTCAAAGTTTCTGCTCGTAAATGTTAATGTCACTTGTTATTTTGAGTTTCTTCCTTATAAGAAATATTGTTGTGAGTTTCTTCCTGATGAGAACTATAAAGAGAATGTGCTTGATAAGAGAGGGTGTAATGATTGATGTCTAGTTCAGAGGGTATTTTGGGACGTTCTTCTTCATTAAACCCGCTCAGTAAGTCATACTGCATTATGTAAACAGGAACAGGGGTGTTTCTAAGCATTACAAAGCATTTTATGTCTTATTTTCTTGCACAAATATCTTATACTTCTTAAATCAAAATTAACTTGACAATGTAAATGATTTCAGACATTTAGTCTTGCTTTATGAAAGAAAATATAAGAAATAGGTTTCTGTTTCAAACAAGCAAAAACATATGTGTATGGGGTAAAGAATAAACTTGAATTTACTCTTTTCTTAAGAATGAATTCTTCTTAACCCACTGGCAGATTGTTTTGCTTATAGTTTGTAGTATAAATGATTTATCTTAACATGATGTGAACACAAAAATCTCTTGAGCAGATCATACAACAGTGTCTTCATATCTCAATCCTTGTTGTCTTACATCTCATAAGTAGTTAAATGCCTTTATATTTTACAAAAATCATGTTTTTTATTATGTTATCAAAATTTCTTGTGTTAGTTGTTTTTTTTATGGCTTTAATAAAAAAACTGCAGTTTTATTGATATTAATTGGAATGCACAATAAAAAACATGATTTTTAGAAACAGAGTTACCTCATTTTGGAACCAAACTCTCCATACATTTAGAAAATATAATCTGCAAATAATCTGTTTAAACAGCATGGTTCATAACCAAGAGCCAGTTAAACAACCTTAGCCGTTCAGAAAGTTCATTCAAGAAAGTTGGCTTTCCCTTAGCTCAGTGATTGGCACTAGCAATGTCAAGGGTTTGATCTCAGGGATTGCACATACTCGTGTACAAATGCAATATAAATCGCTTTGGATAAAAGTAAATGTAATGTCAAAATGCAAAGTATCCCACTTTACTCCATGACAAAAGACATCACTGTATTGATTAAAGTTTGAACAAAAACTACAAAACAATTAAGATACGTTGAGAACAGTAAGCTTATTATTGGAATGTAGAAATAGGCTAAATTGTTAATTCCGCGAAGCACCTCTTTAAAATCAGAGTGAAGTAAAAAATGACAGTTCTTATTTTTTCATGAAATATTGCAGGGTTTATAGTAAATAGCTTATAAATGTGACTCATTTTCTTGTAAAAATTAATGTGCATTTATAATCTTCAAATAAAATCTGAAAATGCACTTCTGCGCTGAAATGACTATCCATCTAAAATGACATAAATTTGACAGGTTGGGCGGAGCATTCGTTAACTCCTCCTCTTCAGGTGTCAATCTGCTGCCAGTTTCATTTCAAAATCAGTGCAAAGTAATGTTTATAGGGAGACTTTTATAGGAGCATTTATTTAATGATAAGACTTAATAAAATCAATGCACCAGTTGTTTTGCAGGACTTTTTATCCGTGATAATGATTATTGCGCAATGAATGTGCTTTGCATGATAAGATTTTATTTTGCAACAATATCGGCAAAAAAATATTCACAGCCCATTTACAGAACACAGATAAAATCATTATCTCAAAAGAATACATAACAGTCCAGAGCCTGGATTAACTGGATTAATTGCATTTACATTTTTAATTAAACATTAATTAAGGATATATTAAACATATTTTAATATGGTCACACTTCAGCATAGGGGTCAATTTTCGTTATTAACAAACCATAAACTATTACTTTTCCCCCAATTAACTGATAATTTGGTTTATTAATAGTGAGTAAGGTAGTTATTATCTTCAGGGATTGGATAGGATCAGGGATGTATAGTATGGTCATGCAGAATATGTCCTTTGTAAGTGAAGAATAAACAGCCAATATGCCAATAATAGGCATGCTAATAATAACTTAATAGTAAGAATTGAACCCTATACTACAGTGTTACCAATATTTTTGCATAAATCAACTCTCATTACACATTAGCAAAACTTGTAGTGTAGATATACCAGGTAAAGTCTTTCAAACAAAGTGAAACTGTGCCTTAACAAACAAAGTGACATATTCATTTACAACCTCTAAAGGTTTTTGTAATACTGTATGTTTGGTAACATTATTCATGCTAAAATGAAACTACCACACTTGAGTGAGAATGTGTTAAGACAAAGCATGTTGATGAAAGGCATGAAGAGAGCGAAAACATCTTAGTAACAGGAAGTATAATATAATATGTAGAAAAGAATAAAGGGACAAACCCAGATAACTCCACTGGAGAAAACAAGTAATGCACGCACTCATTTTTTGTGTTAATTGTTTTGTGTTTTCAGTCTTTTAAAGTAAATTTAAGAAACTTGGACAAATAAAACAACAAAAAAACGAAGTAAACCTAGTTGTTTTTATAGTGTAGAGAACAATGAGTGAAAAATAATTGATGTATTACTATTGCAATGCCTCAACACATTTTCCAGAACAGTATTCCATCACACCGCGATGTGAAAATAAGAAAATATGGAGCTAGATGCCAAACATTTCATCGTTTATGACATTTATAAACCTCGATCGTCAATCCCAAAATTTTCCAAATTATTCCCAAGCAATATTTTTTGGAAAAGAGCCATTTTTTTATCAAGGTCATCAAGGAAGCTAAATTCATACTCCAGAAGCTCTGCCATTTCTCTCACAAGATTCTGTTGTAGAATGAGTTCTTCAGCTTCTTTATACATTTCCTGAGTAAAGCATTCTCCTCCATTGGCTGCCACCATCTCATCTATCTTGTCGATTAATATTTTCACCTGAGATCGATTTGTCACGTCATTGTTGTCAAAAACAACATATCTACTCCCACAGCTCTGGATGACTCTACGGAGTTCTCCGTGACCACTTCTCACATAGTCTTGTATTGACTGACCCTTGAGCTGATCTCCATGAGTGAAGACCACTATCATGTAATTAGAAGCCTCTTCTCCAAAGAGCTCTTGAAGGGCTTGGACAGAATTTTTCTCCTCGGTTGTGAAACGGCCGATTTGTATCACCAGCAGAAACGCGTGAGGACCTGGTGCTGACACCTGAATGCATCTCACGATTTCTCTTTTGATGTGATCTTTTGTATTTTCATTGGTGTCCAGAACTCCAGGCGTGTCTATCACATAAATGTCTCTTTGGCCGTACAATCCGTGTATCATTCGTTCTTTTCATATTCAATTGAGATTCCAAAATCTGAAAATTAAAAAACGGTTTGTTATTTCGTTATTCGTTTATAAATGTGATACCAAAAAACAAATAACGGGTCATTTTTCGTACTTTTGATTTAATGCTCAGATCAAAAATGGGAAATGAAACAAAGGGGACACGACAGATTTTGATTTTGAGATTGAATTTGTTCGATTTGGGTAAGCCGGAAGTTATCTTCGTGTGTGTATGTGTTGCAGTTAAAAGAAGCCTGAAAACCCTCAATCTTGCAGTGATTGACTAAGTAATTAGGGTTCGAGCCCGAAGGGCTAGAAACCTATTGTATTTGTTGGTTTTATTATTAGGGTTCGAGCCCGAAGGGCTAGAAACCTATTGTATTTGTTGGTTTTATTAGGGTTCGAGCCCGAAGGGCTAGAAACCTATTGTATTTGTTGGTTTTATTATTATTATTATACTTCTTCCCTAGAACTGATACTGCAGCCCAAACCGTAAGGCCGACAGGGCTGAGACTTGGTCAGATGGTTGTAGTCCTTGTCGCTACTCAGATACACGGAACCAGCCAAATCGGCCCATAGGTGGCGCTACAGCGATGCCGAACGCGTTAACGCTTGTTACTCCTAAACCGTTTTTCGCACACCCATGTGTCTTATATCAGTGTAATCACTGGCTCAAAACTTAAAAAACGTATATCTCTGATTTCATTTCCGGTATGCAAATTTTTTCGCTAATTAGCATTTTATGAAAAAAATTAAAAATGAACTAGTCCCTGGATTTTTGCCCTATTGGAACCAAACCAACGCTGATGAGTTCTGTGGAGTGTGAATATGAATAATTATTAAAAAAAAGTTGAAATTTTCATCCCCCATCGCTAGAGGGCGCAAAAATGTCCAAAACGGAAGTAACATATTGAACTAAAATGGCCATAACTCCTTAACTGTTTGAGATATCTTCATGGGGCTTTTAACATATGTGTACACCCTCAATCCGGGGTCACAATAAAAAAAAATGCGGCGTTTGGCCACTAGGTGGCGCTATAATTTGAATGAGCTAGAAAATGGCTATAACTACGCAACAGTTTGCCCGATTGACTTATTATTTGGTATGGTGTGTCTTTGTCTCATTCTACATGAATATCTAAAAGGACATTGGCGTATCCTAAAAAACATGGCCGCCATTGGCCAATGAAGTTTGAGCACTTATTAGACCGGGTTAACGGAGGCCGAACAAAACGACGCTCGCTGGGCTTATTCGTCTCATGGTCTTTAAGGTCTGTAAGAAATGTGAACTCATTCGGCCACCGGGGGGCGAAATAACGCTTTAGGAGTGCTATAACAATTGTGTATCACGTGACATTTGACATATACAGAAACTATTGGTATCATATGATAGTACTCTTCATTCTGAGCAACTTTGCCTCTGGAACAACTTCTGTCAATCGAACAGTTTGTGAATAATCGCTGATGAGGTCAAAAACCTACCTTCGCAAACTAGTCGTTGGATTTTCGACCGATCGGAACCACAACAATGCAGATGACTTCTGTGGGAAGTGTTTGTAAATACTTATTGAAAAAAAGTAGAAATTTCCTTTCACGGTTGCTTAGGGGCGCCAAAATAAAAGAATGGGTGGAGCCTATCACATTTAAATGGCCTTAAATCCAGAACAGCTAAACATATCATCATATGCCTCGGGAAATATATGTAGACCATCACTCCGAGGTCACATACAAAATAACGTGGCGTTTGGACACTAGGTGGCGCTATAATATTAAAAATGGCTAAATGTACATGTCTTTTGGTGGCCTAGACAACGGTGTGTCACGTGACATTTGACTAATAAACAAACTATTGATATCAAACGATAGATCTCCTCATTCATAACAACTTTGCCTCTTGAACCATTGATGTCTATCAAATGGTTTGTGAGTTATTGGTGATGATGTAAAAAAACTACTTTTGCAAACTTGTTCAAGGATTTTCAAGCAATTTCAAAATTTCCACCACAGTACATTTCTCTGGACTCTCTAGGTCAATAATCATCAAAATCATGTTGAGTTTTTTTTGTTTTGTGACCATAACAGGGTCCTTTATTATATTAGCGTGAAACGAGTACGGTGAAGGTCGCTACTCCTTAATAATTAATCCAACTGACTTGCCATTAAGTACTATTATACATATTATGACAAAAAACAAGCATGCAACATGTGATTCTTATCGGAAGAGGCATGCCTTCACAACAGTCAAAAAGGTGAAATATCATACATTTAAAATTACTATTTTAAACTTGTCTTTAATAAATACATCATTTGCTAATCAAATTGCTAATCAGCCAGTCACATAGCATAAACTCAATCCATTTTGGCTTCTAGACGTGGTAAACACACTTGCTGAAGTTCAAACCGAGCATCAAAATGGAGAAACAGTTGGATATATGGTATGGGATATATTAGATAACACATACCACCTGAGGATTGTTGCCAACCAAGTCCATGTTTTGATGGCTACTTCCAGCAGTAAAAAATGGACCATGTCAGAAAGCTCAAATGATCTCAAACTGGTTTCTTGAACATGACAATGAGCTCACTGTACTCCAATGGCCTTCAGAGTCACCAGACTCAACCAAATTAGCATCAGTTAAATGGCAAGGTCTTCTGGAATATTGTTGCAGACCATGAATGTGAATCAATTATCTATTTAAATTGGTCTTATTTTTTTTAATCAATTTTTCAGAACACAAAATGAGCTATTTTGAAGAATGTGCATTGTATTAACAAAAAAGACCTATATATGTGCATGGAATGTTTTAGAGACACAGGAGTTGCTTTGTTTTGCTTATGGCTTCGTTCTTTATCAATTGACAGCTGCCAAGCCACACCCTTAGCAACCAAACAGATTATTTTTTGCAACCGTCTAGCCAGACCTACATCTCTGCAGTAGAATATTATAGAGACAAGGGGCTTGGTTCGTTTGACTTGTGGTTTGATGTGTTATTAATTGACAGGTGCTATTCCACACCCATGGCAACCGAACAGGTTAGCTTAGCAACCGTTTAGCAAGATCTATATCTCTGCAACAAATCATCGTAGAGACATGAGAATTGGTTCATTGCACTCGTCCCTTAGGTATTATCGGTTTACGCCCGTTTTTGCATACGAGTGTAAGCATGCATGGTCTGTATTAAAAGTTACCGACCGTTTCTGTCATATTTCTTGGTGTGGAAGAGTGTCATTCGTTGTGGATTTGTTACGGTGCCATTCCTGAGCCTAGTTGACAATGGCAAGGCCAATAGAGGCCTTAGACTGCTCGAACCCGCTAAATGCTGCTTGCAGCTTTAATTAGGGTTCGAGCCCGTAGGGCTAGAAACCTATTGTATTTGTAGGTTTTATTCTTCTTCTTCTTCTTCTTATTATTATTCTTCCCTAAAAGTGATCGTGCAGCCCAAACCGTAAAGCCGACAGAGCTGTGACTTGGTCAGATGGTAGTAGTCCTTGTCGCTACTCAGATACAGGGAGCCAGCCAAATCGGCCCATAGGTGGCGCTACAGCGATGAAAGGCGCGTTTGCGCACGTAACCCCTAAACCGTTTGTCGCACACTCAAGTGTTTTATATCAGTGTAATCATTGGCTCAAAACTTAAAAAACGTATATCTCCGATTTCATTTCCGGTATGCAAATTTTTTCGCTAATTTGCATTTTATGAAAAAAATTAAAAATGAACTAGTCCCTGGATTTTTGCCCGATCGGAACCAAACCAACGCTGATGAGTTCTGATGAGTGTGAATGTAAATAATTATCAAAAAAAAGTTGAATTTTCAATTCACGGCCGCTATGTGGCGCTAAAACGTCCAAACCGGAAGTAACATATTTAACTAAAATGGCCCTAACTCGTGAACTGTTTGAGATATGTTCATGGGGCTTGGAAAATATGTGTAGACTCTCAGTCCGGGGTCACAATAAAAAAACTGCGGCATTTGGCCACTAGGTGGCGCTATAATTTGAATGAGCTAGAAAATGGCTATAACTACGCAACCCTTTGCCCGATTGACTTGATATGTGGTATGGTGGGTCTTTGTCTCATGCTACATGAATATCTCAAAGGACATTGGCGTATCTCAAAAAACATGGCCGCCATTGGCCAATGAAGTTTGAGCGCTAATTACACCGAGTTAACTGAGGCCGATCAAAACGACACTCGCTGGGATTATTTGTCTCACAGTCCTTAAGGTCTGTAAGAAATATGAACTCATTTGGCCACCGGGGGGCGAAATAACGCTTTAGGAGTGCTTAAACCATTGTGTATCACGTGACATTTGACATATACCCAAACTAATGTTATCATATGATAGCTCTCCTTATTCTGAGCAACTTTGCCTCTTGAACCACTTCTGTCGATTAAACGATTTGTGAGTTATCGCAGATGATGTCTAAAACCTACTTTCGCGAACTAGTCGTTGGTTTTTCGACTTAACGGAACCAAAACAATGCAGATGACTTCTGTGGAGAGTGATTGTAAATAATTATCGAAAAAAAGCAGAAATTTCCTTTCACGGTCCCTTAGGGGCGGCCAAATTTAAAAATGGGAGGAGCCTATCACATTTAAATGGCCATAAATCCAGAACGGCTTAACATATCATCATGGGGCTCGGGAAATATGTGTATACCATCACTCCAAGTTCACCTACAAAATAACGTGGCATTTGCACACTAGGTGGCGCTATAACAGTAAAAATGGTAAAATTGTTGCGTATTTCATTGCTTAAGCAGTTGTGTATCACGTGACATTTGTCATTTACACAAACTAATATAATCATATGATAGTTCTCCTCATTCAGAACAACTTTGCCTCTTGATCCATTGATGTCAATCAAACAGTTCGCAAGTTATTGGTGATGATGTTAAAGACGTACTTTTGCATACTAATTTTAGGTCTTTCAAGCAATTTCCAAATTTTCACCACAGTACAATTCTCTGGACTCTCTAGATAATTTATGATCAAGGACATGTTGAACTTTTTCATAAATGTGACCATAACAGAGTCCTTTATTATATTAACCTCAAAAGTCTACCTGAAAGCTTGCTGCTCCTTAATGAATAATCCAACTGACTTGCCATATAGTACTATTATACATATTATGACACAAAAAAAGCATGCAAAATGTGAAGGTCATCGGAAGAGGCATGCCTTCATAACAGACAAAAAAGTGAAATATAATTAATTTCAATGGCTTTTTTAGAGTCACCAGATCACAATGTGTGTATTTATGGATATTATGTCTCTCTGTATAATAAGAGTGTGCATGTACTGTATAGTTCTGTGTGTCATGTGTGATCGAGACTGTGCATGTGTGTGGAATGAAATGTGTCTCACAGGAAGACAGTGTTAGAAATAAAATGTATTACACATTAAACGTTGCTCCATAATTACACATCTATAAATACAGCACATGTCTGGCTGCTTTTATGATGCTGTGTTGATATATATATATATATATATACAACACACCTTTATTAGGTACACCAGTTTAATTGCATGTAAACCCAAATTGCTACTAAGCCAGTCACATGGCAGCAACTCAATGCATTTAGACATGGTAAACATGACTTCCTGAAGTTCAAACCTTACATCAAAATGGGATATACTGTATAATGTGTGTACAAAATAAACACAATTTAAATGGCACGGCATTCTAGACTATTATGAATGGGAATCAATGTATCTATTTAAGATGCTCCTGGCCATAAGTCTTAAGCTTTTTTTATACACGTCTATCATAATGTATGGCAGGTGCCATGCCACATCCATAGCAACTAAACATGTTAACTTAGCAACCATTAAGCTAGACCTATATCTCTGGAACTGAACATCGTAGAGACATGAGAATTGGTTAATTTCACTCGCCCCTCAGGTATTATCGGTTTACACCTGTTTTTGCATATGAGTGTAAGCATGCGTGGTCTCTATTAACCGTTGATGACCATTTCTTTCATTTTTCTGGTTATGGGTAAGTGTCATCCCTTGCGGATGTGTTATGGTCCGATTCCTGACCGTAGTCAGCGAAGGCAGTCGACCTTAGTCCCCTTAGACTGCTCGAACCCGATGATTGCTGCTTGCAGCTATATTTATTATTATTATACTTCTTCCCTAGAACTGATACTGCAGCCCAAACCGTAAGGCCGACAGAGCTGAGACTCGGTCAGATGGTAGTAGTCCTTGTCGCTACTCAGATACACGGAGCCAGCCAAATCGACCCATAGGTGGCGCTACAGCGATAAAAAACGCGTTTACGCTTGTTACTCCTAAACCGTTTGTCGCACACCCAAGTGTTTTATATCAGAGTAATCACTGGCTCAAAACTTAAAAAACGTATATCTCCGATTTCATTTCCGGTATGCAAATTTTTTCGCTAATTAGCATTTTATGAAAAAAATTAAAAATGAACTAGTCCCTGGATTTTTGCCCTATCGGAACCAAACCAACGCTGATGAGTTCTGTGGAGTGTGAATATGAATAATTATTAAAAAAAAGTTGAAATTTTCATCCCCCATCGCTAGAGGGCGCAAAAATGTCCAAAACGGAAGTAACATATTGAACTAAAATGGCCATAACTCCTGAACTGTTTGAGATATCTTCATGGGGCTTGGAACATATGTGTAAACCCTCAATCCGGGGTCAAGGTAAAAAAAATGCTGCGTTTGGCCACTAGGTGGCGCTATAATTTGAATGAGCTAGAAAATGGCCATAACTACGCAACAGTTTGTCCGATTGACTTATTATTTGGTATGGTGTGTCTTTGTCTCATTCTACATGAATATCTAAAAGGACATTGGCGTATCTTAAAAAACATGGCCGCCATTGGCCAATGAAGTTTGAGCACTTATTAGACCGGGTTAACGGAGGCCGAACAAAACGTCGCTCGCTGGGCTTATTCGTCTCATGGTCTTTAAGGTCTGTAAGAAATGTGAACTCATTCGGCCACCGGGGGGCGAAATAACGCTTTAGGAGTGCTTAAACAATTGTGTATCACGTGACATTTGACATATACAGAAACTATTGGTATCATATGATAGTACTCTTCATTCTGAGCAACTTTGCCTCTGGAACAACTTCTATCGATCGAACGGTTCGTGAGTTATTGCTGATGATGTCAAAAACCTACTTTCGCGAACTAGTCGTTGGATTTTCGACCGATCGGAACCAAAACAATGCAGATGACTTCTTTGGGAAGTGTTTGTAAATAATTATTGAAAAAAAGTTAAAATTTCCTTTCACGGTCGCTTAGGGGCGCCAAAATAAAAAAATGGTTGGAGCCTATCACATTTAAATGGCCATAAATCCAGAAAAGCTAAACATATCATCATATGCCTCGGGAAATATATGTAGACCATCACTCCGAGGTCACATACAAAATAACGTGGCGTTTGGACACTAGGTGGCGCTATAATAGTAAAAATGGCTAAATGTACATGTCTTTTGGTGGCCTAGACAACGGTGTGTCACGTGACATTTGACTAATACACAAACTATTGATATCAAACGATAGATCTCCTCATTCATAACAACTTTGCCTCTTGAACCATTGATGTCTATCAAATGGTTTGTGAGTTATTGGTGATGATGTAAAAAACCTACTTTTGCAAACTTGTTCAAGGATTTTCAAGCAATTTCAAAATTTCCACCACAGTACATTTCTCTGGACTCTCTAGGTCAATAATCATCAAAAACATGTTGAGTTTTTTTTGTTTTGTGACCATAACAGGGTCCTTTATTATATTAGCGTGAAACGAGTACGGTGAAGGTCGCTACTCCTTAATAATTAATCCAACTGACTTGCCATTAAGTAGTATTATACATATTATGACACAAAACAAGCATGCAACATGTGATCCTTATCGGAAGAGGCATGCCTTCACAACAGTCAAAAAGGTGAAATATCATACATTTAAAATTACTATTTTAAACTTGTCTTTAATAAATACATCATTTGCTAATCAAATTGCTAATCAGCCAGTCACATAGCATAAACTCAATCCATTTTGGCTTCTAGACGTGGTAAACACACTTGCTGAAGTTCAAACCGAGCATCAAAATGGAGAAACAATTGGATATATGGTATGGGATATATTAGATAACACATACCACCTGAGGATTGTTGCCAACCATGTCCATGTTTTGATGGCTACTTCCAGCAGTAAAAAATGGACCATGTCAGAAAGCTCAAATGATCTCAAACTGGTTTCTTAAACATGATAATAAGCTCACTGTACTCCAATGGCCTTCAGAGTCACCAGACTCAACCAAATAAGCATCACTTAAATGGCAAGGTCTTCTGGAATATTGTTGCAGACCATGAATGTGAATCAATTATCTATTTAAATTGGTCGTATTTTTTTTATCAATTCTTCAGAACACAAAATAAGCTATTTTGAAGAATGTGCATTGTATTAAAAAAAAGACCTATATAGTTGCAATAGAATGTTTTAGAGACACAGGAGTTGCTTTGTTTTGCTAATGGCTTCATTCTTTATCAATTGACAGCTGCCAAGCCACGCCCTTAGCAACCAAACAGATTATTTTTTGCAATCGTCTAGCCAGACCTACATCTCTGCAGTAGAATATTATAAAGACACGGGGCTTGGTTCGTTTGGCTTGTGGTTTGATGTGTTATTAATTGACAGGTATTAATTGACACCCATGGCAACCGAACAGGTTAGCTTAGCAACCGTTTAGCAAGATCTCTATCTCTGCAACAAATCATCATAGAGACATGAGAAATGGTTTATTGCACTCGTCCCTTAGGTATTATCGGTTTACGCCCATTTCTGCATACGAGTGTACGCATGCATGGTCTGTATTAAAAGTTACCAACCGTTTCTGTCATATTTCTTGGTGTGGAAGAGTGTCATTCGTTGTGGATTTGTTACGGTGCCATTCCTGAGCCTAGTTGACAATGGCAAGGCCAATAGAGGCCTTAGACTGCTCGAACCCGCTAAATGCTGCTTGCAGCTTTAATTATTATTATACTTCTTCCCTAGAACTGATACTGCAGCCCAAACCGTAAGGCCGACAGGGCTGAGACTTGGTCAGATGGTTGTAGTCCTTGTCGCTACTCAGATACACGGAGCCAGCCAAATCGACCCATAGGTGGCGCTACAGCGATAAAAAACGCGTTTACGCATGTTACTCCTAAACCGTTTGTTGCACACCCAAGTATTTTATATCAGAGTAATCACTGGCTCAAAACTTAAAAAATGTATATCTCCGAATTCATTTCCGGTATGCAAATTTTTTCGCTAATTAGCATTTTATGAAAAAAATAAAAAATGAACTAGTCCCTGGATTTTTGCCCTATTGGAACCAAACCAACGCTGATGAGTTCTGTGGAGTGTGAATATGAATAATTATTAAAAAAAAGTTGAAATTTTCATCCCCCATCGCTAGAGGGCGCAAAAATGTCCAAAACGGAAGTAACATATTGAACTAAAATGGCCATAACTCCTGAACTGTTTGAGATATCTTCATGGGGCTTGGAACATATGTGTAGACCCTCAATCCGGGGTCACAGTAAAAAGAATCCTGCGTTTGGCCACTAGGTGGCGCTATAATTTGGATGAGCTACAAAATGGCCATAACTACGCAACAGTTTGCCCGATTGACTTATTATTTGGTATGGTGTGTCTTTGTCTCATTCTACATGAATATCTAAAAGGACATTGGCGTATCTTAAAAAACATGGCCGCCATTGGCCAATGAAGTTTGAGCACTTATTAGACCGGGTTAACGGAGGCCGAACAAAACAACGCTCGCTGGGCTTATTCGTCTCATGGTCTTTAAGGTCTGTAAGAAATGTGAACTCATTCGGCCACCGGGGGGCGAAATAACGCTTTAGGAGTGCTTAAACAATTGTGTATCACGTGACATTTGACATATACAGAAACTATTGGTATCATAGGATAGTACTCTTCTATCTGAGCAACTTTGCCTCTGGAACAACTTCTGTCAATCGAATAGTTTGTGAGTTATCGCTGATGAGGTCAAAAACCTACCTTCGCAAACTAGTCGTTGGATTTTCGACCGATCGGAACCAAAACAATGCAGATGACTTCTGTGGGAAGTGTTTGTAAATAATTATTGAAAAAAAGTAGAAATTTCCTTTCACGGTCGCTTAGGGGCGCCAAAATAAAAGAATGGGTGGAGCCTATCACATTTAAATGGCCATAAATCCAGAACGGCTTAACATATCATCATATGCCTCGGGAAATATATGTAGATCATCACTCCGAGGTCCAATACAAAATAACATGGCGTTTGGACACTAGGTGGTGCTATAACAGTAAAAATGGCTAAATGTACATGTCTTTTGGTGGCCTAGACAACTCTGTGTCACGTGACATTTGACTAATACAAAAACTATTCATATCAAACGATAGATCTCCTTATTCATAACAACTTTGCCTCTTGAACCATTGATGTCTATCAAATTGTTTGTGACTTATTGGTTATGATGTAAAAAACCTACTTTTGCTAACTTGTTCAAGGATTTTCAAGCAATTTCAAAATTTCCACCACAGTACATTTCTTTGGACTCTCTAGGTCAATAATCATCAAAAATATGTTGAGTATTTTTTAGTTTTGTGACCATAACAGGGTGCTTTATTATATTAGCGTGAAACGAGTATGTTATAGGTCGCTACTCCTTAAGAAATAATCCAACTGACTTGCCATTAAGTACTATTATACATATTATGACACAAAACAAGCATGCAACATGTGATTCTTATCGGAAGAGGCATGCCTTCACAAAAGTCAAAAAGGTGAAATATCATACATTTAAAATTACTATTTTAAACTTGTCTTTAATAAATACATCATTTGCTAGTCAAATTGCTAATTAGCCAGTCACATAGCATAAACTCAATCCATTTTGGCTTCTAGACGTGGTAAACACTTGCTGAAGTTCAAACCGAGCATCAAAATGGAGAAACAATTGGATATATGGTATGGGATATATTAGATAACACATACCACCTGAGGATTGTTGCCAACCATGTCCATGTTTTGATGGCTACTTCCAGCAGTAAAAAAAATCGACCATGTCAGAAAGCTCAAATGATCTCAAACTGGTTTCTTGAACATGACAATGAGCTCACTGTACTCCAATGGCCTTCAGAGTCACCAGACTCAACCAAATAAGCATCACTTAAATGGCAAGGTCTTCTGGAATATTGTTGCAGACCATGAATGTGAATCAATTATCTATTTAAATTGGTCGTATTTTTTTATCAATTCTTCAGAACACAAAATAAGCTATTTTGAAGAATGTGCATTGTATTAAAAAAAAGACCTATATATGTGCAATAGAATGTTTTGGAGACACAGGAGTTGCTTTGTTTTGCTAATGGCTTCATTCTTTATCAATTGACAGCTGCCAAGCCACGCCCTTAGCAACCAAACAGATTATTTTTTGCAATCGTCTAGCCAGACCTACATCTCTGCAGTAGAATATTATAAAGACACGGGGCTTGGTTCGTTTGACTTGTGGTTTGATGTGTTATTAATTGACAGGTATTAATTGACACCCATGGCAACCGAACAGGTTAGCTTAGCAACCGTTTAGCAAGATCTCTATCTCTGCAACAAATCATCATAGAGACATGAGAAATGGTTTATTGCACTCGTCCCTTAGGTATTATCGGTTTACGCCCGTTTTTGCATACGAGTGTACGCATGCATGGTCTGTATTAAAAGTTACCAACCGTTTCTGTCATATTTCTTGGTGTGGAAGAGTGTCATTCGTTGTGGATTTGTTACGGTGCCATTCCTGAGCCTAGTTGACAATGGCAAGGCCAATAGAGGCCTTAGACTGCTCGAACCCGCTAAATGCTGCTTGCAGCTTTAATTCTTCTTCTTATTATTATTCTGCCATAAAACTGATACTGCAGCCCAAACCGTAAGGCCGACAGAGCTGAGACTTGGTCAGATGGTAGTAGTCCTTGTCGCTACTCAGAAACACGGAGCCAGCCATATCGACCCATAGGTGGCGCTATAGCAATACCAAACGCGTTTGCGCTTGTTTCTCCGAAACCGTTTGTCGCACACCCAAGTGTCTTATATCAGTGTAATCACTGGCTCAAAACTTAAAAAACGTATATCTCCGATTTCATTTCCGCCATTATAGATTTTTCGCTAATTAGCATTTTATGAAAAAAAAAAAAATGAACTAGTCCCTGGATTTTTGCCCTATTGGAACCAAACCAACGCTGATGCGTTCTGTGGAGTGTGAATATGAATAATTATTAAAAAAAAGTTCAATTTTCAATTCACGGTCGCTAGGTGGCGCTAAAACATCCAAACCGGAAGTAACATATTTAGCTAAAATGGCCATAACTCCTGAACTGTTTGAGATATCTTCATGGGGCTTGGAACACATGTGTAGACCCTCAGTCCGGGGTCACAATAAAAAAACAGTGGCGTTTGGCCACTAGATGGCGCTATAATTTGAATGAGCTAGAAAATGGCTATAACTACGCAACAGTTTGCCCGATTGACTTATTATTTGGTATGGTGTGTCTTTGTCTCATTCTACATAAATATCTAAATGGACATTGGCGTATATCAAAAAACATGGCCGCCATTGGTCGATGAAGTTTGAGCACTCATTACGCCGGGTTAACGGAGGCCGATCAAAACGCCACTCACTGGGCTTATTTGTCTCATGGTCCTGACGGTGTGTAAGAAACATGAACTTATTCGGCCACCGGGGGGCGTAATAGCGCTTTTGGAGTGCATGCACAACTGTGTATCACGTGATATTTGACATTTACCCAAACTATGGTTATAATATGATAGTACTCTTCATTCTGAGCAACTTTGCCTCTGGAACAACTTCTATCGATCAAACGGTTCGTGAGTTATCGCTGATGATGTCAAAAACCTACTTTCGCGAACTAGTTCCTGGTTTTTCAACCGATCGGAACCAAACCAATGCAGATGACTTCTGTGGAGTGTGAATGTAAATAATCATTGAAAAAAAGTTGAAATTTTTCTTTCACCGCTGCTTAGGGACGCCAAAACTTAAAATGGTCTGAGCCTATCACATTAAAATGGCCATAAATCCAGAACGGCTTAACATATCATCATGGGGCTCAGATGATATGTGTAGACCATCACTCCAAGGTCACATACAAAGGAAGGTGGCGTTTGGATACTAGGTGGCGCTATAATTGTAAAAATGGCTAAATGTACATGTCTTTTGAGGGCCTAGACAACGGTGTGTCACGTGACATTTGACTAATAAACAAACTATTGATATCAAACGATAGATCTCCTCATTCATAACAACTTTGCCTCTTGAACCATTAATTTCTATCAAATGGTTTGTGATTTATTGGTGATGATGTAAAAAACCTACTTTTGCAAACTTGTTCAAGGATTTTCAAGCAATTTCAAAATTTCCACCACAGTGCATTTCTCTGGACTCTCTAGGTCAATAATCATCAAAAACATGTTGAGTTTTTTTTGTTTTGTGACCATAACAGGGTCCTTTATTATATTAGCGTGAAACGAGTACGGTGAAGGTCGCTACTCCTTAATAATTAATCCAACTGACTTGCCATTAAGTACTATTATACATATTATGACACAAAACAAGCATGCAACATGTGATTCTTATCGGAAGAGGCATGCCTTCACAACAGTCAAAAAGGTGAAATATCATACATTTAAAATTACTATTTTAAACTTGTCTTTAATAAATACATCATATGCTAATCAAATTGCTAATCAGCCAGTCACATAGCATAAACTCAATCCATTTTGGCATCCAGACGTGGTAAACACACTTGCTGAAGTTCAAACCGAGCATCAAAATGGAGAAACAATTGGATATATGGTATGGGATATATTAGATAACACATACCACCTGAGGATTGTTGCCAACCAAGTCCATGTTTTGATGGCTACTTCCAGCAGTAAAAAATGGACCATATCAGAAAGCTCAAATGATCTCAAACTGGTTTCTTGAACATGACAATAAGCTCACTGTACTCCAGTGGCCTTCAGAGTCACCAGACTCAACCAAATAAGCATCAGTTAAATGGCAAGGTCTTCTGGAATATTGTTGCAGACCATGAATGTGAATCAATTATCAATGTAAATTGGTCGTATTTTTTTTATCAATTCTTCAGAACACAAAATAAGCTATTTTGAAGAATGTGCATTGTATTAAAAAAAAGACCTATATATGTGCAATAGAATGTTTTAGAGACACAGGAGTTGCTTTGTTTTGCTAATGGCTTCATTCTTTATCAATTGACAGCTGCCAAGCCACGCCCTTAGCAACCAAACAGATTATTTTTTGCAATCGTCTAGCCAGACCTACATCTCTGCAGTAGAATATTATAAAGACACGGGGCTTGGTTCGTTTGACCTGTGGTTTAATGTGTTATGAATTGACAGGTATTAAATGACACCCATGGCAACCGAACAGGTTAGCTTAGCAACCGTTTAGCAAGATCTCTATCTCTGCAACAAATCATCATAGAGACATGAGAATTGGTTTATTGCACTCGTCCCTTAGGTATTATCGGTTTACGCCCGTTTTTGCATACGAGTGTACGCATGCATGGTCTGTATTAAAAGTTACCAACCGTTTCTGTCATATTTCTTGGTGTGGAAGAGTGTCATTCGTTGTGGATTTGTTACGGTGCCATTCCTGAGCCTAGTTGACAATGGCAAGGCCAATAGAGGCCTTAGACTGCTCGAACCCGCTAAATGCTGCTTGCAGCTTTAATTTTTTTTGTAATTTCGTATCGACACCCTGGCCGCACTGGAATCATATGCTGATTTAATTAAAGACTTATTTGAAACTGTCAGGACACATAAAGAGATGTCAACTACGCTGCAGAAGATGGGTATCCAGCGAAGTTCTGAAATGAGACGAGGCTGAATCCAGCTTCTTATTCGCAGTTTCTTATTCACGCTTAGCTTCTTAGGGACCATCTCGCGTTTCTCTTCTTTTACGTTTTTAAAATAAAAACTTTTTTGTGTGTGTGTTTCTGTGTGCGCGCGCGTGTGTGTGTGTCTGTTGGCGTGTGTCTGTGCCTGCCTGCGTGCGTGTGTGAGAGAGAGTGCACAGAGGATGGGCTGCTGCTCGCTGTCTAAGTCATGACCTGCTGAATGCCCCTTGAGATGACCGTGAACTTCACGTGGAACCTCCATCACCCACTCCCCTTAACATTCTCTATATTACTTTGATCGAACAGTTTTTTTAGGCAGCCTATGTCCACCATGAATATTAATCGAATCCAAAAGTACCTACATGTTTGAAAGTGCAATATTCTGGTGCAGAACATGCAGTACGGTTTATGCATGAGTAATTTACGTGTATATTTGTAAAAAAAACATAGTATACACCGTTTTGTTATACTTTGCATATATATAATTAACTGTTTTTATTCTATATATTTATTTTTTCTATTTCCTTTGTTTGTCTATACTGTATTTTTTCATTCTGAGCTCCTGAAACCACAACACGTTGCTTGTCTTTGTGTGCACAATTTGAAAATAAAGCTTATTCTAATTTTTTACTGATCCATTGTTCTTATACAATTTATTATACTCTTGTTGGTCTTAGCCAGTGCATTATACACACATTATATTACTGCTATGTAGTTACATGTATATATATTTAAGTAAACTTTGACACAGAACTGTGTTTTTGTACAAGTATGTCTTTGATGGTGCGTTAAAAGTTCCACAGCTAGGTTACACCTTGTCTTGATGTCTACCGTCATGCAAGAAAACAGTTTTACTGTAGCATTTTTGGGTTATTGGACAATTTGGGGTGCCATATCTCGAGTTCTTTGAGGGTGCGTTAGACGTTCTACATTGGAGTTATACCCAGTATTCATGACTAACATCTAGCCAAAAAGCAGATATTTTTATTGTAGCATTTTGTAGCAGAACTTCGCTGGATACCCATCTTCTGCAGCGTAGTTGACATCTCTTTATGTGTCTTGACAGTTTCAAATAAGTCTTTAATTAAATCAGCATATGATTCCAGTACGGCCATGGTGTCGATACGAAATTACAAAAACAATTACTTAGTCAATCACTGCAAGATTGAGGATTTTCAGGCTTCTTTTAACTTTTTGCAAATGCGGCAAACTTCCAAGTGCAACACATACACACGAAGATAACTTCCGGTTTACCCAAATCGAACAAATTAAATCTCAAAATCAAAATCTGTCGTGTCCCCTTTATTTCATTTCCTATTTTTGATCTGAGCATTAAATCAAAAGTACGAAAAATGACCCGTTATTTGTTTTTTGGTATCACATTTATAAACGAATAACGAAATAACAAACCGTTTTTTAATTTTCCGATTTTGGAATCTCAATTGAATATGAAAAGAACGAATGATACACGGATTCCGTACGTCTTTTCTTTTTTGCATTCACTGGTAACAGAGTTTGCAGAAGGTTCTGATAAAAAAGCTTTTTTTCCAAGAATGGTGTTTCCCACAGCACTTTTTCCAACACCAGTTTTTCCAATCATAACAATGCGAAGCGGCGTTTCTACAATTTCAAACACAGCAGTATTTGAAAAATCAAAACAATCACAGTAACAACCTAATATTGTTCAAAACGAATACTTATAAACATAACATTATGTATATGTTTACACATTCATAGAATGCTTTACTGAATCAAGCCACAATCTTTTAGTTTTTCAAAACATTGAGAGCAATCATTCAACTTACTTTGGCCGGCTCTTTTCCCTGAAGAACAACACTTGAAAAAATCAAGACACTTTGTCAGACACATTGTTCCTTCACCAGTCGTTCGACTCGAGTGTTACTGAATTTGAGTCTGACTGCATTACTGTTCCAACATTTGTGTGTGTGTGAATGATCCACACCCCTGCTCTGTTTTGCACACATTGTCCAGCTTTTACTTTCACTTGCACGCAGTCAGATTTTCTCGACTGACTGGAAATCCAACATCCTGATCACACATTAAATCTAAGACTGAAGCAAAGTCATCTTTCCTCATACAGGTCTTTCCTCTAAACATGAAATTAGAAATTTAATCGAAACGATCAGAACATTATGCGTTGCTCGACCTGATTTTGCCAAGTGGTTGATGACCTAAGGGCAACATTTGTATAAATAAAACCTAAACCCACACCAAACCTTACCCCTGAAATCAGAGGGAAATGACACGTGAAAAGCAATAGAAGCCTGGTTTGAATATTAAACTTATTTCTGAAATCTGATTGGTTGATTTAAATGTTTTCCCGGAGTCAATATGATGTTGCCCTGGACATCAACCACTTGTCAAAAACAGGAGAGCCTTATGCTTTGCCCCAGCGAATCAGTGTTTAATTACAAGAAAATATCATATTAAAGGAACAGTTCACAGTAAAAATATATTTCTTTGTGTTCAACAGAAGAAATAAATGAGTGCAGATTTGCAACAATGTGGGCAAGAGTAATTCATGAGAGAATTTTTATGTTTGGGTAGAGTATTGCTTTATGTAACGTGGCCTTGTTGATAAAAACACTTCAGAATAGGGGTCAATTCTCGATTATAACTAGTTGTTAGCATGCCTATTATTGTCATATTGGCTGTTTATTAGTATTTATGAAGCACATATTCTGAATCTCTGATCCTACAACTATCCTACTTACCATTAATATGCCACAAATTAAGAGTTCATTTGGGAAAAAGTCTTAGTTAATGGTTTGTTAATAGTGAGAATTGCCCCCTATCCTGAAGAGTGACCAGACACGGAAATGAAAGATTCAACTTTTTTAATGAAAATGTCTGCGTTTGGAAGAAGACCTCAATTACGTACATGACTAAACACAAACATCATGTGCTGTTATGACTTCCACATTAAACAACTGCAAAGTATTCTGATATCCATTGTTTGTTTTTAATATAAATAATTTCCTTTGTGTATACAACAACATGAGTCTAGATCAGACCAGGATGAGTCTTCTTTATCTGTTCCGGCACAGGCCGGTATTCACTCAGGTGAAGTAAAATGGGACGAAGACAAAGAGAGAAGAGGAACACAACAATGAGAATAAAAATGAAAGCAACTGTTTCAGAGTAAAGTGCTTTTAATGAAAACAACAGTTTTTAAATGTTAGGATGAAAATATAACGTTTCACTTACAATTATTCAGTCAACGATAAATTTTACTTCACAATTTTGAGGCAAGAGTACAATGATTTGAAACATTTTACATTTACATTACGAAAGAAAAGAGACAAGATATTTAGCGTTGAGGCACAAGGAGAAGGCGATGTTTATCTGAGCAGCTTGCCAAGTCCAAATGTATAAACTTGTAAATTTCACGATGGAGAATTGTAAATCTCTTCAATCAGTATTTGTTGGAACACAAAGATTCTACTCTCCAGGCTCTCAGTAAATCTGAATTGATACTCCAGAAGCTCGGCCCTTTCTCTCTCCATCTTCTGTTGTAGAATGAGTTCTTCAGCTTCTTCATACATTTCCTGAGTAAAGCATTCTCCTCCATTGGCTGCCACCATCTCATCTATCTTGTCGATTAATATTTTCACCTGAGATCGATTTGTCACGTCATTGTTGTCAAAAACAACATATCTACTCCCACAGCTCTGGATGACTCTACGGAGGTCTTCGTGACCATTTCTCACATAGTCTTGTATTGACTGACCCTTGAGCTGATCTCCATGAGTGAAGACCACTATCATGTACTTAGAAGCTTCTTTTCCAAAGAGCTCTTGAAGGGCTCGGACAGAATTTTTCTCCTCGGTTGTGAAACGGCCGATTTGTATCACAATCAGAAACGTGTGAGGACCTGGTGCTGACACCTGAATGCATCTCACGATTTCTCTTTTGATGTGATCTTTTGATAGGCTGGTGTCCAGAACTCCAGGGGTGTCTATCACATAAATGTCTCTTTGGTCGTAAACCTTTTCTTTTTTGCATTCACTGGTAATAGAGTTTGCAGAAGGGGCTGATTTAAACCTTTTTTTTCCAAGAATGGTGTTTCCAACTGCGCTTTTCCCAACTCCAGTTTTTCCAATCAGCACTATACGAAGCGGCGTTGCTACAATATCAAACACAACAGCACAATTTAAACATTTCACATTTTTAGTTTTACCTTAAAGCACTTTATTTCACAGAGTTAAGCCATGACATTTCAAATCTTATAAACCTTGAAAGCAATCATTCAACTTACTTTTATTCTTTGATAAAGGAATGTCCGCTGCATGAAACAAAGCAACATTTGTAGTTAAAGGAAGATGTACAAGTGAGTTGTAATAGATTCTTGTTTAAAAATAAATATGAACATTTTTACTGAATTACATTATTACTGAACAATGCCAAGCTTTAACTAGGTTATAGTAAAACCCCATGTGAAATCACCATGTTCTTCGGCTGAAGAAAAACAGCAAGGGAAAAGACGCCTCAGACACGAACACATCCTTCCTTCAATTCGTGTACCTGAACTGCTGCAGAATTTGTAGTTTCACTGCATTATTGTACCATCGTGTGTGTCATCCACGCCCCTGCTTTATTTTGGGGCAAATGTACAATACAACCTTTTACTTTCATTTGTAGCAACATACCTTACATATTTCTTCTCCCATTTTGAAACTGGAATTTCAACATTCAGGGCTAGCTTTCCCGAAACGTTCTCACCGCTATGTTGTACCGTAAGAGTTGCAGTGATATAATCTTAAGAACGAGGAAACCCAGCCCTGATCATAGTGTCTTATCTTTCCCTTCATGCCTTGAGGATGTTTTTCATTCTCTTTAAACACTCAGAAAAAAATCCACCAGATGACCAAAAGGTATACTTTTATACATAATGAGCAGATATTAGATCAAAGGTGCACATGCCTATTGGCATCCGTAAAGTTAAATTACACACTTTGAATATTTACAGTGAGTTAAATGACTGTGATTGCAAAGGGGGAAAAAAGTAACAAATAAATGAGTGTTTTTCACATTTGTTGTCATGATTCTGCCTCTTTTGATCATGCTTTTCTTAGTCTTGTGGCAGGATCATGACAGACAAGGCATTGTTTGATTTGGCTTGCCATGTGCTCTCTCTGGTGTCTCCTCATTGTTGATTGGTAATTACTTCACCTGTTCCCCTCTTGATTTGGTTCCCTATTTTATGCCCTGGTGTTTATATGTTTGTTGTGTTCTTGTTTATTCCCCATTG
Organism: Triplophysa dalaica; assembly: GCF_015846415.1. Lineage (NCBI taxonomy): Eukaryota > Metazoa > Chordata > Actinopteri > Cypriniformes > Nemacheilidae > Triplophysa > Triplophysa dalaica. Next base: position 19,413,468 of record NC_079563.1, on the reverse strand, counting down.
TGGGTTTTTGTTTGCAGTTAATAAAGTGTAAGTTATTTCACACCGCTGCCTGCAATTGAGTTCTTCCCTCCTCGTTCCTGACATTTCTATTGTGAGTAACTGAAAATCAATTTTAGAAATTTGCATAAAAAATACTCCTGTGAGAGCCGATGGCCTTGCGGGCATTGCTGTGACGTGTGGTTAAGCTTCAGGTGACAAGGTCTGCCTTTGGTTCTGGTTTGGAAGTTTAAGGGCTTATTTGCTGATAACTTATTTGCTGTTTTGTATCCTTGCTTTTGATGAGCGTCGAGTGGGAGTGGAAGCACAGATTATGTATAATATTTTACAGCAATATTTCAATTACATTTCCAATCTCACCCATCACAATTTAGATTAACAGCAATAACATTTTATTATTTAACCTTTTAAAACGAAATGATCTTTAAATAAAATAATGCAAGATGTTATTGTTAAAATGTATGTATTAATATTGAATACTGTATACTTTGAGTTAGGTTTATTAAAACATCTCCAAATATAAAGTTAAAGTTTCCAACACTTAAAGGAAGTTAATAGTGAAGTATTATAACTGTAGAACAAATGCATATTTGCACTCTTGTCCACTTCTTATGCAATATTTGATGCGTTTGGTCAAGGATAGTTGTGTCCTAATGGTCAGAGAGCCAGATTTAAAACTCAAAGGTTACAAGTTCTAATCTAATCTAATTCTAATTTAAAAGGGATATATTACATGAGATGTTGCAAGTGAAACTGAAGGCCTAACGTTTCATTCTGTCTCAGCAGACCTTCATCCTCTTATGCAAATTAATTATCATACAGTATATAGTTATTGTGTACTGAAGTGTTAAACAGTACTTTTTTTCTGTCAACTGAAGCAGTTTCTACAAGTCTCCATTAATATGAGGACATCAGCAACTGTTCAAAATAAAGCAGATTCAATCCATGGTCAGTTTTCACGAAACCAAATAAAAGTATTTTTTTAAAGGAACAAATTAGAGGTTCAACAAACAGCCTACACAGCAATACAGCAATACAATTAAATACATGTAAAATAACCTGGTAGAAAACTATACACATGGTAAAATAATGGTTACAAACATCTCAAAAAATCTAACAGAGATATCCATATATACAGTATACATATATATTTTAAATGTCCAAGTAGAAAATAGCAGCTTACATTTATCTAAACTATATTTATATTTAATAGTTTATAGTTTTAGAAACCGATGAATTCAATTACACAATATTTATGATTTTTTAACTAAGCACTCCAGATTGAAATCTTTTGAGAAACCCCCCTGATTTAAAACGTTGTTTTACAGTGAAAACCTTAAAGCTTCTTAAGTTCTCCATAGTGACTCGTAGAATCTGTGATCCATTGATCGTGGGTGCTTCTCAATTCTAATTTGTGAATCCTCGTTTCCTTTCCTCGTATCGAGTCCTTGCATCTTAGCTCCGCCCCTTCAGGATGCGAGTGAAGGGAACAAGGATAAGAAGCAATGACTGAGGGATTAAAAGAAGTGAAATGACATATCCTCGCTCCCTTTAGCGTCACTTCAAAGCGTCGTCAATTAATGATTACTGTACACATTACACATTGAAAATATAAAGAATAAAGTTAAATACATACTTTAGGCAGATTTAATATATCCGCTACAATGAAATAAATTGCAAACATACTAAAAAATGGTCACAAATGTGTGTCAAATATATGTTTTACATAAATATTAATAAATATAATAACTATATGAATATTAACTATATCGTTTGAAATAGGTATATGTTTACAAAAAAGCATATTTTTATCTCATCCTCTCAGTGCAATAAGGGCATTGAGATGTGCTTAAAGATGGCTGTGCTCGATCAATTTCAAGGATGGAGGATGAAGGAGCGAGGAATGAGGAGGCATATTGAGATGCACCCAATGTCTTCATGATGTTCCTGTGAGCGAGCGATAACTCTGGGTATCATTTGAGAGGTTGATTAAACTTTCCCTTCAAACGTGTTCTGGAACCAACAAACCTCGAGTAAGCAAGGTTTGGTTCATCAGTTTAGGGTTTAGCTGACGGTAAATTAACCTGCTTTCTGGAATACCCTCCTGATCCCATCCCAAACCCCCAAATATAGATCAAAACAACACAAGTCCTCATCTGCCGCCAATGTTTATTGTTTCATTGACATTTATATTTGCTTTATATTAGGGATGCACCGTTCGGGCTGATAATAAGCTCATGTACTACTCATAGTCGTAAAAATACACTAATACCAAAGACTGGTACCTCATGTGACATAACTGACAGAACTGACTGAAATTTATGCTTTGAAAGTTTGAGCTGGTGTTGTGTGTTATTATGCAGCTGGACAATTCTGTGAAAATGTCAACCTCACTACAAAAAAAGTTTTTACCAGCGGTTTTTACTCTGGTAACAGCACAGATTTTAACATTTGACTCTCTTCAAATTTGAAAAGCATTCGTTTTATTTTTAGTGCATGATTCTTCATAGTCAGGTAAGAGCCATATTCAGGATTGTCACATCCATAACACTATATATTCCTCATAAATGGACACATGAAAATGAATATAAAGTAACTATTTGATATTCTATAAAGAGGCATCACTTCTCCATTCATTGGGTATTATTGCTTCAGGATTGTGCATTTTATTCAGAAGTATATCGTCTCCCAAAAACCTTGTCCTTTTTTTGTCACATCCATAACACATGTTCTCATTTACATGTATGCATTTGGCAGACGCTTTTATTGAAAGCGACTTACATTGCTTTATCCTATACATTTTACATAGGTATTTGCAATCCCCTGGGATCAAACCCACAACCTTGCGTTGTTAACACAATGCTCTTACCACTGAGCTACAGGAAAGCGTTTAGTTCCCTTTTTTTGAATATCATTTTTTTCATAGACTGACATTTATTTAATGTTTAGACTCTATCAAAATGGATTCAGTAAAATATAAAGAGTTACAAATTTATTCTCTGAGCATTTTTATGTCACGTCCATAACGCAAAATGTCAAGTGCTGGAATTGCCAAGCAATTCTTTTTTTGTTAGTCTCAATGGTTTGTGCTTGAAAAATTGCACTGGTGCTAAATGTGTGCGCACTAAATACAGGGCTAACGGCACTGACACGTTGCAACACAATCTAGTGGGAATTTGTAACTATTTTACCAGGTGGCTCATTCGTGTTCATTTAACTTCAAATTACTAGTCGTGTAAGGGAGATTTAAAACTTACAATTAGTTTTAAAATGTTGGTAAACAAGAAAGACGTAACGACCGAAACAAATGACACAGTCAAGATGGTTGTGTACAGTGTTCACTGTAATAAAAAAAATGAGACCGAAATTGAACTCGAGAGAAATTCAGAGAGAGAAACAGGAAGACGACAAAGATGATTGTCATTTACAAGTAGGCTAGATGTAGCTGATAGTAATGAGATCATGGATGCACAACTCTTTGAAGTCAAATGCTTTTAATTGAAAGTAACTCTCTAAACAATATTACAATTAAAATAAGAAGTTTCACCTACATTTATTTATTGAGCAGTTTAAATGATTCAGCATGTGACTTAGAAATGATGAAACATCACAAGCAATTGATGTGAACTTCAGTACACAATGCAGAGTTTAGAGTAAAATCATGTGTGACCAAGACGTACTTTGTACACAACTGACAGAGATTAACCGGACTTTAACTATTGCTATTAATGACAGGCAATGACAATGGTTTTGATATTTTACCACATAGTATTTTGGTATTGAAGTAAAATATATATTTCAATCAAACAATGACAATTAAAGTGAAATGCAACTCTTAAATTAAAGAGAACAAATATTTTATTCCCCATATTTCCATTTCAAAGTTTATGCTAGACTACGTTGGCCCTCAAGTGAGAAAATTTGGGAATCGCTGCCATATGACATTTACTAAAAGTTACCCAAGCACATCCTATCATATTTTCTTTATAACTCAACTCAACTTTATTTACATAGCGCTTTTTACAATTTTCATTGTTAACCAAAGACATTGACCCCAAAACAGTCACAGTTCCTCATGGATATGGATCTGGGACCCTATTCTTAAAGCTTCTAAGGATCCTCTCAGAAAGCTCTTAATTTAGATTCAAATCTTCCATGTAGGAGTCTTAGCTTAAAAAGCAATTGAGGACCAATCTGAGAGCAACATTGAGTGAAGAAAAGACAAAAACTTTGATCTTAATGAGGAGGCGGGGCTGAGCTCGTTGCCTTGTACTACACAGTCTTTTGGGTTGCCCGAGAATAAATATTTTTTTTATAAGGATGGGTCTTAAAGGTGTGATTTTTCCCGTTTTACCGCACATTGTGTGTATGTACTGTATATTTACATTTATGTATACGCTATCATCCAAAGGCAACTAACATTGCTTTGTTTTACACATTTGTTTCTGACTATATTTAATCGCCTGGGATTGAACCCATGACCTTGGCATTGCTAGTGCCATCATGTGATCACTTTACATACAGAATATTAAGACCGAAGCAAATCATCTCTGCTGCCTAGTTTACATTTTGTCCAGTTACCGAATATGTTAATGTACTGTTGAGATTACTTCTATTTCTGGAGTTATGTCGAGATCTCTAATGCCTCGTTTCCACTGAGCAGTACCGTTGGGTACAGTACAGTATGGTCGATTCGTTACGGGTAAACATTATCAGGCTTTGTGTTTCCACTGACATCAGGTAGGTTGGGTGTATGCCGGAAGATAGCGATCGACGTCATTCTCACGCAATTAAGCAATCTTTGAACGAAAAATGGCGCTTCCTGTGTTGTCGTTTCCCCAAAGAGTATACTGTAGATACTCCGAGGCGCCACTCTGGTGCTTTTTTGAGAGAAAACAGCGCGGCTGCCATTTTGAGGCGAAAATGCTTGATGTGTGACAAGGTATCTAGCGAGCCAAGGCTTTTGTTGTCATGTTTTATCATCATTCAGGTTGAATTTCAGCTATAACGTTTTATTTTTTAAACAAAGCAGCTGATATTGCCATCGCCACAGCAGAAAGCAGAGTCGCTTGCACTCCAAAATGGTGGAAATGCAGGGCGCAGGTGTTGCAATTTCTCTGCTGCTAAAGAAACTCTAAAGCCTCTTAAAAGTCCTCCTCGATACTCCTAAAATTTTAGACCATAAGAGCTCTTTTAAGGGTTAAGGAGCTTTATGAATAACTTTTTCCTTTACAAGGATCTTTTCTGTCATTTTAAGGGGGAACACCTACGATTCAAAGAAATTTCTTAGAATTTTGTCACTAGGAGCAACTCATTGAAGTAAGATTTTTCATGAATGCTTTTTCCACATGATGAATTTTAAATGTAAAAAAAAAGATCATGACATCTGACCATCAAATGCCGAATTATAGTACATTTCCCCAAGCAATATTTTTTGGAAAAGAGCCATTTTTTTATCAAGGTCATCAAGGAAGCTAAATTCATACTCCAGAAGCTCTGCTATTTCTCTCACATGATTCTTTTGTTGAATGAGTTCTTCAGCTTCTTCATACATTTCCTGAGTAAAGCATTCTCCTCCATTGGCTGCCACCATCTCATCTATCTTGTCGATTAATATTTTCACCTGAGATCGATTTCTGATGTTAGTGTTGTCAAAAACAACATATCTACTCCCACAGCTCTGGATGACTCTACGGAGGTCTTCATGACCACTTCTCACATAGTCTTGTATTGACTGACCTCTGAGCTGATCTCCATGAGTGAAGACCAGTATCATGTACTTAGAAGCTTCTTCTCCAAAGAGCTCTTGAAGGGCTCGGACAGAATTTTTCTCCTCGGTTGTGAAACGGCCGATTTGTATCACCAGCAAAAACGTGTGAGGACCTGGTGCTGACACCTGAATGCATCTCACGATTTCTCTTTTGATGTGATCTTTTGATAGGCTGGTATCCAAAACTCCAGGGGTGTCTATCACATAAATGTCTCTTTTGTCGTAAACCTTTTCTTTTTTGCATTCACTGGTAATAGAGTTTGCAGAAGGGGCTGATTTAAACATTTCTTTTCCAAGAATGGTGTTTCCAACTGCGCTTTTCCCAACTCCAGTTTTTCCAATCATAACAATGCGGAGTGGCGTTTCTACAATATCAAACACAACACCATTTGACATTTTTTTATAAAAAAATAATTTGAAAAATTAGATTTTTTTGTTTATTTGAAATTTTTTTACTTTTTAGTTGAAAAATTAGTATTTTTTAGTTGAAAAATTAGTATTTTTAACATACTGTATAAAAATCATGTATTATTATTTTTTTATTTTTTGAATGTAAAAGTGAATTAAGCGATGAGATTGTGGTTGATCAGAGAGCGTGAAAGCAATCATTTAACTTACTTCTACTTGATAAAGAAATTTCCGCTGTAAGAAACAAAGCAAAATTTGAAAATGAAAGTTTACGAGTGAATCAAACAAAACGTTTATTTCATAAATAAATATGAACAAAATCATTTTTTCTGAATTACAGAATTACTGAACAAAACCGAGCTTTAACCAGGTTATTGCAAGTGTGTCTACACTATAAACAGCAGAATTTAAATTGAAATATTCAGAAGTAAATCATAATATTATTAACAGATTTTCTCAACAGAAACTTCATAGACAATAAATCATCTTAGCATTTGTCTTTGCTAAAGACACACACAAACACAAAAACACACACAAAGACACACTGAATTTAGGGATTTCAACATATTTTCTGCAACAACTGTTTTAGTTTAAAACCTTAAAAGCAGTCAGTTAACTCACTTTGTTCCATTGCTGAAGAATTGCAGCAGGGAAACAGACACTTTAGACACTTCGACATGCTGTCTTCCCCAACACGTCACCTCAACTGTATTATTCCATCTAGATGACTGCGCTATTCAACAAGCGTTCGTGTGTGCGCGCGTGTGTGTGTGTGTATAATCCACACCCCTGCAATATTTACTGCATGTGTGCTAAACTGGCTTTTACTTTCACTTGAGCACAAAGGCAGACAAATAATATCAGAAGTGTTGTAACATCAATCTATCTTGTAATCTCTCACTGAAACTTATACTGGAGTGATCTATAATATTTTCTTCACAATTAAATTACAATTAAAGATGTTGAACATTCTTAAACAAGACTATCAAATGCATTCCTTTCACAATTGTCCTTTTGATGTGTTCTCTTAATCTGTTATAACACTGCAACATGGTAAAAAACGAATTAGTTATTAAAAAGTTTACAAATTATCCCATGTATCAAACTACACACAACTAGAGATTTATAAACTGTTGGGGTAATCACACGTGTTGTGTTGGGTTAAGTTTTTTGTTTGAGTTGATTGTATAATTGAGTTTAGTTTAAATATATGACAAGACATTGAAACAGAAAAAGCTTAATACACACATAGAACTGAGGAGGAGCAATAATGCTTTTCAGCAAGAGTCTGCTTCTAAGACCGAATCAAATTGTCATGATTCCGCTATCATGTCATGTTTATTCTTGTTTTTGCAGCGGAGTCATGGCATAGCCTTTGGGGTTTTGAGTGAGAAGGACATATTGGCTGGCCATGTGCTTTCTCATGTCTCGTCTGTGTTTCCCGCCATCTTGTTTCCTTGTTAACTTTCCCTGAGTGTTTAATCCCTGTCACCTGGTCCCTATTAATTATCCTTTGTCTGTTTCCCCTTTAAATAGTCCTCATGTTTCATTATCCTGTGCTTGTTCGTTTTGTACTGTGCCTCAGTCTTGTCGTTCCTTTCCTGTAAAACAGTATTTGGACCTTACATTGTCTGTTTTAGTGTGACGTTGTGTCGAGCTTTGTTTTAGTTGTCATTATAGTATTATTTAGCCCTGTCCTTGTTTCCCCCTCGTGGGTGTTTGTTTTGATTCTGTTTGTGTCCGTCAATAAACCCGATTAAAACCCCTCCATCCATACCTGCCTGCACTTGGGTTCTTCCACCCTGCAATTCATAACACAAACGTTTACAAAGTACTGAACGTCTTTTTTGAGTCACCTTACCTTAAACTTAAGTCAGCCAAATGTCAGCAGATCTATATAAGTTTTATGATGGCGTCATGATGCTTTCGTGTGATAGTTTCTTATTGCTTTCAGCGCTATCGGGAAACAGTGCAGAATGATGTTTTAGGACTGTCTATTAAAGAGACAGTGATTCGTTTTAAAGATGTTTTTATCCGAAGCAATCTGATGTGTTTTTTATTAGTTACGGTTTATCACTTTGTGTTGCCTGGCATTTACCACATATTCCATTTTATATTCTTGATACACTAACAAGTCACTTATTAACGCTGACACACCATAGACAAAGTACAGATTCACAAGGAAGTTTTTTTATTATGTTGTCGTCTTTTATTGTGTTAGTTAGCTGTATGTTTTGCAGTTTGACTGCTTTTAATTAGGATGCAAAATAAACATACATGATTTTTGACAAAAGGATCTCATTTTGGATCCAGGTCACAGTAATACACTGCAACAGAACTGTATTGTTTAGTGCCACAGGTTTAAGATGAAATTAATTAAATTGAGTTAAATTATAAAAATGAACTGTGGGGAAAAAGATGCTTTGTACTTGAGCTGTTGTTGCTAACAATAACTGTAATGAGGAAATAAAGATTAAGCTTATCTTTTATGTATCTCATATTAAAGTCCGGGTGATAGTTTCTTTATAATTTAGATTGAAATCTCAAGGATCAGGTCAATTCAAATCAACGCTTGTGTGCCAATGTCCGCTTCAAATATTTATTGAGATATTCTGCTTTTGTCTAGGAACGTTGTTCGTACGTTAGTTTCCAGACCTGATTATTACATTTAATGGCAAAGAATGTTTTAACACACCATTATTGAACACTTCGAAAACCACCATGAGAGAATAAATCTCATCTTAAGTGAAAAAGGGTGCGAATAAAAAAGCTGTTATGATTGAACATTTCTCATATTTTTACCTTCAGTCATTACTAAAGTGTGTGAAGTGGTGGTCCAATAAGCATGAAGATTATTATGTTGATTTTCCTTGTGCGAACATCTGTTATTGCCAATAAAATAAATAAATAAAATAACAAGATTAACAAAAGAAGAGTTTTTCTTGCCTGCTGTTTTATATTGAAAATGGACAAATCCAGTGGAGGATCCATTGAACCTACACTCTATAAAGGGATTTGTTGTCTCAACAACCATGTTGTATTACGTTAAGCAGCTTCTACTAAAGAAATACAAATTTATGACATTTTCTGCTTAACTTAAAATACTTTGTTCATGCAACTCCAAAATATAAATGACAAGAAAATCGCAGGAATATGCATAAAGTAAATAGAAAATTTGTAGAAGTGCAAACTACAGTTAAAATTAAGTAAACATAACATACATTTCCGGAGTAATGAATCTAATATAACCAGTATAAATGCTGTGAGGAATACCCAGAAGCCCTTGTGCCTGAACAATTTGATTATTCATGCTTTTTTCAAATAATAAGTACTTTTGGGGCATTTATATAACTGTTAATAAGGTGTATTAAGAGATTTAAGTTGTATTTAGTAATATTGATGTTGTTTTGTTTTGTAGGTGATCTGTGTTTGCTTTGGTAAGCGTATACCTTGCTAAATCTTATTGCTGCCTCAGTTTCATGAAGACGCACATCAATGCAGTATGTTGTGTGCTTCTGTTTAGAATCATTCAATGACTGACATCAAAGCAGTCATCAATTACTTAAATACTATTTGTTATAATAATATACTTCACTATGCTATATGAACATGAGAATAAATTGATTAAAGATTTAAGTACAGCCTACATGAGCACTGCAAGTTGATTGAATTCGTGCTACATCATTTATTAAGTAAACGTCAAGTGAACTCGTGCAATTGTGTAAACGCAAAAACAAAGATTTTCTTGCTATTTTGACTTAAAATCTCTTCAAGTTGAATTTACTTAAAAACCATGATGCCAAAATGGTGCACGTATATTTTGAGTCAACACACAATGTTTTACCGTGTAGCAACAATGAAGACAAACAGAGCAGTAATCATTTGACCAAGCCCATTTTCTCCTGCACTTAAGACACATTGATTTTCACTTTCATTACTCAGGATCTGTCCTGTCCAAAGGGCTGGAGAAACGTGAAATCTATTTTTGTGTGATCTTCAATCATTTGTGAAACTGGAATTCAACATGTCACAACGTAAGTGTTATGTGATTTTATGTTTTTTCTTTCTTTGCTTAGTTTAGATTACACAATGGATTCCAATATAAAGTTGTTGTAACCGTAAAAACATACTAATACCGCATTGTCATGTTTGTCAGACGTAAACTGTTAGCATCACAAGTGAATTAATTACATTTTTGGTATAGGGAAGGACGTAAAAGTCCAGCCAGCTCATATAGACATCAGTCTGGTGCTGCTGGGATTGAAAAACAACAAATGTATGATAGGAAACGCAATTCTTCAGGAAAATTGGTTTGGTGCTGTAAAAGAAAGGCACAGAAAGGTAAAACAAGTAGAAGATCGGTCGATCTGTGTTATCAACACTCCAGATAATCTCTGCTGTCCGATCCCATCATATCCAGAGCCACGTGTGTTTCTCCTGGTGCTAGAAGATAACAAGATCTCGCAAGAAGAAATGAAGACACTCGACTACCTGAAAGAGAGATTTGGAGAGAAAATGGTTGACAATACAATCGTTGTACTGGTCAGAGGTGAAGAGGAACATTCTGAAGAGCCATATGAGCGAGCGGATGAGAGACTGAAAAAAGTTCTGGACGAGTGTGGAAAGAGAATTTGTGTTTATAAGAAGAATCAAGACATGAAAGAATCTGAGCTGGTGAAAGAGTTAATGGAGATGTGGGACAAAAGGGAACCAAACTCTGCATCTGAAGAGCAGTAAGACATGTTAAACGCACACATACACAACTTTATATCAGCAGACGTGTAACTGTGTTGTGAAATTGACGAACACAAGACTTTGACCTCTAGTGTTTTCTCTTTTGTAAAACTAAACCTGTCATTTAATTCCTGTAGCGTGTACGAGGACGTTGATGACCTTGGACTAATGAAGATGAAGAAGAGAGATGAGAGCAACGGTATTTGTGATACAGTTTGTCCTTAATATATTATATAGCTAATATGCAATTAAATTAAATATTTTGTTCAAATAACAAGAATCGTCTGCAATATATTTAACTGACGCTAGCTGCTGTATGTGCGTGCGAGAGAGAGAGAGAGAGAGAGAGAGAGAGAGAGAATACTTGACCGCAAAATGCGAAAAAAGAATAAAACTGACCTTCTCTCTTTCTCTCAACAGTTGTTGTTCTTGCTTTTGTTGAAACTAGTAACTTGTATTAGCGCCTTATGCTCCTGTATGACATATCGCTTTATTGCTCCTCTGTAGAACTCTCTGTAAGTCGCTTTGGATAAGAGGACTAAATGTACACATAATGTCATTTATGTTATTAGAATACATATTTATATTTAATTTGTCCAAAAACCTGTCAAAATGGTTTACTGAATCCGGCTTCCATGTGTTATTAGTTTTGAGTGGTTGTTATCTGGGAATAATGAGCCTGCAAATGTCGACCGGCCAATCAGAATCAAGCATTCCAACGAGCCGTGTATTAAAATAATATAAAGCAGAAGGTTTTATGCAGTTAACATTATTTGATTCCTCACAGGAAGTGACATCACATTGGTGTTGCTGGGAAAGAACAACGACGACAAGTGTCTGATAGGAAACATCATTCTTGGGGAAAAGCAATTCAAGTCAGATAGTGCCGCCCTCGAGACCAATATGGGAGAAGTTGCAGATCAGAGCGTCTTGATTATCAAAACTCCAGACTCGTTCGACTCAGATGCAAAATCACACATGATTAAGGAGATGAAGCCGTCATACACGGGTCCTCGTGCATTCCTTTTTCTACTAGAAGAAGACGAGGTGTCTCCAGAAGAAATGACAATGATAAATCAACTAAAGAAGAGGTTTGGAGATGAAATGGTTAAAACAACAATTGTGTTTGTTAACAGTGAAAAACTCTCTTCACATTCGCTGGACAAATTTAAAGTGAACTTCACTAAAGATCTTCTAGAGGAATGTGGAAACCGTGTTTGCAAATACAACAGACATGTAAGACATTATAAATTAGTTAAAGAACTGATGAAATACACAACGGAAATCTTCCAAAGGGAGCAGGCTTCAAAACATGCTGGAGAAAGGTGAGAGGTCTGTAGTTATGACTAGGTACGATGTTAATATGGATGTATAAACAATCAATGTTTTTGTGTGTAGTAGGACAAATGAAATCATGTCACCTCCAAATACTCCACTGGGGCCAATTCCACCGCCAAAAACATCAGGTAATAAGTTTGTTTTTAAAGTTTCATCAAAAGATGTTACATTCAGTCATCATGATTTCTGAGAATATTCTGCTAATCAGTTTTTAAGGAGCGTCCACTGGCAGCTATGACCATTGTGTTGCTAGGACAGACAGGAAGTGGGAAGAGCGCTACTGGAAACACCATCCTGGGAGAGCGACGTTTTGAATCTCACGCCAGTTCTGTGCCGGTAACACAGGTGTGCCAGAAAGAAGAAGTAACAGTCTGTGGAGAAAAGATCAGAGTCGTGGACACCCCAGATTTCTTTAGTGAAGATCTTAAAAACCAAGAGGAACAGCTGAGATCATGTAAAGATCTCATTCAGCACGGGCCTGTTGTGTATTTACTGGTGATGGAGCTCGGCCGTTTCACAGATGGAGAGAGAGAGGTTCTGCCACGCTTGAAGAAAGAGTTTGGTGAGGACATGACCACAAAAACTGTGATTCTCTTCACCAATAAAGAGAAACTGAAAGGCAAGACTTTGACAGATTACATCAATGAAACCGATGAAGAACTTCAGAAAATTATTCAAACATGTCACTCAAGATGTTGTGCATTTAAAAACAACAAGAAAAGCAGTCATCAGGTGAAGGAGCTCATGGACGTCATTTTCAGTAGACAGACCGAAAGAAACATGCCGATAGAGAAATCCTCACTGCCTAAGAAACAAATCAACCCCTTATCAAGTTTAAAGATGGCAAATATTGCAAAATTTCGTAAATAAGACAATAACTGTGTGGATCTCTGTCTAGCAAAGATGTCTAATTGTTGAATCCTTTTCTTATTTCATATATATATGTATTTGAAATGTGTATTTACAGTGAATGATGATGTTGCCATTAATTTAAGACTGGAATGAAATGCAAAGAACCTGTACACAAGTAGATTTTACAAATGATGTGACTGTCTAAATAAAAATATCCGTGGTTTAAAAAGTATGGCACTTTTTCATAACTTACAACACAAGGTATCGTCATCAGCACAGGACATATGGCAAAAATATTTGGAAATACTAATGTCTTCTAGTTCTAATACACAAATACACTGACTAAAATTATAAACTAAACACTTTTGTTTTTCCCCCCATTTTTCATGAGCTGAACTTGTTCTATGTACACATTAGGCTTATTTTTCTTAAATATTGCTCACAAGTCTGTCTGAATCTGTGTTAGTGAGCGCTTCACCTATGCCGAGATAATCCAGTCACCTCACAGGTGTGACATATCAAGATGCTGATTAGACGAAATGATTATTGCACAGGTGTGGTTTAGGCTGGCCACAATAAAAGGCCGCTCTAAAATGTGCAATTTTACTGTATTAGGGGGCCGGATGACCAGTCAATATCTGGTGTGACCACCATTTGCCTCATGCAGTCCAACACGTCTCCTTCACATAGAGTTGATGAGGTTGATGATTGTGGCCTGTGGAATGTTGGTCAGTGGAACACAGTGACTAACACAGATTTAGACAGATTTTTTTTTTTTAAATAGGCCTTTTGTGCACATAGAAAAAGGCTTGAGATCTTTGAGTTCAGCTCATGAAAAAGTTTTGAGTTTATAATTTTGGTCAGTGTGTGTATGGATATCTTTGAGATTTTTGATCAACATCATTACAGATGCTTATTGCCAGACATGCCTGAGCACGTCCGCCCTTGTCTGTTCTCTAGAGCAAAACCGTCATGACCGTCATGCCACAAGAGTCTCCAGCCGTCGTGGGCATCAGTCCAGAGCTTACAGTCATCGTAATTCCTGGTCCTGAAGGATCTCATTCCTGAGGTCCTGTCACCAGAGTCTGCTCTGTCAGTTGTGGCTGCAGCCTTGCGGTGTGTCTGGGCTGTGCACTGCTCTTCCTCTCCGGAGGCTGCCGGCAAATGAGCATTCACGCCCAGGCTTCCAGCTCTGCCTGCACCTCCATGTGTTCCAGCCTTACCTGCCACATCCGAGGCTTCCAGCTCTTCCTCTTCTCCACACCCCCTGTCCCGCCTCCGATCCATTACCCTAATGATTTTTTTTTGCTTTTGTATTTTGGTTTGTGTTTTTGGGGGTCAGGAGGCGCCATTAAAGGGGGTATGTAACGTTGGTTTTGGTTTGTCTTTTTGTTTCATGGTTATTGTAGTTCTTCCATGTCGTCTTGTTATCCTTGATTCTCTTGCCTGACGTGTTTTGTTCTGATGGGTTTATTGTTTCATTGTCATCAGGATTGCCTTGTTAGAGGCTGGACTAGAAATGATTGATGTGGTGTCTATTTCAGAGGTTCATACAAAACATTTGGTTCAATTGAAAAAAATGTAGTTAATAGATAACATTTAGTTGGAGAGGTCTTACATTTTAACAGTGCGTTTTCTGTGGCCCCTCAAAGTGATCTTTATCAAAGCCATTATATGATTATGAATAGACAAGAATATGGCTTACACAAATTGTTTTAAGTAGATAAGTAAATAAATCCAAAGAAAGATTCACTGAACATCCAATAAAATCTTTAATAAAGATAAACAGTTGTTAGCACACTACAAGTGACTTTACGTGTTTGACGAGATATGGCCAAGCCCACTTTCTCCTGCACTTAAGATAATGTGATTTTCACTTTCATTTACTTGCCATCTGTCCTGTCTACAGTGCTGGAGAAACCTGGAAGGATTTTTTTCATGTTCATTAATTATTTGAGAAACTGGAACTCAACATGTCACAATGTAAGTTTTATGTTATTCTATTTTTTACTCTTTCAGTTTACTTGTATATTACAGAAACATTTGCATTTTGCAAAGATAAATTCTTTCAGAACCAATTTTCTCTCTCGTTCTCTCTCGCTCTCTCTTGCTCTCGCTCTCATTCTGCTCTCTCTCTCTCTCTCTCTCTCGCTCTCGCTCGTTCTCTCTCGTTCTCTCTCGTTCTCTCTCGTTCTCTCTCGTTCTCTCTCCTTCTCTCTCCTTCTCTCTCTCTCTCATTCTCTCTCTCTCATTCTCTCTCTCTCTCTCTCTCATTCTCTTTCTCTCTCTCTCTCTCTCTCTCTCATTCTCTTTCTCTCTCTCTCTCTCTCTCTCTCATTCTCTCTCTCTCTCTCTCTCTCTCATTCTCTTTCTCTCTCTCTCATTCTCTCTCTCTCTCTCTCTCTCTCTCTCTCTCTCTCTATCTCTCTCTCTATTTCTCTCTCTCGCGTGCACGAACACAGAGTCAATGGAGATTCTTTGTCAGTTCAGATATATTTTTGTCAAGTTCTGTTTCAATCGGTAAATTGTTCTTTTGATCTTTGTTCCAGTGGAGGGTGCAAAGGTGCAGCAGTCTCATAAACCCATCACTACGGTGCTGCTGGGAACAAACAGCAGTAACAAGTGTCTGATTGGTAACGCTATCCTCCGGCAACACTGCTTTCTTGCTGGACCACAAATGATTAAATCATTAGATAACACATCCGTCCGTATTATCAACACTCCAGATAATCTCTCAGAACAAGAAGCTACCAGTAAAGAAGAGCTGAACCCATCATATCCAGGTCCACGTTTATTTCTCCTGGTGCTAGAAGATAACAAGATCTCACAAGAAGAAATGAAGATACTCGACTACCTGAAAGAGAGATTTGGAAAGAACATTTTGGAAAACATAATCATTGTGAAGGTTAGCGGCGAAGAGGAAAGTTCTGAAGGTTCTGACACAAAGGTTCTGAATGAGTGTGGGGGGAAAATTTCTGTTTGTAAGAATCAAGACGTAAAAGAATCTGATCTGATGGAGCAACTGATTGAGAAATGGGACAAAATACAGAAGCGGCTTCGTAAAGCAAGCATCTGTGTAGAACAGTAAGACACACACACAACTCTAGACAAGACACTTCACTGTGTTGTAAACTTGAAATGTTACCTGAAATCTCGTTCTGTCTTTTGTTAACATGTAATGTCATTTTATTCTATTAGCACATATGAGGATCTTGATGCCATTAAGCAGAAAGAGTCGACAGATAAAGGTACATTTTATAGATGATTCCCTTCCTCTGTCTACAGAATGTGACATCAGCAGCATGTTGATCATTCTTTCTTAAGAGCTAGTTAGGTTAGCATACTGAAGCTTACATGACCTCAACACTCACCTTGTTATACAACATTCTAGATGACATTAACCAATTCAAGTTCAGGTATATTCACAAAAGGGATAAAAAAATGTTTTCCATGCAACCACACAGGTGTGTTTTCTTTGGGCTAATAGTGTTTTGAATTAAAAGAATGTAAAATATAAAGTTCTTCTTGGCTTTTCCTTGAGCTGCATTTTATGTGTCACTTTTATCAACATTGCTCCATTCTAACCTCATTGGTAATGGGAACCATCTGGGCTGCTAACACAAAGACTGCTGGTTTAATCCCAAACCAGGTCACCTGTGAACTGAAGTAAATTAATATGTTGTTTAAATGACAGTTATTGTAACTATGTCCTGCTGTATATTACATGGACTCTATTTTAATTACAAATAGATATACAATTGAAACTACTAACTTGCAGTACACATCCGCAAGGAATAGAGTGCTTGTAGATTATTTTTGATAACAAGCAAAAGAAACCAAGAAGAACAGTTTCTTGGTTTAACTCGTCTCTCAAATATTTTGAATTTAAACTGTTATTTAAACTACAGGACCAACTCGACAAATTGTTTTAAAAAAAAAATGCACTTAAAACAAATTCAACAAACCGTTTATTTAAAGGTATAGTGGTTGATTTGGAAAGGTGCTAATTTAAACCTGCTAGCAGTGAAATTATATTCCCACCCTCTATGCAGTCCAAAGCCACGCCTCCTCCAAACACATGAATGTATTCTTTTAATCCATGTTACGAATTACAAACTAGATCCATTTAATTCTTCTCAAAGCATGTAAATACCAAACCAAAGGAAAGAGAGCAACCCCGGTCTCGTCTTTCAGACACTTTGCCTGCCGGAGAGGTCTCCATTATGTGAAAACTGAACCTATGTTAATTCGAGTTTTCATCTTTCATGATCCAGACGTTTTTTCGTCAAGGTTTATCAAAAACTGACTTACGTTTTGTAGATCCACTAGATCCGCAGGAAAGTTTGATTGTTGCTGATTATCCGCCATTCTCCCTACATTGATGTCTGCGTGAACAGGGTGCGCAGTGGTATGCAAAATACGTTGAATGAAAATGTACACATGACCAGTCACAGTGTTCGGCCAGAACCTTGTGATTGGGCGAACGTCTTTTGGTTCTAAGCCCTTCAGCGGCAATATACAAGTATAAAAATATGATTTGACCGCTAAACTTTTTGATTCCTATCAGGATGTAGAGACATTCCCAACCATCATGACAAAAAAAATTCTGGACAGGATCCCCTATCCTGCCTTTAATACAATTTTTAAACCTAAACTCTTAGCATCACAAGTGAATTATTTCTATTTTTGGATAGGGGAGGACGCAAATGTCCAGCAGCCTCATAAAGACATTAGTCTGGTTTTGCTGGGATTGAACAAGAACAAATGTATGATCGGCAACGCAATTCTTCAAGAAGATTGGTTTGGTGCTGCAAGAGAAAAGCCCCAGAAGGTGAAACAAGTAGAAGATCGGTCGATCTGTGTTATCAACACTCCAGATAATCTCTGCTGGCCGATCCCTGCAAAACCAGATGAGCTGAACCCATCATATACAGAAGAGCTGAACCCATCATATCCAGAGCCACGCGTGTTTCTCCTGGTGCTAGAAGATAACAAGATCTCACAAGAAGAAATGAAGATACTCAACTTCCTGAAAAAGAGATTTGGAGTGAAAATGGTTGACAATACAATCGTTGTACTGGTCAGAGGTGAAGAGGAACATTCTGAAGAGCCATATGAGCGAGCGGATGAGAGACTGAAAAAAGTTCTGGACGAGTGTGGAAAGAGAATTTGTGTTTATAAGAAGAATCAAGACATGAAAGAATCAGAGCTGGTGAAAGAGTTAATGGAGATGTGGGACAAAAGGGAACCAAACTCTGCATCTGAAGAGCAGTAAGACATGTTAAACGCACACATACACAACTTTATATCAGCAGACGTGTAACTGTGTTGTGAAATTGACGAACACAAGACTTTGACCTCTAGTGTTTTCTCTTTTGTAAAACTAACCTGTCATTTAATTCCTGTAGCGTGTACGAGGACGTTGATGACCTTGGACTAATGAAGATGAAGCAGACAGATGAGAGCAACGGTATATGTGATACAGTTTGTCTCTCCTCTATTATGTAGACTATTATGACATCCAATTAGGATGCAATTATTTTTACATAATAAACATGTATATGTACTGTGCATATTCATTTTGTATTTATAAATACAAACACATAAACACAAATAAATATTTAGGAAATATTTACATGTATTTATTTAAAATTACCAATAATTGAAATTACATATAGATGTTTAATAATTTTTAGTTTTTCCTTAAATATTTTCAATTGTGTGTTTGTGTTAATAAATACAAAATCATTATGCATAGTACACAGCTATACATTATATTGTGTAAACAAAAACTTTTATTATGGATACGATTAATCGCATATTTAATATTTTGTTAGAAAGTCTTACAGGTTTGAAATGACAAGAGTAAACGACGGCAGAATCTTCATTTTGGGTGAAATATCCCTCTAAATTAAATTCTTAATATTTTTTTCAGAAAATAATACTTAAAGGGATAGTTCACCATAAATCTAAAATCTTTCATCATCCAAACCCGTATAAATGTATTTGTTCTGTTGAACACATAGTGAGATATTTTGAAGAATTTAGGAAAACAAACAGTTCTCGGGCACTTTTGACTACCATTCAATTTTCCTACTAGGGCAGTGAATGACGTCACAGAATTGAAATTACTGACATTCTTCCTAATATCTTTCTTTGTGTTCATCAGAATAAAGTAATATATACAGGTATGAAATGACATGAGGCTGAATAAATTATGACAGAATTTTCATTTTTGGGTAAACCGTCACTTATATCTAAACATATCTTAAGTCATTTGCTTATAAATGAGGTTGTGTGTTATATATATTTAATTTCTCTCAGGGGAAAATGCTCAGTCACCTGCACACATCACAGTGCTGTTGCTGGGAAAGAACAACGATCACAAGTGTCTGATAGGAAACATCATTCTCGAGGAAAAGCGATTCAAGTCAGAAGTCTGTGAGACAAATACAGGAAAAGTAGAAGATCAGAATGTGTTACTTATCAAAACTTCAAACTCTCTGAACTCAGACGAACACATGACTGAAGAGATGAAGCCGTCTTACACGGGTCCTCGTGTGTTCCTCTTGATACTGCAGGGACATGATGTGTCTCAAGATGAGTTTGAGATGTTTCTACATTTGAAGAAGTGCTTTGGAGAGCATGTAGGGGAAAATACCATTTTATTGGTTGACTGTGAAAAACCTTTACTGGACAAATCTAAGTCGCACTTCACTGAAAAGCTTCTGAGTAAGTGTGAAAACAAAGTGTGTTATTATAACAAAGACGAAACTAAACACAAACTGGTTGAAGAACTGATGAAATACACAACAATCATGCAGACGGCTCTAAAATCTGCTGGAGAACGGTAAGAGATCTATGACCAGGTATGATGTTAATTGTATAGACACATCACTTACAAAGCATCAATAAAGAATAATGTATTTTATGTTACTATTAGAACCAACACTGACAGTCTCAGAGGCCGACCTGTTAACTTCGGTGGGACAAATGAAAATAGTTCAATGTGCGAGGAACCAACACCAGACATGTCAGGTAAAAACTTCCTCAAGTACTTTTTAAGAACATACAGCATTAACATTTCTAGGGTCAAAAACATTCTGATTATCTAGGTCAAAAACAACCAGACGTGTTAGTTCATCAGGAGCTTCCAAGAACAGTTCATGAGGAGCATCAGACGCGGCACATGAGTACCTCCTCCATCAAGACCATTGTGTTGCTGGGACAGACAGGAAGTGGAAAGAGCGCTACAGGAAACACCATCCTTGGAAAGCCGTATTTTCAGTCTCACGCCAGTTCTGTGCCGGTAACACAGGTGTGCCAGAAAGAAGAAGTAACAGTCTGTGGAGAAAAGATCAGAGTCGTGGACACCCCAGATTTCTTTAGTGAAGATCTTAAAAACCAAGAGGAACAGCTGAGATCATGTAAAGATCTCATTCAGCACGGGCCTGTTGTGTATTTACTGGTGATGGAGCTCGGCCGTTTCACAGATGGAGAGAGAGAGGTTCTGCCACGCTTGAAGAAAGAGTTTGGTGAGGACATGACCACAAAAACTGTGATTCTCTTCACCAATAAAGAGAAACTGAAAGGCAAGACTTTGACAGATTACATCAATGAAACCGATGAAGAACTTCAGAAAATGATTCAAAACTGTCACTCAAGGTGTTGTGCATTTAACAACAACAAGAAAAGCAGTCATCAGGTGAAGGAGCTCATGGACCTCGCTTTGAGTACACAGACTGACAGAAATATGCTGTTAGAGAAATCCTCACATCATAAGAAACAAAAAAAAAACTTACATGAGCTTAAAAATGTCAAAGAGTGCAGAATTTTGTAAATAAGACAAAACATCTTGTTTGGATCTCTCAGAAAAAAAGTGGATCTCTGTCTAGCAAAGATGTCTCATCATGGAATCCTTTTCTTATTTCATGTATGTGTATTTGCAGATAATGATGATGATTTTGCAATGAATTTAATGGACTGCAAAAACATCTTGATTGTACAAAAGACCTGACTGTCTTAATAAAAAGATCCATATATCGCAATCTCACTTGATTATTGCAGTTGAATGAATAAGTCGCCCAAAAATGATATTCTGTCATCATTTAACATTCTTGTCATTTCAAACCTGTATGACTTTATTTCTTCTACAGAACATTAAACAGGATATTTGGAGTAATGCTGAAAATTTTCATAATACTTTCTATGGACATTCACAGTCCTTGATATGTACATCCAGCATTATGGTTACAGACCTCACGTGAGAAGAAAAATAAATGTGGTTGTCAATCCTAAATACTGACAGTTTGAACTGTGAACGTTGCCGAGGTCCAAATATTAACTAAACCTATAATAGACGCTTCAAATGTTTGACTTCAGACCTGCTCTGAGTGCAATCTGAATGTGATGTTCACATGAAAACTGTGACAATCGAGGTTCAGGAAGATCCAAAATGCATCTTTATTTAAAGGGGTATAATCCAAAATCGTAATCCACCAAAGGGGTCGAAACAGGCAGCTATCGAAATCACGTGACCAATGACGTCCAAAGCGTCGTTCACAGAAAAATTCACATGAAAGAAGCTTCGTTTCACACAGACCCACGTGACTGCTTCGTACTTTGTTCGACTTGATGACTGACTCTTGCGGTACTTTGATGTCATCCGCCAGTCGGATATTGCGGCGCCGCATAAAATCTTACGTAAACTTCCATATGAGTGGAGGGGCGTGGTTAAAACATGCCCAACATCGCTATGAAATATAAACTCGATTTTTTGGGGATTTCACATATTCAACTGGTATATTTCCAGGTACGAATTGAAACACAGCAGCTACGTCTCTTGAGGAATAAAGGTTAATTTTACAATGTTTTAACTGACCACAGCCTCGATGACGTATACAGCCATCACACTAGGACGCAGATCATACACATCCCAACTCTCGCACATTTCAGGTGGATTTTCTCTTCAACCTTTAATGTAAAATAAACATTTCTAATAAAGATTTGTTCATCGAGAATTTAAATATTTCCTCGTTTGACGCGTCACAGTAGTCCTTTGGCGCCCTCTAACGGCAAAGTTTGGAATTTTTCAAACCATATACCTTTCCGAACTCATATTAAATGTAATATTTTAAATACTAGAAAAAAAAACAGGGATATTTTGTACACCAGTCATCAAAACGCAAATGATCTCCGACACAAACATTACAAAA
The DNA here is from genome assembly GCF_015846415.1 of Triplophysa dalaica. NCBI lineage: Eukaryota > Metazoa > Chordata > Actinopteri > Cypriniformes > Nemacheilidae > Triplophysa > Triplophysa dalaica. The sequence continues at coordinate 19,391,154 of NC_079563.1, read as the reverse complement.
AAGATTTATTAATGGTAGCGGATGAACTGTGTCCAATTAAGATATTTACAGACAATTATCTACAGGCAGGAATGAGCAGTTGAGTCATGAGGGAGAGGGGTACAAAGAAACGGGAGCAAACCAAAGTAACATCTGTACATGCTTCTATGAGCAGTGCAGATTCACCCCACAGTGACTGGTAAAGCTGACGAGCAAACTACCATAAGTGCACCAATGCTTTCGGCCAATCGTGCACCATGGCTCAGATGGACACAGAAATCCATGAAAACCACAGCAGACACTGAGGAGTAAAATGCATTTTCCCAAAACATCTTTCCAAATCTTTTCTGGTACGCGCAAGAAAACCCTGATGATGTCTGTTTATGAGGACTCTTCATCAATCTTGGGGGCCAGGTAGTATTTGACGTGTCCCATGTCTGCAATCTTGTATTCAACCACTGTTTGAAAAAAATAAGTTATTTTAAGTACAAGTATGAAGACAATTAAGACAGGAAAGCTCAAGTGGATTTGTTCATACCGAGTGGGATGTCTGCGGACATGCTCAGCGTGACCGTCTTGGACAGGGGTGTGGCTTTGGTAAAGAAGTTCAGGTAGTTCAGGGCAAAAATGAGCTGCACTGGTTCGTTCATCTCAATCGTCACCTGTAAGCAAACACACAAGCGCCTGTTAGTCGACTCGTGGACATTTGGTCCGATTCAGTTCTGTCGAGGCAGCTAATAACCCGTACCGCTTCATCCTCCTTGTCGACGTTGCTGGTCTGTGAAAGCTTGACGTTGCCCGTGCCCAGCTCTCCGCTGGCAGAGAACTTCACGCCGTCCTTGGCGCAGGAGATCATGACCGCGTCGCCGATCTGTGACAGATCTCTGCAGATTCTGGCAAACTCCCCAGAGGGCATCTTCACCACGCAGCTGTATTCCTGCTCCTGAGACGGGACCGAATAGAACATGTTCATTTAAACATGCGTGTTTACATTGAAAAGAGCACACGGATGTAATGAACAAAGGTCTCACCGGAATCCCAAGCTGCTCCACATCCAAGTCCATCAACTTCATCTCATAATCTGACACTTTCTCTTGATCTGAAAAAGGGTTAATAACAAAAACAATGACAAATTTGAACAGTTTTGCATAAATGCAGCATTGGTTTATAGTGCAGGTGTGATGCAAAAACAAAAGATGTAACTCACTGAGAGTTTCAAAGACCAGTGCCAGAGAATCTGCATTGTCTTCAGCTCGGAGCGTGATGATATCTTCATTTCCAGCACACTTCAGAATCTTTGACATGCTAGAAAACAAAAACGACGTCATCAGAACAACAACACACTGCGTTATGTTGCATATAATAAACATGCATGTATAACAACCGAAACATCTGCCCATGTAAGCGTCATGAATAATTTAAGAAATGGCTCGCTATAAACAGGAAGAGTTTTTATTATTCTTTTCAGCAAAGCTTTCTTTGTGTCACGGTGTGATGAAGCGCGCCGGCTATTTCCCGCCATCTTCAACGCGCGTAAATGACGTCACTGGCAGCAGTGCGGGAAGAACACAGGACCACTTTGCGCGCCAAATACCACAGACAAATCTGAACGATGCCAAAGTACGACGTGACATTAGTTATTAAACTATTGTAGTACACATGTTAACACGCCAATAAAAAGTCACTTGCTTGACTAACGATAAAACTCACGCTAACTTTATGTAGGACGCGCGGGCATGCGCAGGCACGTTCTCCTTTACTTCTCAAAGCAACTACGTGTCTGATAGAGACCGCAATGCCTGCAAACGAGTTTAAAACGAACGATCAACTTTTTGGTGGTTTACCTGCTCAAGTTGACACCCATGGCGAGGTTTCTGTCGCAGCGGTAAGAGTCGAACCCATCGCTCCGGAGTGTGAGCTGCACCAGAGACACATGAGATGAGTCCATGCTCTGCAGAGAGATGCCCGACGAGCTCACATCCCAACAGGCCTCGGTGATGAGGTCCTTCAGAGCCTCGAGAACCTTCTTTAGGATGGATCCTTGAACGAGACGTGCCTCAAACATTGCGCTTCTTATAGGGATACAAAGTTAACTTGAAAACTCCAGTTACGACACGAGCGCGGCCTAGTTTAACGCTTTGAATCACTTGCGCGGATCCAAGTTTCGCAAACAGCGCTTTAATCGACGCACTAAGACCCTAAAAGAAACGCGGACGTTTGAACTGCTCGTCGTCCCGGTTCGAGGCTCGAAATGCAAGTGCGCGCTCTTTTGCGGGTACTTTCATAAACTGGACCGCTGTTCCCTACGTCACTTCCTCTCAATCGTTGACGCCGCCCATAAAGGCGGAACTGTAGAGATTCGGGAGGCGCTGCGCAGAATGATCAGTGTGTGACATCAGATACCGCGAGAGAGGTTCGGAAGCATCGCTCATGAGTTGCTCTCGCGATACTTTGGTGTCATACTATGTGTTTGTCCACAGTAGGATTTCCTACAGTCTTCCTTTCAGGCATCTTCTTTAAACGTTACTAAAGTAGAAGTATGTTTTCTAAGAATATTTATAGGGTTGATGCGAAATGTTGGACGTCTTTCTTATGATTGTGTTTATGTTAAAACATTTAGGATATAATTAAGAATCTGTATGTTTTTTTAAAAGTGAATATATTTTTACTACACAAAGAAAACATTAACTCTCAGATGCAGCGCGTTGTTCTTTTATCTATGATTACTGATGATATTATTTACACATACAAATATCTATAAATAGCACAAAAAAAAATCATTTTCCATCAGTATATTATGGTATAAGATCATATTTTACAGTCCACACAAGGAGTCCTGTGTTGAGGCTCCATTCAAACATTTTACAAACATTTTACATCATCTTTACCTTAATACTCTGAACTGTGAAGTTGCAGCCTTTGGCCGACAGATGGCGCCATTTTCTACCAACAACACCGCGATGCTTTAAAGTATGAGAAGCAGCAAAGCAAATGAAGAATATTAAAGTAACATTGAAATATTACAGTTATTCACTTTTTTAAAGTATGCTTAAATTATGTAGAGCATAACATATAAATAAAACACACACACTTTCTAACTGGTGTCCAACACATGTAAACAATTAAGTTTACATTTTTCAATTTCATTTATCTAATTTGGGTAAGAATTTGTGGCACATATTAAACTTGACATATTTTGCCAAAAATGTATTTAAGAAGTCAATGAAATCGAGGCCTAAGTTTCTAAAGCAGATTGTTTGGAGTTGACCAATAATATATAAAATATTTTTTTACAATTCAAACAGTACATTTGTTGGACAAATGCGTGTTCATTTTTATACATTAGTAGTTCAGTCTTGTGTCATTAAAATTGCATCTGTAGTAACTATTCAAGAATTGGAAATATGTTTACAAAAGTTGTTGGAGACATTGTTCTTACATTCCAGTTCGATATGAAGTTTCTTGAAAGCAGCTTTGATTAGAATCCTAGATACAAACATTATTTTGATTAAATTTAAACTTATTTAAAAGAAAAACGTCTTACATTTTTAGACCATATACTGTATGAGCAGAAATGAATGGCAGGATGTAACAGATGAAGTCAAAATAATAGAGCATTGATGTCTGTAGAATGGAATGATGAGTTAGGAAGTGAAACCATGCATGTCTTTGTGTGCTGAGGGGTGTTAGGTTGCATGCTGTTGATTGACAGCTCTTGTACCAATCAGAATAAGCAGGAGTCCACTCCTCAGTTGTGGCATTTGAGGCGTCTTTCTCCACCGCAGGACTCACATCTGAATCTGAATGCCAATGCGGCTCTCGGTGTTCCCACTTCGGCCCCAAAACTCCAGTTCCACCCATCAGGACCAGGGAATTTCCATCTGCTAGTAAACAAGTGAAAGAGTCTCAGATTTAAAAGCCCCCATCGTGATTGCCAAGTTTCCTGAGTTTACACCGCCACAGCGGAGCGTGGACTTGACCTGAATACATTTCAGAGGTGTTTTCTCTCAAAGCTCTGTGTGTGCCACGAGAGACGCTCCAAAATGTTCTGTGTTTATTCAAACATGTCTTCGGTCAAATTTGAGACATTCTTAGTCTTTCATTCTGGGAATGTGGATGGGGGCAGAATATATATGAAATTGAGCAATACAAACAAATGGTTGACATCATAGGACCGGATCTATGTTTGTTGATAAATACTCTGTCCCTGATCCCTTGAAGCATGCATTCGTTACACACCGCGGTTGAAAAAGCAAAACCTTGATGTGTCTAGAGACCTATATCCAATCTTCCCCTTCTCTCGAAAATGTTGGAAAAAGCTGTTCTTTGTCAGTTGCAGTCTTATCTTAGTTTAAATTCATTTTTCCAAAGTTTCCAGTTGGGTTTCAGAACATTACCCAGAATGGAATCGGCACTCTTGAAAGTCACCAGTGATATCTTGCAGGGAAATGATGCCTTGATCCTCTTAGATCTTAGCTCAGCATTTGATATGGTCAATCATAAAATTCTCGTTTGAAAAATCTTGTACGTTTTTGGGGAACTATTTTCAAATTCTTTATCAAATCGGAGTTTTTCAGTCTGTTTTGGAAACTGTGTCTCCTTAGGTCGGGTGACCGTCGTCATCTCCGAGTTCCTAGGGTCAGATTAAAACATTGAGGTTTTACTATTGTGGGCACCAGACTCTGGAACAACCTTCTTAGAGCTCCGAATGACATCATCCCTTGCTGTGTTTAAAGCAAAATTGAAAATACATTATCTTACCTTGGGTTTTTCATCTCTTTTATAGTACTGCTGTATTGGTGCCGTTTTCTTATTTATTTCTTCCTTTTTTAATTATGTTGTTCTACAGCACTTTGTGTTGTTATATAAATAAACACTGAACTGAACTGAACAATACGAGGGAACAGGAAGGAAGCGTAGGCCGAGTGATCCTGGAGAGTGTGTGTAGGAGGGAGCCAAACTCCAGCTCTTTCTTTTCTGCCTGTATCCCTTGAGATAACAGCAGCTTAACTCTCAGCAGCGCTGCAGGGCGTGTGCACGCCATAACATGACTTTCAACATGATAAACATCTGCCTCAGCAGCAGACCATTAAAACATGAACTGTTTCAAACTAGTTTTATATGCAAAAAGAACTTGGTTATTGTTTCGTTTGCCCGTATAGCGGAAGGCACAAAAGTCACTTCGTTGAGCACTTCGGGGTCCAAACATGAGTAATATTGTTAAGGTACAATGTAGTTGGGTTGGAATTTTCTTAGACACAACTGTCTGTTTATTCTCATTATACCTTATTAAAACTGTAATATATATAAAACAACGCACCAGGAAATGTGCTTTTCTATGTAGACTATATATATGTAGACTAGTAACACAACTTTACACATTTTATTTAAGTTTGAAAAGAAAATACAAATGAAAGTAGGGCACATGTGGTTCTGCTCACAAAGTTTTTGCACTCAGAGTCACACGAATGGCATTCATCGTCTTTTGGACACGTGTGCAATAATGTTCTCTAAACAAAAACTGAGACCTCCAGATTCTCTGTTTTCTGGCTGTGGGTCTGACGTCAAGCTGAAGGAGAGCAAGGGGCCGTGCAACTCCAGCCAACTCTCTGCAGGATCGTGCCAGAGACAAGAGCCGCCCCCTCGGCTCCCCTATTCATTCCCAGAGTCAACAGGAAAGGGCCGGAGAGAAACAGAGGAACGAGACGACGAGAACAGAGGAACAGCAAAAGAAGTGCATCGGAACAGAAGACATGTCCAACACTCTTCCCACGCCGGACAAGATGGAAAAGCAAATCCGCTCTCGGGTGTCCAAGAGCTCAGCGCAGCGTCTAAGCAGGGACCTCACCTGTTCCATCTGTCTGGATCTCTTCAAACGTCCCGTTTCCTTGCCCTGTGACCATACCTTCTGCGAGGTCTGCATTTCCAGTTACTGGAGCGGCCCTCGGAGCAAAGCGCAGTGCGGATCTGGTTCCTGTCCACAATGCCGGAAAGTCTTTCCTGGACAGAGCTACCGACCCAATCGTATTGTGGCCAATATCGTGGAGAGCTACTGCCAGGGGATAGAGGAGAACGGAGGTCGGCTGGCCGGTGGAGCAATCGAGACGGTGCCCCCTAACCCGATCTGCGGCCGACACAGAGAAGAGCTGAAACTGTACTGCGAGGAAGACCAGGAGCTGGTGTGTCTGGTGTGCGGGATCTCACAGGACCACAGATCTCACACGCTGGTGTGCGTGGAAGAGGCGCAGCAGAGATATCGGGTAAGACCGTTGACAATTGCAACAGAATGTTCTTCGGCTCTTTGTGTCACTGTCTTTGCGTTCAACAGGCTTCTCTCGGTGCTTCTGCGAGTGCCCTTCAAGTGGAGCTCAATACTGCTCTGGAGTGCGAAAGAGAGACGGAGGAAGAGGTGAAGAAACTAAAGGTATGAAAACGAAAACTGTTGTTCATGCATCCTCGTGCAAATCCTGAGTGTGACTCTTTCTTCTGCACTGTAAAAAAAAAAAGTTGACAAAACTTTAAATAGTAAGGCAACCGATCACCAGCAAATTCTTGAGTTTTCTCAAGAAATTTGGTCTGAAATCCATGCGACTCAAAATATTTTGTTAGTAAAACAAGTTGTCAAAACACAAATATTCATGTTTAATTAACAAATAATAAAACATTTTTGTTGGCTCTACATAAATAGAGATTTTATAATAAATAAACAAATGTGTTTGTCTTTTACTACAATTGTAAATGTCTGCTTCAAACTTGACCAAACATCTGTTTAAACAGTTTGTGTTGAGTGTATAAATACAGGATTTGTCGATGCGTCACACACATTCACCTCAAGATTGAACACACAAATCTCAACCATGGTGGAAAAACTAGTAACAACGATTTTAAAGCATAAATCAAGCCAGCAGGAACTAAAACACTAATCTTTAAAAGAAAACAAATAAGAAACACAGAATTAAACATTAAGCATTGCATCTTGGGAACTCAAACTCTTGCAATATTGCTTGTTCAGATTACACTGTTATGTAAACTGGGCAAACTTTCTGACGCATTTTGGCCCAAAACTTGAGAATCTAAATCCAGTCAACAAAATAATCTTTGTTTAGGCTCATTTCCTTCAGAATATACTAAACAATCATTTGACACCTTTAACTTAAAAATCTATGTTTAAGTTACTTATTTATCTTTGTAGGGAGAACATTTTGCCAGTTGGATTTTTTACAGTGTGTGGCACACAAAAGAAGGTATTTTGAGAAATGTCTCAGTGGTTTTGTGTTTATATGGAAGTCAATGGGGGCCAGAGTTGTCTGGTTGCCGACATTCTGTGAAATATCTTTGTCCATGTTCTGCACAAGAACGGAAGTCATACAGGTTTGGAATGACTTGAGGGTGAATAAATGATGAAAGAATTGACATTTTTGGGTGAACTATCCAATCACATTTAGTCATTTAGCAGACGCTTCAGCCAAAGCCACTTAGAAATGAGGTAAACAATGGAAGCAATTGGCACAACGTAGGACAAGGAAAATCATAAGCCCAGTAAAACTTATCTTACACAGCCTACCACAGTATAGAGAGCTACGTTGTTCTTTAAGGAAAGAAAGAGTAAAAAAGAGATAGAAGTCAGAACTTATCGGTCAGGTGTGACGGAAGAGGATATCGATTAGATTATAATCTATTGAATATTAACCAACAGCAAAAAGCTATTTACATAGGCCACGCCCCCCTGTGTTTCATCGGTGGCGTTGCAAATCAAAACAACACAATGCTTGACCAATTGAGCTTTGGTGACTAACAAAGTCAATATAATAGAAAATGATCTAATGCACACAATCTGCTCCTTTGAATCCAGGACCACACGGCAGATCTGAAGCAGAGAATCGAGGTGCAGTTTAGCGAGCTCCATCAGGTCCTGTACCAGGAGGAGAAGCTACTGCAGGTGAAGCTGAAGACGGAGGAGCGCAGAGAGCTGATAAGACTAGACGAGCACAAGGCCCTGCTCAGCGTGGAGATCTCTCGCCTGCGCAGAGCTATAAATGACATCGAGGACAAACTCAGTGAACAGGACCCGTACACGCTGCTCAGGGTGAGCACATACAGCATACACACGCATCATCTGTTCATCAACGTTTGACTTTCTTAAAATGATCTTACAAAAACAAAGTTGAGTGGTTAATCCAAATCTCTGCATGCGATCACACGGGTCGACACAGGATGCAATAATGATGTCATCCGTGCAATAGGAAGATAACGCCATTAGTGCAGCACGAGGGGATTTTCCACAGTCTGGGATGAAAGGGGGAGGCGTAGCTTAGTTTCAAACACTGACCTCATCCGGAAAGCTTCTCCAACTTCATCAATCTGCTTTTTGTTGTTTCTTTCCTCGCAGAGTATAAAGGGCCTGCTGCAAAGGTGAGCGAATACTCTGGATCTGTCAGTTTTGCATATCTTAAGGAGCAAGCGCTTGAATGTTTTCGTGTCTGGCTTCTTGTTGTTTTAAGCAGACAGCCACGGAAGTTCGAGAAGCCGACACTGACACCGCCCAGCCTGTGTGAGGGCCGCTTCGCAGGGCCACTGCAATACAGAGTTTGGAAGTCTCTGAAGGGAAGCCTCTATCCAGGTGCGAGAACCGTCTCATTCTGACTATCACATGAGACGAGTGGTCCTAAAACAACAACATCTGCGAAAATAAAAAACTAATAATCAGCCGCATGAGAAATACTGTAGCATAACTGTAGTATACTTCCTAACGCAAGCTGTATTCTGTAGTATTAATGGTGCATTCCAGACAAAGCCGTATCATCTAAGTATTATAAGTATTGGAAGTATATATATATATATATTGTGACAAGTATTTAAAGTAAAAATGACTTTAAAGTCCCAGTGAAACTAAAAATGACAATGCCTATTTATTCATGAAATACTGCAGACTTTCTTTCAAATAGTTTATCTATTCGGGTCAATCTCTTTTTAAAATGTGTTTGCGCTCATAGTTCTAATCTGAAAATGCACTTCCGTCCTTTAATGACTATCCATCACAAATGACGTGTGTTAGATGGCTTGGGCGGAGCATCCGTTGACTCCTCCCCTTCAACGTCAGTCTGCTGCGAGTTCCATTTCATAACGCGATGGCTGTTATATATATCCAATCAAATCACAGAGAAAGACGAAAGCCACACCCACTATTTTACTCGTTTCACCCGGAAACGCGTCAAAATACGGAAGTAAAACGATCGCAATTTCTAGTTCACTGAGACTATAAAGTTTGTTTTACTTAACATAAGGTAGCTTCGCGCTAATCTTACTGGAAGCATCCTGGACGTGACGTCAAATGACGCTGAGGCCGGAGCTGATCATGATCGGTGATCATTCTGCCCCAAACTCATCCTTGACCATCCCATGTCCGACTTCAAGTTTATTTCCGGGTTTGAGGATTTGTAATACAGCTGCTACAGGAAACGCCACATTATTTTTATATAAGAAATGATTGACGTAAAATTTTGCCTTTTATCCAAAGCGACTTGTGCATGTGTTATTGTGCACGTCGAGTTAAGATTTTTTAAGACAAAAATCAAACATCTCCATAACGCATTTACTAACTTTACCTTCTCTCTCCTGCTAGTTCCCTCAGTCATAACGTTTAACTCCAAAACGGCCAATCCCTGGCTGAGCCTTACGTCATCGCTCACGTGCGTGCGCTATCAGACCTTCAACAACGCCGTGCAGGACAACCCGCAGCGATTCAACGCCGCTCTGTCTCTGCTGGGCAGTCAGGGCTTCACGAAAGGTCGACATTACTGGGAAGTGGAAGTGTACAGCAGCACCGTGTGGACGGTGGGAGTCGCTCGTGAATCCGTCTCGAGGAAAGGCGTCATCAACACGATGCCCGCCAACGGCTTCTGGACGCTTTCGCTGTCGTACGGAGTTCAGTACATGGCGGGAACATCTCCTCCGACCGTACTGGCGCTGGAGGAGCCGCTGGCGAGGATCGGCGTCTATCTGGATTACAAGAGAGGACTGGTGTCCTTCTATAATGCTGAGAGCATGACGCATCTCTACACCTTTAAAGACCCCTTCACCGAGACCCTCTACCCGTACTTTAACCTGGGCTTTCTGGACAAAGTGCACGAAAATGAGCCGCTTAAAGTGTTCCTACCTAAAATCTGACTCGAGGTGTTCATCTTCATCGTGTATAATCGTATATTCTGGGCTGGACCTTGTTAGACACGATATGTGAAGTTGAGCAGTTTTAGAAACTCTTTTTGAAAAGCATTGTCATGCACTCGATAATGCTGATGACGTATTGTTTATTAAGTTTATGACAATGTTTTTCATCAAAGCTGCTGTAAATACTTGAATAAGTCCATATTCCATACTGCCTTAGAGACATAACAAGGTGAAATCGTACCTGTGATTAAAGTGTGCAGGGGCGTGGCCTATTTAGTCAAGTAAAAAAGAATTTTATCGACCTGCAGGCGTTAGCCAATCAGATAACAGGAAGCGGCGTCCTGCTAACGTCACGGGATTTGGGCGAATTTAGGTTTTTTTTTTAATTGCTTACAGCATCTTTAAAAAAGGTTCATACACAAAGGAAAGTTGATAAAAGCTGAATTAAAGGACAGAAAAGTATTATGTTCAAATATGCTACGCACACGTTTTTTCCAGAACGGGCCCTCCAATATTCTACGGGCTTCACGGTTTTATGTCATATTATATAGACGTGTGAAATAAAAATAATCAATAAAAATGAACAAAATGAGTGAAGCTTCGTTTAAATACATTTAAATACTTATCTTTCCCACCTCATTCAAAGCTGTCGTTCTCCCAAAAATAAAATGTGTTTATTCACACTGATGTCATTACAAATCTTCATGAAGTTCTTCTGCAGAACACACAAAAAATATTTTGCAAAAATGTTGGTGATCAAACCCACAGGCTTCCGTCGCAGACACAAAACCACAGTGACATTTTTCAAAATATCTTCTTTTGTGTTCCTTATAAAGAAAGAGTCAGATACAGGTGTTTAATGACACGGGTGAATAAATCATGAACATTTTTAAATTTTAAAATCATCTCATTGTTTCTTAGTGTAAGTGCCAGCATTGACCACAAAGAGGCGCCATTGCGTTGCACTCTCGAGGTGCAGAATTAAATTATTGAGCTAAAAAACCTTTTTAATTGAATGGAGGATGTGGAGTTGACACAGTGAGTGAGTCATCAAGTCGAGTACAATTCACCATCACAATGAATGACTCAATCAGTTATGATTAATAAGAAATAAAAGATCCTGCTCCTGGGCTCAATGCACGCAGCACTAAGGATAAGGTCGTTTCAGATCATGTCACCATTTTCTTTCCTAAACTGACATATGTCACATACAGACCATTCTATGGTATGTAAAAACAGAAATAAAAATAAACCGTTTCCTCTCAAACCGTGTTTATTGTTTCATTAACATGTTTGTTCTGTAGCTGATCATTTGAGATGGGCAAGATCTAGTCATAATTTAAATCAGTGCAGTCTGTATGATCATATACAACTCTTGTGTAAGAAACAGCGCTAGAAGTGCTTTTTACAAAATATATATAGTCATTATCACTGAATGATATTATATACACTGCTAAACTCAACAGCAACCTATATGTGCGGTAATAAAAACATAAGAACTTCATTTTAAAATAAAACAATCATCTAAGATGGGAGGGAATGGAAGCAGACATCCGTCAACGACACTTTCCTGAAGATGAAAAGCACTCCAGTCTAATATTCCAGTTTGAAAGTTTCCAGTGGATATTGTGGGCGATGTGTTGAGATCAGGCATTCTGTTTGAATTTCCTCTTGTGGAAGAGTGATCAAAAGTGGCATCACTTCTGTTGTGTAAAACTTATTTACTGGTGTGCAGGGTGTCCTGAAACTTGGTGCTTGTGAGCCGAACATGAAAACCTTTCTTGTTGATGGTGTCGTCCGAATGAAATTTGATGACGATGGCATCGCCGGCTGAATGGACCTCCTCTGGTGGCTAAAACAGATACACAAGAACAAAAGGATTGAAGTGTATGAATTCAATAGAATGCATTTACTGTGCTTATAAAACAAACAGGTCTTGTCGTGAATGCTTATTGGTATTATATGGCTAGTTCACTCAAAAATGAAATGATTTATTCACCCGTATGTCATTCCAGTGATTAATATAATCAAACCTTCATGTGAAGAATCAAACATAAGCCTATGAAGTGCTCTGAAACGCTCATGTAATATTTGGCTTTACCCCAGAACCACAGTAACGTCCCAGCATGGGCGCTTTGACATCCGCCCCATCGAACAACTCAATGTAGTCGTAACCGCAGTCGGCTTCTTCCTCTATTTCGAAGGTCTGGAAGACCAGCTCGACGCCGTAGCCCTTCTCCGCAGAAATCACCCATTGGCAGTCGGACGCTCCGGGATAGTTGTTGTCACCGAACGCGGCGTGGGAATAGAGATCCTTGGTCTTTATCTCCGCCTTTAAACTCCCACCACACTCTGAGAGCACATACAGAGAAATGATTAGCATCGATCAGAGTCAGGTCATAATATAAACAACCTGATATCAGACTGTACACCTGAAGAAATACCTGCAGAATGAGACGCCTTAAAGCCTCTCTTCTGTACCGAGCTGTCCGAAGAGAAGCGCAGGAACATACTGTCGCCACTGGAAACCACAGGTAACGGCTTCTTACTGCCACAAAAGCGTCCCAGACTGGGCGCCTTGCTGTTTAGACCGTCATGTATCTCCAAATGGTCGTAGGCACACTCCTCGTGTGCTTCCATGGCAATCTCAACAAATGCCTAAGAGAGAGAACACCATTTTTTGTATTAAACACACCTGAGGAATCTCTAGGAAATGACGTCATGTTAATAGTTACTACAGTTAAAGGATTGTCCCTAGGTTTGAACCAACAACCTTTTGTTACGATCCTTTAACTTTAAAGACTAATGTTGTCATGGTGAATGATATCAGTACGAGTTTAATGCGTTGGCCCGGTGTGGTGGACAGGGTCCAGGTGCAGGTTTTCTTGCTGGGGTATTTATCAGGCCAGTTTGGACTGGTGATGACACCGGAGACGCTGGTGATGACCTGGTCACAGCCCACTGAAAGCACAAACCCAGTACAGATTATCTCAGTGTTTCTACACATTTGTTCAGGTTTTTAAAATGGAATCGCTGGCGTGTATATTATTATAATATTTTGCAAAATATTCAGTGGACTGTTGTAGTTATACCACATACGAATGAATTAACACCAAACCAAGACATGTTCAATGTACATTTTATTGAAATTTAGTGCAATAATTTGTCAAATGAAATAACTGTAAACCTTTAACCCACAGCAACCGTAGGATTGGTGAAATATAATTCATTAATGACAATGAAAAGAGAACTAAAATCCATAAAGTTGGCTTCTTTTAAAATTTGACAACGTTCACGGGCCGTACGCATGATATTAGATATAGGGTTTGGCTCAAACAAAAAAGATTTTCTTGAGCTACATATGTGCATTTTAGAACAATTGGAGCGTAAATTAAATAACAATAGCAAAAACCATGTCTGTCTTGTGTTTTTCAATGAGTAAACACACGGTTGATTGATATTTTTATATAAATATTAACCAGATTGAAATACAATTGAAGGCCGATCTATTGGCTCAAAGCATAATCTGAACTACATAAACACACATTTAATAACAGAAATTCTAAATTTAAGAAAACCAAATAGGGCAATAGTCTGGAAACTCATCACTTTCTCCATACTCCATTTTCTTTTTCCCATACTAATCCAGACCTGCAAAACAATCAAATAATCCATAAACAACCCATACTTTTCCAAACAGCGTTGGAACCCTGTTATCCGTGAGATGAACGATTTCATGTCCAGTAAATACTTTTCCTTTTAAAAAAGTTCATATGAAAGGCGATTGTGTGACTTAAATCCAAAACTTTCTCAACATGAGGTGTATATATTACTGTGAAGAACTCTTTCATTTAGGCTTACGTTCTACATTCTGTTGGGCCCTGCTGCTTATTAAATGGCCAAGATGAAGAACACATGCTGTGAGCTTTTTTCAGTTTTTAGCCAATTATACTCCGACATTTCTACATTGTTTTTCCACATCATTCATTCTTTGCCTTACAATGAGTAGTTCACACGAAAAATGATTTCGGCATTTCTGCACCCTCGTGTCTATCCACACCTGCATGACTTTCTCTCTTGTGCAGAACACGAAAGAAGATATTTCGAAGAGCATTGTAGATCAAACAACACTGGCCACATTTGACTTCCGTTGTATGACAAAACCACTCATTTCTGAAAATATCTTCATGTGTGATTCACTGAAGAAAGAGTCATGAACAGGTTTTGAACGACATGAGATTGAATATGTTTTTTTGGGGGTTGAATTTTTAAACAAAAGAAATGATTTTCAAATAAGGGAAAATGATGGACCTTCTTTGCAGTCGTGATTATTGCTGTGCAGCACAAAGCCGCTGCGACATTGACAGCTGTAGCTCCCAAACGTGTTCACGCACTCGTGCTGACAGCCTCCATTCTCTCTCGAACACTCGTCCACATCTGCCACAGAAAGAGAAATTGACCAAGATTATGTCGTTTGATGGTTCATATAATAAACCACACGAACAAAAATTGGTTACTGAAGGAATGATAAAGATGGCGTTTCAAAACTTGAACCTTGGGCATGTTTAAGAATTTAACAGAAATAATTTTCCTCATTTGATGAAAAAAAACACACATGTTGTTTAGGGTGTATGCACTTATGTATTATTACATTATCGCATCTTCATCCATCTAGAACAAAACATTTCAGCTTTCAAACGTTCCCCTTACACTTCTAGAAACTCCACATTAGATTGTTTTGACACATTGCATGAAATGAAAAGCCTTCAACACCTCCTGCCGCTTTCCTTCCAAGAGGTTGTTGTAAACTCTAAATTCAGCTTGTAATGCTTTCAGAACCAAACATACAATCTGTTCATAATCTGAATCAGGTTGTTTCGAGGCTTACCAGAAAAGAAGTGAGCTTTGAAGCCTCTCTTGGACACGGTGTTGTCTGATTTGAATTCCACACACATGCTGTTGGCCTGCGACGTGATGGCCTCTGGTTTCTCTGTGCCACAGAATTTCCCATGAAGCTTTGAGTCGGTGGACAGACCGCTTCGCACCTCAACATAATCATACTTACAAACCTTTGGACAGAAAGGAAAACAATGAATAAACACCGTAAAAAATGTATTATCGTATTGCCATTACTTTTTTTGGTGCTTCTTTTAAACTAGAGTTTAAAGACACATGATGATCATATTTAACATGCCATTTGAAAAGACACAGACCTTAAAGTCCCCATGAACTAGAAGTTGCGATCGTTTCTACTTCCGTATTCTGACAGGTTTCCGAAAATCACTTTTTTTTAAATGAAACTGGCAACAGACTGACAACCGAAGGGGAGGAGTTAATGGATGCTCCGCCCAAGCCGTCTAGTTACATCATTTCAGATGGATTGTCATTTAAGGGCGGAAGTGAATTTTCAGATTTCAACTGTAGGTTATAATGGCACACAAATTTGAAAAAGATAATGAACCACAGTGATAAGCTATTTACCATAAACACTGCAGTATTTCATGAAGAAATAAGAATTGTGGTTTTTAATTTCACTGGGACTTTAAGGACAGGAAAACTCTGTAACTATAATAGAACTGTTTTTTATACAGATCACCTTGAATCTGCCTCACATAAAACATTTCCAAAATCTGTTTTCTTTCTTCAGCCTCTCACAACACATGGCGATGGCGACCTTGGTTCACTTCAGACAACAGAAAAGCCCATATCTCAAACTCACATCATTGCCTTCGATCTCAAAGGCTTCGAGAAGCAGCGTGATGCGGTACTGCGATGGTGCAATGAGCTGCCACATGCAGTTCTTGTTGGGTGGGTATTCCTGCGGCCATCCTGGACTTGTGAAGGAGCCGTTGAGGTTGGTCATGAATCCACCGCAGGCAGCTGCTGGGGTCAGATGAAAGAGCCTTTGTAACGCATTTGGTGCCAATTTGATGCTGCACAATTTTCGATCGAGATTTTGCAATGTGGCTGTAACTGTAATTTTGCTGTAATGCAACACAACAAACATCTAAATGTTTAGCTCAATTGCCCAGATAACACACAAAATAATTAAACAAAGCACCTTGTTTGTTTGTTCTGCAAGTGGCTTTGAATGAACGTCAAATAATTCTGGACAAATCTCCATTATTGACCTAATTCGTGACATTTAGTGTCCCTTGTTGACATTTAGGTGCCTGCCAAGAGTGAGGTCATTTCATCAAGACATCCTCTAATCTCCCGCACAATTACAACAACAATGACTGTAATCAAAAGCTTAGAAACAGATATATACGAGTCACCAATCAAAAAACCCTCAAACCCTGATTGGAGAGAAGTGAATTAATCAGCAACGACCGCCTTTTAACTAGAATATAATTGGGACCGCTGTTCCTCCGTGTCGTTGATTGGTGACGTGTGGTGTCAAGGGTCCTTTGGCTTCTTTAGATATTTTCCAGGTCCTTCCTTTTTAAGATCCTATTCTCTAATGCGGCATTCTAGTTTTCTGAAAACTTGCCTTATAAAATACACGACTAAATGTCCGCACATGTTATAGGGGTCATCGTGTCGTGCGTGTGTACATGTGAAAGTATTTCACTCACCTGTACAGCTGCGTCGATCGGGCGAGAGCTCAAAGCCGGGTTCACAGGCACAGTAGAAGCTGCCCAGGGTGTTGACGCAGCGCTGCTCGCAAAACCCGTTATCAGGCCGGGAGCATTCATCGATCTCTGGAGCGGGATAGAAACGTGAAAGAGTTGATGCTCTGCTATCACTCCATTGGACTATAAACAGTCAAAAGTGTCAAAGTAAGCATCACCTTTGAAGAAGTTGGCTGAGAATCCAGCTTTATTTACAGAACCGTCAGACACAAACTTGATCCACAGCTGGTTGGAGCTGCTCTTGATGTCGTCTGGCTTTTCGTATCCACAGAAGCGGCCCAGGAGAGGACTGCTCTCAGAATCCCCGTCTCTCACATCCAGGTAGTCGTAGGCGCAGTTATCGTGTTTCTCAATCTGAAAAAAAAAAAAAAAGCCGCAGTCCATAACCTTTGATCCTTATTTCTGTTTGAAACATACAGTTGCAGATTACTTTACTGATCATTACATGGGTTGAAGATGGTCAACAGAGGTCAATCTAACACGCTTCAAGAAATCTCACCCACCGGCACAATTTATAAATCATTATTATAAATTTATCATGACAGTTGTCAACAGATTTTTATCCACCTGGTCAAGAAAGGAGCTTTCCTGTAGCTCAGTGGTAAGAGCATTGCGTTAACAACGCAAGGTTGTGGGTTCGATCCCAGGGGATTGCAATACCTATGTAAAATGTATAGTTTAATGCAATGTAAGTCGCTTTAGATAAAAGCGTCTGCCAAATGCTTAAATGTAAATGTAATGTAATGAAATTACTTTTTTGGGCATTTCATATATTTTAAAATGTGAAAAAAAACGATTGAATATACTCAAAAATACATTATTTACTGCTTTAAATGTGTCTTACTCAACTTAGGAATTACGTTTACCAACGTCACCATGTTCATCAACTTTAAATGCAACTCAATTCAACCTTGACTTTTGTTTCCCAATGAACCGAATAAAACCTTTGCTCCATGACTCAGATTGGCATTCCAGCCAATCAGATGTCAGCTTGCAGCTCTGTTTTTGCAATTGTGTGGAATATGCATCAGACGGACAGGAGGTGTTTGAGACCTGGGTTTGTCATGGAATAACACGTTGCATTAGATTCATTAACAATGAACATCACCTCAAATGACTGGAAGCCGAGGCCCACGTGAAAGCCCTGGGGCACAATGATCTTCCACACGCACACTTTATTGGGCCGATAGTCGTCAGGGTAATTGGGCGACTCGATCTGTCCACTGTCTCTTTCCACCTCTCCTCCACAAATAGCTGAAAGTTTCAAAAGAACATGGCAAACGTCTGTTCAGACCTCACGTAGCGAGCAAACTATGAACTAATGGAAGGTGTGAAGAAACGCTTTAGCTAAGAACAGAATCAGGATTGGCGGTACCTTCATAGATGGCAGAGAACCCCTTTCCCACCCAATTACTGCTGCTACGAAACTCAATCCACAGACGGCTGTCTGTGGAGCCGATGACCTCTGGTAGCTGATCTCCACAAAAGCGACCTATCGCAAAAATACAATCAAAATTATGTCAGAACCTACTGTCTTATTAGAATATTCGATTGTTTAGTGGTTGCCATTAACTTTCATCCAAAACAGTCAAAAGCAGAGCTGCACAATACATTGAAAAATGAACAAAATGTACGTATCATAATGGTTTGCAATACCTAAATGATATTAATACTTCAAAAAGTACCAGTCGGTTTTAAATCAATGCAGATAATGTACATATGAAACATTATTGAAACATGTATGTTGGTTATATCATTTTCGGTTTCTATGGTAATATTGATTCCACAAAGTTAAAAAGCATCAACATATTGACTTATGTACCAAGCTATGACACATTTTTCATCTATATATTGCAGCCCAAGTAAAGAAAAGTGATTAATTATACAAGAAAATGTCAATAAAATTGAATGAGCCATGTGGGTAAAATCGAAAATACAACCATGCAAAATGCAGACAAATCAAGATTTGATCAAAGTGAGAACCTATCAAAGGTGCATTTCTCCAATATCCGTCACGGATCTCCACATGGTCGTACCAGCACAAGTGACTTCTGTATAGATCCATTGAAGTAAAATTAAGAATGATCTAACCAATAAAAGAAATAGAAACAAATTAATAATTGAAACGATACAGTTAAAAGCAGAAATCATTCTAGGTCACTAAATGAAAACAAGTTTAATTTCCTATTTGAAAATAAGTGTAATATAATAGCCTCTTATGTGCAATAATTTTTATTAATAATAACGATTATTATTAAAAATATATATATTAAATAAATAATTATAATAAAAGAAGAAGCAGTAGTAGTAAAGAAATTATTCTATTATTATTAGTTTCACAAATCCCAACAAATAATTAATAACCTGAATAATATCAGAACAAGACACGGCTCGCGCTTTCCGTGCGGTTTTAGACGCGAAATGTGAATCTCACATGATCAAAATAAAGTGCTTATCAGTCTTTTGTTATGCATCCACTTACACCAAGTCTGTCATGGAACAAGTTTCATGATCAGTGTTTTAGAAAACGAACGCCGTTTTAGGCACAATGAGATGAAATAGTAATAACTAAAAAATATCTATGAGGAATGGCCTGAGAATATTACACTAATGTGCTCTCATTCGGATATAAACTTCACTCTTAACTGTCCGGACAACATATTGTCGTCCTAGTCAACAGGTGTGAATAAACCTCCATACTGTGTGTGTTTTATACCTTCTCACCGGGCGTGACCGATATCCTCCATATGCAGTTACTGTATGCAGCGTATCCGTTCGGGAACCCAGGGGAGGAGAAGTTTCCAGTGCTGTCCTGAAGGCTCTCTCCACATCCTGTGAACAAACCAGAGCGAAGCCACATTGAGACAAACACACAGATGCCTGACCTGGAAACCGGACTCTCTGAATGGAAAACAGTAGCAGTTCTGCAGATGTCTAGGCTACTGTAGTTTTGAGGCATGAGCTTTGTTCGAGAGAGGGAAATCATTCTGCGCTGAGATTTAAGGAGATGATTGCAAAAACAACCGCTCGCTTCACAGGAGAACCATTATGGCATTACGGATGTGTCATTTAGTTTCCCCACCGTTGGAGGAAATCCAAATCCAAAACAACAGTGGCTGCTACGCCGCAGATGTGCTCGGGATGTGAAGGGCCACTTACTGGGACACTTGTAAAGTTTTCGTGCTTGAGCGATATCCCCTTTGCTCAATCTGGTGCGCTGTCCGATGGGTGGACGGGCTCCATCAACATCATACTTTGGCAGCATGGTATCAAGATAGACGCCCCTAGTTTTTGAGACACAAAAGTACGAAGTTTTTGAAGATCTGAGAGAAGGGACAAGACTGTAGAACTGACATGACACAAATCGTCTTCCATTGCAGCTGTAGATGTCTGTTGTTTGATTGACATCAGTCAACTATATACAGTCTCTTTCTTAAATCTCTCATCACAAATATGCAGTTCCCTTGACAACTGCACCCACAATGGGCAGCAAAGAAGTCTGAGCAGATTTTAAAGAGATCACTGACTCATCCTCACGTCTATACAAACCTGCATGACTTTCTTTGCTCTGTCATTCAATAAAACATTCTTGAAGGTGAATTAATGACACAATTTTCACTTTTGGGTGAACTGTCCCTTTAAGCGTCGCCCTTAGGCTCCCTGGAGCCCACCCTCGCATGCCAGAGAACAACGGCTCTCCGGCACCGCGATTGTCCAGGGCAAAAAGCCTGGAAGGCCTTTATTTGTTTTGGCCCGACTCCAGGATTCCCAGACTGTACAGTGCCGAAGGTAAAAAACGTACAATGTGAATATTTCTGGATGTGGAGTATGGGTGTGAAGAAGAAAAAGATACTAGCTAGTCACAACGCTTGAGAATTTTCTGAAACATAAATATACAAGGTTCCCACGAAGCTTTAACCAATGAATTTCTCAATTCTATGATGTTATTTCTAATCACTGAAAAAGCATATCTAAAAAACATTTGGATTTGATAATGAACCATTCAGATTTGCAAACCAGTTTACAGATTTATTAAAAATACTACTTCACACATTGAATGTCATTATACTTTTTTGGTTTGTGTTTTTTATACAGTTACAGTTCCCAGATAAATGACCCTAGTTTTTAATCTGCCAATAGGAACAATGACTTTATAACACCAAAGGTCTTTGCACATACAGTCGAAAACTTTTTTGCGCTTTTTTGTACGGTGTCTCTAAATTGTCAAAACGCCTCTCAAAATGCTTGCTATGGATGCGATAAACTGAGAAATTACATTGCGATATTATTACTGTAATGTGGAAATTTCAAGGTAATGGCATAACACGAAGCTCAAAACAACAGTTTAACATAACAGTTAAATGAGTCGTCCAAGAATTCAGAAGGGATCGCTTTTGTCACCCATTCACCCATCATTGTTTCATCCCACCTTCCCTGTGCTACAGACATTTCTAGAATGTTCTGATAGTGACAATTGGAAAATATTTTTTTAATATGTGAACATTTATACAGTTTTTAATGAAATTAATGATAAGCCCACAATTTACTAGAGCTGAATAAACACTAAAACAATGAGGCTACATGAAAATAAATATTGCCAAATTAATTACCGCCACAGAATTGTACAAGAACTGTAAAAAAGTCGGGCGAAACAACACTCACTGTGTAATGATCACAATATGACTCCATTAACATAATCAGCAAACAACCACATCCATCAACTCCAAAGCTTTTAAGGGCAACTGTGGGAGACCCAATAAAACAACAGACCAGAGTGCATCCTAGCTAAAAAATCATATTAAACTTTGGCTCAGTGTCTGGATTCCTTCCTGCTTGTACTTGTGATGAAACAACGGGACCCTCAAAGCATCTGGCTGCATGTCCACTCTCAAGCCACAAACAGCAGGTTAGTCAGCAGTGTGTGAACATAACAAGTCTTCAGATTCTTCTTCTACATTTAACATTTGAAAGTCGGACACTGTACAGTACAGGCATCACCACACACATTGAGCCTCATTCATGAAACATTCCTAAATATATGAGTACATACAGCTTCTGGAAAACTATCCTCCCGATTTACAAATAATTCGCAAACGTCAGATTTGACAGTCAAACGTGTGCATGTTAATTAATTCCAATCATTCGTAAATAGTATGTAAATTCTTATTCACAATCAGCATTATCCTGAATATGAATGACGGCTGCGCAAATTACCAATCTAGGAACATTATTACCACCAAAAAATACAATAAAAGTTTACGACTGCAAACCTTGAAAATGTGTTTCTGGCGTAATGCATGATGCTATCAAAGTCATATCCCTCGCCCAGGGAATCTACATCATCAGACTCCATCTTTATGAAGTTGTACTCCTGACCTGTAAAACATAGAAAACTAGTAACAGACCTCATCACATTTTCCACTGAGAATTGTGAGGATATTTAAAGCACTATTCTGTGTCAAAGTTAAAATTCCTGCTAAAAATTGATTAATCGGGAAGTCATTCCGAGCTGCAGTTCATCCGAGAGAGAGTTACTGTACCCGGCTGGATGTTTTCTCGAAATATATCAACATGATTGTCCCGGTCAGGTCGCGTGTGCTCATGCCAGAAGCCGATGACGTGTCCAAGTTCATGCACCACGATGCCAAACTTGTCACAATTCTTCCCGATGGAGATGGCCTGTGGTCCTCCTCCTCTCCTCCCTACAAATGAACAACACCTTCAAAAAGAGTAAAACAGGGATTACAAAACATTCTTGGACAAACAAACATTTTGAGCCTTTAACATGAGCTTTATCTGATGTTTGGGGTTTTAGTTTGTGCCTTGTTGCAGACAAACAATGTCAAGTTTTCTCTGCTACTTCAGTCAGAGGCAAGTAGGCACATTTTAAACTATTAAACAGATTTTTATCCTGGCTTCCTTGATCATTCCGAAGATATACTGGTTGTTAAGATACATTTTTACTTAAATAACTAGCATCAGACTAATATTCTAATCCACACCAGGAATGACCATTTTTAGATTTTAAAGTTTTAGCAAATTTGGTATATACTTT
Source organism: Triplophysa dalaica (assembly GCF_015846415.1). NCBI lineage: Eukaryota > Metazoa > Chordata > Actinopteri > Cypriniformes > Nemacheilidae > Triplophysa > Triplophysa dalaica. The sequence continues at coordinate 19,368,318 of NC_079563.1, read as the reverse complement.
TTTCATAGCATAATTTTTTAATGTTGCTTTATAAGATTAATAAATTTTTATTCTAGTTAAATAATTAATTATAATGATTTATAATAATAAATTATTAATTATTTTTAGTTAATTTTATTATTATAATTTTAGTGCAAAAAAAATATTTCAGTTAATTTTTTGAAGCAACATTTCAATTCAACATTTTCAAGTTTTATGTATATTTTTTAGGTCAATGTTAAATGTAATTTCAATGAACAGAAACGTATTCAAAGTTTTAATTTGAATAGACTAAAATAACTTTGAATGATCACCACCTTTGACAAGCAAAGTGAGCAATTACTTTCTTCGCCCATTCAAACTAATTCAACGCACGATTTATCAAAGTTCGACAACGCTGTGTTCATGTCACACAAAGAATGCAGTCAGCTCAATGGTCAATAAGACCCTAAGGTCAAGCTTTCACACAGAAAATAGGGCTCTATGATGTTTTTGTCACATGGGCACATGGCCTTCTGCTTAAGGAACTATGGTATTGTGGTGATCGGTTCACTTGAAGACCTTAACGAAGACTTTGTCTGTTTTTTTCCATTTGACCACCCAAATTTTCAGTTTGTAGTGAACTGTTACTTTAACGCTAATGTTAGTAATCAGCACAACAGTCACAAACAACCTCCACGCAGCGACGCTACCTGCTGGGAGCAGCTTTGTTCTCAAAGAAAACTAGCTGTGTTTGTGCAGTTGGAGCCTATAGAAAGGGAGGAAAACAGAAAGTGCTGGAAAAAATCTCTGGAGAGTTTTAAATTCAGGGAGAGATCTGCTGTCCCTTATGAAACTGAGGGGAAAACTGAAATCATTCATATGGAGGACGGCTCACTGGGAGTTATCGTCTATAGAGACCGGCAGGTGAACTTACCCACATGGCCGGATGGTAAAGACGATGTAGCTCTCCTCTGTGCTTCTCTCCACAAAGGTCACGCAGGTATACTTCTCCCAGTGACGCATTGCTTGCTTGAAAACTGCTCGCTGGCTGCCTACAATGGTTTGGGTTTAAATGGTTAAAGACCTGTCCCGGAGTCAACCAGGTCAGATGGAAATTGTATCTAAACTAGTCGGCTGCAAAATTAAACTATTTAGGGTTCGAGATGGAATTTGTTTAGGTTATTGGCGCAGAATCAATGCGAAAACAATAACATTGAACAATGCTGTTTAATGTACACAAAAAACATAATATGCACTATGAAGTAATTTTTAAAACAACATAATATAGAGAATAATATATAATAATTGAAACTTATATTTCCAGCAAAATCATACCCAACACTTAAACTCATAAATCAGATGCAGGGATACAAAAAAAATTCACAGATACAGTGATACTGAAGATTAAATTCATATTTCTTATCTTTTGTAATTAATTCATATAATGAAAATTAATATTGTTTTATATAATAATATATAATAATAAAAAACTGTATATACAGAGCACAAAATTATTGCATTTACTTGTCCTCTTTTTATTCTCTATCTGCTGTTTTTAAAACGGTCAAGGCAAGAAGATTGTTTTATACAAAAACAATTTGAACTAATTTTTGTTTATTATTAGCCCAAAAATGTAATGAATTGCAGCATAAAAAAAATAAATTAAAATAACAACCTAATCCAAAATCAAAAGTGGCATCTTACCACTAAAGTTGCCACTGATGATATACGGGATGATGCCATCCGGCCAAACTCGTTCAGGTCTGGCGGTGGCCGCTCTTCTTCTGCGTAGGAGAATTCGACGGACCAAAACCGGGTCGCCCTCTGCATTGCCACTGGCTGAGGATCTGTTAGCTACAGCGAAGACCATACTTTAGACAACACATGCATTTAAAATAGTTTGTATAAGATTGTGATTGCACATTAGATAGTATGACTACATGGTATAGAAGCATGTTAATGACCATACTGACCTGATTCAGATATAGAGAGGTTGGAAGAGGAATTCACTGCAGCAATGATGTAGTTCAACTTCAGCAAACGCAAGTCCTCCTCATCCAGAGCGATATCCCCCAGATAGGCAGCTAAAACAGAGATTTACAAACTCTTAAACATTAACAAGGGTCCGTTCTAAAACACATTTTATTTCTTTTCCCTCGGGACTGGTGGGGAAAATATCTTGCCATAATGAGAAGCATTCAGCCCGATACAAAGTTCTCTGTAATTGAGTGCATGGGGACCAGCAGGGGACCAAGAACCAGAATCAGGGGTCAGAGGCACAATGGCACAAGGCCAGCAGAGACACTTAAGAAACTCTCTGGGGTCACACCTGCAATCTTTATGTTTCCAGCTAGGAGTTTTAATAGACTTTAGCCTGGCAGGAGATGCTGAAAATATCCACAAACTAGAACCAACATCCAGACTGGGTTGGCTTTGCCCAAGGGTCCGTCTAATTACAAATATGATGTGTGTCTAAGACATTAATAATAAAGCACAGGTGGCGTGGCTTTATTTAAAAGGCCTTTAGCAAGTTCAGCTTTGCCTGTAAAACTGTGACCCAGGGCTAACTGGCTCAAAACGCTCAATTCACACGAATTGCATCATTGGCACTGCAAAAGGATGTCCTATCACGTCTTTGCATTGACTTAACATGTAAATCACTCGTGCTTAACGCTTCTTTCGCGTTTGGTGGGAACACACAGTTACAGTGCATCATTTCATGACCGGTGCCTGTCGTCATCAAACTTATTTACCTTGCTCAAGAAGGCCAAGGCAGTCGAATTTAAAGAGGTCAAGGTTATATTTTCACAGAATGTGTTTTTTACATTATGTTGGATTATTTTATGTAGCAGACAGTAAATCTCAGAAAATGGATTTTAGTTGTTAATAATGGTACATTTATATAAATGATTTTGCATCACAACATGCTGGGAAACAAGAGGTCGAGGATATGGTTTGCTTGCTGTAGAGCTCATATGGGACTATTCCTCATAAGTTTGCGAGTATTTTACTAGGGCTGGACAAGGTCACCCGTTAGTAACGCATCAACGCATTAATTAATTAACACCAACGATTATTTTATTATGCATTAACGTTATCTAAAGTAGACTATTATTTTATTAAGGTTGCTTTAAAGTCCGTAGCTCACTGGCCAAGAAACCTACAGGCACATCATTGGTCAAAGGAGGGGTGGGATGTTGATGGGTTCTGTCTTGGGATGGGCTTCAATCACGCGTCTCAACCAATGAGAGCATTTGGGGTTGGCCTGACTGCTGAAGTGCGCACATGAACACCAGAACTGAACGGAGAAATTTAACGAACTCTTACTGTACATGGACATTTCATTTAAATCTCTTCCAGACAGCGGAGTTGATTATAAAAATGTAATCCTTGCCCAGCACTAATATTTATGTTTTTAAATCTTTCTCCCCCAAAGTTATCAATCGTCTTGCCATACCAACCAATCATCTATGGGCAGAATCCCCCAAATTCATTTCAGAAATAAATTTCAGGCCCTGAAACATAAAACAAGATCATACCAAAAACTAATGCCTGAAACTAAGTTCTGAATAACTCCTCGATGCCATACAACATGTTTTTAAATGCTTTAATTGTACAAGAACGTAAATCTTTGGATACTGGAACTTTAAATGATTTAAATCTATGTTGGTCATTCAACGGAGAACAGCCTGGATATCTTTGCATAACTGTATATAAGGTAAATAATTAATTGGATGAATCACAAGATGAAAATCCAAAGATCAACACGTCAATAAACCATGTAGAGCATTCTCACACACTTTAATGAAGTAAATTGCTAACAAATAAGAAATGATCTCATATGCAGGTGCTGGCAGCCACACAGCTATATAAACATTAAACTAAAAATTGTGACTTGATGGCATATTTAATTGGTTTGTTGACTTTTTGATAGCGCGGAACAGTTATATCCTCATGTTCTCCACCTGGCAGGAGACTTTATTAAGCATGAAACATATGCCAAACAAAATAAAGCTCTGCATGTCTGGCAAGTATTCCCATAATTATGGTTTTCGTCAAACACTCGCACCTTCCTGTCCATTACTTTTTTGCCCTTAATGTTAGACAAAGACAGAAATCGATCACAGCATATCTATTTCCACATAAAAATTTGCAAACTAACAGACTGGAAAGAAAATTAACGTGTCAACCTCTTCATCTTCCAAGCTGTTTTGCTAAAAAACTGACATTGGAAAAAATAGCCACAATAAACATTGAAAGTGCAGTTGCATCTATGGTTTATTATTACATTGATGTGCCTCCACAGGATCTGTTCTACAAACATACAATCAGTGTAACAAACTCATATCGTCGCTTCAGAATTATAAGCTTCTATCTGATATTTTAGTCAAAATTATTCACATATTCTGATTCTGTGAAAACTTGACATTATGTTTTTTATTTTTACACTTTAGGACTTTTTTAAGAAAACAAACGGTTCCACCTACACAATCGTATTATAATTTGGTTCTTTAAGGTTCTATCTGCAAGCCAATCAGCACTTTGAATGCACACAATCAGGATCAGCTGTCTCTATATCATGTGACCAGACTATATCTGAGGAAACAACACAATGTTTAAAAGAAACCTCAAGCAGAGCTGCTCAAACAACAGTATTTTATGTTTTGTTTTGTTTTAGATTTAGTTGGACACAACACTAGCCAGCAGCGCTAGCTTCCTAATTTCTGTGTTTACATGAATTGACAATATTAATGGTCTTTGCACATACAGTCTGAAATTTTCATATGTGATTTTTCGTGTTTGTACGGTGTCTCCACGTTTTCAAAACGCATCTCAAAATGCTTGCTACAGATGTGAAAAACGCAGAAAATCGAACACAGTCCGATTTTTTTATGACGGAGGCAAATATCGGAGGCAATGTGTAAATGTGTTACACAATGTGAGGTAGTGTTTTCTTTCAATAACCATGATCATGTTTTGTCGGCCATACTCATCTCTAGAAATTTTACCTGGAATAGAGTCAGATAACAGTAGATGCTTTCTGTCGAAACCAACTGAAACTTAATGATTTCTGCAATAATGTGTTGAAATACATATCATATACCTAACTAAAATGAACATCTGCACTAAAGATCAAACATTTAGTACTGCCTTTTATGCTTAACTTGAACAAAAAGTCATGCTTCCTATAATATCAAATACATGTCATGAAAGCATGTAAATATAACTTATTTTATATGTCAACTCATTATAATGCTAATTTCATGTTTTAACAAAAGTAAATAGCTTGTTTTGCTTGAATTAATGTTTTGCTAGAACCTTATAATTCTAAATCGAAAGTGAATTTTCAGAATCAGAAGGTTCTATCTGCGTTTGACCTGTTCCAAAAATCCCCATTTTGCAACGTCAGAAAATGTTGATATTGTATGTTTAGAACACATTTAGGGACTCAAAGACAGAACCATAAAATTCTAAGGTAACGATATGTTTAAAATGTTTAATAAAAATATATACGTTTTCATAATGGTGCTAACTCTTCTGGTGTAAAACCAACGCGTGTATTGTAACCTCCTGAATCCTGTATTGTCTGAATCTAAATAACATGTATCTGGATGAAACTCCATCTGGTCTCGTTCAAATGCACACAAACACATTTCAAACCAACTTCAGTGTTTAACAACCCTGTTAGATCCATTATGGGCTTTAAAAGCTAAAGTGAGAGAAGGGTAACACGGTTGGGTAACATACCACCCCGGGGTACCTGCCACATTTACTCTGAATGATTTTTGTTTCTTAAAGGAATAGTTCACCAACAAATGAAAATTCTGTCGTTATTTACTCAAATTCACTTATACCAGATAATGCCTTCCTTTAACATAAACCAAACATTTGATATTAAAATGCATTCATGTTATCTTCTTATATGGGGTGAACATGGCAAAAGCACCTCCATCATTGATTCCACAGCAACAAAGAGTATATGGGACAGTCGTAAATTATGAGCAAATGTCTTATATTCGAGTGACCTATTCCTTTAAACCCCTCCGACTTTTTAACATAACGCAGGCATGATTCACTTTGCCCTTACTTTCATTTATTATTAAGACATTTTCATCCTCCATCGAAACCATTCCTGCCTGGAGTTTCTGCAAAGGAAAATCAATAAAATGGCTTGATATTTACAACATGTTGTTGTGTTTCCGCCACTAAATCTCTTCACTCCGGGTTTGACATTCATTTTTGATCTGTTATTTCAGTACTGCACATAACAATGATGAAACTAACTCTCTCGATGTGCTCGGGCCACATGACATTCTTGTTAAGACGGATGGGTTTTAATGACACGACGTCCACAGCATGCTGGGAGGATAATGAAAAATTGTAAGAGGAGTGACAGCCATAATCTAAAAAAACACATTTGGTAACACATCATGAACTAAATTCAGCTTTAAACGCCTGACATGTTTTTGCGTAAAGGCCGTCAAACGCTGCATAGTCGAGTGGAAGAGTTCACAGTGTGGTTGGAAATTCAGATAGGGTCACCGAAGTCTCAGCAGGCAAAGAACCTGTTTGAATGATTAAAAACAAAAGGGCTTCTTTCCACAAAATAAAACTAACACGCAGCGGTTAGGTAACACCCAGGGTTGATATTAAGCTGGTGAAGGCATTAAAATGCATTTTGTTGGGGTTTGCGGGACACGGCATGACCGGGGGGACATTTAAACAATAGATATTAAATTCAACTAGAAGAGCCCAGACAATTATTCGACTCCCTATTCAGTGGCCAGCTGTCTATCGCCGTCACAAAGATTTGCCCACTGAATAGGAGCTTTGTGCGCGCAGGACATCAGTTTAAACTAGTACAGGCCATCAAAACTTGCTTAGATAACTTCCAAGGTCGTTTCGAGCTTTGCACTGCCTGAGGATGCTGGCGTCTGGATCCCCTCGAAATCTCATCCACCCGGTTCTCATGCTGTCATGCAGAACACAGCAAAACAAACAAACCGCACACTACAACACAATGCACACAGCACGGCAACACAAAACAAAACAAACGCAATGCCAAGGACAAGCAATAAACAAAACAAGAACAAAACCCCACATTCTTCTCGACCCGTGAAGACATCGATACAAGTTGCGTGTTGCACATTACCGGCTTTGCAGGGGTCCTTGTAGTCGACCGCATCACTTTCTGCCGGACCTGTGTGATACTGCGCGTTCACGTCCACTTCGATCGTTAATAAAAGTCGAAGACTGAAGACAAGCGAGCACGTCCACAGGGATTTCATGACGGGAACGAGTGCGCCTGTGGAGCCGGCGGAGAGGCTGTGATGGGATTTTGGAAGGAGTTGGGAAAATGGGAGCTAACGGGAAGGCGGGTTTAGAGAAGCGAGGCTTTGCTCTCTTCAATGTCTTTATTCTAGTCCAGTGATTCGCTAACATAGCCGGGCCCCGGGCCAGCATCAAGCTTGCAAACATCACAGATCGGAGGTCAGTGCACTCAAAGCGCTCTGAGCCCCTCTGTGCCTGCGTGCGCGTGCGTGTCCGGACTCTGACAGAAACGCAATCATGTGCGCGAGAGACAATTCGACGGGCTTCAGCGAATTACTTTTAAGTTTTTTTCACTCAGGGTTGTGAGATCTTATATTTTTTCATAATTGTTCATAAAATATACCGCGCGCTATTTTCGAAATGACAGCGTCAGGCTGACGTTACCTGACTGAAATCGGTGTCCTGGGCATCAAATGTCCGGTTCGTAAACCGCTGCAGCATCGGGGCTGTGATCCGCTTTAAGCCGCTCTGACAAATGAGAAACACGATTTGCGTTTGAATCGTTTTGAACGTTCAGGTGAAAAGTGCGATTAATTTATTGAGGTGCTGCGCAGGGTAGACAGTAAAGTATCGCGAGAGCGTTTGAAAACATACAGGAAAGACTACTCTCGCGATATAACGCGCGACTTTTTTACGCTTCATCGAGATTGGGGTCCAGCCGTCAAACAATTTTTTTTTTTTTTTGGTTTATTTATTATACTTGTTAAAACATCTCATTTCAAACTTTTAGAAACCCACTTATTTCTAGTAGTTTTTTGAGTAGACATCACCAATCTATCGCCATCTCGGTTTAAAACATGAAATTGCAGTTTTCTGCGATTTACCGCAAAATCGGAGATGACTGAATTTATCATTTTGAAGGGCTTACTGTCGTGAATTAAGTAAAAAAACGTTTTGATAAAAAAAACATATCGATTGGAATAAAATACAAAAGAAAAGAAAACATACACATTCAGTAAATAAATAAATACGTTGTATTTACTTTTCTGTATGAAAACATTATTTGGGAAAACTCAGAACAAATGTAACGTAAAGTTTGAAATAAATTACAAAATAAAATAAAACATTTATACACATTCATTAAATAAATAAATACGTTGTGTTTACTTTTCCATATGAAAACATTATTTGGGACACAGAACAAATATAATACATATAGCCTATAGTTTGAAATAAATTACAAAATAAAAGAAAACATTTCTATACGATTAGGAAGTAAATAAATATTTACTTTCCATCTGAAAACATTATTTGGGAAAACACAACAGTAAAAAGATTTAAAGGCAATAACACCTGAAGCTTACAGCAGCACAAGCTTTGACTGGGCTGAAACAACACATCATGAGCCACAACACGTGACAATATGTTCTGTGCCTCTTACATGTCACACAAAATCCCTGCTATAAATATTCACAGTAAATATTCACATTCAGGTTTTTATTGTCAATCCGTTTCCTGTGGCTTTCTTATGATGTACCCAGCGAGGACACTGCCATTTTGAAACACTGTAAAAATCTTCCACAGCTGATGAAAAAGAAAGAACCCATAATCAATTTACTGTAAATCCTTCAGAATGTGAGTATGTTAAAACGGACAATGATTGTTTCAGCATTTTTGCTGTTAAAAATAAAGTCAGTTCTTCAGAATAATCAGTTTTGTGTTAGTAAAAAACAATATTCGTGTTACAGATATGCACTGCAGACAAGGCACTTGTTTTCTGATGAACCAGTATTTGCAAAAAAAAACATATATTTTTATTGGATGCACTTTCATAGACACTTAGACACACAGCATTGTTATACTAAATCTTATCTGTAACCAAATGAATTATAACTTATACCTCAAACTTAAGGGTCTATCATTTACATTTAGTCATTTATCGTTCAAGGCGTCACTGATTTTCTTCCATTTTTCAAAGCTCATTCCATCCAAGCCCCTAGTACTTTGTGAGCAGTTGTAATTCCATTCATGTCCTCTAGGAGAATTCCTTGAACGCCATGAGCGGCTCTTCTGGGCATCACAGCGAAACAGCGCTCCTTCTGCACGCTAGCGATGCCTCTGCTCCTGTCTGATACCTTGTTAGGAGGCGGGAGAGCGAAGTGCGTGTGGAGCATTTCAGAAACAACAGAATTGCATGAACCGCAGGCCACGGCAGCCTGGAAGCCCCTGCGGAAGTTTTCGTTAAAGAAGCCGTAGATGATCGGATTAACGCCGCTGTTGAAGAACGCCAGCCAGTGTGCTACAGGGAAAAGATAGCTACTTAAGAAGTCGATCTGTTCTCTGTCCAGATCCTGATAATCTGTCAGAAGCATTAAAGTCCAGAGTGGGAGCCAGGACACCATGAAGAGAACGGCGACCATGATGAGCATCTTTACGACCTTCATCTTTCTCCTGGAACGACCTCGATTCTCACGCAGGTTGTTGGAGAGCTTGGCCGCGATGCAGCCGTACATGATACTTATGAGACCGAGCGGTGCTAGGTACACGTGGATGAACATGACAGTGGTGTAGACCCGTCTCATATCGGCTCTTGGCCAGTCCTCGAAACACACAGACAGTGGGTAGATCCGGTTATCCTGGACCATGTAAACGTCATCCACATGTATGACGGTTAGTGTCGCGGCTGAAGGAATGATGATGGCAAAAGCGAGGAGCCAAATGAAGACGATGGCGAAGAATGCGGAGACTGGCCTAAGACGATGGCGAAAAGGATAAACGATGCCCGTAAACCTGCGATGACAGATAAGCTGTAAATGCTGCTTTGTTGTGCATTAAATGTCATTTCATTGTAATGCATACTGTAAATCACAATGAGATTAAAAAGAGAGCAAATCTATGATATCTTCTGTGATTCCTGTAAAAATACAGAGTTTTAGAAGAGATCTGTCACAAACTGAGCTCAGTTTTGAGCTTCATGTATTTTAATAATCGTCTCATGATGTCTCCAAAGAAATTTTCTAAGAAACTTTGAAAGACTTATTTGATACACAACTGAGAACTCTTCAGATCTTCAGAGCTGTAAAAGAGCAACATCTGAGTAACAACATGTTTCCTGTGGATATTGACTCAATATTGCTGTGTCTTTCCACTTAAGGCCGTATACATTCAAACAGGGTAAAAAACATGCCTAGGCAATTACAGCAAATTGCTGGATAATGGATAAAAGCATACGAGAATCAAAGTGGTCAAGGTATAGTTTCTGAGATTGGCTTCTTTCCATCATTCGATGAACAGAAGGACCAGCGTGTGTTTCTGGTCATGAAAGCAAAGAAATGATGGCACTCTGTATTTACATGATTTGCAACCCTTAAAGTTAGACTGTACTTCACCCTAAAAGAAAAATTCTGTCATTATTTACTCACCTTGAGTTGTTCCAAATGTGTATAATGGTCTTCTGATGAACACGGGGAAAGATTTTGAGAAGAATGCTTGTAACCAAACAGATCTCAACACCCATTGACTCCCATAGTAGGACAAATTTATTCATTTTTTCTTGAACACAAAAGAAGACATTCTGAAAAATGTAGTAAAGCAAACAGTTCTTGGGCACTTTTGCCTACCTTTGTTGTTTTCCTACTATGGGACTCAATAGGTGTTGAGATCTGTTTGTTTATAAGCATTTTTCCAAATATCTTTCTCCTTGTTCATCAGAAACAAGACATTTATACACACTTGGAACATCTTGAGTAAATGATGACAGTGCTTTCAGTTTTGGGTGAGGTATCCCTTTAAAGCACTTTTCATATGTAAAAACACATCACATCATATATAATTTTCATGCAAATGTACCATAAGGACTGATTTGTACCTATCTATTGCTATGGCAACCAGAGTGAAGACAGAGGCAGACACTGACATTCCCTGGACAAGGTTACTCATCGTGCAGGTCATTTGGCTGAAAGGCCAACCTTAAGGACAAGAAGCAAAACGATATAAAAAATGCATTTCATAATGCTTAAGCCAGGACTATGACTTTTAAGTCAAGAGACAAAACAATGGCACTTACATATTTTTAGATATTTCAGGCCAAGTCATTTTCATTTCAGACAGTTCAAACATTCATTTTAGTCTGGGGATATGCTTATGCATAGGCATTAAAGATATTAGTTAATTCTGAAACCGAAAGGAATGTCAACTTTAGATCAGATGATATTGAGACTAAAATATATGATGAAAACAGTGATCATATGAATAAAAAAATGCAATGATGATGATACTAAGGAGTCTGATGACGATTATAAAAGATGAAAATATTGATAAATAGGTTTATACAGGTGATGCAGAAGACATGGATATTTATAAAGACAACAGCAATGCTTTTGACTATCATCCACTCACCCGAGATCAGGCTGTCAATCAGCGTGGTGGGCACACAGAACACGCCCACCAGCAAGTCACTGATGGCCAGGTTGAGGATGAAGAGGTTCGTTACAGATCGCATGTTGCGATTCCTGATGACCACGAGGCAGACAAGCCCATTTCCGACAATGCACAGGAGAAGCACAATCAAGTAGGAGAGAATGTAGCTCACAGCCATGCCTGTGGAGTGGATGTAATACGGCAGGAGAGTGCAGTTGTCCAAACTGAGGTTGGTGGTTGACAGGTTTATGGTTATTGTGTCCATTTTACAACTTGTAAAGAGGGAAGAACCCTAAATATTGATTACATATTGATTGAATATTGGGCATGAAATATATCAATTTAAAAGTATTGATATAAAAGGTAACACTGTACAGTAAGGTTTCATTTGCTTGCATTCATAACGAATTTTAAAATGTATTACTTTATTTATGAGTTGAACATTTATCTATCAACAGTTAATTGAACATGTAAAAAATGTTAAGATAAGAGGAGGATCTGCCAACATTAGATAAAGCACAATTAAACAACAAGAACTAACAAATTTATATTTACTGACATTCACAAAGCTCAATAAATGCTGTTAAACTGTGTTGCTCGTTACTTGGACATTAATTAAAAATAACTTATTGTGAAGTGTTTCAAAAATCCTATAAAAAAATAAAGACTTCCATATTTATTATGAAAATCTGTATTCAATAAACCAAAGACTAGTTAAATTGAAGGCTATCTGATAGAAAAAGGAATGCAAAACAGATTAAACACCTGTTAAATTGATTTTGTTAAATGTAAAATAGTGCCAATGTAAAATAAAACAATCGTTGATTAAGGATCCAAAACATTGTTACTGTCGCACATAAGCGTCAATGTTGAGAATATCAATAGACTGACACAAAAAAACAAATGAAAACTATAGAGCTACAGGTTTATAAGAAAAACTCACCTGAACGCAAGTGTTTTAATACATCCACACTTCTGATGTTCAGATGCTTCTGCTGTGCTGTGTCCTTTAATGCGCTGCTGTCACCTCACATTCATATTAAAGCGCAAAACATCAGCCAGCTGCACCTGTCGCGCGCCACTAGAGTCCGTCAGTGAGTGCGCTCCTCCGTTTACCATATGTGGCGAGCCACGTGTCTACATGCTCGTGACGTCACCGGGCTTTGCAACGTGTTGCTTTTGACACTTGTATTTCCCCTAACATTACGCATTCGTTTATATTATGAACCATTACGTTTGACAAAAGTGTACATGTGCGCCAAAAAGGTACTTCACTTTCCTCCGCATGTTTCAAAGTCGATGTTCCTGTAGCTCAGGAGGTCAAAGGTTACGGACGGAACCGCAATATGACTTATATGCTATAGATTAACTGGTAAAGAACATACTTCGAACGTCTTGGGTGTGTGGTTCCCAAGAAACATGCACAGTGAAAAATGAAAAAAGATTGACTGTTAGTACAGTAGTAAATATAATTCTTGAGCATTTAAATAAACGTTTTGGTTTTATTTTATACATATTTTCATGCAACCTTTGTAGACTCAGGAATAATTTTATATGTTACCACACTGTGGCAGTAGAGGAGAAAAATATGTGTGTGAGAGAGAGAGAGAGAGAGAGAGAGAGAGAGAGTGAGAGAGAAACAAAGGGACGCAGGAGAGAGAGAGAGATGTAAAAAAATGAACTTAATTCCCAAATAATCCATGTCACTTCCCCGTCTTGTTCAATGTAAACCCCCATTTACAAAAAAGACCACATGAAGGTGTTTTCTAAAGGTTCAAACACCATCAACACACCGAGGGCCAGCACGCCTGACATTCATCTGTGGCTGTATTAGTTAAATGAGCGTGTCTTCTGTGAGGGAGTGACTGAACACCAGAGTCAAGTTTAACTGGAGCTCCTCGAGTCCTGGGATCCGACTGCAGCTCTGGGAATCTGCCACAGACATGCCTTCCCCTCCTCTGAGGCCAGACCTCGTGCAGCCTGGATGGATCAGAGAGTGAGGAGGCTTCTGACGAACATCATCTCCGCCGAAGTTGGATGTCTTTCTTCGTGACTGTGTTTGGAAGCGCTGTTGACTTGCAGAAAGTTGCCACTGCATTTTAAAAAACAAAACAATGTGCATTGGTTGGCGTAGAGGTTTGAGGATGCTCACGTGTTTGTGTGGACTGCTGGTCCTGAGGGTCTGTGTCGGACAGAGCTATGAACGCTGGGAGGCCGGTTCCTCGTGCTATGGAGGGTTTGACCTGTACTTTGTGCTGGACAAGTGAGTTTTTCTATTTCCATGAGCTTCCAGAAGGTATTAAAATGACTGCGTGGTGATAGATTGAGGCTCATTTTGAAGGAACAAACGGCAGTCACAGGCAGTCCTGGTCTCCAAAGAAATTCATCCTCAAGCGATGTGTGCTGCACTGAGCATCACTTCAGCTTAGTTTCTTCCGTGACTTAATGGCGGTACTTGCCTGTGACCTTAAATATGAGGTTTTGATATATCTTGATGTACATTCTAGTGCTATCCAACTGATCCCTATAATTTTTTTGCAAAGTATCATTTTCAAGAGTCTTATTCTTGCTCGCTGCACTGGTCGCTGTGTTCATCTACGCTTATGTCACCGGCAATTTTGTGAAAAGTGGAAACATTATTCGTTGCATTTGCCAGTCGTAGCTCAAGCTGAAATCTACAGCTTTACTTTTACGGATCCTTTAAACGGTACATTTGTACCGTGGAATGCTGTTATCAGTGCGTATGAAAACATTTAGCGTGAAAGCAGCGAGGATAATAGACCAGCTTTAGAAAGAATGTGAGTTTGGTGAAGTCAAAAAGTTCACACAAACACCTGAAGTGATTTTTAAAGACGTGATTCAGTCCACAAAAGGAACTGAAACCCACATTTATTCAAAAACCCACATATCAGACGTGTTTTCAGAAAATCTATATTTAGAGAAAAGAGTATTTTCTGTTATTGAACCATAGCATATTTTCACTGAATATATTATATTATATATCACACAATTAATCATGACTAATCGTTTGCAAAATAAACCTTTTTGTTTACATAAAATATGTGTGTGTACCATATATAATAATGTATATATAAATACACACACATCCATTTATGATTTTAAGACAAATAATATTTGTATATATTTAATATTTTTGTTTATATACAATATAAAATATATAAAAATGTATATACATCTGTAAATATTTCTTAAATATATACATGTATATGTATATATTTATATATTAATAATTTTTAGTTACAGTACACACACATATTTTATGTAAACAAAAACTTTTAGCAAACAATTAGTCACGATTAATCATGTGTCAACCCTAATAAATATGCAGTATTTAATGCTTATTAGAAAAAAAATGTTTAATCAAACTATTTTATTACTCTCTTTATTATTTTGGTTTGTTTGGTTTTGGTTCACAAAGTGAACGAACCATTCGCTCCACCGGTGAAACTGATGGTACCAAGAGTGTTTGGTTCCACATGTGCTGAACCTTTTCACCAGAAGGGCCAGATGTTCCAAAGCCTCACAGCTCACCAGAGACTCATATTTGGACACGAATGACAGAGGAAAGAGAAAGAAAAGGGGGAGGAAACGTACAGAAACACGCTATTGTTTGGTTTCTTTTCATCGTTTGATTTGCATTTAAAATCAGAACTCTGTATTTGTGCCGGACGATGAGCCAGAAAGTGTTTTGAATGAAGATCGGAGGTTCTTATCTGATGAGGTCACGGCGAAGAAGAAATAATTATTTTCCTTTTGAAAGCGTTACAGCTGCAGTTCAGGCATGATGATGATTAAAAGCTGCCAGGACTGTTCTCAATAGCTGAACTTTTCAACATTTATATTGTGATTCTTCTCATAATGTCACAAGATAATCAAGTTATTGTTCTAGTGTTCTAGTTAACATAAATAATTTAAAGTTATTTTGCATTTGAATGCCATTTGTTTATACATGATAATCAGTTCATCTTGAGACATAAACGTCACCTCGGTCTTGTGTCTTAAAACCGTAAGTCTTGGATCTGGTTCTCAGCTTATGGTCTCAGACAGGACCGTAGTCTAATTCATCCATATTAAACGTGATCATTCACTTCAACCACAGGACGACAAGTAAATCTCAGAAAATCCTATTTCTCATTAAAATGGACAACATCATTTAAAGTGAAGGTCCACCCGAAAGAGAGACGTCTGTCATCATTTACTCTACCCCCACTCCGCAAAACACAAAAGAAGATATTTTGAAGAAAGTGGGCATTTCTATTAAAAAATCAGATTTCTTAAAAAATCTGTAAAAATAGGGCAGAATGTACTGTTTTAATATGAAGTATTCAGTATCCGTTTTTTACAGTGTGAACACAAAACCAATGCAAGTGAATGGGTGCCAGCTAACAACATTCTTCAAAATATCCTTTTTTGCCCTGAGGAAGAACGAAAGTCTTACAGGTTTGAAATGAGGGTGAAGAAAATATTTTTTGTTCTGGGTGTGTGCTTGACTTAGCTTCTGGCTCATAACACAGTAATTTTTACACCTTGTGCAAAAAATTTATAAAATTGTCTTCATACGATAAAATACCGTCTACGCTGCAAGAAAAGAGATGCATCAACATCTGCTGAACTTATCAAGACTGAATTAGCAGCACTGGTGTGTTTGTGGGGGTGGACGTCCATGGAGGAAAACTTATATTGGCTTTGGACAGCTTTGACGTCCCTTACGTAAGTCAAACATTCTTTGTCGATTTGTCTCCACCGCAGCGGGCCGGCCAGATGAGCTATTTCACAAACTCCACTCTTAAACAAAGTCGGCGGCTCACGCCTCAGATATGAGCTTCTGCATTTTAAGAGGGGGAATATTGTTGTGGCACAATTTTACAGGATTAATCTTGAGCTCTTTAGATAACGAGGATGGTAAGAGTGTGAACATTCATAGCGAAAACCATCAAACTGCATGCCCCGCGTTAAAAAGGTTTTTCATTTCCAAGAAACACCTTCTGGGTTCTCTCCAAGTAGGGTCTGTATGTTACTGTGGCAGATGATGTCGCGTCTCAGACACATTTTACAGACCACAATTCTTCTGCGAAAATGTCCACATTTCTGTAGAGCTCCGGGGAACTGCTAGAGACTTTTCTACCAAGAAATAACCTGTTTGCATTCTGCTTATAAGAAGCATTCCAAAAAGGCACATCCTGTTTGATATATTATGTCAAATCTGTCGCAATGATCTACATTTAAATCTTTCATACCTTTTAAAGGTGGCTTAGGAAGCCATATGCTATTTAAACAGAAGACAAACTAATGATGTTCTGTGCTGATGTTGAGAAACTAAATGTTTAAGTGAAATCTTTAAATCTATATTCTCAGATCAGGAAGTGTCCGGCACCACTGGAATGAGATCTATTACTTTGTTGATCATCTTGCACACAAGTTCATCAGGTATTCTTTTCTAACCCACTCCATTTATCTACTCTACTCTACTCTACTCTACTCTACTCTACTCTACTCTACTCTACTCTACTCTACTCTACTCTACTCTACTCTACTCTACTCTTCTCTACTCTACTCTACTCTACTCTACTCTACTCTACTCTACTCTTTTCTACTCTACTCTACTCTACTCTACTCTACTCTTCTCAACTCTACTCTACTCTACTCTACTCTACTCTACTCTTCTCTACTCTACTCTACTCTACTCTACTCTACTCTACTCTACTCTACTCTTCTCAACTCTACTCTACTCTACTCTACTCTACTCTACTCTTCTCAACTCTACTCTACTCTACTCTACTCTTCTCTACTCTTCTCTACTCTACTCTACTCTACTCTACTCTACTCTACTCTACTCTACTCTTCTCTACTCTACTCTACTCTTCTCTACTCTTCTCAACTCTACTCTACTCTACTCTACTCTACTCTACTCTACTCTACTCTTCTCTACTCTTCTCTTCTCTTCTCTACTCTACTCTACTCTTCTCTACTCTTCTCTTCTCTTCTCTTCTCTTCTCTTCTCTACTCTACTCTACTCTACTCTTCTCAACTCTACTCTTCTCTACTCTACTCTACTCTACTCTTCTCTACTCTTCTCTACTCTACTCTACTCTACTCTACTCTACTCTACTCTTCTCTACTCTTCTCTACTCTACTCTACTCTACTCTTCTCAACTCTACTCTACTCTACTCTACTCTACTCTACTCTTCTCAACTCTACTCTACTCTACTCTACTCTTCTCTACTCTTCTCTACTCTACTCTACTCTACTCTACTCTACTCTACTCTTCTCAACTCTACTCTACTCTACTCTACTCTACTCTACTCTACTCTACTCTTCTCAACTCTACTCTACTCTACTCTACTCTTCTCTACTCTTCTCTACTCTACTCTACTCTACTCTACTCTACTCTACTCTACTCTACTCTACTCTTCTCAACTCTACTCTACTCTACTCTACTCTTCTCAACTCTACTCTACTCTACTCTTCTCTACTCTTCTCTTCTCTACTCTACTCTACTCTACTCTACTCTACTCTACTCTACTCTTCTCAACTCTACTCTTCTCTACTCTACTCTACTCTACTCTTCTCTACTCTTCTCTACTCTACTCTACTCTACTCTACTCTACTCTACTCTACTCTACTCTACTCTTCTCTACTCTTCTCTACTCTACTCTACTCTACTCTACTCTACTCTACTCTACTCTACTCTACTCTACTCTACTCTTCTCAACTCTACTCTACTCTACTCTACTCTTCTCTACTCTTCTCTACTCTACTCTACTCTACTCTACTCTACTCTACTCTACTCTACTCTTCTCAACTCTACTCTACTCTACTCTACTCTACTCTACTCTACTCTACTCTACTCTACTCTTCTCTACTCTACTCTACTCTACTCTACTCTACTCTTCTCAACTCTACTCTACTCTACTCTACTCTACTCTACTCTACTCTTCTCAACTCTACTCTACTCTACTCTACTCTTCTCTACTCTTCTCTACTCTACTCTACTCTACTCTACTCTACTCTACTCTACTCTTCTCTACTCTTCTCTACTCTACTCTACTCTACTCTACTCTACTCTACTCTACTCTACTCTTCTCAACTCTACTCTACTCTACTCTACTCTACTCTACTCTACTCTACTTCATTCTACATTCTGCTGAACTGCTAAATAAATGAGAACTTCTCAGAAATAAAATCTGGGCCGTACCATCTTTACTTTGGCGAGAGATAGAATTGGATCTGTCAAAAACCAATTAAGCAACAATAATAACTGATATCATTTAGACTCTTTTGATCTCACCCTGATGGAGAAAACGGCAATTAAGATGTTTATGAACCCCAAAAAAACCCTCAACTGTCCCTCTTTCTCTTCAGCCCTCAGCTCCGCATGTCCTTCATTGTGTTTTCAACAGAGGGCAGGATCCTAATGAAACTGACAGAAGACAGGTAGGATTTGACAGTGATTGAATATCTCTGGCTTTAGTTGAGGAATTCTTGAAATAAAGGTGCCTGTTGATATGATGAAAGAATGAGATGAATAAAACCTGTTTCAATGATTTGCACCTGCAGAAATGTGTGATATTTGATCTCAGACTATGGTGTCCTGCCAAATCTGAGCACAGTTTTGTGACTTTGAGACGTCTTCTAAATTTCATCAGAAAAAAATGTCTTTGAAGCTTGATTTAATCTCATTGCTATCTTGGACAAACATTTCTCCCATCTGGTATTTTTCTGATGTAAGATCATCAAAACCGTTGTCATTATTCTATAAATGTGCATTAAAAGATCAAAACATCTGTGATCGCTCCGTACAAGCTCAGTTTCTTCCAGACTTTATAGAACTCTGCAGGTAGCCGTGTTTAAACGGTGTAATGGTCTGTAATGTGTGTGTCTGATCAGGGACAAGATCCGCGCCGGGCTGGAGGAACTTCAGCAAGTGTTGCCAGGTGGAGACACCTTCATGCACAAAGGTTTTCAGAGGGTAAACCATCATTGTTGTCATCGCTTGCAGCAGAATACGCACGCAATTGCAATAAACATTTTTGTGGTTTTCCAGGCAAGTGAGCAGATCTACTATGGAACAGGTGATGGTGAGTGGTTGACGCGTATCCAACATATTCTCAACATGATATTGATCGACATTTCAAAACTTTGGCAGATTGATTTGAAGTACAGAGAAAGAGCACATCGGTTCCCAGCTTGTCGTCATTTTACATTGAAGCATTTGACTCCGTGGAGGTTTAACTATTGAATATTCCTCTGTTAGGGTACCGCACAGCGAGTGTCATCATCGCTCTAACAGATGGAGAATTGCGCGAGAATGAGTTTGATCTGGCGTCCAGGGAGGTGAGACCTCAGACCATAAATCCTTTCCAATTCTTTCTGCACGGTGGGGAACAAAACGATTGAATTTCCCTGCAGTGACAGATGCTGTGTTTACAGATAATGACTATAGACATGTTTTTTCTTTTCATTTTTTCATCAAAAGAGTAAATCTTCAAAGCCTGCTTGCCATGGGAACAGCATGATCATGCTCTACGAAACTCACTGAAATGCACTTTAAGCCCATTTATCATCCTGAGCTTGCGATACAGAAACGGCTGAAGAAAAATATCTCATTTGTCCGATATACAGAGTTCAATTTAAAAACCTTTCTCACCCACACGTCTAGCTGTTTCAATTCAAAAACAACAAGAGCTGCGGACAGTTTGGCACCATGAGCCCTCACCCTGCTTTATACTTTGTCTGACTGTCCGGTTATCTTGATTTCTATTCGCACAATCTGACATTTAACAAAGCACACTTTTATAACCCAATATGCAACCCAACGCTCCAATAACACCGCTGTCTATCATGTGACGTGTTTAAATGACAGGCCGGACGCTCGAGACAACTGGGAGCTTCAGTCTACTGTGTTGGAGTGAAGGACTTCAATGAAACCCAGGTAAAGTCACACCTGCCCAGGCATCCACTATCACTTATGGAAAGAAGATATCTTGAACTTCTTGTGAATGCTAAAGCGTGATTTTTCATTCTGTACAGCTGGCGACGATAGCCGATAGCAAAGATCACGTTTTTCCAGTGAATGATGGCTTTGAAGCGCTTCAGGGGGTCATCGATTCGGTGAGTGAATTCAAACAAACTGACAGTTAATTGACATTTTTTTCACAATATTTTAATAAAGCTGTTGATGCTGCATCCGGCGTGATGTGACTGTTCAGGTCATCATATTGTGAAGCACCAATTTTCTGTTCTCTTAGATGATTTATTTAAGCCCATTTCTAAGCATGTGCTATATAAATGCAGGTTCCATGATGATAATAATGTATTTTATTATGTTATCATGTTTGCACCAACTACAGTTTGATTGATATTAATTGGAATGCACAATAAAACATTTTTTATCTCATTTTGGAAATAAAATTGACCCTGAGCTACAAAAACATCATTCATGAATATTTTGCTCACTAGGACAATCCCCTTTAATAAGGTTTAATGCTGCACATCTGGTATGAATATGTACCCTTGATGTACCAATATGAACTCTTTAGATGGAAAGGTGCACTACGGTCCCGGTGACAGCTTGGGTACATTTTTTGACCATTTTTCCTGACAGTGAAGACATCACACTAAAATATCCATGGAGATGACATTTGACACAGTATGAAATTTGGAGTAAATTGTCAACACAAGCTGTACCACTTGAAAAAAACTGTGTTAAACAATACATTAAAAGATAAAGATGTGTTTTCATGTCTCAGATTCTGAAGAGATCCTGCATAGAGATCCTTGCAGTGGAGCCTTCAAGCATTTGTTCAGGAGGTAAACTAATATCAATCCAGAGAGACACTCAATCGCTTTAATTAGTTTGCGTGTTCTGAACTGAAAAACAACAACAACAACAAATAACAAAAATCTACAAATTCAATTTTTGTAAGCCCAGTTTCTTTTTAATCTCATTACACATTCCGTCTGAGCAGAATTGTTTTTCTCTATTTCTTTAAAGTGTTTTGCTTTCTTGTGCTTTCAAGTTCAAAGTTTTGAAGTATTTTGATGTACTCACCCTCGCGTGTAGACACCTGTAGGACTTTCTTTTATCTGCAGAACACAAAGAAGATGTTTTGGTTGTTGACCAAACAACATTGACCTCATTGTATGGACACAAAACCACTGAAACATTTCTCATAATATCTTCTTTTGTGTTCCACCTAAGATAGAGTCACGCACAGGTTTTGAACGACGTGAGGGTAAATACACGACGGCAGACTTTTCACGTTCTGGTGAACTGCTTGAATCCTAAATCTAGACCAAACTTTCCTGTTGACAACCAGATCCATATCACTCCAGTGATCTTTCTACCTTTCTCCATTAACCTCAATAACACAGAATCCTTCGAGGTGGTGGTCAGAGGGAACGGATTCCTTCACGCCCGGGACGTCAACAGAATTCTTTGCAGCTTCCGCGTCAACAACACCATCACCGTGAGTAAGTGAAAACAGCCGAGATTCATTCATGGCCAGCTGTGAGCTGACGCTTTGATTGATTGATGAAACCTCTGTTGGGTTATAACACACGCTCAACAAACACACCATCAACATATTCCAGAAGAAACATAAGTTATGGTTGATCGACGATCACAGTTATTTTCTCAACTAGTTTGACACCTTAATGTGGAAATGTGAATGTGTTGTGAGCTACCCATAATGGATTTGTTTCATTTGCCACATGGGCGTATTTATTTAAGATTCCGTAGCGTCGTCTTTAGGCACGTGGCACCGTGGACAGCTTGGAGTTTTTCTTCTGTGATGCTTCAGAATCCAAATGTCAGTAGGGCTGTTGTGTTTTTCAGAATGGGTTGGCCGCAGCACTCGTAAATCACAAGACTTTCCTTCAACACAAACCACATGTGCAGCACAAACGCACACGCACACACCATTAGACAAGAGCCGGTGGAAAACATTCGCAGGAATGTTTGATTCGACAACATCTTTGATAGTTGTGATTTCTAGGTTTAGTGTAACGCAAATGCCTTGAATTAAGAGAATGTCATGAAAAGGTCTGAGGTCTGTCAGGTTATATCATGAGACGACGCTCTTCACGATATGATTCCAGCCAAACTTTGAGATCAAGTAACTAATGGAACGCTCCATTTTTCTTGGAAGAAAAGGAAAGAATTTGACCTTGCGTGGTATTGACACATGTTTGAAGTATGTCTTGTATTTTTCTTATTCTCACATGACAGGAGAACACACGGCTCATCTCACCAGCACGTGTGTGTGTGTGTGTGCGTCTGGAGTAAATCAACTTGGAAGTCAATAATGTTTCCAGTTCTTTCTTCTGCTTTCGATATGAATTGCATGTAATGGAAAAAATATGCAGTAAAAATTGGGTTAGTTAAATGTTTGTGTCACACACCCAATGTGCTCTCTGCCAAACAACTGTGATGTGCTCATCCCGCTGATCAGTTTTTCTATGTTGTTATTTCACTTGTTACAGTTTCCTAAACTAATGTTATTTCTTTTACAATCATTTGTTGACGCCAATAGCTTAGTGGTAAGTGCGCTGACATATAGTGCTAGTACACTCACAACAATCCACTTCCATTCCTGTCTCGTGCGGTCCTTCCCTGATCCCCCTGCTCTCTTTCCAGCACTTTCCTGTCACCCCTCCTATGTGCTATCATCATAAAAGATAAAAAGCTCCAAAATACAACTTAAAAAAACTGTTGAAATTAATAATTTGACAAGCGAAATACTGTGTATACCAGACTTTTTTCTAATATAAATATCTGGTATAGGCAGCACTGTTGTAGTGCAATTATAGTGGTAAAATGATCATTTATGATTTTTTATTAAAATTTATTTAAAGTAGCCTTATTGCTAATGTACACAAAATTGACTGCAGTTTATTTAATGCATTTTTTAAAGAAAATTAGAGGACATCCAAAGCCATGGTAATCGTGCAAATGTTTTGTAAATGACTAAATTAATGTAGAGTATTAGAATCAATAAATTAACCTTCTCTGCACGTTGCAAAAATGTGATGAGCGTTCTCTAGTCCTCAATTCTGATTGGTTGTACCATGTTGTGAGATTCCCAGCTGAATGCATTACATGAGCATCACTGTTTTGCTGCATTTGTGTTGCTTGGCAACCGCTTCTTTACGTTTCTATGAAACTTCTTCGATTGGCGGAGCGATAATATTTGTAATTGTAACACATCTCAATAAAATGGAAGGAAGGAGGCGGGAACCGGCAAACATTTAAACATTTAATAAAGTAATATAACAGCCGGCGGCCCCTCACGGACGACCGCCGGCGAACAAAACATAATATAAATACAAACATAACATAAGTTCGGGCCCGGTCCTCTCTCTTCGACGGTCCGGTCGCTCGTTCCTTTTATGCTCCCATCTCCTACGTGATTCGAGCCCGGTGTGCGCACAGCTGGCGCTAATTCACAATTACTCACCGGAGTCGAACCACGGTCTCGCCCCGCCTACTCTACTACATACCCCCATCACCCCTCACAGGCCGGGGGGTACCACCGCGACTGTGCAAGCTCCCTCCCCCTCCCTCGGGGGGGGTGGGGTGGGGGGTATGCAGCGACGAGACGAGACAACGGAGACGGGAGCCCTCGGAGCGACCGGAAAGAGAGAGGGGAGAGAGGGGGAAAAAAAATCCGGTTCCCCGACATGCTGCCGCTCGTTCCTCAACCAGCCGGAGTACTCTCCTTCGCGGTGCCTTGCGGTGGCCCTGGGGCTTCGGTGGACGGCTCGACCGTCCGCCCCCTGGCGGCCGGCGGTGGCTCCTCCTTTATCCGGGAGTCGGGGCGGGTTCCCCGTCCCCTGTTCCTCCCCCTTGGGCGGACGGACGCAGGCTCCGGCCTCTGGCAGGCGGTGGCTCACCCGGCACTTCCGCCCCCTGCTCCTCCCCCTCGGGGGACGGACACAGGCTCCGGCCTCTGGCGGACGGCGGCAACCCCCCCGCTCCCACTTGGACGAAAGCCACCCCACCTCGACCCAGGGGCGCGGCAGCAAAGGTCGCCGTTCCACCGAAGTTTTGACGGTGGCCGCACTGTGCACTTCCGTTTCCCCAGAGCCACCGCTTCGGGCAGCCACTGGCGTACGCCCTTCGTCCGCGCTGCCCGAACTCTCCGGCACCGCGAGGCCACTCGGCGGCGAGGACTCTCCGACAGCATGTCTCTCCTTCCTCCCGGGTTTCGGCACCACTGTAACAAGATTCAAGTATGGAAGGAAGGAGGCGGGAACCGGCAAACATTTAAACATTTAATAAAGTAATATAACAGCCGGCGGCCCCTCACGGACGACCGCCGGCGAACAAAACATAATATAAATACAAACATAACATAAGTTCGGGCCCGGTCCTCTCTCTTCGACGGTCCGGTCGCTCGTTCCTTTTATGCTCCCATCTCCTACGTGATTCGAGCCCGGTGTGCGCACAGCTGGCGCTAATTCACAATTACTCACCGGACTCGAACCACGGTCTCGCCCCGCCTACTCTACTACAGTAATCATTACATTTTACTCGCCGTGGCTGCGTATATGAAATAATGTTTCATTGAAGCAAAAGGATCATGTTCTTGATCTCTGTGAAAGTGTAAACATCAAAATCTGATTCCTTGTCTCTTATTTTCTAGTGAAGAGACCTCTGGTCGTCGAGGACACCTACCTGCTCTGCCCAGCGCCTGTACTGCAGGGGATGGGAACGTAAGTGTTGAAAGCTGAAAGCGCAGAAGTCAGAATGGAAAGATAAACACACAAGTAGGACAGATAAATACGCCTGAGTTTTGTCTGTTTGGAGGCTGAGGTCGTCAGACCACACAAGATCGCTGGTTGACCAGCGGATATTCAGGATGATTCGACGCATATAAAGTGATTCACTGTTCTCTCTCTCTTGTGTTGATAGATCTGCATCTCTCCACGTCAGTATGAACAACGGCCTGAGTTTTATCTCCAGTTCTGTGACCATCACCACCGTGAGCTGTGTGAGTACAGTGTTCTTCAGGTCACTTCTGCCGTATCTCTGGGCATAACCTCAATTTCAACTCCGTCTCACAGAGTCTCTCTGTGTCGTCTGAACACAGTCATCACGCACACAGTCTTAACACTAATGTTCCTCTGGTGGGGTGCCATGCCAGAGCAAGTGAGTAGAGGCTTGGAGATGCTTTTGCCTGGCACACACGAGACAATTTTCAAACATTTAAATGATAAATTCACGAGGTCACGTTTCACCCAAAAAATGGAAAAGGGACATACGTCAAACTGGGTCCTATGTGGACGTATAGGTTTATGTAAACCAACGGTTGGGTTTGTCCTTATTTATCCAACTATGGGTGAGCGTCATGCGTTAAATACACAAGTGTGACCCTGGATCACAAAACCAGTCTTCAGTAGTACGGGAACATTTTTAGTAAAAGACAAAAATACATTTTATGGGTCAAAATTATAGATTTTTCTTTTATGCCAAAACTCATTAGTATATGAAGTAAAGATCATGTTCCATGAAGATATTTTGTACATTTCCTACTTTAAATATATCAAAACTTTATTTTTGGAAGTGGATGTCCTGCCACAGCGCCTCTGATTCACAACTTCAAAGGCAATTTTCCATATATTTAGATTTTTATGCGCTCTCAGAGTTTTAAACAGTTGTATCTCAGCCAGATATTGTCAAATTCTAACAACTCATACATCAATAGAAATCTTATTTATTCAGCTTTCATATTATGTAAAAATTTCAATTTCAATTTACAGACTGGTTTTGTTGTCAAGGGACACAAATATTTCTTCTTTAATTCTTATTCTCAATAGCGATTCTCATTAGATTCTCACTGCATAGTTTTTAAATGGGCATAAATTTGGCAATGCTATCATGTTATACTGCGTTCCTTTAGAATTGAGATGATATTAATGTAAATAATTCCGATGAAATTGCTTGCGCTACAGTACGGATTTGGCTAAAAGAAATACCATAAGATTTTCTTTTTATAATACAAATAAATATATCAATAAACTTCTAAAATATTTATATTATTTATATATATATATATATATAATAGACAGTAATAGATATGACGACTGTTTCATCAGACACATGCTAACTTCTGGTCTCAATTTATTTGATATGAATAACAATTTAAATGAATATTTTATTTGACATTAATTTATAAAATTAAAACTATTTGAGTGTTATCGATTGTTTGCAGTGGCCTATCGGAAGTAAGCTTGGGACACATAACATGCTTGTGAAAACGTTAATAATATACAAAAAATAAACAAAAACCAGTCATCATTCAAAAGTGTCCGCTTACCTTGCCCGGATTTGCAACTGTAAACTAAAAAAAATATATATATATAATGTAGTGTAATTAATGTAAATGCATAAACTGTAATGTTATTATATTATAAATAACTATCTAGGCCTTGTAAAGAGAAGTAGAGTAAGCGGCATTTATAGGTTTTCAAAAGAGATATAATGTGATATGGTGATATCGCCTTTTGGCAAAACGTTTGCGTTCCAGTTTTAAGAGTTTTACTTCTTTTTATTTTGTGGTGAAATGTAATCCAGACATTTATCTCGTGTGCTTAACCCGACTTTAAGAAGCACTTTAAATGGGTTCCCGGCGTCATCACTCACATTCAAGATCAAGCTAGTGTTTCACAATCCATTTGCAGCGATTTTTATTCTGCATCTTTCTCTAAACCACAAATTCCTCAGTGGAAGCCCATCCAGCGGGGTTGGCGCGTGGCATTAGAAACATTACTCCGGCTTTATTTGCTTTGGAGCGTAAACCTCCTCTGGGTCTCTGTTTCTTCTCTCTTCCTCAGACTGACGGAACGTTCTTGGCCATAGCGCTGCTCATCCTTCTGCTGCTGATCGCCATGGCGATACTCTGGTGGTTTTGGCCCCTCTGTTGCACCCTGGTAGGTTTTACCCTGCAGCCCGTCTTCCTTGCATTCTTCTTAGATGTTTCTCCAGCCAGAACCCGATATCCAGACTGGGCGCCGAGTCCAGTAATGTCTTTTCTGACATGCGTAGAAGAAAGTCAGATCCATGGAAAATATCTTGAATTTAAAAATGTATTAGTACGTCATTTCCATTTCAAGATGATTCCTTTGACACTAAGAGCCATTCAAAACGAGTACTTCTCATTCTCTTCAGATTGTCCGCGAGCCACCGCCATCCGTGATGGAAGACAGTTCGGTGAGACACTTTAACACAATAGTTTTTTAAAGCTTTTCAATCTCCGCTCATATGAACGGAGAAATGTTTGAGAAATGTCTCAGTGGTTTTGTGTCCATACAATGGATGTCAATGGGGGCAGTGTAGTTTGGTCACCAACGTTCTTCCAAATCTCTTCTTTTATGTCGGGCAGAAGAAAGTCAGTCATTCGGTTCTCAAATGACATGAGGGTGAATAAACGATGAAAGATTTGTGGATGAACTAGCCCTTAATGTCTATTGGCACAACCTGCTGTGATGTTACTGAAAGTTTAGAAAGCAAGCGAGAATAAGATTCGAGATCTTTTGAGGAAGGCAGGTTTAATATGTATGAATAATGACATTCAGTGTCTCTGTATGTTGTTCTTGGCATGAAATCTTTCTCCTCAAATAAAACTTTTTCCAGATGATTGTTAGATATGGTATGTGAAATTCACAGAAATAATGAGCTTTTAATGCACCCTTGATGTTCTGTCGCCATATCTGTTATTTAAGGGGTGGACTACATGATCCCAACACTTTTTGGAAGACATTAATAAATGCTTGAGGAAGGTGTGTATTGTTTAGGACCATTAACATCTAAAACTTGTGGGAAATACAGGACACGCCGCTTTCTCACCATCTCCCGTTGCTCACTCATAAGTATATTTGCGGAAGACAGACAGCCACGACTCCAGAAACACGGGAAGAATGAAATGGGTGCATCATCTGCACTCGTGGCGCTTGCTTGTGCATCCAGTGTCCAAGCATACAAATATAAATATTCACAATATCTCAAATGTTTCCAATTACTTGAAAAATCGTGAGAAAATTGCATTCTAAACAGTAACACGGGAAGATTTGTTTACTTTCTTTGTTAAATATTATATAATTCGCACCAATTATAAAACTTTACCTCATCCGCTAACATGATTTCTCATTCCCGTCTGATTGATGGCCATCAGTGGTGGAGTTAAAAACAACAGATCCCATCATTCCACGCTCCTTCACAGCATCATCAAGATACAGCATTGTTGTTGTTTTACAAACTGCACCTTTAACTTATGAACAAGTGACATTTTTAGTCATAGGAGTAAACTGTCTATAAGTGTAACAGCCCTTGACCTTCCCCAAATAACAGGTTGGGAACCACAATCTGTGAGAGCTGGAGTCGAAAAGCAGAGTTGCCAATGGACGGACCGACCGCTATATACTGTATAATATTAGTTATTATGGAAACAATTTATTGTTATTATTAACGCTATTGTTTTTGTCGTCCTTGTCCCACTTTTCAAAACAAAGTTACGCCACAGTCTGTCGCCATCTTACCTTCATGTCCTTTCACATCTGTTTAATCTGTGAAACAAAATAAAAGAACATCTGTTTGTGTTTAACACCATGTTGTAATGTCACGAGGGGCAATAAGCGATCCCAAACATTTCATTTCTAAGTAAACTCTTCCTTTAAAGGAACGGTATACCCCAAACCTAAACATGACTGTTTCTTCAGTGGAACACAAAAGAAGATATTTTAAGAAATGTCTCAGGTGGTTTTGTGCCCATACAATGGAAGTGTTTTTCACCTACTAACATTCTTCAAAATATCTTCTTTTGTGTTCTGCAAAAGAAAGGTTTGAAATCACAGGAGGGCGAGTCAATTTCATTTCTGGGTGAACTATCCCTTTAAGGGATCAAGGCTGACATCTTTACTTCCCCAAAACAGGCTTTACTTAAGACCGCTTTACTTTCTCTATAAAGGATGAAGAAGAAGATGGCTATCCCAAGAAGCAGTGGCCGACAGTGGACGCCTCATATTACGGCGGCAGAGGAGTTGGCGGCATTAAAAGAATGGAAGTAAGAGCGTGTTTCGTGAAGTGAGTTTTAGAAAAGAGTTGAACAGGTTGAAGTGATGTAACGTGTGTGTGTGGCACAGGTGCGCTGGGGAGATAAGGGGTCCACCGAGGAAGGAGCCAAACTTGAGAAAGCTAAGAATGCTCGAGTGAAGATGCCAGAGGAGGAGTTTGAGTTTGCACCCACACGCACCCTGAACAACGGCATGAGGAAACCCATCTCTCCTCTGAAGTGGTACTCGCCAATCAAGGTTTGACTTTAGGGCTTTACATCACATCAAAAGTAAAAGGAGAGAGATCATTTCAGACATACAGTATGAGAGATGTGAGAGGCTTTAACTTAAGGCTGTGACTAAACCTTTTAATAGATGTTAAAAGAAGAACTCATGTCTTTTATC
Source organism: Triplophysa dalaica (assembly GCF_015846415.1). Lineage (NCBI taxonomy): Eukaryota > Metazoa > Chordata > Actinopteri > Cypriniformes > Nemacheilidae > Triplophysa > Triplophysa dalaica. The sequence goes on along the minus strand of NC_079563.1, from coordinate 19,338,188 downwards.
ATTTAAAAACTTTAACAAACTTCTATTTTTGTGATAGGCTTTGTTTGAACCATACGATATAAAATAAAAGTCACTAGCTTTTGATATTTTGTTACCTATTGAAATGCAATTTTTACATTTTTAAGTGTCTAATCGATTAATCTCGATTAATCGATTCCAAAATATTTTTAAGAATTCTTTAATGTTTATACAATATAAATGTGTGTGGTGTGTATATTATATGTATGTATAAATACAGAAAACGTACATGTTTATTTTTCAGAAATTAGTCATAAATATTTATACAAAATGTAAATTATATTTATATATATTTATTATATAAGGCCACAGAAAAAGAGACCATTTCAAATTTTATTTCAAATTTTTTGCAGTGTGTGTATAGTTCAGAGAACTAAATGCAGTGCATGTGTTATATCGACACAAACATTTATTTTGGAATCAATTAATCACGATAAATCAATGTGGCGGTTATCTAAAATGTCCAAAAACTTTTTGGGCCAACTGTGTATCATAGAAATCTTAACCAGCAGGACCTTCTGGGTCACTAACCAGCTCTAACCAGACTGAACCAGAATGGAACGTCATGCTGGTCTAGGTTCATCAGGAGCCTAAGCAAATAAGAAATGTCCATGTCCAAGTGTGTCTGTACAAAAACAAGTTACATAACAGATACGGATGACCCAATACAGTGAATTGCTTACTGTATGCTCATTAAGGTGGACATCAACACATCTCCAGACGGCTCAGAGTCAATAACAGAAGCTCTGTGGTGCTGTATAGCCCTCTAGCAGTGATGGAAAGGCTCGTGCATTGTTTGCTAATGTCTTTGTCAGCTGGAAGGCAAGAGTTAATTTAAACCAGACGCTGAACTGAGTTGACCCATGAGAGAGGAGCTTTGAGGAGCTGGTCCTCCGCCCAACAAAACAAACTCCTCTTCTCCCTCTCGCTCACCTTCTTTCTTTATTATTATTTTAGGTGACAGTTTACTCAAATCTCAGGGATATACAGAGTGAAAGGAAACGCAGGATTACACTGAAGCTACTGACCCAGCTTTGGGCATAAAAACATTTCACAACTCGTCTTTAAAGAGATAGTTCACCCATTTATTTACACCTCGATTGTTCAAAACCTGTACGTGGCTCTTTCTTCTGTGCAACACAAGAGAAGATATTTTGAGAAATGTCTCCCTGGTTTCGTGTTCATACAATGGAAGTCAACGGGGGCCAATGTTGTTTAGTATCCAAACGTTCATCAAAATATCTTATTTTGTGTTGTGCAGAAGAACGTACATGATACAGGTTTGAAATGACATAGGAATGAATAAATGATGAAGGAATTGTCATTTCTGGGTGAACTATCCCACTTATAATGTCAATGTGTGTTGTTCAGAGTTAGTTTAGTCAACAATTTAATGACATGCAGATATGCAAATGTAACAATATGTGACGTACTGAATTTGAATAAGTGCCTACATATCAGAGTTTAAAACCGTACGTTCTATAAAGTAAAAGTGAAAAACATTTGACATCTTTTATGGCCATGTGACCCGTACGCTCTTTGACCTGTGACGTTCTTGCAATCACCTACGTGAGCGTCGATATAAACCTCATTTAGTCACGAGAATTTAATTTATTAGCACTTACATTAAAAACTGACATCCGCCTTTAAGTTTTACGCTTTATTAATTTGATTTACTTTTGAAATATGAGCGTTGCTCCGCCTCCGTGGTGTCATGGGTTGGAAAAGTGTCCATCCGCTCCACACTCACCAATCTCGGACCGTCCGGATATTTCTCGCCTGCTTTTGGTTTCTACATTCTTTTAAACGGAATAATGACACTGAGAACCGAGACAGAATCTGAGAACCCCTTCCCCTGAAAAATGCACTATTTACACTTACAGTATACTCGTAGTATTTTTTCCCTGTGCAGTTAAACATGGCTGTGAAAATCATCTGCGGTGAAGTGTATCTGTACAAGACTGAAGTGTAAATGTCACTGCCTGTTTGAATTTCGTAGGGTAAATTGGACGCCCTGTGGGTGTGGCTTAGGAGAGGATATGACCGTGTGTCCATCATGCGACCTCAACCTGGAGAAAAGGTGATAAACAATTTCACATTTTTGTTATATTACAGTCAAGAAAGTGATGTGTTTTAAAAGCAATAAGGTAATTGAGTAGTATTTGTTTTCAAAACACTCCTCGTCCACACTAGCGTTTCCCAAGCGCTGCCCATCCATACTGAAACATCAGCATGTGTCATTTCTGTCAGAAGTTTATTTACTTTCTGCCTTATTATGTCAAAGTACTGTGGGGCAAAAACAGTTTTTTAAATAGATAGACAATGAGGTAACTTAAGGGCTAGTAATAGTCGTGTATACGACATATGCAATAGCTACGCAGTATGCTGTGTGTAGCCTGATGCCGTGCACCTCTCCAAAAATGTAACAACTTGTCAACTCATCGCAGAGGGCTGTGATTGGTCCATTTGAACCCCTCCCTCAAGTCAGAAAACTCAGCGATACATGTTTACTAAAATGCATTTCTGAATGATTTACCCAAGTAAATGATTTGTTCTTGTGTATTTAACATCTCAAGCTACAACAAAAGTGACTGTTTACTTGCCGCTATCACTGCTAATGCTTCTCAAACTAGCTGCTTTTTCTTCGGCCCTTGTCTGGGTCACACAAGCAACACGCGTGTGGAAGCTGATGCCTAGTGGTCATTGCCTGTCGACGCGGACATTGACGCAGAAATATAATAAAGCAATTTTTGCTTATTGCTTTTATAAAACAGTTATTCCATATGCTTAGCAAGGTTTCATAAAATAAAGCAAATAAAATGATATTTTAGCTACGTGGTGCGGTATTTAATAACGGCTTAGCACTCCGCTCAGCCAATCAGAATCAAGGACCAGTACTGACCCTTTTATAAAGGAAAAGCAGTTCGTTGCCAATGGCGTAGGTCCTATAAATTACGCTTTATCGATGTTGCTGAGACTATAAAGCTGCAAAAGCGAAACTTAACTCGCGCTCCGCTGCCAAACAATAACTGCGAGTAATTAAATATTCCCTCTCCTTAAATACGATCTCAAGTACCTTATGCATGAGCTGACATTCATGCTTTCAAACAGGAGAACAGCCGAAACAACTGCGTCACATGACAAAAAACAACATCAGTGTTTTTAAACGCCTCCGTTTTCCTCATCCACACTACAACACTTGATTTAAATTACATGGAATGCACAATAAAAAAATATAATTTTAGAAAGATGTATCTCATACGTAGTTATGTTGAAAAGGTCACGCTTGACGTAGGCGGATGAACCGAGTGCAAGTTGAACATGATTATGTATTCCTTAAAGTCATGAACGCACATCGCAGAACAGAGTAAGGAGAGCATTTGTGTTCATAAAGCATTTACATTTGTATATATTTTTTGAAAATGAGCGATGGTTTGACAAGATAAGAACTTTATTCATGGTCTGGTACGTTTAAAGCCCTGTGAAGCTGCACTGAAACTGTCGTTTTTACCTTCAAACCAGGAATGTTTTTATCAAAACCTTCATTTTTCTTTCGACTAAAGTAACAAACACATAAACATCTTGGATGACATGAGGGTGAGGAAATGATCAGGAACATTTATTTTGAAAGTGAAATACTCCTTTAAGTGTGGACGAAAGCGGAGAGAAAAAGATGCCTTTTCAAACGGAAGCATTAGTGTGGACAGGACATGAGCTGTACTGTAAATGTCATTACAAAAGGAAGTGTGTGGTACGGCATTAGAACATTTAACCATACAAATAACAGAGCCTCTCATAGTTATTGCTTTCCATCTTATTACTTAGAAACTCACAACAATCAGTAGAACTGATCAGCGATGTCAAAAAACACACAAGCAGACCATGCTCAAAAAACTGCGTCTCTGGGTTCTTTCAGAACCTGTTCTCATTATTAACAGCGCAGGCAAATTGAGGAACACATGAAGATCATTTAGAGGTGGACAGATGAAAGCCGGCCAGCTGTTCATAATAACACCAGTCAGAATGGAAGGTAGTCAGGACTCTGGCTTAGGTTCAGACCAACGGGACCAGTCTGCTCATATTGCTCCTGACTAAAGGAATGCACCCGTCTGCTCAAAGCATTAGACGATCACCCTCTCTTTCCTTTAGACCAATGCAAAGATGGGAGTTCTGGGGTGGTAAACAGAACGGAAGAAAGAAAAAAGATGTTTGAATGCAGCAGGATTTGTTTGGATCTTCACAGGCAAACAAAAGCGTCTGTGAATTATTCATCGCAGGACTAAACTACAGCGAAGCCTCTGTGGAATAACTCATGGTTGTAAATTTTCATCTCACAAACGATGTGTTCGCACTCAGAGCTCTCAGGTTTTCATTATGTGGAAAAACCGACTTTAAACACGCTCTTAGAGGAGCCACGTCATGAAGCACATTTTCCTTGATCTCATGAAATCAATGATTTCAGAAAACTTCCAAAAAAAACATTTGAAATAATATGGCATCGTTCGCTAGTTTTGGTGATGATATAAATTTCGGATTGTAGTCGAATAAAAGCATTTCATTGTCTGCTTTACAAAACGTTATGCTTAAAATGCTATTCGTTATCCGCCATCTCTGTTTGAAACATTGCAGTTCACTTGATGTACTTTAAAGGAACAGTTCATCCCAAAAACTTTCTGTCATGATATACTCATCTTCCAGTTGTTCCAAATCTGTATACACGTGTTTGTTCTGATGAACACAGGGAAAGATATTTAGAAGAATGTTTGTAACAAAACAGCTTGTGGCCACCATGATGTTTTTTACCTTCTTCAAAAAACGGTGTGTTTAACAGAACAAACACATTTATAAATCAATTTTTCTACTATGGCAGTCAATGGTGGCCGAGAACTGTTTGGTTACAAGCATTCTTCCAAATATCTTTCTCTGTGTTCATCAGGGCCTTTATTTATAAAGCCGCTTTAGAGTAAAGATTCACTCTTAAGCGTGTCAAAATTCTAAGAATTAAATAATTTTACTCTTATTCTTACACCTAAGAATTCATGAAATAATATAGAAAATGAAATAATTTTTTTAGGATTTGCAACTTTGGTCTTTTCTTTATATAGCTTACAGCTATGTGTAATATGATGCGATTCAGCAGCTTAAATACTTCAATTAACTGTTAAAACTCAATTCAAAGTGTGTGAAACCTAGCCAAAATGGATACATATTTGTAATATTCCTGGGCATAATGCATATAATAACTGCAATTTTTAACTTTTGCATCTCTGTCGCCATCTCTGTCTGAAAAATGAAATTGCGGGATCCTATTGGCTGATTCAGAGGTCAAGGGCGGCCATTTTGTGTTTGAATCATTGTAGTCCTTGATTTACAACACTTAAGAATCAGTCTTTACCTTTACTTTATAAAAGTATCCTACTAGTATTCTAAGTCCTACTTCTTACTAAGAATTTTTGAGACTGAGTTGAAGTCAAATAACAAACAACATTTCCACAACAGCTCAATTTATAATTCCTTACAAGTGTAATATTAAGGAAACAGTGGGGCACGTTCTTAAACCGGATTTCTTCTTGTACTAACTAACAGTTGTTTTCATTTTCTCCAGGGTCGCTGTATGAAATTCACCCACATGAAAGCCTACCCGGCCCCTCAGTACCCACACTACAACAACCCCTCGAGTCACATCTACAGTCTTCCCCACAGCAGATGCCCCCCTGTCCCACAGGGTACTCTACCTCCCACCCCACGCTGCTCCACCCACTCTCCAACCTCCACCCTGCCACCTCTGCCTTCCACCCCTCCCCCATCCTCTATAACCCCTCCCCTCACACTCCACCTCCAACCAGAGCTGTGCCTCCAACCTGTCTGAGCATCAATGTGACTTTACCTCCACCTCCGACGCCGCCACCACCCCCTTCATCACCCAACACCCTGCCTCCGCCCCCTCTGGCTGCTCCTCCCGGGCGAGCCCCGCCTCCTTCTCGTCCCCCACCACGTCCAGGCCCTGACGTTCCCGATGTTCCCGACCTTCCCTAAAGAGTAACAGGAGTTTTTGCACCAGGACTGATTAGACTGAAGACACAGTTCGCGAAAATTAAGATTCCGTGTGAATTGTAAGGGCATTTGGTGATCTCATGGATGTGAAAGATCTGATGACGTGTTGGCAACTGTTGCAAATCACAATTGTATGTAAGGGCATCAACGATCAGACACATCCAAGAGAACAGATACAGGTTACAATGTCACTTTATGGAGTGTCTTTTATCTTATTCAAAATTTTGAAAATAATACTCTTACCTGTGAGACAGAAGTCTATAGGCTGAAGAACCGGAAATGTTGCACGAGTACGTTAACATGATGAAAAACTGAAAACTTTTTCCTTTGCGTTTTTTAAATGTTTGACGTACGCATGACAGCGTTATCAAAGCGATCCGTGAAAACGCATAAAAACGCTCTATTACACAGGCCAGGCCAGTGGACGGTGCTGTTGCACTCTAAAGAAACACTACGTGCCTACGCAAATACACACACCTTGTTTTAAGGTAAAAGCGCTTTTAATATACTATGTCGGCCTGTATGTATGTTTGTACTTTGTGTATATAGATACTCCGCTGGTCTTAGTGGCGCAGTAAATCTACTTTTGCTGGAGAAATGATAATAAGTATGTCAGTTTCAAAAGTTAGCATTTTCAGTCCTCAAAAATCCCATTGATGTGTAAATAACCGGCCAAACGCATAAACAAGTTTTCTGTCTTTAGTTGAAAACGGTCTCGTGTGAACGGCCTCTAAAATGGTGATGGAGGAAATGGAAGTCGTGTGATTTGTTAAGATATAGTTTTTATAATTTGTATATATGGATGCCTTACAAGCATCAAGCTTGTATTAAAAATTCATGAAGTGGTTAATGATCTTTTATTTAAAATGCCTTTTGTTTCGGTTCATTTTTTGCAGCATTATTCTTTCGGATATGGCAGTGCTATGGCATTTTTTTCTAGATATTTTGAATTTCCTTTGTCAGTTTGAATGTTTGTTGTGCTCGAGCACTCGACAACTTCGCTTGTTACAGATGTCCAATTTGAATCTGGAGATCATTTTTACGAAGAGCTTGTGTGTACATTCTTCAATTAAATGATGATTTTTACATCCGTGTCACGCATTTGTTGTGCCATCGCATCATTCACAGCACATAGCCTACAGCAACCATAGCCTCAAACCATAATCAAGAACATTTTCTACTCATTTTTGCACAAAAGGTCTTCCTTTTAATCTGCTGCAAATAGATTTCATCCATATTTCACAAGAACACATGCAATAGGCAAAAATCATATAAAGGAAATCCGAAAACACCTTGAAAACATACATCACTCAGCTTTCATAATGAAAGGATGTGTCCTATGTCTCGATTTGCAGAAAATGATACTAAACAATTGTAAATGTTAAAACATTAATGTTCAGTAAAAAAAAGTCTGAAATTTGTTTTTGCACCATTTGGAGAAGACCGCTCGTGGAGTACGAACAGCCGTCCAAGGGAGCAATGCTTTTACACAATCTGTATTTTCTTTAGATTAAGTAGAAATAGTAGTTATATGCAATGTTGGGTGTAACTAGTTACTAAGTAATTAGTTACTGTAATTTCATTACATTTCCCTTGAAAGGTAAAGTAAGGGATTATTATTCTTTTTGTAATTTAATTACAGTTACTGCTGATGTAATTAAACCAAATACTGTGTTATATATGTGTGTACAGTAGTGGAATTTACATCAAAATAACTTAAAAATCTGTTCTTTAATGTGTCATTCTCACATTTGTATTACTTTGGTGATTTAATCATACTACTTTATATAGTTTTATTTTATTTATTTGAATAAATTTAGAGCCGTTTCATGTCTATCATCGTATCACTTAACTCATCAAGGTTGATGAAGGATATAGAAAGTCATTAGTAATAAGTAGTTAAATACTTTTTGGAAAGTGCTCTCGTGAACGTGCACCATAGACTGACAAGACAGAGAAGAAAATCAATTAAAGTGGTTATATTGCTCTTTTTTGCAAAGTAAGTATTGTCGTTGCTTCAAAACAATTCAATTGAGTCACTATGAGCGGACGCACCAATTTACGGATGTCTTCAGTACTTTTCTAGAACTAGAACCATGATGTCTATGAGGCCTGGAAATCTCTCTGATGTCCCTAAAATATCTTTATTTGTGTTCCGAAGAATTCCGGGAGGTCTTAAAACATGTTGAACGTCATGCGAGCGAGTTAAAAAAAAACACAATTTTGAGGTAAACTTTTCCTTTAAGAAGGCACCATATTTCAACAAATATTATTTATGATGTATGAATATACAGTAGATTGGTAACAGATATATTTTCAGGGCTTTGCAAAAGTGCTCCGAGTGTTTTTGTATCTGGTTACAGTATAATCGTGAGCTGTGTAGATTTCACCTTCAGTCTCCTTCCGTGGTGTGGAAAAAGCTCTACAGTACCTCGGGTTCAGACGCACAACAACAGCAAAATGTGATCATCCAGCCATTTTTATCCAACATAAGGCCTCGTATTAAGCCCAATATTTCACTCAGCGACAAAGATTGTGATATTCGGCCTGGTTTCAAGTACTCTTGTCTATAACCTTCAAACCTCTGTTTAGTATCCGACCATTAGTGTTCCCTAATACATCTGTCAGTTTCCTTCATTTTCACATTTGTAAGCATTGTGCAAGTCCATTTATACTGCACTCCATAATAATACGTATGATATAAAAAGATACATGATGAATAAAATACAAAAAATAATAAACCAATACATGTGGAATATAGATTTGTATATATAACTGATCAAAACGTGATGAAGCAGGGTTAAAGTGCTGTGGAGATTGAGTCTTTAAGGTCCAGGTAGTCACTGACTACACCAATTCTGCTTCCACCAGATCACGACCAGCACTTGGTTTTCAGCACCAATTGGCTCCTCAAAGGATTTAAGGCTTTCCGAGGGGACCCCGTGGTTGGAACGGGGCAGCCAGAAAGGGGTCCATCACCGCCCGAACACCTACCGTCCAGGAGTGAAGCGGCCCGACAGGGACGGAGCTCACAGCCGCATGCTGACCCACGCTGGAGACCACACGATGGGCGACGATGGGCCGCTGGGGCATCGGAACGTCAACGCAATGCGGAAAGCCAATTTGACTGTGCGCAAGTGGGTGTGGCAGGACGGCCTCGTTGCCGTTCGACAAGATCCACGGCTGTGGATGCTGTGGTGGAGCGGACGGATCTATCCTTTTGCAGAAGGGCGCTTGAAGGAAAACGTCAGGCTGTGGATGGGCTCGGTGGAGGTGAGGAAAAGGCTCACCGGTGAAAATGTCTTTCCCGTCTTTGCCGCATCCGGGAAAAGGGGCGCTTGAGAAGACGTCCGGGGAGCAGGACGAGTGATGGTGGGTCGTGGGAGTGTCGAGGAGATTAGAGTCCAGTCCATCATGTTCTTCTGCAGGACATTTCCAAGTATCTTCAGGATGCTCTGAGCTCTGGACGCTCGCGGATTCGGGTTCCAAATCAAGGCCGTTCTCGTTCGGCAGAGCGTCTGAAAAAGAGAAGCCAAACAAAAGGCGGGGAAATCAAGATGGTTTCTTTTGAAATGATGATGTGAAATGAAGAAGCAGCAGGTCACATTCTAAATACAAAACTCCATGCCAACTTCAACCAGACAATTCCTTAAAACTATAATGTGAGACATTTAGAAAGAGTCAAGATAAGTGTTGACGTCAAGACTCACAGAGAAAAATAATAAAGTACATCAGCAGCTCAGCTTTTACGTGCAAAATGATTTGATTACTAGATGCAAGATCAAAACACCCAATTTAAAGTATAAATGTCTTTAAAAAGATAACACAAAACCAGCAGGTGATATGAAGCAGAAACACTTAATTCCGTTGCTTTTGTTTTAAAAGTGGAGGTCTATAATGAACTCGGCTCTTTTAAATTCTGTGTGGTTTTATGTAATGAACCCTCAGAAAACTCTGAAGTACGTACAAACCCCTAATGAAACTTTTAAAGAGATGCTTGAAAGGAAAAAATGTGGATGACTGGAAGCCGAGGCTTTAAAGGAAAAGTTCACCTCAAAATCAAAATACTCCAACATTACTCACCCAACATGTTTTGAGACCTCCCGGCGTCTTCATAACACAAATAAAGATATCTTAGAGACACCCGAGAGATTTCCAGGCCTCCTCATAGACATCATGGTCATAGTTGATGTCAAGGTCCAGAAAAGTACTCTCTACATCCTTATATTGGTGCTCATAGTGGCTCAAATTTTTTTGAAGCCACGACAATACTTTGTGAGAAAAAACAAACCAAATATGGAGTTTAATGGATATATTCTCCTCTGTCTTGTCTGTCTATGGTGCACGTTCACGAGAGCATTTCTGTGCATTCGGTTTGTGCGCAGAACGCCGCAAGTCAGAGGAGAATCTATCGATTAAAGTCGTTATTTTGTTTTGCGCACATATAGCTTTGACGTCGCTTCAAAACAATTCAAATTGATTCCCTATGACGGGTGGACCAATTTAAGGATGTCTTTAGTACTTTACAATTAGAACCATGATGTCTATGAGGAAGCCTTGAAATCTCTCGGATGACCCTAAAATATCTTTAATTGTGTTCCGAAGACGGCGGGAGGTCTCTTTTTGAACGTCATGCGAGTGAGAGAAAAACAACACAATTTTGATTTTGAGCTGAACTTTTCTTTTAAACATCACTCACACGATGACATTTGACAATGTACTCATTGTGCTTCAACAAATGTTAACAGACTATAAAAACGTATCAGTAAATGTCAAAATGAAATAAATCTACTTTCTGGTTTCAATGCGGTTTCTTTATGTTTTTAATCATTTAAAGACAAAGTGTTGTGTTGTGAATAATGTGAAGTAGATCTCACGACGTCGTCAAGGAAACAGGGACAACTTGTCACTTGTAACCCTCACGCACTGACAACTTGGAGCAAACTGCTCATTAGGAAACTTGCTTTTAAACGAAAGTGCAAATGAAAATGATTGCTGGGTACAAAAGTAAATCACGAGGAAACGAACAAAGACATTATGGCCATCGATGAGAACATCTTACCTGGAGAAGAAACAGCTGGAACAGCCCGACCTCATGCAAAAGGTTTAAATGTAATTACAAGAAAAACATCCAGAACATTCAAAACTTCTGGCTGATATTGAACAGAACAAAGCTGGTGTGGGTGCCACTGTACTTCAGACATAAAGCAGAAAAGTACATTGAGCTCTGGAGATGTGTTTCAGGATCACATTAGGCCGTGTTCAGACTTGACTTCTTTTTTGAAGCTGCTAGCGTTTGTTTTACATTATAATCAAGAGGAGTAAACCGTGTTTTCAAAAAACGCCTGAATCGCTTTTTTTAAACGCCAGTGTCGGCTTTTTCTTCTGCAGATCTTTTGAGGTTGAAAAAAGTTCAACTTTTATGAAAAAAAATGCCCTACATCACGCTCTTTAAACATCACAACTAACAAATGAAAGAGACCTGTTGTTTCCATAACAACAATCGAGGATCGTGATTGGTCATGAAGGCTCAATCTTGAAAAAATGGAGGGCGAAACACCCGTTGGAGTAGTTTTGTATAAAAGTAAGTTTAATTTTCACTTTCAACAACTTCTGATTGTTTTTAATTATGTCTATCTGTTTCTCTGGGTTTCCTTCGTGCACAGACGCTGCCTCATTGCGTTCAGCTACCATTTGTTACCAAACGCAGCCAAAAGTGCCTTTGTCAACTTTTTCTTGTCAAAAAATAAGTCAAGTGTGAACACGACCTTACACATTTCCAAATGCATGTCTCTATTGTTTGCATGTTTGTTTTTAGGTCAAATGACAACAACCTCATTCTAACGGTTTTGAATATATTTTCAACATAAAAGTTCATAGCATTATTATTTGTATTATCATATATTAGCAACAACTTTATATTTCAAACATTACATATTAACACGCATAGACAGCTTCATCTGACATACAGGTCAGGCCCAAAATGAACCTCCGGTTTGTGTTTGGTTATAATAAAAAAAATTATTTTGTATTTAAATAATATGAATCATGTATTGTGTATTAATTGTATTAAATTTCATTAAAACGCTCAACAGTTATAGATTCTTTGCAGTGGTCTACTGGAAGTTCGGTTTGGGACACATGACGTCTGTTTATATTGTTGCCGCTGTAAAAGTCTATAATACATACTGCTTGTATTTTTATTATTCGTATCTTATTCAACGAAACAACACGTAAAGATTTTGAAAATGTAGGTTGTATTGCAAGAAAACGAAAAGCTTTGCTGAGTGTGTGTTTGGACGGACAAATAATCACCATAAGCACAAGATACATTCACATTTACATGGTTTATTTAACATCCCTTTCTTCATTTATTGGTCGTCACAAAAATAGAAGGTGCACATGAACCCATCGCTGTTCTAACACTGGGCTGAGGGTGTCTGCTACAAAGACCAATGAGGTTCCACTTCTGGGGATAAACATGGTCATAAATATTTTTTCACTCCCAACAAAAACAGCACATAAAATGAAATCTTTGATTTTGCACAACAACACAAGTGGAACGTTACCCGCGGGGCAAAGATCTCTACTGAGAACAACAAGATGAAGCTTTAGGATTGCATAGGTTAACATGAGAGTCTGCGGGCGGCTGTACAGAAGAGAGGCAAACAACACGCATCAGGAATAAACCCCAGCAGCATCTGAATGCTCTTTTTGTGCGAGGGTCATTCTCATGCTTATCTGTGGTTTTCCATCAAAGTCTCTTATGTAACGAAACACTTTGTAAAAACATCCCAAGCTTTCACTGCAACATGACTACTCATTTTTATCAGGTTTGATCATTTGCTACACATTTTTGTATCTTTTTTTGTTTTCCGGTTTAGAGGTGGGCAGTATGACAAGAATCTTACATCAGTCTACTAGTCATTGTGTTGTTGTATATACAGTCGAGGACAAAAAAACATTTTAAAACTATTTCGCAGTTTTTGTGAATTTACTATTAATAGGTACTGTATGTGTTTAGGTAAAATTACCCTTCTCGTTTCATTCAGTAAACTAACAACAATCTTTCTCCCAAGTGTGAAATAAAAACATTGTTTCTATTTGCATTTATTTGCAGAAAATGAAAAAATAACATTTTCTTTTAAGCAATTCGAGATTAATATCTGGACATGTATTTAGGAAAGTTGAAAAACATTTTCTTTGTGATAACTTGATTTTTCTCACATTTTGCTTCTTGTCAGGCTGTCAGTCTTTCACATTGCCGTTGGATGACTAAGAATTTAGATTTTGTTGAAATTCAACAGACACTGGACTGGAATGACCAGAATTCATCAAGAAATTCTTTTGGAGTGGTCTCCTAAGTTCTTCTGCAGCCGATATCTATTTGTACTTGTAGCGAAAGAACAATGCCTGACATCCTAATGACAACGCTTCATGCAACAGGAGTTAAAAAACAATGGGTATCCCGCGTACGTTATGTTTAATGTAAATAACAGAGTGTAAATCAGTTCAGCACAAGCACATTAACCTCCATTGTTATAGCAATCTAGGCGCGTTCCCACCATCATACTGCCTCACCCCTAAAGTACTCGTTACAAACCATCAACTCACTTCAACAGCCTTAAAAATCACCCAATTCCCAAACTTTCAATGCGTTATAAACTCAGTTGCAGTTGGGATTACAATAATCTCGTACGGTATTACCGAGAGCATGTACCATGCTCTCAAACGGGTAATGTGATAACTAAGGACTCTCAGGTAAAGAAAGAACCTGTGCTTGAACCGGAGGTGCCTGCAGCGGGTCCGAAGCCGATTCACCACGTCAAAGACAGAACCTCACCACTTTCAACAACTAAGACTAACTATTTATTTACCCTACGTTCACACACACACACATACGTACAGTACTGATATGAAGATTGGCCACAGACACGTCTTAACTTTATATTCTTATAAACACTGCCATGCATCGATATGCGTTGGATGCGCGAGACCTCGATGTCGGAAAGCACGGCTGGCTTGAGATGACACGGCGTTCAAAGGTACGTTCTCAAGTGGAATACAAGTTCATCTCAATCCATGTCTTTGTTTTTTGATTGTGCCCCAAATGGTGTTTTTATGAGCTTGACTTGTTTTAAAACCCGGGGCCAGTTGCATAAACAAAGCTGCTAAATTAAGACCGTCTCAGTCTTACTTCTAGATTTCAATAAGACCGAGCTACCTTTGCATGTACCTGACTTTGTCCAAGCAGTTTCTGCAACCGGCCCTTGACACGTAGTTTCAAAGATTTGAGATTGTAGAGCATTTAACCAGTTTGATTTGTGACGAATATCTGCAGAGGAAGGCAAAGACAGCACAAATCCAACCCACTCGCACACACATGATGTCCAGCCGAGTCGGGCGATTGGCAGATTGTCCATTTTTCCTCGTCCGAGTCTGTTCATCGATGATGATCCGGCCATTAAAAGATGAAAGCGACGATTTACATTCGCAAACACAGCTCAACACACAGAACGAAGAGATAGAGATTCCTCTTAAATAGGTTTCGTATGACTCATATACACATATCTGCATTTATAGACGGATACTCGTTTCATACATTCCTTCTCTAAAACTAATCGTATTCACATATAATCTTTACCGTATATGAAATAGTTCTTTTGAATTATTCTGCTGATGTATACTATGGGACGGGATGCAGATTTCTGAAGGAACTGTCAGACATTAGGACAGATGCTTTATACACAGGAGGAACGAATCACTTCTGTAGGGTCGGAGATACTGTAGATATACAACAATTTACATGGTTTCCAGTCAACGTACAACATCAATAAGAGCTATTTACAAAGACGTAACCGGATGGAGGATGATGGAAAGAGAGTGAACAGGTGTCAGCGATGGCAAAGAGGAATGTATATTTAATCTGCTCTTACCTTTGCTAAGATTTTCTAGTGCTTTTGGAAGAAAAAGGCTTGGGATTTCTGGGAAATCTACACGAAACACTAAGATCTTTTCCTACCCTGCAGTCTGTCTGGATGAAGGTAAAGTCATGCCATCTGTGCTTCCCTACCGGCCGGTCAGTAAATATCCATCATGATTCCTCTCTCTGTGAACGCTTGCTTCACTTTAATCTCTGTTTGGACAGAACCTAGTCTTTAAACATAATAAAACATTGTGTGTTTAATCTGGAGAGGAGTGCCACAGAAGACACAGATTGTATGCTGGACAGAAGAGAACTACTCTTTGAAGCTCACACTGCCGGCGTTTGCATCCTGCGAGGCAGGTGAAATCTATCAAACGAATGAATGTCCACATGAAGCACGGACACCAGAGGAAACGGGATGCCACTTGAACGGAAAAAAACTCATCACTATGAGGAAAGAATCAAATCAAAATGAGTGATGACGATGCTAAGAGATGGAAAAGAAGGTCAAATGTATGATGTGATGAAGAGGAAGAAACTGAAGCAGGAGGATGATGATGAAATCAAAGAGGAGGGAGGAAGAGAAAACAACCAAGAGCGAGACAGATTTGCGGCGAACAGCAGAAGACCGCGGCGATGGAATCGTCTTCAGCGCAGCAGAAATATGGGTAAGGTCTAGAGGTCGATGAGCTGGTCCACCAGCAGCAGGGAGCGGGCCAGGTTGGGCAGGCTGGACTCAGAGCTGGCGCTGTTACTGCGAGAGTGACCTCCTAAAAGAGGCCAGACGGACAGGGAGGTTAGAGGCGGGGAGAGGGGAGGAAAGCCAGTGAAACCAGGAGAGAAATACACAAGGGTAAGTGAAACGGCACCAGAAAGCCGAGAGAAAGCAACTAGATTGTCGCAAGAGGTCAGTAGGGTTAGGAATCGGGCAAAAAATACTGTCACTTTGACAATGCTACGACAAAATCTTTCACATCCTGTATGTGAACATGACATATTTAATGAGAGAATAAACTACATGCGCATCAAAATAAAATGGAATGTATCTAAACATTTATCATATTAATAATTTGACAAGAACATGACAGAATACTCAATACCATTCAACTAACCTTCCATAACTACTAAATTTACGGTCAGAACTAAATAAATTAATCTTAAGAAAAATACTGTGAGTTGATCAAATAATACCAAAAACAATCAAAAATCTTTTGACTGTAATGCAATTCCTGCACACAACAGAGCGTCAAATAATTTATTAGAAAGTGCCATAAAACGACAAAAAAAAAGGAACCATAATCCAAAATTTGAATTAAATTCTTAAATCATGAGTGTGCAGGATGGACTCATCTTCCCAGAGTTAAACATCTCAAGGCGTTTGAAACATGCTCTTCACATGTCACATCTAGTGGCAGGCGTCACTTTAGAAGACGAGGAAATTCCCAGAAAGAGGTTTGTGTTCTCAAAGCTTACCTTGGGAATTTTTGGAGACCAGGACGGGTATGGGGTCAAACTCATCTTCATTGACCGCCTCAGAGTTCGGAGATTCGAAGCCTGACATCAAACAGGAGTCTGCAGCTGAAAGGCAATAGTTAGGGAGTAAAAGATTTAAGAGGGCTGTATGAATATTCCTGACTGTTCATAC
Source organism: Triplophysa dalaica (assembly GCF_015846415.1). NCBI lineage: Eukaryota > Metazoa > Chordata > Actinopteri > Cypriniformes > Nemacheilidae > Triplophysa > Triplophysa dalaica. Next base: position 19,321,545 of record NC_079563.1, on the reverse strand, counting down.
CAGCTTTGGAAACCAGCGTGTTTTGGAGAACGATTGATTGTACCTGGTGGGTTCTGGGAGGGGCCTCCTAAGACAGGTGCAAACTCGTCCAGACAGGAGGCGGTCCCAAAGGGGAGAGAACAACCCAGCAGAGAATCTTCTCCAATCAAAGGGTCTGTAGCAAAATGGGAGGAGTCAATGAAAAACATCAATCAATCTAATATTGTAGACGCATGCAGACTTAAAATGACTCAAACATTACATGCCACTCGCAAACTGTCCAGATGCAATGTGTTTGCTAGCTTAGCGTAACGGCAGTATGTGGTGATATAGATTTGAAATAAATACTAGATACTTTGTGATGGGTCTGATTACATTTCCAGCTGCTTTGAAAGGTAAACTTAAACCAATTCAATCAAACATCCACTGCAACATGTTGTTCTTCCAAATGAACATCTGTGATGGCAGCGTGCAAAGTTATGGACGTGTGCCATCAGCCTCAGGCACAGTATTACAGCAAATATTTATGTGACAATGTGTTTGACTGCTGGCAGAGAATCTTCAGTGTGATGCTGATATTCTACCTGCCAGAGCTCCAGACGACGGCTCTGTCTCCACATGGTGCAGCTGTGGCCGGGGAGGCTCCAAACCAGGAATCAGAGAGTCCATACACGCTTCTGTTTTAGCTGAGTATAACACAGAACATGTGGAAAGAAATCATAGAAAAGCTTCTGTAATTAATGTAAATTATGTAAATAAGCCAATCACAATTCTTTATGTGCCAAGTCTATCTGCAACAAATTATACCATAGTTACAGACGCTAAATGATTATTTTTCCACACATTTATAGTGTAATGCATTGTAAGTCGCTTTGGATGAAAGCTGTGGAAAATCATCTCAATGAAAATGTGCCTGAAAGGAGCGAGCGTGCAGCGAGACACCCGTTTACCATCTCTGGTGTCATCGATGGAACTGCCGAAGGGGTCTGCCATGGAAAGCAGATCGGGCAGCATGAGGGAGGTGTCTGGAGACTTCAGGCCCTCGATCAGCTTCTCTGTTAGTTAGCCAGCAAAAACAGCCCGAGTTAGCCAGAGAAAATAAAGGAAAGTTAGGGCTTAGAAAATGAGGGGCGGGTGACTAGAGGAGAAAGCAAACAGCTATCAAAAATGATCGATTGGTCTCGTGCAACTACATAGACATGTTAGGATGCAAGTAGGGCTGTGAATTTACAGTTTAAAAGCAAAGTTATTTATCTTGTATGTTGTTTTAAAAGTTAATGAGTAATCGTGTTAAACAGTGGTAAGATCATGTCGCTAACAATGCCAAGGCCGTGGGTTTAGGGGATTGCACATACTTGGAAACAAATGTATAGGATAATGTAATGTTAGTCGCTTTAGATAAAGGCATCTGCCAAATGGATAAATGTTAATGTAGATAATCAGAATCTCAATACTGGCCAAAATAATCGCTAGTATGTTTTTTGTCATAATCGAGCAGCCCTAAATGCAAGTGAGACAAATACATGCGGATACAAAAAATACCACAATAAAGGAATCAAAGGACATTAGTACAACAGAGTGTTAATCACGTAAAGCATGATCTCAATCATTTTATTAATGTGATTAACTGTAACACTACCTGGCACAGCGAGAAAACAGGCACCTGGTTCCAAACCCAGAATATCAGTGGGTCTTTCAGCTGTTTGAGAGAAGAGAAACAACTGAGATTCAGAGCGTGAAGACCATTAAGTTAAAGAGAACCACAGAGGTCAATAGGAGTCGTTCATATGTTGGGCTCCAGTGTAAATAGAGTAAGTAGGCAGACTCTGAGCTCATTGGTGAAGGGATGTTAGTGACATGACTCAAATGACGCGATTGCCTCTGAGGTAAGCATCTCTCAGGAGTGTCCTGCTGAGCACATATTAGTACCTCACAGTACTGAGCATGTACCTGTGGACATCGACAGAGGACGGTAACCATGGAGATGGAAACAGGTTCATGTATGGAACGGCGATATCTTGTAGCTAAACACAGACACAGAGGCGGCTGGGATGATGTGTGGGTTGATGCCAGACGGCAGAGAAACTTTAGGTAAATAGAGATTTGAACTTTCTAGCTTGCATTTTTTCACCTGTTGTTTTACAATGCAAGATTTACAATAAGGTGCTATTTGTTAAGAGTAGTAAATGCATTCGCTAACACTAGTCAACAATGAACAATTTAGTTTTTCAGTATTTATTAATCCCGGTTCATGTTAGTTTATGTCAATACAATTATTCATGCTAATTCATGATTCATTAGCTAATGTTAACTGTGACAACGTTTGATTTGAATAAAGTATTATTAATAAATGCTGAAATTAACATGAGCATTAATACATTATGTAATAGTATTGTTCATTTAAGCTAGTGCATTAACTTATGGTTAACAAATAGCAGCTTATTGTAAAGTGTTGGAAATAAAAAAAAGTAGTAGTTTTCAGAGGATAAACTTCTCAAACACATCGAAAATCTCTTGAATTCAGTTACAATGAACAAAATTCACATGCGAATAACAGAACAGATTTGCTTTTTATCTTTGATGCGTGAAAGCCCACGCCAGTTGTATCCTCACCTGCGTGATATTCAAACAACTTTTCGTTTCTTTTGTATAAAAATCAATGAATGTGAATAAATCTTACAACCCGTCAATGATGCAAACAGATGCACCTACCAGCACATGGTGGAGCAGGTTCTGCAGCGTCCAGGCCAGGAATAAGACTCTCAGTGTCAACAAGAAGCTCCACAGGCTCTGCCAAAAACAACAACAAAAAAACACTCACACCACTTCACTTCAGAATGACAAAACGCAGTTAGCAAACTACGGGGGGAGTGTAGACGCTATGAAGCACAAGTTACCGTCGGCTAGCTTGGTGAAGTCTTTGTTGAGCAGGTCCTCCGCTGTAAGTTTGGAGAAATTGTCATCGCCAAAAGGATTCCAGGAGGGCTGGTCAGGGGGACTGGTCAAGCTAGAAGCTGAAGTAGGATCTTGGGGGGCGGATACGCTGCCGCCCTGCTGGGCAGGCTGATACACACTCTGTTGAGAAGACTGGGGCGAGTTTGATGGGGTGGCGCTAGCTGACCTATATTTGTGTAGCAAAATGAAACAGGAAGTTCATCTTGTAGTTGTCCATCTCTCGTAATGGACAGTGTGCCCGCATGTTGTAAAGAGAAAAACGTTGCATTTCATCATAATAACGTAAAAGAATTCCTCACTTAGACTTGTTAAGGCTGGCCTCTGCTGTGGCTGCCTGCAGCTGTTGAGTGGACTGGCTGACCGGCACTCCGAACATAGCGCTGTGGGTGACATCACTCTGGATGCGCCTGTGACCCGCCTTCTGAGCCATCCTTGGAGAAGAGGGAGGAGTCTGGGACAGCCCTGGGGCTACAGGCTAAGGGATTAGAAGAGGAGAAAAGACCACACAATAAACACACGAAAAGACTGAGAAAGATACAAAGCATGATACGCAAATGAACGAAATGAGACAAATGATAATGAAAGATGATTTTTCATCCGATGGAAAAAAACGTAAAAATAAAATTTAGGGATGCACCGATGTGTAAATTTAGGCCGATAACCGATAATTCTTGAACACTTGAAGACGGTAACTGGTATAGAGGACCAAAATATTAATATAACATTGTCTGAGACTGAAAATTCCCCCTGAAAATCATGTACCAAGCCTACACTAATGAAAGAGTTTTTAACTTTTCTGGCATATTGTTTAATTAATAAACAAATTGTAGATGTTCACCCAGAGCAACCCAGAAAGGTGTTCATAATAGCCAGGTGTCTAAAAGCTCTCAAGACAGAAAGCATTCAGACAGCAGTTGGATTCACACAATATGCTTTTGTTCCTATAATTTACACATTTATAAATATCGACATACTACATCAACAATGTTTGGCTGATAGCAGTAAGTGAATGATCATGACTGAAGTAGTAGTGTACTGTGAGCAATGTGAAGTTAAAGTGCTTTAACCAGAGGAAATGATCCATAATTTATCGGCTATAATATATCAGCCTAAATTTTTATTATCGCCCGATACTGCTAACATTCAAAATGACCATATATCGGTCGATACCGATATGGCCGATAATTCATCGTGCATCCCTAAGAAAAACCAATATGATTTTTTTCTACAGCAGTCTAAACCCAAATCTTTATGAAATTGCAATGAGATCTTGAAGGGTTATAGTAAGAAGAGGCACAGTGAAAGTTAGTCTCTAATGTCTCATTGCATAAATCAGTTCTAAGTCATCTTGCACAGACGCCAAACAGATTTAACTTTATCACCTGCAAAGGGATATCACTCACATTCAAATGTTCAAAAGTCATAAACATTCCAGCAAAAGAAAATATTTAAAGCACCACCCATCACAGTCCACTTTTATCAAAGGTCAGTCATCAAAAACACTCCCCCCCCCAAAAAAAAACAGGGATGCAATGATGATGAGCAGTCTTTATGTGAAATAAATGATCAGTGACATTGCCGTGGACACAGCAACATGCTCTAGATGGAGGTGATTACCCTCTCTTTCTCTTGGCTGAGCGGAGACTGAAGCGCTGCCGGCTGGGGAGTGGGCGGAACCGCTGCAGGCTCCGCCTGTGCTGGGGGCGGTGCACCGGCAGGTTGCCCAGGAACGGGCTGTTGCTGCTGAACCGCCGACGCCTGCTTACGCCGCGCGCTCCTAGCGGGTGCAGTGGGCGGAGCGGGGCTGGACGGGGGAGGAGTCGCTGCGGCTTTCTGAGGGGCGGGGCTGCAGGCTGCAGCTGGAACGCTTCCTCCTGATGCAGGTGCAGCTGAGACTGAGATCGGCTGCACGGGCTGTCACACAGACGGGTACCAGACAACTATGCGATGAGCTCGAGGTCATCTGACAGTTTTGCATTAGCAGTAGCAATTACATTTTTTTATCGTAAGCTTCATTTTTTGGAAAATTAAAAATGTGGGAGTAACATTCTGTGGCTTCATTCTTGTTATTTGTACCACTGATGTTCTGAAAAATGATTTTCGCAACAAGCAAGATAAACCATTTTGAGCGGGTTTGGCTGCAGATCTTAATTTGGGAAGCGAGACACAGACAAAACAGAGACGTACCACTTTCTGCTGAGGGGAGGGAGAAACTTGAGCTTTCTGAGACTGCAGCGCTGCGGCCGGCTGTGCCAGGTTCATGCTGACGGCTGAGAGAGACAGTGGACAGATGGGCGGGGTCAATGGTTTGATACATAGTGTGAACATAGCTCAATATCTGGAAACAAATTTGAATGATGAACTTCTTAAAGGGATAGTTCATCCAAAAATGAAAATTGTGTCATCATTTACCTGTTTCAAACCCCTTTAAATTCTTTGTTCCAATGAACACAGAGAAGGATATTTGGAAGAACGTTAGCAATTTTCAGTTCTGGGATATCATACACTATCATAGTAGGACATTTTTCTTTGTTTGTTCTGTTTTTGAATTTAGGAAAACATAGTTCTCGAGCACCTTTGACTATACCATTTAATTCTTCCTACTGTGGCGGTTAATGATGTCACAGAATTGAAAATTGCTGACATTCGTCCAAGTATCTTTCTTTGAGTTCATTAGAACAATGTAGTTTATACAGGTATTCAATTTCAGTGAGTAAATGTTGACAGAATTTTCATTTTGGGTGAACTATCCCTTTAACTATCCCCCTAAAAGTATAACATTCATATAAAGAGCAGATAAGATCACAGTACTGCCCAACATTATATTTGCTAAATGTGACGTCGTATGTCAGAAATGTGAGGTGTTGGTACCCATAGGTTGGACGGCCCCAGAGGGCAGGTTGGCTCTTTTGCGTGGGGTGAGAGCAGCTGGCTGTATAGGCAAGATGCCCCCTAGTGCCTGAGGCTGGGATTGTGCTGCTTTGGGCCTCTGGCGGGGAGTGATGGAGGTTTCAGTGGTGGGAATGGGGTCTGTTAGTCTACGCAAAAAAACAAAGCAAATCTTACAGCCTACAGGTCAAACCCGTTTGAAAGAGCAATGGAGTCACCGGACACATACCTGGCCTTGGTTTGCGTTTGGCTCTTTTTTGCCGCCGCTTCGCTTGCTCGGATTGGCTCGGGAAGCTTAGCAGGAATGGGAGAATTCTGAGGAGGACATTTCAAATCTCATTTTTAGGATTTCACACATTCCTGTACGCTGATGAACAAAAACACCTAATCCAACTACCGATCCCTTGATCCCAGAGGTAGAAGCACTGACCAACAACAAGCCCAGAGCAACCATGATGAGATCAAGCGAGGACACTTACCTTTAGGTTTTGGACAGGGCCGTCCCGACGGGCCAGTTTGAAAGCAAAGTAGGACACCTGATAAATGTCGGGCCTCTTATCAGGGTCCGGTTCCAGCATGTAGCCTGACAAATCACCACCACAGAGGAAAAAAAGAAGGAAAGTGGAAAAGAGATTGAGTGTGTCGCCGCGTGACGGTGAGTGAATGAGTGTTTGTTGACAGGTTTTAAGATTAAAGAACAGTTCACCCGAAAATCTATGTGTCACTCTCATATCACTCGCTCCATCTTATAAAAGCAAACGAGGGCTTTTCTTGAGTCTCGTGTGATACATAGTCCTTCAAAGTCATACGCTAACTGTGATGAACAGCCCAAAATGTATTTTGTTGTTTCTCACTGCATCACATACACAAGACCATCCAGGAGATTCTCTAAGAGTGTGTCCTCTGTGTCCCGCAGGAAGATTTGGAACAATAGAGGGTATGCATGTGTCGACACTGCTCATGCACGTGAGGTCAAGCGAGTCCACTGAGTGGTAGAAAGACTGAATGCCGCAGTGTTTACTGTTATCAGTACTGTTTAGACTTAAATAAAATTGTTGTGCACAATATTTCTGTGTCCAAGTGGCTGGGTTCACAAATGGTTCTCAAGACAAAATATATGATTGTTCTCACGATAAATTATAGGAACTTTGTAAAGATGTTCGTAAGTGTGATTGTCAAACATTTCTTAAAACCTTCTCAAATATTTTCTTAAGAACATCTTAATTTTTGTTGCTGGAATAAAATAATATAATTATACTCGCTTACTCGTGTGGTAACTGTATATGGTTATCTAGACAATAAACTTAATGTGTGTAACAAGCCCTTTGCGTTCTTATATAGGCTATGTAATAGGGCTGGGTGACATATATCGCGATTCACACGAATTATACATCTTGATCGATTCTGAAATCGATTCTTACAGCACAGCTCTTCCGTGAACTACGGCTGTTTGATCAGAAGGAAGAACTGCTCGATCTAAAATCCCTACGAGATTGAGTCGTTTATAATGTGTATTTGAAATAGCAACACTCATCAAACATTATTACTATAAATCAACTTCATCATCATGAAAATATCTGAAAAGGTTTGAAAAACAGCGATAGAATATGACCATTGGCATTTCCTGAAACTAACTGTTCTTCTTCTGTTTCCCATATTTGGAGTTTCTGTGCAAGAGCGCCATCTGCCTTTCTGATATGCAGCATTTAACCGTAAATCATTGACAAACAGAGCATAAGAATCGTACAATATATATTAGCATGTGATGTGTTGAATGGCATTTACGATCGCATGTTAGCTAATATGTTAGCATGAGTTAAAAATATATGTATTATAATACTTTTGGTGTGTTACTATGGCATAATTTGTGACCCTCTCCATTTCCAGTCACTTTGTCCCAGAATATTGTAAAAAGCACTCCGTTTTTAATATTGAAAGCTAAATTAAGGCTCTAGACCTTCTAGATCTAGATCTAGAATTAAGAGAGCTAGACCTTCATCAGATCATTAATATATAAAAATAAATATTCCTTAATGCCAAGTAAACTTCAAAATGATGATTCTAGCTCAATATAATACACGTAACATGTGAAACAGCCTAAAACTTGTATTAAACATCGTATATTTTGAGGTTTAAGACGATTGTTCGGATATCATAATTTTAAGATGATATTTACGACAGCATTTGTTTACGAGAATTTGTATTCTTCTTTTTTCTTAAAATTAATCTTTTAAAAATTTTATGAACATTTCCTGGAGAAGGTTTTTTTCGGAAATACATAAATTCTAATTTAAGAAAAAGTTTAGGAATGTTAGGAAAAAACGTGGCAGTTAACTCTTTCACCGACATTGACAAGTTATCTCGTCATTTAAAAAAAACGGTTCACCGCCGAAGACGAGTTTTTCGGCAATCAGTGTTAGTACTGTTTTACAGCAGGTGACGATATTACACACCTTTGGGAAAAAGTACAGTTTTAAACCTAGAACGTTTATGTTTTAGCGGTTTTTAATGATTGTTCTGAGTGTAATCTGGGCGGAATCTTTGACAAAAAAACGTTAATTATCTCAGCTGTTTAATCAAAATGAGGCATTTTTGAAGAAATCTACACACATCTACGGAGTGATAAAATACGAACAAATGAAGATTAGAAGAATACGGTTTCTTTGTTTGAAAGCTGAGACTCTGTTCTTTGACATATTGATTGTCCATATATTCTTTACAGAAAATTTACTGTGAGCCATTAAAGTTGGTTGAAGATGTTAAAAACACTGGCGTAGGCTGGCAACTTTTTTTTTTTAAAGAGGCTGGCGGGGAATGAGTTAAGAAGAATTTTCTTCTAAGAATTTTTTGTGAATCATTCAGCCACTGGTTCACTGTTGAGTCCACCTGCTTTTCCTTTCAGCGAATAATTGCACGTTTTAGTCCCCGGTTTCTTTGTTTCTCCTATTAACCAGCCATTTTGCAGAGTGTTTGACCACTAAAGGGGGCGTGTATTCATGGTGTTCACGTGGGAAAGTGACCTCAATGCATTCCCTCTATATAAGGGTGAATGACTTTTCCGGTGAATTGTTCATTTAAAGCACAACCCACAGACTGACCTAAGCAGCGGTGAGGCGTGACACAAGAGAGACAAACACCTTGTGCCAGAGCATAGAAGAGAGAAACAGATACTCACGAATGAGACGGTGCATGTCCTGGGAATATCGAGAATTGTCTGGAATGGTAAAACTGCCGTCACATATAGCCACTTGACTCTCGCCGAAGGGCAACGTGAAGAAACAGAGCTTGTACAGCAGACAGCCGAGAGCCTGAAGAAAGAAAGCTCCAAGCTTTTACACAGTACAAGAAGAAAAACATTGAGCTTGGGCTCTTTCACATCACAATGAGATCAAGGAAGCGTTCCTATTATTCCTTTTAAAAATTCTCTTTTTTAACTACATTACGGTTTTTAACTTTCTTACAAACCATGAAAATTCTTTCAAATGCTTTTTAAGGACATATGTTTCAAGGTTTCTTGACCATGTTAATTAAGCTCTACTGACGACCATACAATGCATTACTTTCTGTTTGATTTTAAACTGGAATTTTAACTTAAAGACGAGTTGTTTTTTAAAATCCTTTTATACTTTTAAATTTCTTGGACTTTTCAACTGTCTACCTCCTACGTGACGCGCAAATATATAAAAATCAGCAATTTTTCTATTTGGTTACTGATATATATGCTTACCCAGATATCTGCTTTGGTGGTGATGAGTTTGCCATTGTACAGATTCACCATCTCCGGAGCACGATAGGACAAGGTTGTGTACCTAAACAAAACAAAATGCACATTTTCACACCACACCCCAGCAGTCCCATTCAAGTTTTACAAGATTAATATTTCTTTCTGTTGGATGAAAACTCGCAACTGTAACTTCAAAGGAAACATGCAAAAAGATTCAAAATACAAACTATAATTCACAAAAACAGGGAGAGAGCTACTTTTTGATTTCGTCTTCCACAACAGTCACTCCTTCAGTCTGCGGGTTTTGAAACTTCATGGTGGCGCTGCCGAAATCACACAGCACATAGTGTCCCCGATCATGGAGAAGGATGTTTTCCACCTGCAATCGCAAGACACATCGCATCTCAAACTTTAGAAGAGCACTCTACACCATGTGACACAAATAACACTAGGGTAGAAAAGAACTTGAAGTAATGAAATCAATCTGCACCCTGCTGTTCGAGTGTTCCCTATGAACGGAAGCAGGCTCTTAGCATCACAAAAGTGACACATGAAATGTGACTCATTCCATCAATTGCTCAAATTTTCTCGCACAATAACGTTCAATTCTTGAAAACGTTGGAAAGACAGATTTAGAAAAGAGGGCCAGAAAGTGAAAGAGAACAAGGAACCTTAAGATCCCGGTGGATTATGGGAGTTTTGTACTGGTGCAGACGTGCGACGGCCTCGCATGTGTCGCAGAAGATCTGGAGTGCTTCCTGTTCGCTGAAGCCTGTCTGTAAGCGCTGATTCATGAGGTTCACCACCTGACCGCCTGCTCACACACAAACCAACTTTACTTCATCAAGTTTTTTTATTGTAACTAATCTGTGAACAAACTATTTTCTTCAGAATATTCCATTTTAACGGCAAATAAATTTGTGGACTTTCAGTTCTGTTTTTGCAGCTTCCAAACTGAATCAAAACAACTAAATTACATATAAAACTATTCACTAGATATGAACCCTTACAGCATGTCTACACCATAAAGCCTTTTACACACGTCACCCAAAACCTGCCTACTCATGTGGGAAAAAGAAAAGTTTAGTCAGACAAGAGAGAAGATGGATCACCTCATTATAAAAGGAACATAACACAGAGAAAAGTAACCGAGGAGGTTGTTTGTGAAATGTCTTTGAGATTTTGCTTCGTCAAAGACGAGAGAGCAAAATAAGACTGAGGTAAGCAGTACAAAAAGCTTATAAGAGCGCCTTCAGTGATAAGAAAGCGCTTGCAAGATATTACAAATGAATCATTTGAAGTTAAGTTTCAGTTTACACTTGCTTTATGCTTTTTACACTGCTTTAATTCCCATTGAGTTTAAAGGTTTTTTGGCCCATCTTGCAAGTAGCCTCAAAAATGATATGTTGTTTTTTGGTCTATATATTTTGACCTTTTGTATATAGTGCATTATTGTTTTTATTTAATTTCTATATGAATGTATATTTGTAATATGTTTGCACCATGTGTACACTTTCTTCTGCACTAAGTTCATGTCGCAATGACTTTGAATTATATCCGTCTCCATAGATGTTCAGCTAAATCAATATCGCTACACTTTTCAGCACCAAGTCAATACAATTTCTCTACATTAAAGACCATGTAAGGGTTAAACCACAGCTAGCTGTGCAGTAAAGTGTTTTAAAGCACAGCGTTGAGGCCAAGAACCACCCAAAGCAAAGTGCATTAAAATACTTTAATGCACGCCAAGCAGGGGTTTATCTCGCTTATACCATGGTCATTTGCCAAGTTACAGCTGTTTTTGAAGTTTAAATTCTCATTTTTGACAAGACAGGTGAAATTGCCACTTATTTTTGTCAGTCACTTCCCAGCCAATCAGAATCAAGAATTCAAACAGACCATGGTATAAAAAACCCGCTACAACCATGCAATATCAACAGCTAAGATGACAAAACACCAGATGACAAGACTGAAATAGTGATATTGTAAACTATTTAATTCAAAATCTGGATTCAAAATCTGGATAACTGTTGTGCAAAGGTGATGTTATGACACCAAACTCCTGCTCTATCCTTGTTTAAAGAGCGCCTCCATGTGGACTATTCACACAAATGCATCATCAACATCTGTCAACTAAACATCTAAAGCAGACAAAACACATTGTATGGTCAGATCCAGACTTAAAAAATTATCAAAAAATCTCAGCAAACTCTAAATCAGACTAAAGGGAAGGGATTTATACTGTAGTTCTAGCATTACAGACATATAATATGCACTGTTATTGTGGTATTTTGTTATATACTTTCACCCCATTGTTATGTGTATGCTTATGGTCCACCCAGTACAAATACGCAATTCTGTATTCTGTAAATATGCTTCAATACGTTAAAAAAACACACAGATTATGGGGCTAAAGGATGGCGGCGTACCTCTGCAGAAGTCCATGAGGATGAACACCTCCCAAACATCTCCGCCCCCAACAGCCGTGATGCTGGAATCCAAGAACCCGACAATGTTCTTGTGACCGTTGAGATCCCGCTGTTATGAAATCCATACAGGAGAGAGCAAAGTGTACGAGTGTCTTATTCAACGATGTAAAAATTATGACAAAAATTATGAAAATCACAGAAAAGACATCACAGAACCGAAGACATCTCTGCGTTGTGCTGGTCTCTTGCCCTGTAGCATGTGCTCACCATGATCTGGATCTCGCGCTGGCAGACCTGCAGGTCGTACTCGTTGTTGACATACATCCTCTTCAGGGCACATCGCACCCCCTGATTGGTCCGCACCAGGAACACGATAGCAAAGCCGCCTGCGGAGGAAAACGAACAAATGACATTTAGACATCTTGAAAAGTCATATGCATCACGATGAAATCAGTTTCACACCACGACATATCAGTGCCCCCTTGTGGAAGGAAAGCTACACAAAACCTACATCTAAGGAGGTAACCGAGCCAAATCTGGGGACATGAATATCAATAATAAAGTGTCTTTTCACAAGCAATATCCTTTATAACCGACTGAAACACCTTCATTAAACAAATGCTGGGGTCGGAACTATTTGGGTCATGTTCTCATGTTTATACGGCCTGAAGTGAAGTCGAAGCACTTTAAGGATATTTAGCATGTGTGTGTGTGTGTTTTGTGAACAGAACATCCATTATACATCTTAAGGTTGATGTGACTAAACATACAGGCAAAGCCTGAGATTCGTGGTGTCGGCATAATGGAGAGTGGGGTGTTATTCTGTAAAGTGGGCAAAGGGCTAAAAGTAGGACGCAGGTATTTCGACACTTCCTGACTTTAACTCAAACTCTATTTTAGTCAATTTGACCGAATCAAACGATCAGCAAGATGACATATCCGCAATGCAGAATATAATGTATTTATTTATTGTGGAGCTGGCAAAAAAAATCAAAAAAATACAAAAAAGCACTGGCTCAGACAACATAAGCACTTTTATCAATTTTAACACATTAAACCAATCCACTACAAAACACATTTCTATTTCCTCCCCTCGTATCATGAAGGCCTTCAGGTTAGTAAACGCATGTTTCCAAATATGATAAAATAATGCTTTTAACAACAGAAAAATATTATTTTACATTTGAACCTAATGTGCGACAAAGCTTGTATACTTCAACCATGAAACTGGATGTTTAGATAGAGAAAAAAAGACAGGACAAAATGTCTCATTTGTTAGTTGCCTAAGTTGGATAAAAGCGTCGGCCAAATAAATACAAATGTTTCCGTTCACATGGCTTCAGGAGACTCAAATTATACAGAACGAGCTGTATGGAGTTCATGCATTTCCATCTTTTTAAAGCTTAATAAGAAGTGGTCACATTTACATTTACATTTACATTTAGCAGGCACTTATCCAAATGAGGTAAACAATAGAACCAACTGTCTGGAACAACATAAGAACAACAAAAAGCATAAAACTGGTCTCATACAGCCTGTCACAAAGCTTAGATTTTTTTTAAGGATAAAAAGAGATTAGCAAAGAAACAGAAATCAGAACTAATCGGTCAGGTGCTGACGGAAGAGATGTTTTCAGACGATTTTTAAAGATGTCAACAGAATCTGCTGATCGTGTAGCTGCGGGCAGATCATTTCACAAATGGGAAACAGATCCAGAGAGGCCACGCGAGAGTGATTTTTTCCCTTTTTGGGATGGCACTACAAGACGTTGTTCATTTGCAGAGTGAATGGATCTGGCGGATACAAAAGTCTGTATAAGACTGGAGATATGGGGGTGCTGAACCAATGGTGGCCACAATCCAGAATCCACTCTCATTGTGAACAGAAAATCAAAAGCACACTTGAAAAAATGGCCGCAGTCTTTGAAGTAAACAAGGATGAGTAAAAGTAAAAATGTGTTTTTTTTTGGATGACCTAATCCTTCAACTGATATTTATTTATTTATTTATTTTTATTATAGATATTTATTTTAACTATTATATTTATTCAGGTTTATCTTCAAAACCAAAAAGATGCAGCACTAAAAATCCGCTGAATGCCTGAATGACAGATTATGCGAAGAGATCGATAAAAGCTTATAGAAACAAGTTATTTACAGACTGGAGAAATGTATGATCAAAGCATTCTGTCAAATTGCTTTTTCGTGAAATCTACAGATGATCAGTGATCAGCATGCAAATAATTAAAGGCAGCTGAATAGAGCTGGCAGAAGGGCAGAGAAGAAAGCCGAGAAATCAACGAATGATTCACTATCCTCCTGCTGCATCTAAAGATCCATCTGAAGATCTTGAGTGGCAGATTCAAACGCTAAAGGGGTGAAAACCACTGCGCCCTTGAAACATAACCAGTCCAGAGGACCCAAATTAGAAAAATGAGAAAACACCTGGACACACCTTCTGCCAGAGTTTCTTCGACCGTCACCTGGTGTCTTCCTACAGTGAAGGCCCGTCCAATGAAATTCCCACCAGCACCACTGCTGGATCCAGAACCTCCAGCTGTTCCTCCAGATCCGGGCCCAGATCCCACCAGTTCCCTCCGCGAGTCAAAAAACTTCTTCATTGTGTATTAAAATTCTCCTACTTTGACACTCAGATCAAGTGAATCAATAAGTAACTGGAGTGGATTGTTCTGGTGCCAAAGGTCTAGATCAGCTGTGACTGTCTAACATGGGCTTACAGCCCAATTCTGATGCGGATCACTGTTTAAATGAACCGTCTATGCAGTATTTGCACTAAATTAAAGCACCACTGTTAAATATGTTCACATATAAAACATACAGTAGTGCCTCAGAGGACCTGATATGATTGATGTCCAAGTCTAATGTGTCAATAAAGACCATATGATAGTATAAATATATAAATTCAGCTAAATTCAGTGTAATACTGAGAAATGAGTGTTCAAACGGCAAGAAAACAGATATTATTGTTGTGATGAATGAAAGTCAAACCTTCCATCATCATTCAGCTGTGCAACCGTTAAAAAAACGACTTTTCACATAAAATTGACGACATGCATATAATAATCGCACTATTGGCTTTTCATATACACTAAACGCTCAACGTCATATAAATTAGCTTCTTATTTGGTTAAATAATAGTAATAATTTAAATTCAGCACACAGACAGCTATGCGCTAACGCTAGCATTCCTGCTAAATCCTCTCAGACTCGGGAAACATTTCATCCGCGCGGTGCTGTCGGACCTCTTGCGGTTAACGGTAACCGTTTTCCCTTTTATGTTGTCGGATAGAATCGAATTTAACACGAAGTGAGCGTGTTCTTCATGGCGAGTCCCGTCTGCGGCTTCGGATGCTGCAGATGCGCCAGCTAACCGGAAACAACACCGGAAATGTGAAGCCGTTCACCAGCGCAATGAATATGAAAATAAAAGTCATTCGACGCGATTTCATTACTGACGTGGAGTGCAGTCGAAACGGCTTTAATGCATTTGCAGAGCAATTCAATTCGCCACAAAAAATATTAAATTAATCTTCATGACAGGCTTGCAAAACAATATTACTAAGAAGTGCGTTATGGTTACGGGTTTAGAGCAGCTCTGCTGTAATGATGAGACGCCCTGGCAGATGTAATTGTTTCCAGCTGTATAACATGATGCACTCGTTCTTTATAACTTGTCCTAAATGCTTCTTTTAAAAGCAAACTGTACCACGTTGAAGAACTATACTGAGTGTTCAGGCTGGTTGTGTGTGACCACATGCAAAGCTAATGAGCGAGAGGTATAGTTGCGTAACATGGGCTTGTGGTCAATTAATGGCTGTGGCCGAAACTGCCCCATATAGCCCATGCAGGAAGAGTTTGGTTCCAAAATTAGATAACTCCGTTTAAAAAAAATCTAAAAGCATAATTTTTTTACTGTGCATTACAATTAATATCAATCAAACTGCAGCTGGTTTGTTTTGATTTAAGCCATAAGAACTACACAAAGTCATCTCATTTGGAACCAAACTTTTCATGTATTGTGCACTATTTGAGGGATCATTTATTTGGTTGTGCAGTGACATTTATTTTGTAGCGTGACCTCTTGTCTACTTAAAAGCTACGTGTTTCTTTTTCTGTATTCGGGCCAAGTGTGTGAACCAAATGTTCACATTTATTGAAAACAAAATTGAGATTTTCTTAACTTTTACAAAACTACAATTTTGCCCTGTTTTTGGATTTATTTCCGTACTTGTTTTAGAATTAGCACAACGGAGTATTGTACAAGAATGAGTATCATTAGTAATTTAGTACAATATAGCATCCGTGGTCCTACTTTCCATCTAACACCATTGTAAAATAGACACTTTGTTAACTATAATACATACACTCATTTGAACTACATTTGGTGCAAAAACGAAACCAAGAAACTTTTGAAATGGACTACAAACAAATAGTACTGAGAACCACAAGCGATCTTATTTATGTGATTATCACCACAGCAGGTCATAACCGTTCCATCGCTCATCTCAGCAAGCTGAGCAAATAATAATAAAAGAGGAGTGGCCGTGAACAGGAACTGTAACACGATTCAGTCCACACGAGAAGACAACACCCACCAAAGTTTGCAACAAAAGTCAGAGACATTCCGGCTGACCTGCGCGTCCACTCACACACTCTCTCTCACTCACTCTCTCTCTCTCTCTCTCACAGCGTGAACGGGTTCATCTGCGTAAATCCAGCGCATCATCAGGTAACGTTGAGACTTCATTCTGTGTTTCATCTATTCTTGAATCATCATAGATCGCGCTCGCTTTCATCCGCACTGTAGTAAATGTGTGTGGGGGTTTTTGTCAGTTACATCTGTAATTTTAATATCGAACATGAAATGTGAGCGTTAAACTTGTTTAGAAAGAGTATTAGTAGTTTTGGGGCAAAGTTTTTAGGTGTGTTCGACGTCACGCGGCACTTTGCAGTCCTATCAGGGCATGACGTCAAAGTATCGCGAGAGCGATTCAATTTATACGTTTCGATTTATATTTCTAAACACGTTTTTAAATAAATATGTGTACATATTTTTGCGTGTTAAGAAACAAACACATTTACGAAAAGGACGTTTTTGCTTCAAATCTTTTAATACAAATAAAAAAGCAACGCGAGGCAAGGTGCTTTGCATGACAAAATATAGAGACCGCAATGTTTTGCAAATGGGCTAAACGTAAAGTATGAACGTCTTCCAAATGAGATCTTTCTGACTGCATTGAAAGCGTTTTAATATAATACGTCAACATGTTTTGTAAACATTAATCTCGTATATAAACTGGCCATTTTAATTTAGGACATATGCTGTATGTGCATCATAAATTATTGATAAATGATTGACCCTGTCAATGCACGAGCACAAAGAAATGAAAATGAAGATATTGTATGACGTCTCGGTTCTCTCTGTGAGTTTATTGTTTCTAAAGGAAAGCTGACACTAAGCAGCAGGCTGGTAATTACCAGTTTAGCCTCTTCTGTTTAATGAGCTGCATTGCAAAGTGGTTACCATTTTGCGGAGCATTATTTATTTAACAGTGTCATGCACTATTATTAAGTCAAGCTCTCGCCTTCTTATATTTCAGTCCAATAAAGACGTTTGATTTGGTCTATCAAAAAGATAACAAGAAAAGGTCATGTCATGTGGTGTAGCCCTGACCTTCAGTCAGTCCGATGTGAGATTTTGAGCTGATCTGTTCTGACCCCAGAATGAATTTGGATATTTTTGGACACTTAAGTTAGATTGGGTATATAAATGCCATTGGACACATCAAAAAACATAAAAACAGCATATTTAAATGTTTGTAGTTTACAAAGACAGATATCAAAGATACAAATCATATATGGCTTGTTCATTTGTTTCAGCATTTCCACCTCTTCATCACCAGATCCTTCATCGCAATGGCAGCGGTAAGAGGCTTGTTTTGAATGTAAAGAATTTGCTTAAACAATGTTACTATATGTCTGATATTACATCTACTGTATGTCAGTTCAGAAAACATCTTTATTTTACTATTTGTTGTTTCCGTGAGCACATCCGACACATTGATATATACAACTAGCAAACATCTAGCAAATCCAAAAGCAAGTAAATTGTATCACATTACACAGACAATCAAATAAAGGTTGACCCCTCTCTTTGAAGCCGTTTTTCTCCTGTATTTGTATTTGCATATGAAATAGATATGTTTACAACCAGCTGAGAGTGAATTGTTTCTCATGATTTCTTCTGTGCTCCAATTTCTAAAATTGGTTTTGTAGTATTTTCTTTCATGAATTTATATATGAGATGCATTTGACGGTGGAGGAATAATCGATAACTGCCCAGGATACAGGGCGACTCATTCAGAAACACTTGAAAGCATCCCATGATGCACCTTGTGTGACTGATCGACAGAATGACCACCTTGTAATCTTAAACAGTTTTTTTTTCTGGCTAAATTTTCTGGATCATATTGCATAGTTGATGACTTTAATATGACTTTTATTCTGAAATGAGGAAAATAGTAATACATAATGAGTAAGTGTTTAGAATAAATGTAGCTTTATAGAAGCTAGATTAATTTACTAATTACGTCCGTGTAAAGACTCCTTTTGTTTTGTCTGTGTAGTTGGGAAACCGTGGAACTGTGACGGAGGCTTCAGCCTTCAGTCCAGATGAAGATGCTCAGAAACTCTATAGTGCTATGAAAGGAGCTGGTGAGTGATTGAACAAATCAAAACCTTTCACATACTGATACACAGTCGCTTGTACATTTGGGTTTAAAATGTGATATTTATAATATATAACAGAAAAATACAAATTAATTTGTCATTTACTCGGCCTCATCTGGTTCAAAACTATTGTATTCCGTGGAACACATATTTTATATTTTTGAAATGTGCATTTGTGTTCCAATAATGAAAGTCAATGTTAGCTTACCAACATTCTTCAAAAAAAACTTCTAAAAGTCTAACATGTCTAAAAGATGAAAAATATTTTCATCTTATTCATCTTATTTCTGTGAAACACAACACAAGAAGTTTTTGTGACTATGAAACGTATGTTAGGGACTGAAAGTTTGAATAAACAATTGAATAAAATGAATTGGTGAATTACCAATTTAATACATTTATTGACAGACCTCATTAGCCGGTTCTCCATCCATTTGCGAATTTAGCTTATGCGCAAAATGGAATATCTCATAAAACGTTACCAAATAAGCAAATAAGTTTCCATCCAACTAGGCACGGTCACTTCCTAATAAACTGCCACAAAATATCAGTAAGAGAAGCCACTGAATATAATAATTTTCATGTATAATAACACTTGCGCAAGCAGACGGTTACGGAACACGATGAATGCGTTGCTTTTGTAAACTGTGGGAAACACAGTCGAGGCAGAAAACTTTGACGACTTTGCTCAGGCATTTAAGATTGACATTGACAGTTGTGTAACAAGATCAGTCATGTTGTTAGTGCAGTTAGGTGACTTTTTGAAGGAAATTATTGGAAATACGTTTCCATTATTCACATCAACCCTTTTCCGCAAAACCACCTCAAGCAAGCGTATTTTTTTGAGAATTATGTTTTTTTTAACTAGAAAACTAGCGTTTCTTCAAAATGTGAATAAAACCAGAGTGATGAAAACCCGCTTAGATCAGATGGAGACCACTGCTTGTTTCTTTCTTTTGTCGGTTCGTTCATCTAAAGGCATGGCATTAGTAGCCAAACCTCACATCCTTGCATAAGACTTCTGCCGCTTTGAATAAATGACAATCATCACATATCCACTGCGGTTGCTATTTAAATGACTTCTAAACCTATTATCCTATTTAAATGTTTTACCCTTCAGACCAGACATCTAAATCACATCTGCATGTCAGCTGACACCTGTGGCTCAGCAGGGCTTTTCCAATACAAAGTAGATGTTGGTCCTTCAACAGACCAGGTCTTTCCTCATACTACTTAATCTTACAACAGTGATATGACTGTTCCTTGGTGAATGCTACAAATACATTTGTGTAATGAACTTCAGCTGATGTTTAAGACACACACACACACACACACACACACAGTGGGCCTATTAAATGCAGGCTTGCTTATGGGAATTCAAGAAGTATGGTATGAATCATCTGCATGTGATTCTGTGGGATGTGTAAGTGTGCGTTCCGTTCAATGAATGAAATGCTGCTGTTGCATAATCAAGCATGTGATTTCTTTCCAGTGGTCTTAAAGGGACAGTGCACCCAAAACTGATTTTCACACACAACACGTATAATCAAGTATGCTTTTTCCTTCAATAAAAAAGAGAAGTACTACTACTTAGTACGGTACATTTTTTTCTATGAAATGAAATCAAATAGTGGCCAGAGGCTGTTAGGTTACAAAAAGCCTCAACCGTATAATTTGAGAGCTATATTTCTATATTATTCTGAAGTCAATACCATGCATTTGCTTAAAGTGATAGTTAACCCAAGATGAAAACCCTACAGAGCTGCAGACTGTCCCCAAAACGGTCAAAAATATTCATTTGCGAGTGATATTTTTGCAGAAATCGGCACTGGTGACGTCCAAATTTACTCATTTTAAAACTGGATGCTGCTGGACTCCCACACACAGCGCATCGTGATAAGAACATTAGTGTTTATTGTTTAAGCCTAATTTGTTCGTAAATTATGTTCATTTCAATTTTTCAAAAGAATGATAGAACGACTCGAAAACAAAGGACTCCTTTGAACAGATTTATTTAAAGTCCCAGTGAAATTAAAAATGCACACCCCTGCTTTCATGAAATATTGCAGCGTTTATTCGTGTGGGTCATTCTCTTTTTAAAAATGTTGTGCCCTCATAATCTTTTATCAACTTAATAATTGTCATAAATTGAAATATTGAAAATCTCCTTTTTAGAAATTAATATGCAAAACACGTCTAATTTTGAGCCAGGAAAACCAGACTGGAACTTTTTGATTTAAAAATGTAAGTTATTGTTACGTGGCTCTTAAAAACGATTCGGTTTCTGTTTATTCAATTCTATTGTTAGGACCAAATAAAAACAATGCAAGTCAATAGTGACCAACGGTTTACTGATACCAACATGGTTCAAAATATATTTTTGGTTCTGCAAAAGAAAGAAAGCCATACAGGTTTAAAATTACACAAAGGCGAGTAAATAACGCATTTACATTTTGGGCTATCCCTTTAAGGAACTGACTGAATTGCAAATGTAATTTAATTTCAGTCTGTTGCTATATTATATTAATAAAAAAATGACATTTCTTTCAGGCACCAATGAGGCAACCATCATTGAGATTCTGCCTCATCGCACTATTGCGCAGCGCCAGAAAATCAAGGAGTCTTTCAAACGGACCGTTGGAAAGGTAACTTTACTCAACAGCTAACATACACAACAACATCTTCTGTTGGAAACTAGGGAAGCTCCCATGTTCTTATCTCTTGTTCCTTATGACAAGAAGGGAAACCATCAGGTTTATTTACTTAAAACCAGGTGATTAGATAACTTTGTTGACAAGTCTGTAAACTGACAGCAATGGACAAAGGCAGAACATGTATGACCGATAACACACGCGGTCATCCGGCCTCAATCATTAGCCCGTCATGTAAATGCACACAGTGAGGATAGATAGTCCGTCCGTCTTATCTCAAGAGACATCCCTGGTATTATGAGTGTAATGATAAAAGAGGATGAGTGGAAAGAAGCTGTGCTTTGTCTCCTCACAGCCTGCATTGATTTTATTGTACTACCTGTGGGTTGCTATCTATTAATCTGTAATCAGTCTTTACATAGTAACACAGTAACCATAAGCCATGTGAATGAGTCCAGACTGTCAGTAAAAGTCATGGCGAGGTCTTGCTTGCATACGTGGAGTTTATTGACTGTTTGCCCTGTACAGTGAGGAAGAGTGAGTCATTGTGGGAGAAGTCCTGGCCGGCAGACGGTCTGTAGACTGCAGGCCTCACCCAAGCTTACTCTGTAGAGTAACGCTTTCAACTAAACATCCTTTCTTAACTTAAAACACCATTCTTTCATTTATGTTTAGAGGTGTAAAGTATACAAATCAACTCTTGAAACACAAGGTTTATGAGAAGTGTTAAAGTTTGCTACAGTGTGTCTGGGTGGGATGTCGTGCGGTTTTATTTTATTAATGCAATATAATTCGCTTTGGATAAGAGTGTCTGCCAAATGCATAAAATGTAAATGATTCGAGCGCTCTTTTTCCATGTGGGATGTTTATTCAGGATCTAATTGATGAATTGAAGTCCGAGCTCACCGGAAACTTTGAGAAGGTCGTTGTCGGCCTGCTGATGCCTGCGCCGGTGTACGACGCATATGAACTGAGAAATGCCATCAAGGTTAGTGAGGACGAGTGATACCTTGAATATATTGTCATTTTCAACGGGGCATATGCACACGGAGCGATGACGTCCTTCCGCTAAAATCTCTGCCAGCTTGTTACGTCTGGCGCCGTAGGGAATAATGGCGTTTCGCTTCAGGATGCATCGTCATATATCGACAATCAAAAAAGTAAAAAACTTCAGGGGATCTGTTTCAAGGTACATCAACAAATATGTAAAAAAGTGAAAGTGAACTTTTGCACTCACTAGAGGGATGATCACAGAGGCACTTAACAATGCTCACCCGTTGTGCCGAAATTTACCAAAAACATGGTGAAAAATCTCTTAAGTGCTATGAGAGCGTAAGTGACCTAGCTCGCAGCAATTTAAGCGGAAGTACATCATCGTCCCGTGTGTCCCGACTGTTTTTTACATAATACATATACATGTACACACACATATTTATATATATATATATAAATTAAGGAAATATTTACATATATTTACTTCTATTAATTTATAATTTAATTATATAAACATTTATTGATTTTTGTTTAAAAAATATATACATATACATGTTTTATAAATACAAAATTAATATTTAACTTTTCCTTCACGTTGTTTAGGGCGCAGGTACAGAGGAAGCCTGTCTGATTGATATCTTGGCCTCCAGGAACAACGCTGAGATAAGGGAACTCATCGCTACTTACAAGAAAGGTTCTTTTTCTAGATTTGTGATTTCGAAAGACAGTTCAAGATATAAATCATTATTATTAGTTTATAAGATAAACTTCGAGTATAAGCTTCTTTTAAGACAAGAAGACTGTTTTAAACACACTACCTGTGTAGCAAAGAAACATTGTTTGAATATGAAGAGTTTGAATCCAAAATGAGAGAAAGCCATAAAATCTCCACCCAAAATACAGTTAACACAATAAAACCATGATTTTTGAACAATTAAAATTTTTGGAACCAAACTCTTCATCTACTTTTCTCATATTGTTGTTTTTATTTCATTTACGAAAAACATCAATCAGAATATGGCAAAAGCCTTGAGGATGACATCTGTGGAGACACTTCTGGAATGTTCCAGAGGGTCTTGGTCTCTTTCCTCGCGGTAAAAAACAACCTTCTGTCCTTTTTATTTGTGAAGATGAGTTGCTGGTTATGTTTGCCTTGCAAACCTTTCCCATCCGGCCTCTGCAGGTGTGACTCCCGAGATCTAATCGGTTTTATTCTGCTTTGTTTATAGGCCGGCCGTGACGAAAGCTTCAAGGTAGATGATGCTCAAGTTGCCAAGGATGCAAAGGTGTGGTTTTCTGTCGTAAATTTGGTTAGCAGGCGGTTTTAATAAGCGCATGTTCATTTATGGTGGTGTAACGGGTTCTGACTACCTTAATCTGAGAGATTGACTGTACTTAATCCAGTACGGATGTATAGATGCATGTATCCAATTTAACATTTGCAACATTTCACTAGATGACAACATAAGCCCTCAAAAGTATTTGGATGTTAAATGAATGCCACTGTAATGAATGGAATACTATGTTGTATCTGCAAAAAATTACTTTGCGTTTGTAGCCATTTTCGGCAATTACTTAAAACATGCCAAGATGTTTATATTGGATGAATGTAGTCTCCTTAAATTACCAAAGTGACCTAGCAGAGATTTTTTTTTTTAATATCTCCTTTTAAATTTAGCTGAACATAATTACTCGTTGCTTTATCATTCAACATAAATATATGTGACCCTGGACAACAAAACCAGTTTTATGGGTCAATTTTTCAAAATTGAGATTTGTACATAATCTGAAAGCTGAATAAACAAGATTTCAATTGATGTATGAGTTGTTAGAATAGAACAATATTAATCTGAGATACAACCGTTTAAAACTCTGAGAGCACTAAAAAATCTAAATATTGAGAAAATTGTCTTTGAAGTTGTTAATCAGACTCACTGTAGCAGGACATCCACTCACAAAAATAAAGTTTTATATATTTAAGGTAGGAAATTTATAAAATATCTTCATGGAACATGATCTTTCCTTAATATCCGAATGGTTTTTGGCTTTAAAAACATTCGATAAGTTTGACCCATACAATGTATTTTTGGCTTTTACTAAAAATGTTCCTGTGCTACTTAAGATATATATTATAGCGTATACTATCAAATATTTCAAGTGTGCATTATATATTAAGCCTATAGCAAAGGCTAAACTTATGCCAAATGTTAAATGGTTCAATGCAGTAAACAAAACAGAAGATGGAAGAATGCGATATAAAATTTGTCAGATAAACTTTTGGGGCAACTGCGTGTTGTTAATAGAAGTAGTGAAAGTTATTCTAGTGATAACTTTTACTAAGTGATATACACAGCGTGGTCAAAATGTCTGAGACTACTAGTATAGGATACATACATTAAATAAAAACGAATTATTTCCTCTGGACCTGCGCTATATATATATATATATATCAGGTCATATGTACCTGATCTGCTGTAGGGTTTTTAGAGATGAATCATGTTGTCCCAGCGCAATTTGAAAATTTCCCAAACATCACCTTCAGTGCTTCAGTGGATGCAAAATTAGACCTTTTAAATGTTATTAATTTGTTCACATTTGATTTGCATATATTTTATGTTTTTTAATAGCATTACATTTCTGTTTGACATTTAAATTTTAATCCTAAACTTCCCTCACATTTTTCTCCACATTAAAAGAAACGCAAAGAAAAAATTCAGATTATGAATTTGGTCTCTTTGTGTAGATAAAACACGGTCATGTTATCATGTAGTAATCATTAACGTTTCACAGAAGGACATGTATTGATCACGTTCATTATTAACCAACAGGACATCTTTGAGGCGGGCGAGGCTCGCTGGGGAACGGATGAGGTCAAGTTCCTCACCGTTCTGTGTGCGAGGAACAAAAACCACCTTATTCAAGGTATCTGTGACCCCCTTCTGTGACATCAAAACAGAAATTCATTATTCCAGGATTACTGTATCAGTACTCAACTTCTAGAAAATAGAATATTGCACCACCTTGTGGTGACTGAATGTAAATGTTTTTTTCCCAAAGGTACCGGCTTTTCAGTACACTATTACTGTTATAGAAATGTAAATATAACTCAAAATGCAAAACAATGTTTAATAAATAGTATGCACACTATATAACAGCAGAGTGCTTCTGTTCCGTTCTAAACGTACGTCGTCCTTTTCAGTGTTTAAAGACTACCAGAAGATTTCAGGACGGGACATTGAAGAGAGCATAAAGAGAGAGATGTCTGGCTCTCTGGAGGATGTTTTTTTAGCAATAGGTCAGTCGTAAGCTTCTTCTTCCTCGTTCTCATTTTGTTTCTTAATATTTGCACCTACTAACTTATAAAATGCTTTACAGTGAAATGTCTGAAGAATAAACCGGCATTTTTTGCTGAAAGACTCTACAAGTCAATGAAGGTAAAATAAGTCTGATTGTTATTTCATTTAGCCTTTATCAATGAAATAATGATGTGCGTTTGGGCTTTCCGCAGGGCTTAGGCACCACAGACAGTGTGTTGATGAGGATCGTGGTGTCTCGTGCGGAGATCGACATGCTGGACATCAAGTCTGAGTTTCTCAGGATGTATGGAAAAACCCTGGGCTCCTTTATAAAGGTGACGCTTGTTCACGTCTAAATTGGATGTCCTTGGTTAAAAATAAACAAAATTAAAACTATTGAGAGAATATTTAATAAAAAAAACCGCCACATTTGTTTTGCAGTTTATCTGATGTTAAAGCCATCACTAATCCTTGTTCTGGTTTGCAGGGGGACACATCCGGGGATTACCGTAAAATCCTGCTGGAGCTGTGCGGCGGGGAAAAGTAGGCGAGACGCGAAAGGGCGGCCACGTCCTGCTCGTTCATTAGCGTGATACGCTTTTCAAAGGCCTACAACATTTCAAACACATTCCCTGTTAGTAACCAAACAATGATGTTAAAGAAGAGTGATGGATTGTTTGTTTATTGCCTTTGAACAGTAGCCTTTTATAGATTGGAACGTGAAGTTGATCATATAAATAAAAGGAGAAAAACAACCCATATTGACTCGTATTGATTTTTCGGTCTCACTGGATATTCTTCCAAACTCTGCACACTCACTGAGCTCCATTTATTGAATTACTCTGAGTACAATTTGTTTAATGTAAGATCTATGTTTGTGTGGTTCAATTATACTAATTGTTCGTGGTTGCTTGCACAGGCACATCAGATCTACTGTAGGGTTCTCTGTTTGGCACAATTAGAATTGAAGAAGCTCACTATTACACGATGCAACTTGGCTTCTATGAAAATAATCTAAAATGACACAGAAGTCAGTGGATCATGCGGCACTTTTACCACTAAGTGGCATCATGCTCATACTGCAAAGGAAAAATACTGCTGGGGCTTTCTATGATGGGGACCCCTAAACATGAAAGTGAAGACATCTTTGTCTCTCTTCATTTAAAACACATAGAGAGATGTATTTCAATTAAGTATGCATTTACATTTGCATTAGACAAACGATTCATACTGTTTTTAAAGCTACAGAAAAAGATGAAAAGAAACCCGTTCAAAAGACACAAATCTCAGAAAGTCACCGAATAGCAATGTGAAAAACTGAGATTGCGAGAATGCAAAAACGCACGCAAGTTGTGAAAACAAAAGAGGCTTATTCCATCATATTTTCAATTTTAGATGAAAATCATATCGAGTTATTTAAACAATGTTTTCTTTGCAGTTTTCAGGATCTGCAAACATTGCGTCTTTTTGTTATTTTGACCTTTTGTCCCGGAATTTGAGAGATGTTATCACTAGTTCACAGAAAAAATACAAAAATTATCATTTTTCTTAAACATATCTTTAAATTGTACGTTTAGACAAACAACATTTATTCTACCGTGTATGTTAGCCGGGTCTGAACTCATGATCTTTGCACAGGTCTACACGAAGTACTTTGTTACCTCTTTGCTTCGAAAATGTGTCAAGGTCAACTTTATTTGTTCCTGAAGGTAGATTTGATCTGCAGTGTTTTGAGTTTACACATACAGACACCACAAACATTAAACTTTGTAGAGACTGTTACGACGAATAAAACAATTGTTATTTAATTTCATTTATGTTCATATTAATTTATACTATTATTTTATTGTATAATAATTGTTTTTATAAATCCAATCAAAATCACAGAGAAAGATGAAAGCCACGGCCACTATTTTTCTGATTCAAAATTCCATTTAACTCGGAATTGCGTCAAAATACGGGGACTTTAACATCTTGACTCCATGAATTTCTATTCTTAACTGACAGGTTTCCAGACCAGGATCAATGTTATTTGTACCTACAAGGAAACAACAGACAAACCCATCTGATTTTAGACCTTTTAACTGTTGCCTGTTAACAGTTGCACAACTGAAGACCATTTTCTACCTTTTAAATGACTGAATCATGTTGTTCATCCAGAATAAAAACTCCAACCTACCTGTCTGTAATACTGTTAAGCTTGTTAGTTTTTTCCTGCCATTAAAATTCTTATCCGTATTTTGCAGCCCACAGCATTCTGGGTTTGACAGACTGTTACGCTACGATGATGACGCAAACAATGGCCTACAGCATAAATAAGCCTCCATCACTGGAGGCGATGCAATTTCTTCCCATAACTTCGTAGTTTTCCTCATGCTTGTCAATTTGCAGGTGTCTGCATTTTTTAAAACTTGCCCCATTTTTTCCTGTGTCCAAAGTGAGAAACGAGACTGTAAATGGTCTCTTTATGTCTGTGTATGTGTTTCTATGCGTAAACACTCACGGAGGCTAAAGACCTTCAGTGTTAAACTACCAGGTTGCGGGGTTTATAACATGACCTGTCTGTGAGACATCGAACTGCTGAAACATGAGGTGAATATCAAACACTGCTTCCAGAAACCTTTCAGCGCGCATCCTCCCTGCTGCTCTGCACGCTCGAGTCCTGTGTGTGGTGCAAACAAAACTGAATCTAAAACGCATCAACACAGGAAACAAACCGGTTTCAGGAGGGGAACATTCTGCCATTACTGCGGTTTATAATAACGGTCAACTGTCACCCTGAATAAAAACAATAAAAAATATTGAACATCTAGCATAAAATATTTACACTGTTAAGAGTGAATATATGTTACTGTATAGCTTTCACACTTCATCAGAGGCGCGCGCGTCTAACCCCCAGTTAACTTCCGGTGTGTGTTTGGCTAGTGTCCAATTATTTATATTTTATTTAATGTGTGTTAATATCAATTTGAATTATTATTGTACTGTGTAATAATTGTATTAAATAAACAATTTGTTGACTTGGTCCTGTAGTTTTGACTCATTTAAACGAACCATATGGTACACTGACATCTAGCGGTTGAGTTTGGCAGATTTTTATTAAATAAAAAATATCAGAGAGGCAAGTTTAGCCAAGTCACGGTTCTTCTCAGTTTCTTTTCATTGTTATTATCTACAGGCACTCTATTGATTGTGAAAGTTCACCGGAAGCTGAGGAGGGGTCACAAAAGTGTGCATGCGCAGTAACGTTTGTTTATGTTGTTGAGATGAAACCGTATATATAGTGCAAGCATAAAGTTCACCTTTCTGACCTTGTTATAAGTCATTTGATTAACATTAAGATTAATAACGGCTGCTTTGATCTATAGAAATTATGCAAATATCCCTTTTATCCAATTTTCTTTTAAATAAATTATTTGGGTGTTGTTTTGAGCTTCTTTACCTTTATGCTGCTATAAAGGCCACAAAAATCCTGGTTAAAAATAAATTAATTAATTTGTGACTTTTATAAAGTCAAAGCCTGCTTTATTGTCAATTCTGCCACATATACAGTACACACATATATTGAAACTGCATTACTCTCAGACCCATGGTGCATAGGAATAACACTTCACAGAATAAATACAGATATGTATAAAAGAAGACCATTAGAACTGCAAGTTTGTGTTTATGTTCGAAAGCACAGGAAGTAGATATGGGCAGCTGTAAGGTGCCCACCACAGACCGCATTATATCCTGCGTCTTTCAGAACACTTTGTTCACATAGATGTAAAGAAGCGTGGGAAAGTACAATGAAATGTTGCACAAAGGGATCAAAGCTTATAGGCACGATAATGGAAGATAAGAGATTAAAACGAACGCCATTTCAACCTCCCATCACAGCGAAGAGCATAAATTATTGAAGATAATCTGAGAGAGGAAGTAATCGCATGGGTAAGCTTGCTTTAGTACATCATAAAAGTGTTAAACTGAACCTCATATTGTTTGACTTGCAGCATGTAAATGCTTTTACAAAGTTTCTGCAGCAAGAGTTTTGTAAAAGTTTCTTTCATCTATTAGTCTTTTCCTTTCAAAGGTATTGCTGCCATTTCGTCTCCTTATTTGATTTTATATCAAAGAGCTGATCTTAACTCAAGCACTTCTTCATCAAAACATCCTCATTCTTTTTCCAGATTAAGTCTATTAAAGCTGTTTCGGAACGGTTTTGTTTTGTGATTAAAGAACGATGATCATGAAAGCTTAACAAATATTCTTTACTATTATATGGGCGTATATTATTTGCATATTAGAATAAGTCCTTTAAGAGACATCATCTCCTTCAATGAAAAAAAGTGATAGTTGGCCCCAAGAATGAAATTTCTTTCATCTGTTACTCACTGTCTTGTCATTTCAAACCTGCATGACTTGCTTTCTTCTGCAGAACACAAAAAATATATATTTTGAAGAACGCTCATATAATAGTAAAGAATATTTGTTAAACTTTCAATATCATTGTTCTTTAATCACAAAACAAAGCCGTTCCAAAACAGCTTTAACAGACTTAATCTGGGAAGAATGGGGATGTTTTGATGAAGAAGCGCTTGAGTTAAGATCAGCTCTTTGATATAAAATCAAGAAAGGACGCGAAATGACAGCAACGCCTTTCTCACAGCAACATTTGTTTTTACCAAACAGATCTCCTGCCCACCGAAAGCTCCTCCTAGTATGTGAAATAAATCAAGTCTTGCTCAACCATTCAGCTCTCCATGCAAAGTCATTTCACGTCAAATCAACAGCGGAAATGAGCGGCTTGCTGAGATCATTTTTACATTTAAGGTGGAATTTTCTTCTAAAGGCATCATTTGTTGGCGACAGCTCCGACTAGGACGTTCATCGGGCATGTAAAGGATTACTGAAATCTCCCTTAACTTTTTCCGTTCAAGACCTTCCCCGAGAATGAGCGGCAACTTTCACCCCCTGCTTGTGTTTGCTCTAGCGCTGGTCATCTTCTTCACAGTGATGGGAAACCTGCTGGTCATCGTGGCTATCGCTCACACCCCTCAGTTGCAAACCCCCACCAACGTCTTCATCATTTCCATGGCCGTTGCAGACCTCATTATGGGTTGCGTGGTGCAACCCTTAAGCGCCAGCGTGGTGGTCACCGGAAAATGGCTTTTGGGTTCCACGGTTTGCGACCTGTGGACATCTGTGGACGTTCTCTGCGTCACAGCCAGCATCCAGACCCTGTGTGCCATCGCCGTGGAGCGTTACGTTGCGGTGACCAAGCCCCTCAAGCACCAGGTTCTCCTGGACAAACCCCGAGTTGGCTACATCGTGTGCGTGGTGTGGATGGTGTCGTCTCTCATTTCCTTCGTGCCGATCATGAACCATCATTCTCGTGCCTCCGACAACTACAGCAGAGATTGTTACGACAACCCATATTGCTGTGACTTCCATACCAACAAGACCTATGCCATCTGCTCCTCTGTCGTGTCCTTCTACGTGCCCCTGGTCATCATGGTCTTCGTGTACGGGAAGGTGTTTGCCATTGCGACCAAACAGCTGAAGCGAATCCATAAGGACAGACAGCGCTTTCTAAACATTTCTGTGGAAGACTCGGAAAAACAGTATAAAACTAACGAGTCTTGCGAAAGTCCGCTTCCTGCGGACATAGATGATCGGAGACCCAGCTGTAGGCCGTTGAAGCACATTGTTAAGGAACACAAGGCGCTCAAGACACTGGGGATTATAATGGGCCTTTTCATTCTCTGTTGGCTTCCCTTCTTCCTCTTTAACATCATAAAAGCCTTCAACAGCAAGGTGCTGTCACAACACGTCTTTTTGTTTTTTAACTGGATGGGCTACGTTAATTCAGGCCTGAACCCCCTCATATACTGCCACAGTCCGGAGTACCGGACCGCCTTTAAGAACCTTCTAGGATGCAAAATCAAACGGTTGGATAGTGACGGCATGCGCCAACACCTACAGACACTGACCTTGTGCATTCACAGAAACAGCTCTGTGAGAATGGTTTGCTTAGCTCATAAAAACACAACTGTGGCACAGAGCGCAAGCTTGTGTGTTGATTTCAAAGACGCAGAGACAGAAGCTCATTTAGGACATGAAGTTCAAAGTTGACATGCAGCAGACAAAAGGTACAGTAAGAGAAAATATGCGCCGTATTGCTAAAATCCATTACCCAAATGTGACAATTTCATGCCTGCGACATAAGATGTGTGGGTTGTTGAGAAGAGGTGTGCTGGATGATTTTCACCCATTGCAACAAAAGATTTTCCATTAAGAAGGTCTCTATAGAAAAATAATATAATATTGATTTTCACCTAAAGCAACAAAAGACTTTCCATTAAGAAGGTCTCTATAGAAAAAGAATATAATATTGATTTTCACCTAAAGCAACAAAAGATATTCCATGAAGAAGGTCTCTATAGGAAAACAATATAATATTGATTTTCACCTAAAGCAACAAAAGACTTTCCATTAAGAATGTCTCTATAGGACCAGAATATAAAATTGATTTTCACCTAAAGCAACAAAAGTTTTTCCATGAAGAAGGTCTCTATAGAAAAAGAATATAATATTGATTTTCACCTAAAGCAACAAAAGATTTTCCGTTAAGAAGGTCTCTATAGGAAAACAATATAATATTGATTTTCACCTAAAGCAACAAAAGATTTTCCATGAAGAATGTCTGTATAGGACCAGAATATAAAATTGATTTTCACCTAAAGCAACAAAAGACTTTCCATGAAGAAGGTCTCTATAGGACCAGAATATAATATTGATTTTCTCCTAAAGCAACAAAAGTTTTTCCGTTAAGAAGGTCTCTATAGAAAAATAATATTATATTGATTTTCACCTAAAGCAACAAAAGATTTTCCGTTAAGAAGGTCTCTATAGGAAAACAATATAATATTGATTTTCACCTAAAGCAACAAAAGACTTTCCATTAAGAAGGTCTCTATAGGAAAACAATATAATATTGATTTTCACCTAAAGCAACAAAAGTTTTTCCGTTAAGAAGGTCTCTACAGGAAAACAATATAATATTTATTTTCACCTAAAGCAACAAAAGAT
Organism: Triplophysa dalaica; assembly: GCF_015846415.1. Taxonomy (NCBI): domain Eukaryota; kingdom Metazoa; phylum Chordata; class Actinopteri; order Cypriniformes; family Nemacheilidae; genus Triplophysa; species Triplophysa dalaica. The sequence goes on along the minus strand of NC_079563.1, from coordinate 19,288,807 downwards.
TTTCCATGAAGGAGGTCTCTATAGGACAAGAATATAATATTGATTTTCACCTAAAGCAACAAAAGATTTTCCGTTAAGAAGGTCTCTACAGGAAAACAATATAATATTTATTTTCACCTAAAGCAACAAAAGATTTTCCATGAAGGAGGTCTCTATAGGACAAGAATATAATATTGATTTTCACCTAAAGCAACAAAAGACTTTCCATTAAGAAGGTCTCTATAGGAAAACAATATAATATTTATTTTCACCTAAAGCAACAAAAGATTTTCCATGAAGGAGGTCTCTATAGGACAAGAATATAATATTGATTTTCACCTAAAGCAACAAAAGATTTTCCGTTAAGAAGGTCTCTACAGGAAAACAATATAATATTTATTTTCACCTAAAGCAACAAAAGATTTTCCATGAAGGAGGTCTCTATAGGACAAGAATATAATATTGATTTTCACCTAAAGCAACAAAAGATTTTCCGTTAAGAAGGTCTCTTTAGGACCAGAATATAATATTGATTTTCACCTAAAGCAACAAAAGACTTTCCATTAAGAAGGTCTCTATAGGAAAACAATATAATATTGATTTTCACCTAAAGCAACAAAAGATTTTCCGTTAAGAAGGTCTCTTTAGGACCAGAATATAATGTTGATTTTCACCTAAAGCAACAAAAGATTTTCCGTTAAGAAGGTCTCTATAGGACAAGAATATAATGTTGATTTTCACCTAAAGCAACAAAAGACTTTCCATGAAGAAGGTCTCTATAGGACCAGAATATAATATTGATTTTCACCTAAAGCAACAAAAGATATTCCATGAAGAAGGTCTCTATAGGACCAGAATATAATATTGATTTTCACCTAAAGCAACAAAAGATTTTCCGTTAAGAAGGTCTCTATAGGACAAGAATATAATATTGATTTTCACCTAAAGCAACAAGAGTCTTTCCATTAAGAAGGTCTCTATAGGAAAACAATATAATATTGATTTTCACCTAAAGCAACAAAAGATTTTCCGTTAAGAAGGTCTCTATAGGACAAGAATATAATATTGATTTTCACCTAAAGCAACAAGAGTCTTTCCATTAAGAAGGTCTCTATAGGAAAACAATATAATATTGATTTTCACCTAAAGCAACAAAAGATTTTCCGTTAAGAAGGTCTCTATAGGACCAGAATATAATATTGATTTTCACCTAAAGCAACAAAAGATTTTCCGTTAAGAAGGTCTCTATAGGACCAGAATATAAAATTGATTTTCACCTAAAGCAACAAAAGATTTTCCGTTAAGAAGGTCTCTATAGGACCAGAATATAATATTGATTTTCACCTAAAGCAACAAAAGATTTTCCATTAAGAAGGTCTCTATAGGACAAGAATATAATATTGATTTTCACCTAAAGCAACAAAAGATTTTCCGTTAAGAAGGTCTCTATAGGACAAGAATATAATATTGATTTTCACCTAAAGCAACAAGAGTCTTTCCATTAAGAAGGTCTCTATAGGAAAACAATATAATATTGATTTTCACCTAAAGCAACAAGAGTCTTTCCATTAAGAAGGTCTCTATAGGACCAGAATATAATATTGATTTTCACCTAAAGCAACAAGAGTCTTTCCATTAAGAAGGTCTCTATAGGACAAGAATATAATATTGATTTTCACCTAAAGTAACAAAAGACTTTCCGTTAAGAAGGTCTCTATAGGACCAGAATATAATATTGATTTTCACCTAAAGCAACAAAAGATTTTCCATTAAGAAGGTCTCTATAGGAAAACAATATAATATTGATTTTCACCTTAAGCAACAAAAGTCTTTCCGTTAAGAAGGTCTCTATAGGACCAGAATATAATATTGATTTTCACCTAAAGCAACAAGAGTCTTTCCATTAAGAAGGTCTCTATAGGAAAACAATATAATATTGATTTTCACCTAAAGCAACAAGAGTCTTTCCGTTAAGAAGGTCTCTATAGGACAAGAATATAATATTGATTTTCACCTAAAGCAACAAAAGACTTTCCACTAAGAAGGTCTCTATAGGACCAGAATATAAAATTGATTTTCACCTAAAGCAACAAAAGATATTCCATGAAGAAGGTCTCTATAGGACCAGAATATAATATTGATTTTCACCTAAAGCAACAAAAGATATTCCATGAAGAAGGTCTCTATAGGACCAGAATATAAAATAGATTTTCACCTAAAGCAACAAAAGATTTTCCATGAAGAAGGTCTCTATAGGACCAGAATATAATATTGATTTTCACCTAAAGCAACAAAAGACTTTCCATGAAGAAGGTCTCTATAGGACCAGAATATAAAATTGATTTTCACCTAAAGCAACAAGAGTCTTTCCGTTAAGAAGGTCTCTATAGGACAAGAATATAATATTGATTTTCACCTAAAGCAACAAAAGACTTTCCATGACGAAGGTCTCTATAGGACCAGAATATAAAATTGATTTTCACCTAAAGCAACAAAAGATATTCCATGAAGAAGGTCTCTATAGGACCAGAATATAAAATAGATTTTCACCTAAAGCAACAAAAGATTTTCCATGAAGAAGGTCTCTATAGGACCAGAATATAAAATTGATTTTCACCTAAAGCAACAAAAAACTTTCCATGAAGAAGGTCTCTATAGGACCAGAATATAATATTGATTTTCACCTAAAGCAACAAAAGATATTCCATGAAGAAGGTCTCTATAGGACCAGAATATAAAATTGATTTTCACCTAAAGCAACAAAAGATTTTCCATGACGAAGGTCTCTTTTGGACCAGAATATAATATTGATTTTCACCTAAACCAACAAAAGACTTTCCATTAAGAAGGTCTCTATAGGACAAGAATATAATATTGATTTTCACCTAAAGCAACAAAAGACTTTCCATTAAGAAGGTCTCTATAGGACCAGAATATAATATTGATTTTCACCTAAAGCAACAAAAGACTTTCCATTAAGAAGGTCTCTATAGGACCAGAATATAATATTGATTTTCACCTAAAGCAACAAAAGACTTTCCATTAAGAAGGTCTCTTTTGGACCAGAATATAATATTGATTTTCACCTAAACCAACAAAAGACTTTCCATTAAGAAGGTCTCTATAGGACCAGAATATAATATTGATTTTCACCTAAAGCAACAAAAGACTTTCCATTAAGAAGGTCTCTATAGGACCAGAATATAATATTGATTTTCACCTAAAGCAACAAGAGTCTTTCCGTTAAGAAGGTCTCTATTAGACAAGAATATAATATTGATTTTCACCTAAAGCAACAAAAGATATTCCATGAAGAAGGTCTCTATAGGAAAACAATATAATATTGATTTTCACCTAAAGCAACAAAAGACTTTCCATTAAGAAGGTCTCTATAGGAAAACAATATAATATTGATTTTCACCTAAAGCAACAAAAGACTTTCCATTAAGAAGGTCTCTTTAGGAAAACAATATAATATTGATTTTCACCTAAAGCAACAAGAGTCTTTCCGTTAAGAAGGTCTCTATAGGACAAGAATATAATATTGATTTTCACCTAAAGCAACAAAAGACTTTCCATGAGGAAGGTCTCTATAGGACCAGAATATAAAATTGATTTTCACCTAAAGCAACAAAAGATATTCCATGAAGAAGGTCTCTATAGGACCAGAATATAAAATTGATTTTCACCTAAAGCAACAAAAGATTTTCCGTTAAGAAGGTCTCTATAGGACAAGAATATAATATTGATTTTCACCTAAAGCAACAAAAGACTTTCCATGAAGAAGGTCTCTATAGGACCAGAATATAAAATTGATTTTCACCTAAAGCAACAAAAGATATTCCATGAAGAAGGTCTCTATAGGACCAGAATATAAAATTGATTTTCACCTAAAGCAACAAAAGATTTTCCGTTAAGAAGGTCTCTATAGGACAAGAATATAATATTGATTTTCACCTAAAGCAACAAAAGACTTTCCATTAAGAAGGTCTCTATAGGAAAACAATATAATATTGATTTTCACCTAAAGCAACAAGAGTCTTTCCGTTAAGAAGGTCTCTATAGGTCTGTATAGTGCTTTTATCTTAATAAGTTAAATATTTTTTAAAAAGTAATATTTTTAACATTCATTTATACTCAATTTCTTCCATTTTTATCAAATATATATATTTTTATTTCAAGCCGAGTCACTTATAAATGTTATCGCACGTAATTTGAAATGACCAGACACAGTATTTAAAAAGCTCAATATATATTAGAAATATATCAGTTAAAATATGTATGCCAACTATAATAAATAGGAATAAATAGCATATAAATAAAAAACAGTAAAAGAGAATAAAAGAGGAGAACCTTTGGTCAGGCAGAAAATTACTGGACTGGTCTGGATCAAAATTTGAGTTCAATTTGCGTTTGCTTTAATCAAAAACATTCATCTTCTGCCGGAAAGGATCAGACATCATTCCTTGGTGCACGCATTACACAGAAAATGATGATTGGAGTGGACAGTTTAAAATCCGCAGATACAAACACATCTGAGAAACGTTATACCGCAAATCCCTCTGATGTCATTGAGACGTATAATCGCAAATACGTACATTTTGTGTGTGAACAAAACACTAACACACACTATGTTGATTTCTAGTTCAAAGGTTGAATGAGTTCATCATTATTTTCCTCCCACAGGCTCGCTGATGATGGAAAACAGCTCCCATGTTTTCAAGGGATCTTAACTGTACCCTACTTGCAACCAAAACAATCAGACTACGTGCAGAACAGAGACAAACCAGAGACAAAAGGAAAAAGCGATGCAGAAAAGTGATATCAAAAACAAGACCATAACACAGGAACCTCAACCTGCATAAATCAAGAAGAGATATATTAAATATATTGGGTGGGTCTGCAAAAGGTTTGTGATAGAATTCTGAGTACTGCCCACAGATGAAACAGACACGTTTTGAAGTGGATCGATATCTGTAAACGAAACAGACGTTCACCTGACATCTACAGCCACATTTCAACGAGCAAAGACTTTCATCTTGAAATATTGCAACCAAGGTCAAACAAGTCTGAATGAAGAGACGGGTCTTTAGATAAAATGGTAATATATTTTGCTATCTGCTACGTTTAGTGGTGGAGACAAACTTCTATTGATCTTCTGATCATAGCACCACCATACCGGTGAAAAAAACCCTTCACCAGAAAGCTGATTTAAAAATATCGACAGAATGGATAAATGCAAGCATGATGCAGTATATGAAAACAAAAAAAAACACAATGTACGATTTCACACCTTTTTCTTTGGAGTACTTTTGAAGAGCTTGTTTCCAAAATGAGTTCAAAAATTCAAAAAGCATGTTTTTTATAATGTTATCATGTTTTTATTGTGTTAGTTACCTGATTTTTTCTGTTTGAGTTATTATGGCTTTAATCAAATCAAAATGAACTTCAGTTTGATTTATATTAATTGCAATGTTTGCTCAATAAAAAAAACATATTTTTGCACATTTTTAAAAACGGATTTCTCTCATTTTGGAGTTAAACTCCTATTTTCATCCAGCACTATGAACTGTGCAAACCTTTAAAAAGAATAAAAGTGCATTTAAGTAAAAAAAAAATCACTCAGGGTTAAATTTACTTATCTCTGTATTTTAAATATGAATTCAGTTTTGTTTTACACTGAAAAGAAAATCTGTTGGATTAACATGAAAAAATGATGCACATCGGTTGCACATAATAAAGTAATGTTAACTCATCATAATTTCATTATACTGAAGTTGCCGAATTTATGTTTGTTAAACAAAGATGATTTTGATATGTTAATGTTTCATATTTTCATTTCACGTTCTCAACATAAGTGTTTTTAGTTATGTTTCTTTCATTTTCTTTCATTTCTAACATGTTATGTAGTTAACCAAGCTTCAAATATTTTAGCGTCAACTACCTAAGCAAAGGAAACGCTTTACTAAATAATGGTAACCACAAAGCTTACAAATATAACAAACTCCTCTAATTCTCAAAGATAAACGAACATTAAACCCTAACAAGTGTTTCTCTTCACTGAAAAACACATAAAAAAACAAAAACTCTCAAAATGCAGTCTTACGCTAAGTATGCTAGGAAATATAAATCCTCTGCCTAGTTGTATCAATTATATGTTAACACAACACAAATCATGTATGTAGTGCCAACAACAAAGTTACATAACTGAAATTGTACAAAAACAATGTTGATTTAACTTATTTAAATTAATCAAATTGGACAAGCAGCAAAAAACATTTTCTTCTATCTATAACTTAATGACATCACATAGGAAATGAGTCATTTTAATTGGTCTGTTCTGGATGTGAAAGTCATTGTCATGTCAAATGAACAAATACGCACAGAGACAGCCAGACTATAATAAAACGCATTAGTTTGATGAATCTCAACTGAACACAGTTCTTCAGACGACGTGAGATTTGTCACGTACTCCATTCTCCGAAAGGTCACAACATCGCATGACGATTCTGGTCTTCTGAAGGCAGCTGTTTTGCAACATATAAACTTGATGTATAATTCGTTTTTAAAAATGCAATCCAATTCAAAGTTGACTGAAAACTTGATTTTATTCATGTCAAACAAAGCGCTGATGGAACTTAAATAAGGTTCCTCTTTGTGGTTTGTTAGCACAGTGGTGGTTGTTTTGCATAACACTGAATTAAACCTAATATGATGAAGTCATGTGACACGACATTCATGTTCCTTCCCTAGTTATTTATTACAGTAAGCATCAGTGTTATTATACATGTAGATGTTTTCAATGAATATACACATAAATAAATATGAGAAATTTTCATCTCTTCTGCCACATTATCTTAACTGGTCATCAAATTGTTGTTGATACAAGAAAGCAAAATATAGTTTTAGCCTTATTGAAGAGTAGCATCACAGAAGTTTTCCGTACTTCACAGCATCTAAAACAGGCCAAAGGTTTAATCACAAATAAACACAAACAGCATAATTGAGAATGTTTTAAATCCTGTCCAGAATACCACATCCAGTGAACAGCCAAAGTTATGACACCTAGAAGAGTTTTTTTATTATTTATACTTTTTACAAAGCGACTTACATTTCATTCATCTGCAATAAATGGAATCGGACTCATGACCTTGGCTACTAGCGGCACGCTCTCACTAGGGAGCTACAGGAAAGTTTGGTGAACATGCTCAACTTTTGAATAGTTAGATAACCAACTAAAATGACAAATATTACTTAACCACATGTTTGCAATTTTTTGTTTTTAATAATGCTACAGTGTTTCATTTTTCATAAATAATTTTTTTTAAATCAATTCTTTAAGGAACATTGGGGAGTCATTCTGATGAATCATTTATTCAAACGATTCATTTTTTTTGAACACTTAAAGGGATAGTTCACCCAAAATGAAAATTCTGTCATAATATGATCACCCTGTCGTTTCAAGCATGCATGACTTACTTTCTTTTGAAGAGCAAAAAAAAGGCATTTCGAAGAATGTTGGTAACGAAAAACCGTTGGTCCCCATTGACTTGGTTTTGTGTCTGTACAATTGAAGTGAAAAGGTTAAAAGAAGATATTGTTTGAAATGACATGTTTGAAAAGACAAGATGGGCTTAAAATAATGAAAGAATTTTCGTTTTGAAGGTGAACTGTTCCTTTAAGAAATGTAGTTTGATGGATTAAAAAGTGTCTTAATATTGGCAAACCTACAACACCCTGACATTTCTGCTTAAATCCAACAGAAAATCACCACCTGTCTCTCCCTCCTTTCATTGATTTTTGGAGGAAATAGTCTGATGCTAAAAGATCTTTCTGAATGTCTAATTGCTTTCCAAAAAAACTCATTTTTTGTATGAAGGTATATACTGTATGTAGTCTCGAGCTAAAAGCCTGTATGTTTCACGGGTCTGATTGCCCGCAAAGAACCAGCCGAGCCTTTCAGGTGAAATGTTCACTCATCAGGACTTATAATAGCTCCTTTTATTCACTGATTTCTACTTCTCTGATGCAAGTTCAAGCAGAGCCGTCCTGCACCTGTGCATCATTGTTTTTTTAAATAAAATAATGTAAATGTACAGTAAATTAACAAATAAACAAGATATTAGTGGGAGGAATAATTAAACAATCAGGTCATTGGTTTATTTTACATGGTCTCTATGTGTTCACAATTTTATGGTATATTAATGCCCCCTTCAGGTTGTAGTTGACTGATCAGCTCTCTCAGGTATAATTGATTTGATTGGTCAGTTGCAACATTAACAGTTATAATTATCACATAAGGGCTACAGTACATGTGTCTGTAAAGTATCTGTAATGGTTTTATCATTTTAAAATGTTAAAATAATTTTAAGTTGGTCAGTCAAGTGTTACAATAGATTTTTAGCTATGGTCTCTTTCAGTGTCATTTGCATATAAAAACGGATCAAATAAAAAATGTTCTGCATATTTTATAATGTACTTTATAATGTAAAAAACAAACTTTTTCTAGACAAGAAAACAAGGATAACAAGCATGGCCATGTGTTCATCAGGAACGCCATGTACGCATATACATTTTAACGTCTGTCATGTACAAAGTGATTTGTTAAAGGGACAGTTCAACCAAAAATAAAAATTCTGTCATCATTTACTCTTCCTCAAGTTGTTCCAAAATCTGCATACACTTTGTTCTGATTAGCACGGAGAAAGATATTTGGAAGAATTTTCCACGATTGACTACCATAGTAGGAAAAATGACAGTTGATAGTGAAAGTGCCCTTTCCTACATTCTTCCAAATATCTTCCTTTGAAATTTACAAAGCATTTTTTCCTACTATGGTAGTCAACAGTGGCCGAGAACTGTTTGGATATCTTTCTCTGTGTTCATCAGAACTAAGAAATGTATGTTGATTTGTAAAAACCTGAGGGTGAGTAAATGAAGTCAGAATTTTCATTTAAGGGTGAACTGTTCCTTTAAGACCCGTTCACGTTAAAGGACAATAAGTAAAAAGATGGAGTTTCAAAAATCTTTTTACGTTAAACAGAATCAACGTCAACAAGACCGGTACAAAGGAACAGTTGTTGGGATCACTTTCAATTCCATCTGATAAATAATATCACTACATTGAAGTCTAGAATACTATTTACGTTCTTGTCAAGAGGTGTGAATGCTAATATACTTGTTTTCATTATTTATTTGGTGTGAACAGGTCTTTAGAATATGTGGAGTACCAACCCGTTCCATCAACATCATCCACACAACTTGTAATGGTGAATGAGACAAGGTCAGAGCTGAAAAACAGACTGATCCCAGAACAATTCAAAGCTCTTATGGAACTGAAAACCTTGTCTGTATTATTAATTTCTTTTAACAGAACAGCACCAGAAAGCGTGCATGAATGCACGTACACTCATCCGGACGAGCACCACAATTCATATCACTGACCGGAGGTAAAATATCAGCGCTTGTAGAACTTGTCACACACGCGTGTGTGTTGAATATCACGCAGGCTATTAAAGAACGATAGCAAAAAGAGAAAACCCTCCAAAGACACGCTCTGTTTCATCGTTCATTCTCATCAGGTCTGATTCATGACAGGGACGTTCAATAAAACCCAAAGGGCATTCAGACCAGAGACGACCACCGTATCCAATCCACAATTATAAACTTGATAACTTCCCATAGTAATGGAAATGGCGGATTAGTGGATATCATTACAATGATTTCAGTAATCTCACGAGATGTTCTAAACACATTTTGTTTTAATCCATCCAATATATCCTATAAACAAAGACCTTTAATTTAATTCTCCACTGGGACACAGTAAGCTAAAGAGTGAAGCCCAGAGAACAGATGAAAGAATATGGAAATAGAGGAGATGTATTGGTTGGGTGGAAGAAGAGAATATGAATTGAGACGAGCAGTAATGAGATTGTACAGAAATAAAGGACACTTGCTGCGTCCGTCTACGTGAACATGCAATCAAAATGAGGATAGCTGGGAGCTATGACCACTAAAGTGCAAAATGGATGAGGGTTAGTCATGATAGAGGATGAAAAGTGCACTTTAACAGGAAGACGCAATTTCTCATAATAGATTTGATGAGTCTGCCATGGTTCCGTGTATTCAAAATGATGACGCCCCGCATTGAAATCGAAGGAAATAATTAATGTTCCACAAGAAAAAGACAAGCGCCGAGCGTAATGATCACATCCGCTGTTAGCAGGCTATTGGCTTTATCAGAGGGAACTGATTGAAATGAATCGAAATTAAAGGCCACAGTCAAATTAATTAAAAAACTTTTTTTTTCAAAAACGATGAAGAACTTCAATTGAGTTAAACTCCAAAATATTAAAATGGCAAAGAAGTCATTCACCTGCTCAGCCTTTATTAAATATGATGAAATGAAATACGACAGTTCATGCTGTATTTGCATTTGAAAGAGGCTGCAGTATTTTTTATTATATATTTTTTTGTTATTGGAGGGCAAGTATAGAAGCTCTTATGCAAATACAAAGCCAACCGCATGAGTCCATGATCATAAAGCACTGCAGGCTGCCCAGCTATTATGGAAATCATACATTACAGTAAATTATTCCCAATCATGCCAAAACAGAGTCACATACACAGCGTGCCTTCCTACTGGACCACACTTACAAGCTATATACTGTATATATATATTGTGTTTTAAATATATGCAATCTCATTTTTTGGAAAAACAAACCCTATAAAGAATGTGGATAAGCATACATTGTAGATTCTAATGAACAAAGGGGATGTAGTCAAACCTTTTTGCAACATTAAAAAGCAAAGTACACAAATCATATTTAAGAAAACTGCATCAAAATGAGGCATATGCGAAAACACTAACAGATACTTGCGTAACATAAACAAGTCATAAGAGTACGGCATGAGAACAGAGAGAATGTAATAGACAATTTGGCACGGAGATGTGTTTCTCTAATAAAAGAATAAATCAATGCCTAATATAAATTGGAAAATGTGCCTCCGTTGTGAATATTATGGAAGCAGAAATGGGTATGTTGATTGATGATTCATATACACTAATGTACAGGTAAATGCTCATGCCCTGTGTTATTCTGATAATGCACAGACCAATTTGATATTACATTTAACAATAACAGCACTCGCTGATGTCCTACACAATGGTGTTCCCTCGAGCCGTAAGTTCTGGACGGCACCGATATACAAAAATGCTGAAATGATGCATAATAATAATTCATGTTTGATCTACACACAAGTCATGAAAGTAAAACAGCTCGTCGTCTAAAACTAATCACAAAAGTAACACAAATTGATTCAAGTTTGCCCTGTTATAAGTGAATGGTGACCTGAGGGTGCTTTTAGCAAATCTCTTTTATAAATGTTCTTTTGTAGATGTCAACAGTGCACCCTTCAAGTTCAAGTTCAAGTGTATGTTTATAGCACATCTAAATACAACCCTGGTTGACCAAAGTGCTTCACAATGTCCAAAGGCAATCACACACAAGATGCCCAAAAATGTCTGAACCATCTAAGGGTTCCCATCGCAAATATAAACCTGTTTACCATTAAAAACCATTACAACATTAGTTCCTTTGTGTTTTAAGCTTTATTCCAGTAAGACGTAATGGTGTTCTCAACACATTACCAGTAGAGACTATTATAGGTTTCTATAAAACCATTACAGTAAAAGTCCCATTATAACAATATATAATGGAATGTCTTTGGGGGGTTGGGGGGTTCCGCAGGGGTCAACTTAGTCAGACAACTTCCATCATCATACATACAAACACCAAATCAAGTGTTTAAAGTTTCATGTAAAACAAACAGCTCTGTGTTTGTGGACTGTTGAGTCATGTGAATAAAACAGGTGACAAGACGGAGATTAAATACCAGGATGAGGAGATATTTCTGTCGGCGATAAAGGTGACAGAAACTATAGTGTGCAAAGAAAAGAGAGAGAGAGAGAGAGACGATGATAAAATACTTGCACGTGCAGTCACGATGAGTTATGTGGTTTGTTCCTCGTGTTTCTTCCACAGATCTGAAGCGGAGTTAACGCCGCTCGTGCGCGCTCCCGACACGCTGTTTAAAGACGGTGCGCGTTCCGGACTCGCTGTTTGGAGAAGCTGCGCGAGGAGATACGTGCACGCGTGTATTTGGACTCAGAAGCAGGATTATTTTCCTTCTCGGAGGTAAACGAATGTTTATTTTACACTCCTTAAAGGTAAAGTTTTGCACGGATTTTTACCTGGAAATTGTGCGTTTCTAGAAACAATCTTATTTGATGTGGATATTTTGTTATGTAAGCTATTTTATACAATTTTCTTTTCAACAAAATTCTTTAAATGAATCATTGTGCTTTTTAAATTATGCAAGTGTTTACATTTTTCTAAAATAAAATAAAGGCTGTTAAACAGACTGCCGCTTTCCCTCTGTGACAACTTCTTCCATTTACAGTAAATGTTTAGTGTGTGTTACAGTAAACGAATTGTTTTTCACTGGTCAGTAATAGTGATGTTAAATAGCTTCTTAGCAGGAAACATTAAAACAGTTTTAATATGAGAAATATGAAAACAGTGACAAACTAATGCTAATATAAAGCATGCATTACACCTGTATGTATTCGCTATGGATCTCTAATAGATAAATAACTATAATGCAAACAGTAATTTACCATCAAAGCATTTCAAATTCATTCACTCATTCATTGATTTATTCATTCAGATTCATCAAACACTAGATGTCCAATCCGTCATGTCTTTGGATGCCTATGAAGAGAACTTCCATTTCATTTAGATTACAGGTTATAATGGGATCACATCGAAGTAAGGAAAAGCATATTTGCAGTAAGTGTGCGTGTGTGTCTGGACTTGGTTTTTATATGTTAGTGGGGACCTAAACCTGAATACATGGGGTCTCGTGTCACTGTGGGGACCAAATTTGGGGTCCTCACAGGCACAAAAGCTTATAAATTGTACAGAACGATAATTTTTGGACAAACCTGAAAATGTAAAATGTTTTCTACAATCTTTTGGTTTAGGGTTCTGGTTACGGGATAAAATATACAGTTTGTACAGTATACAACTCATTATGTCCAATGGACTGACCCCACATGCGTGTTTGTATGTGTGTGTGTGTGTGTGTGTGTGTGAGTGAGAGATCATTTGAGGAACTCTGCAGGGTGCACACGGCTAAAGGATGTTGTTTATCAGCACTATATGTGTCTTCTTGGTTCAGGAGGTAAATTACCAATGACATGAACAGATTTATTTATAATGCAGCAGAATGCAGCCGGACTCTACCATAAGGAACATAATTACTCTGTCAAGTCACTGTATAGATCCATAAGGTTAACTGTTGTGTTTCTCAATTAAGTTAATTTAAACTAGAAATATGACCTCAAAAATGCATCTGTCTCAGTCCTCACCCTCCCACAGACATAAAGTGAGGTCTTAGACTTCTTCCTGGTTGTTTTATTTACTGATACGAGGCAAGTGAAGAATTGATGATGTCATTTAGTAAAGCTACTTAACATAATTGTACATTTTAATGAATCAAGTCTGCAATCGTAGTTTTTGGTCACATCTATTTGTATTCCCTTCACTTTACTTTACTTCAGAAGGCTGTATCAAGGTAGAAAAACACTCCTTGAATATCTTTCATCAGACTGTAAATCACACATTTCAAAATCAACCTCGGCAAGAGCCGAGAATACAAATGGCAATTTAACAAAATGACAGGCAAAGTGAAGGAAAACGTCATCTAAAGCATTCACAAAATGATATTTTCCTTCTGGCATTCATCATTTGTTCCTCTGACGGTGGCAGTACATTAGCTAAGGAAGAAAGGGACAGACTGCTGTGTGTGTTAAAAAGCTTTCACGCTGGAATAAGCTGTTCGAGAAGCTTTTATAAAGCAGCTTTTTTCAAATGTAGATCATTCAAACGTATATGCAACAAAAAATACTTTCAAGAGATGTCGCTTGACATCCTGATCTGCAAATCAAAGATCTCAGTTTGAAAAACAGTATGAATTTTTCGGTATAAAATAACATTTCGTCCGTAAGGAAACTGTGCATTAAAATATTTTGTCATCATTATTCACCCATTTAAACCCTGTATATTGAATACAAAATCTGCAAACAAAAGATATCGAACAGATATTTAGAAAAATGTCTCAGTGGTTTTGTTCACACAATGGAAGTCCAATGTTGTTTGATTACCGACATTCTTCGAAATATCTTCTTTTGTCTTCTGCAGAAGAATTGAAGTCATACGGGTTTGGAATGAAATGAGGGTGAATAAAAGTCGACATCCACAGATGCTTGCTTAGTGGTGATCTTTGTGTCCAGCAGGTGGAGACTTTGGAGATCTTTGTGGAGGATGGAGGGTTCTGGTTGGCCCGGTGAACACCAAGTCTACGAGGTGACGGTGGTCCAGAACACCACGGCCCCTCACAACCACCCGTTCGCGGACGTGGCCCTCCTGCAGACCTTCAAACCGCTCATCATACCCTGCTACGTTCTCGTGGTGCTGGTGGGCGTCTTCGGCAACTACCTTCTGATCTACGTCATCTGCCGCACGAGAAAGATGCACAACGTCACCAACTTCTTCATCGGCAACCTGGCCTTCTCGGACATGCTGATGTGCGTGACCTGCGTTCCCTTCACGCTGGCCTACGCTTTCAGCTCCCACGGCTGGACCTTCGGACGCTTCATGTGCTACCTGGTGTTCCTGATCCAGCCGGTCACCGTTTATGTGTCCGTGTTCACTCTTACGGCCATTGCGGTCGACAGGTGAGCTTGTGCAACCCTACCTCCAAATGATCTCTGTTATGGCGACGCTTTTACACGGCACACATTTCAAAGCTAAGTGTGGTTAAAGTGGCTCGGGTCACTTGAGATGAAAGGACCTTCTGATGCCTCTGTGTACAGAGTGACATACTTATGTTGGTGTTTTGAAAGACGTCGGTAGGAAGCTTTGTCTGAGCGTCTGTTTTATATCGGAGGGCTTTGGAGGTCATTAGAAGTCGGGTGAGAATGCCAGTCACTGACGACATCATTTCCTGCGGTGCTTTGATGTTGGTCGGCGACTGCAATCAAACTGATTTCTGATTTCCCAAACCTGGCATGAACAAGGTCATATTTGACCCTGAAATCAAATGACAACAGTGCTTAAAAGGAGACGTTTTTATAAACAAGTATTTTCTGATGTGCTGCTGCTCAGGACTTTTAAAATGTTCGCTGCTCATCATAAGCACCCGATATGAAAGGCATTGGTAGTTTATGGAGATTTTTTGTGTAATTTATGAAGTTCCAAACGTATCATCGGGAGGAGCCTAAACATTTAGTCCTGGCAATCATTATTGAGAGCTTATATCAGTGGAAGTCTCTGTGCCGGGAGTATTCTATTACGGGGGGTTAAGCTCGGAGTTTGAGCCCCCTTCGAGGACAGCAAGCCAAGTTTGTTAACCATCTTCTAGCAAGACTGAATGTGGAGGCCAACAAGTGAAACAAAAAAATGTATAATATTCGTACACAAAAAAGTGAAGTCCCATGCAGTTCTGCAAAGGAGCTTTGAAAGATGTCGTTTTGAAAAAGAAAAAATAGAAAATATAGAATACTTGATTTTACTGTAATAGTTTCTCAATACGAAGTACTTATGTACATTAGCGGTCAAACGGATAAAACGAATATTATGGTTTGTTTTTGTTTACATTTGGGTGGTCTTTGTCAAATCAGACCACCAACTGACGTAGATTTGTGGGGGTGTGGTTACACAAGGCGTTTCAGGAAGGTCTGTGTGAGCATTCACTTTTAGATAGAATGCTTCTTTTGTTCCCACACTTTCACTTTTGCAATTTTACGTGTCTAATACATGGATGGGCAGCTTATAACACACCAAAGACACAGAGAAACATGTGTTCGCACCATATGACCCCTTGAAGCAGAAGTGGTCTAAATTTGTTGTTGGAATTTTTCATTTCTAGTGCCCATAAACAATATGTATGTAACATTTTTCATGGTATGTACATTAGTAATATTGACTCTAAACTAATTTTCTATATCTAATCGGCTTCTAAAATGATTTGAACAAATGATTTGAATAAGTTGATGAAAAATACATACATATGAACTTGACATGAGATGGAAAGGTATCAGAAATACATTGTCATTTACTTAATGTAGATTTACTTACATTAGAATTTATAAAAATTTAGATGTTTTAATAACGAGACGTTTAGACAGTCGACATTATAATAAGAAAATAATACAAGTAAAAACACTTTTTCAACTACAAAGAACAGTTCAACTGAACGGTTCTGTGAGTGAGAAATGTTCTTTATAGAACCGTATACCGACAAAGAATCTTCTGGAACCTAGCTTTATTTTTAAGAATGTAAAATAAGAATGTGGGGAGAAAGTGTACTTAAAGGGACAAACAAAACCTAAAATGGGTTTGACAGCAGCATGAAACCCCAGTGGACTTTGATTTCATCATCAGATCATGTGCAATAATTTGAATAATTTACAGAATCTTTCATCGCTCTCTCTGCAGGTACTACGCCACCGTGCACCCTTTGAAGAAGCGCACCTCCATGGCGGCCTGTGGGTATTTGCTATCTGGGATCTGGGTGCTGTCATGCGTGTTAGTAGTGCCCGCCGTGGCCCACACGTATCACGTGGAGTTCAAAGAGGAAGGTCTAACCATCTGCGAGGAGTTTTGGTTAGGCCAGGAGACCCAGCGACTGATCTACGCCTACAGCACGCTGCTCCTCACCTACATCCTTCCTCTATCCGCCGTCTGCGTGTCCTACCTGTGCATCTCCGTCAAACTACGCAACTGCGTCGCCCCCGGGCACCGGACGCAAGACCAGGCCGAAGCCCAGCGTGCCCGCAAACGCAAGATCTTTAGGTTGGTGGCTCTGGTGGTGGCCGCGTTTGGAGTCTGCTGGCTGCCTATCCACGTCTTCAACGTGCTGCGTGACATCGACATCCTTCTCATTAACAAGCGTCACTTCCTGTTGATCCAGCTGTTGTGTCACCTGTGCGCGATGAGCTCATCCTGCTGCAATCCCTTTCTGTACGCTTGGCTGCATGACCGTTTTCGCTCAGAGCTGCGTAAGATGTTCACGTGTCACCGTCGCATCGGCATTCCAACCAACCAATGTGCCACAGCCAGCGTGGTTCTATGACCTTCACGTTAGTCCTGGGATTTACTGCAGAAACGTTGTGGAAAAAAGGAAGTGCAATTTAATTCATTTGGAAGGGATAGTTCACCCCTAAAAGGAAAATTCTGTCATCATTTACATTTATGCATTTGACACACGCTTTTATCCAAAGCGACTTACATTGCATTACCCTATACATTTATACTTAGGAAAGAGCAATCCCCTGGGATCGAACCCTCAACCTTGCTCTTACCACTGAGGTACAGGAGAGCTGTAGCTCAGTGGTACTCACCATCACGTCATTTCTCAAAATATCTCTTGTTTTTTTAATGAAGCAAGAGTAACATACATGTTTGAACAACGTGAAGGTGAATAAATGGTCCATTATATGTAAATAATGTTGAGGTTATCACTCCTGTTCATCTCATTGGCTGAAATCTTCTCACAAAGGTTTACTATACCCAGCTACTTTTGACTGGCAGCTTTTTATTTTTGTTCATCCCCTTGGACTAAAGGGAGTACACAGAGACGGCAAAGAACTGTGGGTAAAGGTAAAAATATTATTGAGCAAGTAAAAAGGGTCAATTTAGATTTTACGGGGTGTGTTTAAATGGTGACACCTTCTATCAATTGCTTTTTAATTTCCATATTTATTTGACCGCACTACAATTATTTGATGCATAAAAATAAACATGTGTTCTAAACCAACATGTATGTGCAATAAAGATAGAGTTTAAGCAAAATATTTCAAATATTAAACATTCTATTATGATGTGGTGTCTTTGTAACAAGATTCAAGACTAGAAAACTATTGAAGACTTCAACTATCAGATAAACATCAAAACAAGGAGCATTCGCAAACAAATAATACAAGACCATATTCACTTTTAGTACACTTTTAAGTCAGTTCCCCTCATGATTTAATAACCTAATTTTTATAATTTGTCTCAGTCTACATTTTAAACAGTATATAATTTATTTATTATGATAATACATCTCTTAAATCCTAAACAAAAAAAGATATTGCAGTGCATGCTAAACAATATATTCATGGACAAGGAGCACATAAAAAGGCAAAGAAAACACATTTTAACAGGAAATGTAATGGCTGTATTCATTATTCATTATAAACAATATAAACCTCTTATTCACAGATTCATTCAAAATAATAAACAGTCCAGAAAAAAACTATCTTCTGAATCATATGCCAGGAACTGTTTTTATTCATAAAAAAAATATGTATAAGCATTCAGTGCCGTATCCATGAGTCAGGAAAAGTAGAAAACAATCAAGGTTTCGGTAAACATTATAACTTGAAATACAGCTTCGCCTACTCCAGCTCATTCTGAGCCCTCAAATACATGTCAATCTCAGCCTGCGAGCGAATGTATGATTCAATCTCGCTGTCGGATATTTCCTCGTCTCCGGTCACTTCCATCTGCGGTTGGTCCACCCTCTGCCGTTTGCAATTCTTCACACAGGGAGGTAAGAACAAGTGCCTTTTGCCCCAGTGGTTTGGTGGTAGTTCTGTGTCTGAGGTCTCTTTATCAGGAGAATTCTCAACCTGATCAGGATCTGTAACCTTGGGTGGATCTGTGTGATTTTCTGAAGGTTCATTGCAACAGTCGTGTGTGGTTCCAGGGCTGGGTGTACTTTCAGTCTTTAATGTCTCATTCTTCAGTTGTTCTTCGTAGTTCCTAACCGCCCTCAAAAGCAGCATCTGGTGGTTCTTCAAGATGTCATCCACCAGCGTGGCGACTGTGTTGGGCTCCACAGTAGTCCCCCTCAGCCATGGCAGCTGTCGGCCCAGTTTGCACAACACCTCCCGCAGTTCGCTCAACCGTTTCATGACCGTCTCTTTGCTTCTGCGCCAGGCCTGTTCGGGCGCTTTTCCAATCTGGCAGAACACACTGAACGTGTATTTCATGCGGGCCTACGAAGATAAATAAACAGGAATATAAATTAATTCCTCTGACAATATAAAGCTTTGATGGGTCCTTCTTTCTGGATATGTTTGTGGTCTAATGAAACATACAGAGAAATGTCCAAAATATGTCAAGATGAGAAATTACACGATACACGGTAAAGCATTTTCAGTTGCTGTGCAATTATCCATCACGTGCAGAGTTACACAAAAATGGAAAAGGTATATTTTACTACAGTATTTAATTACCCATTGCACCATCACTAGGTTTTTAATAAATAATAAATAATACATAATTAAATTACATACCATCCCTGTATTAAATATAACTCATCAAACCGCCATACTTCATTTAGGTCCACCACACGTCTCACTTTGTATATATAGTTATTTAAGTGTGTTCACAACACTAAAAATACTGACTTGTTGGCAGCATTCAAAAGTAGCAAGACATCAAGTGCATAACCAATGTTTACGTAACATCCTGTGTAATGCAAAGTCTCCATCTGGTCATTTACTGATCAAAAGGATAAAATGCTGTATGATGGAGGAGTGGAATGAGGTCAGGTTATTTATTTAATTTGTCTTTTTTATGTAAGATTCTAATTTAATTAGGCAAGAAGCATTTTAGTTTATCCTCTTGGCTATCTCTAAAGCTTACTTGAAATACTTCTATATCTGTAGATGTGACATAATGGGGTATTGGAAGCTATTTTACTATCATTTTGCTTTCCGAGTTATGAAACGGTTGTTTAAAGTCAACATGTCTGTGAAACAGTCGTAGGCACATGTTTTTCCAAAAATTATTCCAATGAGCAGAAGGGCAGCACGAAACGTTCATTTGATTTTGAGACCCACGGAGTAGAACATTCACCCCATTTAGCAGAGGCCAGGCAACATACCTTGGGATTTAGAGACTGCCAGGCCACGTACACCGCTGCCATGAGGAGGGGAAGAGGATGGCGACCCGTAACTATCCAGCCCTCTGCGGCTACTTCAATCAGTGCAGATGTTCTGTCCACCAACTGCTGGGGGGATTCAGATAACACCTCATCCACCTGTTCAGGGCGCAGCTTGAACCTGCAGAAATCAAAATTAAGATATTTCTTAAAGGTCGTCGAAAGTTCATGAATGGTGACTGAGGATCTCTGTCAGACGGTCTGTATCACAAATGAAAGTCATACTGGTTCAGAAAAACACAAGAGCGAGTCAATAACGCCAGAGCATGGAGGCAGAATCATACATACTCATAGCAGAAGCTTTCCAACAGGTCTGTGATGCTTTGGGTCGAGGTCTTAATGTTTAGACTCTTTGTAAGTTCTTGATAAACCGGACCCATCGAAGGACTGTCCATCCCCAATAGGTAGCTAACGGTCCCCATAGCAACAGGCCAGTTGCATTGCCTACACACGAACAGTATGCAGCAGCCTCCCAAGATCTCCTTCGTCATCAAGGTGGCGTGGAGGAAGTTTGGGTGATTGTACGCACGCTCAAAGAGATTCACTACTTCAGATTCCATGCTACTGGATAAGCGGAGTATACGACACAAGGCACGAACACGAGAGAAGCCTGGGAAGTCAAAGGAAAATTGGATTTATCAGGCGCTTTCATTCAAAGTGACACATAAAGTTAATCATTGATTCATGCGCTCTTTTAGGAAATCACACACATGATTGGGGTTAAATATTAGAAAAAGACAGAACAATGAGTAAATGATAAAATCTTTTTCTTTTTTTGGCTGAACTGTGGTTTTCAGGAGGTTCCTGATTATGTCCGTTTACCTGCAAGTAGATTCCTGCACGGTGTCTTGTTCGCCTGCGTGGACCGATGATACGGCACAGCTGAAAAGAAGAAATAGATGCACATTTTAAATCAAGTGTGTATTATGATCAGGTGAAACTGAAGCATTGTGCTGGATTACATCTGCTCTTGGCCTCTTCGCTCAGCGTGGTGGTCAACTGCCCCTCTTCCAACACAGTCCCACAATCCTCACATACCAACTGAGACTCTAAATACAGATCATCCCTCACAACATTAGAGGAGCCACACTCCCGACAGCTGCTCGGCATATCTGAAAAGCCCAAACAGACAGAAGCAGTTCACAATCAGACTCTTTATACAAAGCAGCTCTGTCAATACAAATACGTAGTTTGGACTACAGTAAATACATTTAGCAGACGCACTCATTAATGTTGTTTTCTTTTTGGGTCTGTCGTGGTGAACAGATGGCAAACATGTACTATATGTTATATGAAATGAATACAAGTTTCGTTTCGAATAAGAAATGGTTAATGTTGTAAATAAAACATAAGGATAATGCAGACTTACTGATGCTGGTCGCCTGTCAGTTATGCGACAAAAAGTTTTCATAAAGAAACCCACTTAGTTTGTGTATTACAGATGAAAGTGGCTCCTGTTCGCCTCTCCGTCGACACACTTACGTTTGTTGTTTATTAACCGGCGCGCTTTTTGATGACGTCATTGGTGCGAGCCGAAAGTAACGCGGCAATAATAAAAGTTCCCTGCGGCAAAATAGAGAGTTTGATTCAAATATGAGATAACTCCGTTTAAAAAAAATCTAAAATCACGCTTTTTATTATGCATTCCAGTTAATATCAATGACACTCATACAAAACGTAATGTTTGAAATGTTTTAAAAACGTTTTGGAACCAAATGTTATTTTTTATTTTAGTAATACATAAACATACTTGAACGTAAGTGCAAATAATATCTAAGTGTTTATAAATGTAGTGATCGTTAAGTTAAAGAAATACTTATTTTTAACGCTATAAACCTTAACGATAATCAAAGATTATGAAGAAATGGAATTAAATAAATAATGATGTGGGATCTCGGAATGTCTCTATTATTTTCTTTTCTGGTTTTGACAGAAGAAAATAGTCTGTGTAGTTTTTATTAACGTGTATTTTTAATTCTCTTTTATTTTTCATCTTTTATATTTCACGAAATGCATTTCCTTAGACTAAACATGAAAAACATGAGCTGTGTTTTAACAAATGCACGAAGACACAACAACACAATGTTGCTATTTGCAAAGTCACACCTGTGACATTCTTTATTTCCAAGTTATAGCATAGTAGAGCCATCGGGTTATATGAAAAAGACTGTAGGACTGATTATCAAATCATATTTACAGATGAAGAGATTCATTAAGGACATTTGGTCAAAAATCCTTTTAAAGTGCTTCATCAGAGTTCAAGAAATGAACAACAATACGGTGTTTGGTCACAATGAAAATATAGCTCTGTAATATAAAATACTTTGCATTAAGAAAGTGCTGTTGTGTTTACTTTAATGTTTACGTCACTGTTTTTGACCACAACAGATTTTGGACAGTAAACACACATAGTGCAGCATAGTACAACAGTGCAGGAAACAGTCGAATCGGTCCATTTAAATCTGAGGAAAGCCACATCCCAGTATTGCCATTTGTATAGCACGAAACTTCATGAATCAGGAATACATCAGCCTGATCTTCAGCTCAGTACTTCACAAGTAGTATCAGCCACTGGCTTTAGTGTAATACCTCTGAACAGACCTCAACCCTCTATTTCTGTCACCCCCTTATTGCGTTTACAATAATATTATATACAAAATCTCCCCTTGCCAAAACCCGCTCATGGATCTCTTAAACAGACTTCTTCATCGAGTTTAAAGACATTAAGATGCTGGGTTGCTCCTCCATGACCCGGACCAGAAGGTTGTCTATATACTGCTCCATTTCCATGATCTTGGCGTCTCTCTGAGACAGCTGATCCTTCTGCTTTTCCAACAAGTTGACCAGCTCCTCATGGGTCAGCTGGGCGTATGGCCCGGCCCTTTTAACTTCTGGTGCCTGAAAAATAAGAACATTTGTTTTGAGCCGATTCTGTAGCCAGAAGACATTGGTTCTTATTTTCGTTTGCAGATGCTTTCATCCAAAGTGACGGATTATCTCAGCTATGCACATATTCGCAAACACGTTAAACCTGCACGCAATCATCTACATGAATAAGGTCATTGATATGTAAATGTTATTGTGTTCATGTTTCGTTCTTAAAGGGAAACGTGAAAATAATGTCAACATTTACTCACCCCGAGATTGTTCCAAACCTCTATCAATTTCTTTGTTCTGCTAAACACGAAGGAAGATATTTGAAAATGTCAGTAACCGAGCAAAATAAATTGTATGGGAGTCAATGGAGATCTGCTTCGTGAAAAAATATCTTCCTTCGTGATTAGCAGAAAAAGAAATGCATACAGGTAAATGAGTAAATGATGATAGAATTTTCATTTTTGGGTGAACTATCCCTTTAAGAGCAATGTCTCAAGCTGTCAGATTTCGATTCCATGCCTGTGAAAAGAATGCGGTTTGTGTAGGAGAACAATAGAGTAAGAAACAAAAAAGAATAAATCTTGCATTACCTTAATCTTGACTTGCACGCCCTCGGTAATTTTTGCGGATGTGATATTGTATTTGTTCTCATTTAAATCTTGCTGGTTGTCAATGGTGCTCAAGGGTTTCACCGCATGGGGCCTGAAAAGAAAGTGAGAGCTTTAAGACCTTTAAAAAGGGGTGAAATACAAAGCAGGATTCAAGCAAATCCACAATTAAAAAAAGGGTGATGCACAATCTCTGCCGCGAATTTCGTGGCTCTAAAGAATACTGAAGGCACATTGGGAAACAATGAAATCTGTTCAAATATGTATTTCCAACTGCTGGTGTTGGTGCAGTGAACTTGCACCTCTGAAAGTGCGCTGTAATGTTTTTCAAACATCGAACAAAACTTCACGACCTTCAGAACTTTTAGGAACTTCTCGTCGTGACCGCAGTATTTCCAACACACACAACCTTTACGTCTATCAGGCTACGGTTCTCCAAGTTCTACGATATACCTCACCTGCTGGATTTGAAGGCAGCGTCGCCTTTTCTCTTTTGTTCATTTTCATAACTCTGCCCAGAAAAGCTTTGAGCATCAATAGGCGACACTCTGGCCCGAAGTAAAGTCCTGTTCCCTGACGCGTGCGACTGGACCGTCTCAGGAGCTTGACTAGCGGTGGTTGACGGGGATTTCAAAGCGGGTGAAAGGCCACTATGAATCCTCAATGGTCCGTCTTGATCTCGTCTGTCGAGCTGTCTTGTTGATTTCTGGTCACCAGTTGTGGCAGGAGGCAACGGGGCATGACTCTTCTTTTTGGTGCCTTCTGTATCTTCCTTTCCACTTTCATTGGACTCTAGTTTTAAGACAGGCTTTGCGGATAT
Source organism: Triplophysa dalaica (assembly GCF_015846415.1). NCBI lineage: Eukaryota > Metazoa > Chordata > Actinopteri > Cypriniformes > Nemacheilidae > Triplophysa > Triplophysa dalaica. The sequence continues at coordinate 19,264,465 of NC_079563.1, read as the reverse complement.
TACAAGATTCTCAAGGTTGTGACCCGACTGAGACATATTTGGCTGATCTAAGCAAGAGTCTGACGTCAGAGAGGCTTCGTCTGGAAACAAGGCACGTTCGGTTATATTTTGGTGGGGATGAATTGTTCGGTTCTTGGGTTCAGGTAAAGATAGCGAGGGCTTTGCTGGTGCTGGTCCCTTGCTGTGTTTTGCCGTTCTTACCGCAGATGTAAAAAGGTTTGTTTCTTCTTTTGAAGATGTACGTTCTTTGTACAGAACCTCAATGTTCTTGGAGACATCTGGCGGTGTAGGTGCCGGTCGTTTGTCTTGGCGTAAACTAAAGACGTCAGGTTCTCCACCGTCTTCCGATTCGCTGCATGTGTTGGTGTCTTTCTCTCTTGGCGTCTTGTTGTCAGGAGGCATCGGGGCACGTCGTCTTGTCTCTGATCTGTCTGCGCCGTCTCCGAGACTGACGTTATCCGTGTTGCCGCTTTCGGCTTCAGAATCATCTAAGAACGGGTTGGTTTTTGGTGGCGATGCTTGAGAAAAGACGGTTCCAGAAAAGGAAGAACTAAAGAAGCAGGATAATAAGATGGAAAGTTAAAGTCGATCAAACACATCAGCTAAATATCTAAATATCTTTAAAAGCTGTTCTGATTTGTTTGGTAACTTTGGAATCGACACAAGATTTGGTTTTCTTGATCAATCTTCCTTACATTATCAAGTTTACAGGTCGGAAATAATCAACGACCATAAAAAGTTTGAGGGACTTGAATGGAAAGTTAAGTGCCTTGGCTATCTGCAAATCATGCTGTCTGTTCCACATCCCAGAACCCATTTCATGAAGTCTGAACGCTTGAGTCAGAGAGAAAGAACTGCCGAATCAGCTTTTTTAATAGAAAGCAGATTTCCTCGGCTTCCTCTGGGTAAACACATGACACACTGAAGGAACGGTGGGTTAGAGAAGAGCACAATGAAGGTTAGAGACGCTACAAATTACAGTCAGCGGTTTTACAACCTCAGCAGAAATATACAGATAAGAACATGAAAGCTAAGAGTTTCTATTACATTTTGGGCATGTCATTGGGTGAAAGGTTATTTAGCTGTTGTGATGATCATCTTTAGAGAGTATGCTAGAGACAAATAGAAGAATACAGGTGTGTAGTAGAATCCTAAACTTAAAGTGATCCCAAAAATGGAAATTCTAACATCATTTACTCATTTACTCAGATTTCATGTGAACGCCTTTACTGGTGTTCTCTTAGTTTTGTTTACATGCGCTTGTCTGACAGCGTAATAGTCAAAGTCCTAACAGAAAACACATACAAGGTTTCTCTCGGAACATACAGGTGATGTAGAAATGGCAAAATGAAAAACTATTGTTGCATATTCTGGTTCTGAGGACACAAGAAGAGATTTAAAAAAATACAGATTCCGACCGATTTCCTACATTTATGACGGTTTTGTGTTGTGAATCCTGACACACTAATATTTAGTTGGTGAGATTCACTTCACTCATATGCACATCTCAGAGACAATTCAGTGCTTTTAATAACCAAGCAGTCTAATCATAGGTCATGGATTTTCCATCCCGATGATCGATGAACGGAATAGAAACGTATTGTGGAAAGATCAGAATTCAGCACATAGGCATTAGAGATAAATGAAACAGACTTCAGGAGAGCTGCGGAAAAAAATGTTAGAGGAAGCTAGATGTCTTCACCAAAGAGAATCTTATGGTTGGTTAAAATGCTGTCACGAAACCCTAAAACTGTGCCTGTTTTATACTTGGTTAAAAGCTGCTGCATACACCATAAAGGGTAAAAACTAAAATCCTGCCATCATTTACTCTCCTTCCAGTTGTACAAAACCTGTATACATGTGTTGATGAACACAGAGAAAGATATTTGGAAAAATGCTTATAACCATACAGTTCTTGACCCCCATTGACTCCCAAAGTAGGAAAAAATACAGCTTAACTGTTTGCTGTCCTACATTCTTCACAATGTCTTCTTTTGTGTTCAACAGAACAAAACAAAACAAAACAATAAAGTAATTTTTCCTACTATGGGAGTCGATGGGGAGCAAGAACGGTTTGGTTATAAGCATTTTTCCAAATATCAAAAAATATATACAGGTTTGGAAAACTCAATGTGAGTAAATGATAATAGAATTTTTGTTTTTGGGTCAACTGTCCCTTTAATGTTTCCGCCATCTTGGAACAGTAAATATATTTTAGTCACTCAATGAGTTTACCAGAATGCAGAAAGCATCTGGTTGTGTAATGCAGGCATGTGATCAGCCAAGGAGAAAAAAAACGTAAGACTGCACGCACCCACGCCCAACCTCTATCCCCCAAAAATAGTCTTTGATGTCAATTATTTCATGTTACATGATTAAAAATAGGCACATGTTTGCCAAAAATAGATTTTTGATCAGAGAAATGATTTGTTTTGTGTATTGTGAGGTACTGACCTTGGCTTGACTGCAGATACTTTTGATGAGCGGCTGAGGGATTCAGAGTTCTCATCCAATAATAGAGACTCTTCAAAGTGATTGGAGGATGGGACGTATTCTGAGCCAATCGTGTCGGCTTTCTCTTCTTTCTTACCCGCGTTCATTCTAGCACTCCTTGGTTTCACTTCAGGCCGCGTCTCAATGGCGTTCATCTGTTCTTTCTTCTTTCTCTCCATTTCATCTTTCTCTTCTTCTGCTTTCAACTTCCTCTCCTCCTCAGCCTTCTTTCTCTCTTGTTCCATTTTCATCTTTTCCTCCTTTTCCTTTCTCTCAAGCTCCATCTTTTCCTTTTCCAGTCGTGACCTTTCCCGCTCCTTTCTTTCTTTTTCATCGGCAATTCCTCTCTCTCTTTCTTCCGCTTCCCTTTTCTCCTTCCTCAGTCTTTCCTCTTCTTCAGCGTGTCTTGTTTCCGCCTCGATTCTTCTTGTCTCTTCTTCTTTCTTCATTCTTTCGTTCTCAAGCCTGGCTTTCTCCTCTCTGATCCTCTTCTCTTCCTCCTCCCTCGTTCTTTCCTGAGCCCTGATCCGTTCCTCAGCCTTTCTTTCCTCCTCATGTTCTCTCTTTATTCGGGCCATTTCCTCTACCCTTTCCATCTCCTCTTCCTCCTCTCTTCTACGTTCCTCCATCTCTCTCTCAATCTGTTTCCTCTCCTCCTCTCTCTCCGTCCTTCTCTTCTCCTCTTCCAGTTTCCCTAACCTCATCATCTCCTCCTCTCTCTCAGTCCGTCTCCTCTCATCTTCCAATTCTCTCCTCTTCCTCTCCTCTTCTCTTTCAATCCGTCTCCTCTCCTCCTCCATTTTCTCCAGTCTCATCCTCTCCTCCTCTCTCTCAATCCGTTTGCTCTCCTCTTCTCTCTCTATCCTCTTTCTCTCCTCCTCCATCCTCATTTCTTCTCTCTCTTCCTCTTGGATTTGTCTCCTCCTCTCCTCTTCTAGTCGTTTCCTCACCTCCTCTTGTTTCCTCTGTTCCTCTTGTCTTTTGATCATCTCCACTGCCGGGCTCTCTTGAGTTTGCAGGTCCACTGAGAGGGTGGAGATCTTTCGATTGGGTCCTCTGCGCAGATCCTCCATGGATCCGTGGCCGGAGCTGTTCAGACTGAGCGTGGAACCTGCTCTAGAGCCTCTGGTCTCCTGATCTTCAGTGTAGACGTGACTGCCGTTGATGCATAGGTTGTTCTGTGACGTGCCCTGTCCCAGAAGAGATCCAGCACCTTGAGATACTTTACTGTCAGAGCTGTCAGTCCGCTTGTGCTTGAATAACTTAAACTTCTTCTTGCCTTAAAAGAAGAACACAAAAAACGAGGTATATTCTGTTAATAAATCAGTGTTGTCAATTAAGCTCCAACCAAAAGTCAGCCATCAAAACATTTAAAATTGATTAGAAAAATATTATATAAAAAAAGATATAGTGATATTAACAAGAACTAAAATTAAATCATATAAATATATGATATGAAAATATATGCTGATATTGAAACATAAAAAACAGACAAAAGCAATATTATTTCTACATATTAGTAGGATAATTAATATGAATATAAATATAAAACAACAATATGTAATTATCAATATAAAATAAATATAAAATATTAAAGCTGAAATAAATATTGTCTTTACATAATATTTTTAAATTAAATTAAATATTGTTATGGTTGTGAACCGAAGTGATGTTTCCATGCATTTGCTCCAAACTGATTTTTGTTTACTTTTAACCCCCAAAAATACGAATTGCTGCTTTAAAGGTCCAGTGTATAAAATTTAGCAGCATCTGGTGGTGAGACTGCGAATTGCAACCAACTCACTCACGATACAGATATGATATCAAAGTCATACTGTGCATCCCTATTATATAATACATATTGAAATAGTTTCACTACCTTCAGGAGATTCGACGTTCAGTCCAGACGATCTGCTCAAACTGATGGCTGAGTCTTTTTCAGGAAGTGTGGGTAGTGTGGACATGGATTGAGATATGTTGCGATGCAAACCCTTCGGTGCAAACAAGGACTTCAGTTTACTCTTCTTCTTGGTGTCAGGTGTGGCGTCAGCCTCCTCTTCTCCCTCGCTGTCGGTCAGAATCTGGCCAACCGAAGGCACGATGGCGGAGGCAGAATCCGACATACCGTCTTTCTTCTTCCCTTTCAGCTTGTCCTTCAGCTTGCCAAGCCTTGAACGGGACTTGTCCACGCCGGAGAGGTCGAACATGCTGGCCGTCATGTTATTCTTCATGAACTGGATGTCTAGGAGCACCTCACCCCTGTCTTTGTCCGGTTTTCCGGTTTTGCCCATCAGTTTGAACCATCTGTTTTAAAAAAAAAACAGCAAAGTTTGTTTAGTTTCAAGCTATTTTTTATTTCCCAGGGCACCTCCCTCATCAAAGCATAGAGCTGGAGGCGAGATTGAGGATGAAGATATGAGCTTTGATTTCATGTGTTCAAGCCGTGACCTTTAGTTGCACTTTGCAACTTCATGTTTTCACACTTGAAATATTTTACAAAGATGCTTAAGAAACGATTAAATCTGCTCTTACAGTCGTAAACGTCAATAAACTTGTGAATCTCCGGTTGGCTGTTATTCATTCAGTTTAGTTCAAGGGAAGCAGAGAATGAATAACTATAATACCGCTGCAGTAAAACACCTTTACTGGTTTCTGTGTTTAGTAGGACAGATGTTGTCAGGACAAACATGCAGATACATGCACGGTGCCCTGCTTACCTACGTTATCAAACAAAATCCAAAGTCCATGCAAATAGTTTCACAAGATTTTTCACATTTCTGAAGAGCTATAAACCAAAACGGCACACAGCGGTTCAGTGACCTGGAGACTGTCTTGTCGTACCTCCAGGATATCAGTGAAGGACACTAAGATAACAAGGTCTAAAACAAACGTTACGTTCTCTTAAACTGCTTAGACTGACATTCCTGAGACATTTGTCAAGATAAAACAACAACAACCCAGTGTTACGCTGAAATAAAGAGGGCGACCTACAAAAAACTCATTCGCTAATTATTTAAAGTGCCACAGCACTGCCACTCAACTAGCGCTGTCACGATGATTAAATAATCGCGATTGTTTAACCGCATGCACAATTCCATAGAAGACACTAGGGGGCGCTGTAGTGCCTGCATATTTTAGTATATATTGTAACTAAAGCATTGTAATACTTGTATAATGTACCACCACAACACAATAATAAAAAAACTCAAGCATATACCATAAACATAACCTGCAGTACAGTTTAATATTCTTTGAGATAATCTCAATGTGAAGACCAGTCTACCAAAATTTCAGTAACATAGAAGTAACGTTTTATTGTAGTCTTGCGACTAAGAAAAATACAGACTCATTTTAATGGCTTCAATTCACTTCGGATTAATTGACGTAATTAACAAATATTTGGCGGTTGTATTATTGACAGGCCTTATATTCAGAACATTATGGTTGTTTCAAAACTGAATCAGTATGTACGAGAATTAAACGTCTAAGCCATAAAACAAACAATGAATCGATGTAATCGCAAAGATTTCTTAAACAATTAATCGTCAGTCAATTTTAATCTTGACAACCCTTCTCTCAGCACAGGGGACAGGCGGATGGCAGATTGGTGTCAAATGGAAATTCACTAAAACACAAATGCTTCTTCAAAACTATGCATATCATCGCAGCCTTGAATAATACCGTGACACATTCTGCCTGACATTTCTTCTGTTTGAGATCTATAGATGCTCCAGTTGGCAGCTGCTATGCACGATTACCTCACGATTCAGACATCATGGTCTCATTTGTACAAAACAGCTTCACTATTCTGTCACTTTAGTCTTATGGCGATGGAGCAGGAACATGGCATTGAGTGAATAAAGAAATGTTAATAGAGAAAATGACATGTTGGGTGTGTTTGGTCAAATAGAAAATGACTCCGGGGCTAAAAATAGCAAGTCACTGTGGGATTATCACTGTCAAACATCCCTGCCGCCCTCCTCCGCCTACAGTGTCTCTTGTTTTAGTCGTATCAACATTACACATCCACGTCACAGAAAAACTTACTGGACGGGCTTGAGCATGACCACAATTATGAATCACAGCATGGGTTTGTTTTGACTTCCAAGATTACTTCAACAAAACAAATTGCATTATAACAAAGACTGGACTCAATATACTACAGTACACAAGGCACTAAAACAAGCATTCCACACATTTTGACTGAGAAATGTATACATATTTTTAAGTTTGTTAAATGGTTACGTTAAACATGATTTACGTTTTAATTTTTCTCACATTTAATAGAAGGAGTTATTATAGTTTTGATTTGAGTTTTATTAATATTTAAAATTTGCTTTTGTTTCTAGATGTTTCATTATTATGTACATTTTTTTTCAAGTTTTAGCAATTTTAGTATATGCTTTTGTCATTTTATAATTTATCGGTTTATATTTTATGCTGCTATATAATATCAATTAATTTTTATTTTAGTTATTTTTATTTTTTGTAATACAAGTGCTTTATTTCAGTTTTATTTTGAATGTCTTTAGTTAAGTTTTTCCCAATCATTTTTAGGTCAAGATTTGATTTGATTTCACTGAACAGAAACGTTTAACAAAGTTTGAATTTAAAGTAAACTAAATTACCCTTGGATTAGACTAAGTAACAGAGAAAATTATTAGAGAAATCACCCTTTAAAGTGATATTTTACCCCAAAATTTAATTCTTAAAATCATTTATACATGTCATTTCAAACTGCAGAACACAAAAGAAGATATTTTGAAGAATGCTGGTAACAGAAAACCGTTGTCTTCTACTGTATGGACACAAAACCAATGTCAAGTCAATGGGGACCAACGGTTTTCTGTTACCAACATTCTTCAAAATATCTTCTTTTGTGTTCTGCGGAAGAAAGAAAGTCACACAGGTTTGAAAAGACAAGAGTGTGAGTGAATGATGATTAAACATGCACAAGTAACATTCAAGACATGATCTTCAAGAACTGCCACCTTGAACAGTAAAGTTGTTTAACCACATTTCTTTGAGCTAATAACACAAACTGACAATTGAAATGCTATGGAACATTTTGGGAGGTGCTCATTTCACACCACTGTTGTTAATTTAAGGTCAACCGCACTTCACGCCCATAAATTGCATGTCGCACTCACTTCAGTTCCCTGAAAGGCCACAGTTGGCAAAAAAACAATATTAGAGAAGTGGTTTGACAGTTTATATCCGTGTAAGGGAAGTTACAACACCTTCACAGACTGTTTGAGTTGTGCAAAATGATAAAGACTTGAAGTTCTTGACAAATGCCCTCACAGATGCCCCATTGACTGTGCCCTGACAGGAAGTGGGGGCCATTGAATGTCTCAGCAGCTTCACTTCCTGTGTGTGCCAGCGCTCTGATAAGGCAGACGTGTGACAGGACAGTCTTATCGCAGGCCAACGCACAAGCCGCGTTCATTTGCTCCGAGGTGAAAGACTTTCACTTCACTGTTCCGTTTGCTTTAAGATATTTAACAAATCCTCTCTGATCCGCTGTCAAATTGAACACGTTTTTCGAGGGGTGAGCCGTTTGGTACATGAACTGCTGTAGGGTGGAGTTGATACCTCCTAACAGCACAAAATGTGTAAGTAATGTGCCAGATATTCAACTAATGTGTCCTGAATCCGCAATCCTGTTAATATACAAGCATTACAGAAAGTTTTCTGAAAAAAGTTGGGTAACTGTGCAAAATGGGTAATTTTAACCTACGAGGGTGTTCTTGTGTCTTTAATTTAACAGTCACCACCGTCACTGGATTAATGGAGAAGTTAAGAACATACACTATTTTGGTGATCATACTAGGGCTGAACTTGCTACATAATCCGATATGATATGAATACAAATTTATACCATGGTTTGTTTGAATACTCGATTCTGATTGGCTGGAAGGTTTGCATTTATTTCACGGCTCATTGGAATGCTTGATTCTGAATGGCCAGTCGCCACATTTGCAGGTTTGTTATTCCCAGATAACAACCGGCTGGCTGAACATTATCCCTTACTTAATGCACGGGTAGCTCCTGTAAATTTGATTACATTTGAAATATACAAATACCCGTCAAAATGACAAAATACCCGTCATTTCACCCGTTTGATCTAAAGTTTCACTGTAAACATTAATCACAGCTTTAACTTGGCATATGACCATGGTATAAGCAGGATGATCTTTATGCACTTAACGTTAGGGCTGGGAGATATATTGTGCGATTCTTATACTCTCAGTTTGTCAATGACTTACGGTTAAATGCTGCATATCAGAAAGGCAGATGGCGCTCTTGCGCAGAAACTCCAAATATGGGAAACAGAAGAAGAACAGTTAGTTTCAGGAAATGCCAATGGTCATATTCTATCGCTGTTCTTCAAACCTTTTCTGGTACTTTCTTGATCATAAAGTATATTTATAGTGATGATGTTTGACGAGTGTTGCTTTTTCAAATACACGTTATAAACGACTCAATCTCATAGTGATTTTAGATCGAGCAGTAATTTCCTACTGATCAAACAGCCGTAGTACACGGAAGAGCTGTGAATATAACATTGAATAGATTTCAGATTTATAAGCGTGAGTCGCAATATATATATCGCCCAGCCCTTCAACGTGGTGCATTAAAACCTTTAACGCACAGCTAGCTGTGGATTACCCCTTACAAAAATGGCAACAGTAAAAAAAACCTGAACAATATATAACCCAGAACAATTCTATTCGCATCAACCTTTGACAAAACATACTTTTCCAAATTCATTCAGTATTGTTACCCATTGCGATATGCATGTTGCATAAGTACATCTGCATTTATTCAAGGATTCCAATAGGTGATATCTTTCCGCCCTTCTGGCTATCAGCATTTTTCTGAAGTCTGAATATTTTATATTAGATAATAGATGCCCATTTTCACATGAATGCTAAAATATTTTTAACAACAATAACTCCCGCAACAATGCTTATTGAACAACCATACTGTACTTCCCAGTTCCAGTCACATGACATCTAGCTCAACAAAATCACTAAGATCAAAGAAGACATATGCTGCGACCCAATTCATATACTATCCGTTCTAAATAGTATTAGAAAATAGAATGAGTTTGTCCCAAATCATAGTATGCTGAAATGAGTATTCTCAAAGTACCCGGATGGTCTACTTTTTCCGGGGAAACTTTGAAGTGTGAATACATGGACACTTAATGTCTGATGTTACCCACAACTCACCACGAGAGGGCAGAGTTTACTGACGCTACACTGCGTTAATAAAATTAAATAGACTTCACTTATTTAATAAATGCAAGCATACAGTAAACATTACAAAATAATAAATGAATAAACTGTATGATGAGCTGTATTTTGATGTTCTTTAACGTTAAGGATCATAGTGTCATCTAGGCAACAACGGCCACTTCTGTTTCGCGTCATTATGTCCCAGTGCGTGCATTGAGTTTTGCTAAGCACTAAAATAGCATACACTTTTCCAAATCAAAAACACTACATACTTTAATGTGGTAGTATAAGTAGTTGAATTGCGACGCAGAATTTGTCATAAATAACACTGCCCAAAAATAGAAGGAACTTTGTTGACTGGCCATTTTTGGACACTTCTGTATTTGCCTTTGGCATCTTTCACACACGTCCTCTAAAAAAAGGTGTGTGTCTAACTGAAATGGAAGCCAATGTGTTTTCCTGACTGTAAAACTAGAAACAGCTGACAAGCTCACTAAATTATGCTACGCAAACAGAAACACTGCACTATTAGACGCTGAGTGCATCCCTGTCACGACCTGGCAGAACTCATGCAGAACCTAGAAAATAGATGTTATGTATTCAATCTTCCACAAGATAACATTTCAACAACAGAACAATATAACAGGTGAAGGGAACAGGGTAGATCTTCACATAAAAGAGAAGTGTTTTTGGACAACGGTAGCACCATAGCAAAAGTCAATATGAATTCACTTGTGCACTTAAGTATTATTATCAGACACCGTAACTACACCACGGTACCACAGCAGAACCCGTCCTTAGGGTAATGTGTTCATTTTAAAAACACAGATTGACAACGTGACCGAGCGGTTTCTGATACAAAGCGAGCGTGACATCTAAATAAAGCCTTACATTCTTACACACAGAACAAACTTCAAATCCCCATCAGGACTGCATATAAGGTTACAAAGAACATCTAGATCAACTTTCATGAGAGACTCAGTTTACTTTGAGTAAGCAGGGTTAGTTTCCTGTTCCTATGACCCAGAAGAGCAACAAACCACACGATCAAAGGACAAGATATGACTTAAAGGAGTAGATCACACAAAACATGACCTTTCTGTCATCACTTACTTATGAATTGTCATTGTATTGGAATAATTGGAAACTATGATGTGTCAACTGGTGTGTTATGGATTTTATTGGCAAGGCTTTATATCCCTGCTTAAAAAAACAGTAGAAATCATTAAAGAAGTTGTAATGGTTTAAAGGACTTGTATTGGTTTGGAAACCATAATGGTTTCTACTGGAATCCCTGCTGAAAAAGAACGATTGAACCCCAACAGAAATTCTTATGGTATACTAGCTTCCTAATACCATTTAATTGAGACAAACTGTGACAGAATTTTCAAATGTGGATTAACGATTCCTTTAATGCATTTGTAAACAAACTAGAGCTTCATCATATGACCACAGAAATGCCTCACCAGGACCCAACTTGATCACAAAGACGTCAAAGCTAAGCTCTTTAACAGCTTTGTTTATCGAAATATGAATTCAATTCTGAGTCGTCCGTGAACTGAACTTGCGAAACAATTCGTTTGGCAAACTGTCAACAGCACTGAGAGGGATTGGATTAGATCTCATAATGAAAATGACCAGGAGGGCTGTACTGAAAAGCTCGGAGCATTTACAAGCAAACAACGTCATCGTTGACAAAAATACAAGCTTTTTTAAAACCGCAGGTCGTCATGTCACGATTACTGACGTCTCAATGTCAGCTTGAAGAAAAGGGATTTATTAATGAAGCCTCTGCATAATGAAGAGTGTGTGACTCTGTTGTCGAGCAAGAAGTACAGACGTGATGATGAGTAAAACACCATATGAAGAAGAACAGATTCCTTCAAACCCTGTCAAAAAAACTTTTAAAGGAAGATTTCTAATAACATAAGTCAAATGAAATATGATCTGACTGCATGAAGTCAAAGAGTGCAAAAAGCAATTCTAGTGCACATAGTGAATCCGAATAAATGCAAGCTTTGTATCCACAAATAAATCCTTTGGAAAAACGGAAAGCTCAGATCCCTGCGACGTCTGCGAACAACGGAAAACCTCCCCTGGTCTGACTGCGATGACCAAGCGCATGGGAATTTAAAACCGGCCTCATTCTTTCCACATAAGGAAGGCTTGATGCCACCTTGCACAACACAAGTATCCTTGAGAAATAGCATTCAAACACTAGTAACAGGTTGAGAAATGTCAGATGCACTTGAGAAGGTCTTAGTCTGGCAGGAGGGGCGCAGATATTTTCAACAACAACTCAAATGTCACACGACGGAATAAACCCAAAGGTTTTGAGACACTTAAGACATATTAAAATGAATAAATGCAGTTACATAAGTAAGATTAGATTAGAAATGTAATCATTTGTACTGAAGATGACGTTTATGCAGGACTTCTCTATTCCTGGAACTTCCGACCCAAAATATTGTTTTAGTACATTATATAGTTCATGTCAGTTCCTCGCTGAGATCATCAAACCATGTAGAAATGTCATTTGATGTGTGTATTGTGTTACCAAAACCCTTGATTTAACAATAGCTCACAACACAATAGAAGATGTAATGGTTGTTCTGTTAATTGTAGTGGTTTTATAGGAACCTATGAAGAATAGGAACAAATCACTTTTTACAACTTCTTTAATGGTTCCCTTCTGAAAAACTCAAGAACCCATAAAAGCAGTGTAATGGTGATGGTTTTAAAAGGATTTGTATTGGTTTGGAAACTATAATGGTTCTACTGGTATGTGATTGAATCTATTGGTGGGATGTTTAATTCTACATGAATAAAACACACAAGAAAATTTATTTTCTAATGGGTTAACATGAATTCTATTGGTTTCCGTTAAAACGCCATTATGAACCATTAGCCGTTTCCATTAAAACCATTACTAGTGTGTATTGTGCATTATTCCAGTGGAATTTAACGTCCCACCAATAGATTCCATCACATACCAGTAGAACCATTATAGTTTCCAATAAACCACATACAAATCCTTTTAAAAGCACTTCTTTAATGGTTCCCATTGGAGATTGCAGACTAATGCCACTTCAATGGTTTTGATGGAACGTGGTGGTACTTTAATGGAAACCACTAGAATTTCTGTGATGGTTTCTATAGTTTTTTAGCAGTTGACACACCTTCAGAATGTGGCTTCATAAAGTGTCTAAATAGTCTTCCGTTTTTCATTCGTCAGACAGACAGACAGACAGACAGACAGGTTTATACATGTTAAGTGATGCAATAGAAGAAGGCAGACGTCAGTCATTATTATTAAAATAATGTAAACTTACTCTGACTTATTACGTGATTTATTGTCGTAAAGCTCCAACAGGTTGACGATCGCCAGTCCGAGCGTTTTATCCGTTCCCACGAGCGCCCGGTGCATGACGCTCACCTGTAAGCCGCACCGCTCCGCGTTATTGGGGTGAAAGAGCGGCAGGTCGAAGGAGGCCTCCTCTTTCCACACCGGCGCGACGCTCTTCTCCGCCACCGACGTGGAGAACTTCTCTTTGGCCACGCGCATGATGGCGTACGCGTCGTTGGTTCCATTCTTCCCCTTGATCCGCAGACCCCTCGCCTGCAGCACCGTCACCTGAACGCTGGTCGGATACCACTGCTGGCTCTGCTCGGCTAAAGACATTTTGCTTCGAACCCAAACAGGTTTCTGTCGGGATTCAGGCAGAAGATGACGCGAGAGCCGCCTGCCTCACGAGAAGTTTCTGCGGGTTTAAGGTCCGTTTGCTGTTGAGCTGGAAAAGTTCCACCTTGTCCAGTAAAGCAACAAGTGGGCGTCATAACCATGAGACCACGCCCATGTGTGTGTGGGGGCGCGGCCTCTGCGTGACGCAACGAATAATAGGTGCATTGGTTTGTGACGGATTAACACGGAAGTATTCTAGTAATATTATCTTTCTTGTTCTCCCTTGATCACGACTTCATTGAATATTATAATGCGTGGCCTCTTAGAACTCTTCTAGATTAACGACTGTGTTGTGACTAATTGTTTTTTCTTGTTATGCAGGTGGACATTTGTAGGCAGAACTTGTTGATTGTGTCGCATATTTAACATGAATGATAATTAACTTTAATTAAAGGGACAGTTCACCCGAAAATGAAAATTCTGTCAATTGATCCAAATCTGTATACATGTCTTTGCTCTGATAAACACGGAGGAAGATATTTGGAAGAATGCTTCCAAGAGAGATTTTGCCCTATTGATTCCAATTGTAGGAAAAAGACAATGTTATTCAATAGTGCCCCAGAACTGTTTGTGTCCTACATCCTTCAAAATGTCTTCTTTTGTGTTCAACAGAACAAAATAATTATAAAAACCTTTTTCCTACTAAGGGAGTCAATGGGGGGCAAGATCTGTTTGGTTACAAGCATTCTTCTAAATATCTTTCTCTGTGTTCATCAGAACAAATACATTTATAGAGGTTTGGAACAACTTGAAGGTGAGTAAATGACGACAGAATTTTCATTTTTGGGTGAAGTATCCCTTTAACATTATTTGTTTAATATAAAGTTTTACACTGAAATAAATGTATTTTTTGGAAATTGTCTTGAATAGATTGTGTTAGGTGAAGTTTATACTCTCAATTATTGATGTTTCTTGGTTTTGAGAATTGTATAATTAAATCAGAAAGTGGAACTGATCAACAACTAAGAAAAGTACTATTAAAACAAGTCATCCACCCTGATCATTCAGATTAACGGTTCATAATGGAGAGACATTAGACACACCATTGTTTCATAATTCCAAGCAAAGAAAAATGATCTTATTTTACCATCTCATAATCTCTACACAGTGCCCAGTTCGATCATTTGCACAAAATCTATTTATGTTTCAAATGACTTAAGCAAACCCATTCAAAACATATGCGACATCATACATGATTCATTCATTTAAATGTATAATTATAATAAACACTGTGAGTCTCATGCACTGGGACCATGATGTGATGTCTGTATTGTCGATCAGGGTTTTCAATATGAAAGTCAACAGGGCACGTCCCTTTCTAAACTCTCTTTCAATGTATTCCTTTATGTCATGAATGTAGGTTAGGCTGAGGGCGACTCAAGTGATCTGATGCCACACCAGTAAAGACAAAAACATCATCTGCAGATGATGTTAATATGTACATAGTGCCACTTATTTATGTTTAATGAGCACTAATGAAGATCTGTAGCTTTCTGTACTTCATTCTAATTTTTTTTATTTCTTTGTGAAATCAATGAAAAACATGCCAACAAAATGTAAAAAGCTTCAAATTACACACTAGTGAATCATAACGCATTAGTGAAACGCAGAGAAATACTGCCACCTTGTGGGGAAATTGTGAAAACACAGTGATGCACTTTTGTGGTAAATACGTGAACTAACAATAAATAATATTCTATAACGCTATCAATCCAAGTCCATGTTTATTAAATCATAAGTGTTAAACTAATTTTAGCTTTAAATGATCCAGCATATGTTATTTTAAAACTCAACCAGATGGTGGTCTAGTGGGTTAAACCAATGAACTGGTAAATCAAAGGTTGCTGGTTCGATCCCAGCAGCCCCCACCAGTGTGTCCTTGAGCAAGACACTTTACTCCATGTTGCTCCAGGGGGATTGTCCCTGTAATAAGTGCACTGTAAGTCAAGCGTCTGCTAAATGTAAATGTAAGGTGGCAGCAAATACTTGAAAAAGCTAAAATATGTATCGTGTTGTTTGGAATCTGTTTTTATGCATCTTTTTGCAGGCAGCCTACAGCGGCTGTTGGTTTAATTAAACATGAAGAGACACCACGTCACATTTTTGTGTGGGTTTTATTTGTTTTAGCCCATGGCATTGAATGGAAGGCGCAACCGTCAATTCATGCCAAATACCTCCTTATAATCACGTTGCAAAAGCCTGCTTGGTGCTTGTGAATCTAGTAAAGTTTATTGTTTCAGCTGTGATCTTTCTCCAGTACAGTGAAATATGGGAAATGTTTGAAGGCATCACAGTGTGGACCGTCACCTCTTGGACTAAGCGGACACTTGACTGAACGTTTGCTTTGGCCGGACTGTGAGCTATTGGGTTTCTAAAAACACTGAGACACTTCAACACGGCTGGTTTTATTTCAGCAAGCTCGTGGGGTCTAACATGAAATTTTTATTTTACAAAAATAACGGATCAGTTAACTGCATGAACAGCTGTGAGGACTTTCTGATCAGGATGAGGGACGCCAAAGCCTTGCATGCTTTCTGTTTTTCAAGGTCCATAAGAAAACAAAAAACACAACAAGCTGTGATCCTAAATCATAACTGAACTGTTTTTATCAGATTGTTTGCATTGTGACAGTTCCATTATACATGAGACTTGTGTTAATGACACAAAAGCTGCCAAATTATGGATTTTCTTTTTAATTTACAATGAGTAAGAAGCCACAGGTGATATCTGGTTGTCCTGAATTTGTTCTGAGGTTCCATGTATTAATCCAGTCTTTTGAGCAGTAGACTCCAGTAAAACAGAGATTAATAACAGAATAGACTTGCCATAAGAACAAAGGTCTGCATTGCCAAAAATAAAACTTAAAAGGACAATGACGGTTTATTAAAAAATAATAAACAGGACACACGAGAGGCTGCCGTGAGGAGATGAACGCTATGAAGCTAAACACTTAACAGATGATTCTTCTGACTACCAACACTAAAGCTTTACCCCTCCCCTCATTCATTCCATTTTTCTTTTTTTGTTTACAAGCTTAAATATATCACTTTTCTCTTTCTTCTCCTGGGACATCCTGCTTTACAGTAACAGAGCACAAATATTCAAACGGATCACAGACGAGAAAGAAAACCAAAAGGGAATATTCTCGAGAACCTCATGTGTAACTCTCACTCCAAACTGAAATCAGTCCGAGATCTAAATGCCACAGAGATGATCGTGCAATAATGCAAAAAGCTCCTGAGGCGCAGTGGTGAGCCGAGGATCTGGCAACACGCTTGTCCCACCAACTCATGGTTCTACAGTTCTGCTTGAGCGGGTTCAGGAAGGAGCCGGACTAGGGCCGTACTGCAGATGTTTCAGGCTCTCGCCGTGTTTAAAGTCAAGCGGGCTGCTGGGACCCCTCAGGAGCGGCTGCGATCTTCGCCGCTGCCCACTAAAACCTTGCTGTAAAGTTTCTGCTGCTCTTCTTTGAAAACTTCTTTGACTTTTCCTCGTTTCAGACCTCCATCCCTGGAAACACAAAACAAAGATTAGGATCAAAGCGTACGCTAACTGAAACATCTGTTTTTGCTTCACCATTTATATAGGTTACTCACCATAACAAGTCTGCCAGGCCTCCCTTTCTAGCAATAGCAGCTTTCACCCTGTTGGCAAACTGCACGGCGTCCTCGCCTTCCTAAAAATATGATAAAAAAAGATGTTAGACTGCAACATTGCATTTCTGTGCCACAAAGTAAAAAATTAGGACTTGTCTACTGTGAAAAAAGCTCTCACCATGCGGCTCATGGGTGGAAGGTACCAGACGCTGCACACGATGGCCCAGCTGCTCATCATATGAAGAAGGTAGTTTACCATCCCAAACGTACTGCTGTTCCAGAACGCATCACCAAAACGAGGGTCATACTGCCAAAAACATTCGAACAACCAATCAAAATGCTTTTAAACTGACAACAAGGGGGAAGAAATTAAAAATGTATTTACCTTTATAGCCACGGGGTAAACAGTACAGCCGATCTCAAAGCTTCCCTTTTTAAACATCATGACTGAGGTGTTGTTGATGCAGGTTCCTTTAAAAAAAAACATTATATCTACTCCATTGCATAATTGGAATTTGGTAACAATTCTGCTTATAACACTGACCCTCTGGGAATATGAGGATGGGGAGCTTGCTTTCGTCAGCTACGTGGTCACTCAACCTAAACAAAAAATACAAGGTCAGACTATTCAAATGCTTCGAAAACAGACGTTTGATTACATTTGACACGGATGCAGTGTTACCGTTTGGCCACTAGGTGTCGGTCCTTGACTTCAGACCTTTCGAACCAAATGTGAGGACATGCTTTCACCATTGACCTCTGAATGACCCCCATCAGACCACCATGGACCTGACCCACCTGATCCACACAGAGAAACAGAGATAATGCGCATTTCTTGTTACGTTAAGTCATTTAGCAGACGCTTTTATCCTGAGCAATAAAGTGATAAAGGAACAATAATAAAACACGTGCTAACACCAAGTATTCCTAACACATCATTACAGACGCACAAAATCACAATAAACCTCACGTTACCATAGCATAGCATCCGTCGCTGGCCAGAATGATGACGTCGATGGGAGACGTGTGATTGGCCACACATATACCTCCATTTTTAGGCTTATTCTCACTAGAATGTAAAAAGGTCAATGCCATCTGTATAACGTCATTCATCGAAGAACGACAATATTATTGCGGTGTTTAATGAAAGTTTGAGTCTTAATACCTGTCGTGGTAGGTGATGATGGCGGTGAGGGCTCGAACACATATGCGGTAACACATCAGATGAACCTTTTCGCTGAGATAATTCTTCGTCCTGTCATTAGAGCGCATTTAGACCATAATCATAACAGATATACTGTACACTGGCTAAAGTGAGGTATCAAGTAAGACATTTCCACACCTTCCATTTGGTAACAGGCCAATGATCGATGTCAGAACCACAAGAAGACCGACGCCGGTGAAAGCAAGAGTGACCCTGACGGGAGCAACACAGCCAAGATTTAGAGGCAAACTGGACAGAATCTGATCATGACAACATATGGCATTATGTCTGTACCGGAGCAGTCTGAGTCAATACAAAAGTACATAACTAACAGCTTCAGGTGACGTATGCTTTTTTTGGTGTAACATATTAAAAAGTGATCTCAAATGATGAGATATACAGACCATTATTGAAAGAAGGGTCACTGTAATCTTGAGCACTCAGCATCTGGCACCTAAAAGCTCTATACCGTAAGTGCTGACTGTTTAAAAACCGCTGACCCTAAAAGGTCCTATCCGCATTTAAAGTTTGGAATCCGGGTTCACAGAACATCAACTATTTCAAGTTTTAACCGAATAGGGTACCATAGCAAACTTCAAAACGACTTTTCAGTTGTCCAAATAAACCACGATCTCTTTTAAGATGTTTAATAGAACATACAGCTACCCAATGTAATATTTATTCAACCCCAGCAAAAGTGCATTAGTCTAATTACACAGTACACAGGAAACCTAATGGACAAACAAAAGCACATTCGACCGATTATCTGCCAGCGCTATTATGACTAGTTAAAAAAAACGCTAATCTGCCAACATTTAACCAGCCGTATCCATTCATCTCACCTGAGTGGAAGTAGAAACCCATAGCGAATGAGCACTCCCACCCCCCAGAGCACAGTGAGTCGGGTGCTGATGTGCTGTGAGTTGTAGTTGCTGCGGGTCAGCAGGTTCCAGGACTCCAGCTCCTCTGCCGAAAAGCGTTTGGTCACTTCATCATCCACGATGCTCTCCACACCCTTCCGGCAAAAATAGAAGATATCAGACATGTCAAACTCGGGCTCCGAGCCTCCGCCGGTGCGTCTCAATTCCTGGATCTCCTGGTCGAGGGACGCCGGCTCTTTAGCGATGATGCCTGAGAGAGAAACAAGAGAGTTTCTTAGATGCTGCTGAAGTGATGCTGGTGGGGTCCCACGTGAACAATCGTTTTAGTGGCTCACCGTTGCTGTTGGGTTTGTAGAGATGCTGGTTTTTCTCTTTCGCTCCTCTCTCCATCCTTACAGTGGCCCACTGAAAACAGAACATGGATTAGTACACTAACAGTGCTGCATCATCCCTCATTTTCATTTTGGAATAGCATTACAAGACATGCTTTTTGTTTGGAATGGATTATTTCAATATCTTGTTACACCCTTTAACATCAACATATTCAATATCCCCCTAGTGTCAGGCTGATCTGAGACCCCAAGAGGTCGTCCCATGCTCCCTGCGGATCTGGCAAAGCTCACGCAGCTGTCATCAGGACATAACATCATTCAGCCTCTAGGGAGCCAATTCCACAGCGACATAAAACAACAGTGTGGAGAGCAAGGCCGTCGATCTGTGTGTCCTCGTTGGGGTCTGGAGCTCAGCCAGAATGCCTGAATACTAAATTATATTCACACTCAGAATCCACTCGCATGGACGTCCTGCTATTTGAGAACAGCTCACAAAACATTCATAAAATCACTCGACTGTAAGAGTAAACAAACACATTGAAAAATCTGTTTATCTGCGCACTAAACATTTGCAATGGAGCAACCGCCTATGAATTTCCCCTTAGGGAACATTAAAGTGAACTCTGGCGAGCAAGAAGAGCAGCTGAGTAAAGAGAGGGTAAAGGCGGACAGGCGCTCCTTGAAAGTAAATAATGACTCTCCCAGGAGCGCTGCTGATGCCGTGACTCCGAGAGATGGAGATTATGCCGTCAGAACAGGGAAAGGAGCGAACAGTTGAGCTGCTGTCAAACTGAATCACGCTCCGCTTGTCGGGGTCACGTGACAGCGTATTATAGAGAACTTAGTCACTGGAAAATAGCCATCTGGAGTTTTTCTCCGAGTCTGGAGGGGGTCGGAATAACAGTGACTCTATCGGTCAGGGCGGATGAGGGATGACCGGGGCCGTATGAAATCACCAGACATAGAGTCCTTATATGACAAGTCATCTTTCAAGAAAACTTTTGGGAAGAAGAAAAAATGACAGTCACACCCTTCAATCTTAAACATGAATCTGAAGCTTTTGTCCTTCAACAAAGAGTGCTGACGTCATCTGAGCTACGTAGTAACACCAAGCGTTCAACAGCCAAAAGCTCTTTCAAATGACTTTATACGCAGAGATGAACAACACCTTTAGACACGACATTCAGGTTCAGTTATTTGTAGTCTGTGATGACATCATTAAAAAAAAGGAGTGTTGATTTACAAGGAGGAGATACTAAGATACTCGCCTCAAAAAGCTTCAGAAGAGACTTCATGTACAGCCTGCGGATCCCGAAGGAAACCCCCAGGATGGCAGGTACAATGATGAAGACCAACAGAAGAGTACACCACACCGTAAAGGAGATGCCCAGGAGCATACAGATCAGGCTGTCGAACGGGAAGAGGTAGGACTCCATCTCAGCAAAGATGTTGCTGCCCGGGACGTGTGAATTCAAAGGAAGACTACCTAAATACAGACAGCAGGACTCTACAGAGCCTCAACTTCAGAAGCCTACGCTGAAACAACGCCTTCATGGGCACATGAAAAATAAACATTTATGGTTGAAACGATGTGAAAAGAGGCATCAGGTCAGCTCTCTGAAGAGGTTCTGTATATGTCAACAAGACATGATGGGGAATCGGAAAAACGTGTTTTGGTCTGGAGGTTGTTATGTAAGAATGTGTATTAATATCCAATCTGTTTTGTTTCCACTGGCTCTTCTGACAAAATTGTTTGAGCATCAATTGCTTATATGATACAACGGAACACGGTCCATCGCTGATATATCTAGAAAGAGAAAGATACAAACACATTAACTGGGAGTGAACAATATAATCACACACTTATTTTAACATTAAATTAACCTTTTTCCTGGGCTGAACATCTGCATAAACTTCTTAGACTAGTCTTACAAGTTACTCATCTCATTGTTTTCTTCAAGACTGGTTTTAACTTCTTTGAATCAGTGAAATAAAACGTTGACTTATTGTGACCAAAGAACAATAACAGACCCCATTCAGGACGAGCTATACTGCTAAGCTTTCCATTTTACACATAAAACACATTTCTTCACCACATTATCTCAAATATATCATTTAAATATCATAACCGAGACAGACATTGAGAATAATGAGCTGCATTGAGTGTTTTTGTCATTTAAATATAACATTAAATGTTTGAAGGCTAATGCGCTAATGAACATCATCTCATTTAGCCGCGAAATTCAGCCGCCAAACGTCATTAAATGTATGAAACCCGTTCTTTGCACTCACCCACTGTTCGACGGCGACGTTTAAATGCAAAATATAATTTTCCATAACGTGCTTTTTGAAATGTAAGCGTCGTGAACACCAGCAGTTGTTGTTATGCAACAAGTTTAGGAGCTGCGCGAGGCACCGCTGCAGAGACTTCCGCTTCCGGAGGCTCGGCTGCTTCACCATTGGCTGAGAAATGGTTGTCCCGCCTCCTGTTTACCGCATGTTTCCACGGCGTTCTGTTGTTGAAGGAAAGCTGATTTTGGATCAGCTGTTTAAATAGTTGTTTTTTTATTGCCTCCTACATTTTCTTGGAGTTTATTTTTACAAAATTGATTTATTAGTAGCGCATTAACACGTTGCACATAAAACCAACACGATTTCGTCAACGTTTGTCCAGGGCGTATGTAAAGCAAGGTGACTTAAAAATAATAAACATCTTAAGATTCTTTAGCTTTATACTGTTTTATTGTATTGTTAATTTAATTAATATGATTTTAGAACTGAAATTATTAAATTATATTATTAATGCCAACATCACAAATGGCCATACTTTATTGCTACAAAGGAAGTCTGGTTTTTGTAAAAATATTTTCTTTGAAATATCTGGTGAGTGATGTATTATTGGATTGGATGAAATTTTCATACCAGTATGACTGCAAAACCAACTCTGACCAGATGATGGTGCTGAAACTCTACAGATGAATTTACTTCCATACAGGTAAAGAAAACCTGGTACAATAACTGTAGCCAGTTCTCCACTTTGTAAATAAAAGAATAAATATATGTTTCTGCTTTATATTATTGATTAGTACTTAAATATATCTTAAATGAATGTTGAAACTAATGCACCTGATCTAAATCTATATCTTTGTGACATTGGTGTTTGAAGATTGAAGGATTAAAACCAAGAAGCATTTGGACAACTCAACTCTTTAATATAATATACATCTACAAGAAGTTGTTGTTTTGGCATGCATAGAATAACTCAGGTAAGACAAACTTGAACACACACAAAACAGGTCCGAACAAAACGGGTTGTAACCCAATCGCTCTCTCTCTCTTTCTCTCTCTCTCTCCTTCACACACACGCACACAAATACAGGAATGCAATAAAATATGCATGTTTGACTGTTAACTGAACTCACAATACAGGACAAACACCACAAAACGTAAAAGTGTGTTTACAACAGTAAGCTACTTGTCTGAGTCAACTTGTATTTGCATCAGCACTTCATGCAGAACATTGTGCAAACAATAAATATTCTTCATTTTTATGGCAAATTTCTTTTAAAAAATATGTCCACACATACTGTAGTGCATAGGTCTGATGTATAGTACAATAAATAGCAAATGATGGATAGCAAAGTTTTTCCAGCATTTCCCAGTTATAACTTACATTTTGCATTGATATATAAAATAAAGTCTTTGTGAGTAATAATAGATTCCATAGGCTACTACAAAACGGCCAGAGTCTCTTAAAGGGAAACTTTACACTCTCACACTAATCTCTGCAAACTTTACAAATATTAATAAACAGCAATATGTAGGAGCAATGTTATTGCAATATATCTGTGACACTCTACTGTCATAAAGTAGATGTGACTAAGGGAGTACTGAAATACAGAAACTGGATGAATTGATATTTCTTGACCGATCAATCAGAGTTGATTTAATTGCAAGTCAAATGTTGCTCACACCAGAACCATTGCATGTATTCTGAAAACTGTTACTCAGATATATTTTAAAGATCACAGCATCAGCGAGTTGTCATTCCTATTTTTCCCATTTGAAAACCTTTAGTTTGTGCTTCGAGGTCAAAGTTCATGTTCCAGAAGTTCCTCTCTTGAAGGTGCTCTAGTTTCCTCTTCATAATTCCTCAACTTTTGATCTCCTCCATCCTCTTTTGTTCACAATGTAGGAAGTCACGTTTTTGATATGTTCCATCCACCTTTTGTCTAGCGAGACATCATTCGCACAAATTCTGAGATAAGAAAGAGCAAATATTGTTTTAGCTGGTTTGGCTACAGGACACATATAACAGGTGGTGACCCAACACAGGATGTTTTTTGTTTTTTTAACCTTGCATACGTCGCACAGTTTATGCTTTTGTGACACAAATTGTTTTTACGTATTTTTAGACATTTGTCAATTTTTGAATGCAACCCTAGACTGTTTCATCGGACGTGTGTGCCTGGACTGCAGTTAACTGTTTGTTTGTCGATCTGGCTAGTGCCTAATAATAAAACTGTATTTCATTTAATTTTACATTAATTTATAGTATTATTTTATTGTATAATAATTGTGTTAAATAAACAATTTGTTGAATTTGGTTGTATGTTAATTTTATCAAATGAACAATTTGTTAAATTAGTCCGATCACATTTAAAGAAAACGTATGGGACATTGACATCTAGTGGTTGAGCTCGGTATTTCAGTCTAAATGATGGAGTGGCAAATTTAGCCAGGTAACGCTTCTTCTTAGTTTCTTTTGATTATTATCCGAAATAACCTACAGGCTCTCTATTGGTTGCGATACAGTGCATGCGCAGTAACGTCTATGTTGTTGCTTTGAAACCGTCTATGACCACTGGATGAGAACCACTGCTACTTTTTTACCTTAGTTGTGTCAAATTTAGCCTGAGCTCAAAACACATCAAGAGGACTTTCGACTGTCACACCTACAGCCATCACAAAATTCCTCGGGAATAATCTCGGCAGTTATTTTTGTCCTTCCTGTTTTATGCTCTTTTTGTGTGTTGTTAATCTCAGAGGTGAAATAATCCCATGGTTAAGAGATAATCTGGTTGACAGCTCTGCTACCATCATTTTACCGCCTTCATGGTGATGAGATTCAATAGCAGCTGAACCGAGTGATGCAAAAGCTCTTGCGCTTAAAAAACACATGGCGGTATACATGACTTAACATTTGATCCCGCAATAAGACTTTAGATTTTTTGCTCTATCATAGTTGTCTCTCTGACCCTTGTGTCTCATGTGCATAAATGTATTGTTTGAGTTTATGGTTAAGGTGCTGTGGGCATTTCTAATGTTATTGTTGAGCTACACAGCTAGCCTTAGTTTATGGTGAACTATCAACTATAAAACTAAACTGTCCAGCCGTAGAAAATAGTTATTGTGTTGTGGAGGCAAAAGTTAGAAAGACAAGATTCAAGAGAAAGAGTTTATGCTACTGTACCTTTGAGACATTTATTTAAAAGACGGTTTATGATGTCTTGTGTTATTTTGTCATATAGAAACCGATATTTGTTGTGTTGTGATATATTTGTCACCGATATATCGGCAAATGATCGGTATCGGTTGATAGTTTAAAGACAGCCGATGATTGCAGCCGATGCTATTAAAAATGAACAGAAAAATGTGACGAATTTGTTCTCTGTGTATAGATCATGTTAAGCATTATATGTTTGATGTTACATCGTAATAGTCATCATATAAATTAATAACATTCAGAAAGTTAAGAAATTTAAATGTAATCTTTGGCATCGGCAGATATCCATCTGAATAACCGGCTATCGGTAACGGTGGAGATATTTAGTATCGATGCATCTATATTTTCTATAAGGCTGCTTTGTAATGATATGTATCGTGAAAAGCACTATATAAATGAATTAATGTGACTTTAATAAGTCTGTATACCTCTATGCCATGATGTCATGCTCTCGTTTGACTAAATGCTTTTTTTTAGAGTATTCGCAGTTGTTATTCCAAACAAGCATGCAATTTCTTCTTTAAGTTCTCCTTAGAGGTTTGATGATATATTGGATTATTGAATAATTGATCCTAATGATTGTGGACATATTGTGGCGTTTCCTCTCTATGGGCGCACATTGATTTGTTCCGTGCATGTATACCTAAGAATTAAACCCCCCAGCCCTCACGACACCAATGAAATGAAATTAGCATTACTAATGAAAAGCGGCAAATCAAGACGAGAGGCCGCTCACCTTCAAAGTCAACATGTCCGTCTCCATTCAAATCAATGTCTCGTAGAATGTCCTCTAAATCCCTGTGGCCCACCTGCGGTCAAGAGAATCAATAGGAGGATGAATGGAGAACTTGATGACATTAAAAAAAGCTTTCAGATGCTCATGACACAGTCCCGTAACATCACCTGCTGCCCGAGCAGTTTCTTCATGGCCTCTCTTAGCTCTGCTGTGCTGATCTGACCGTCTCCATTGGTGTCAAACTGACAGTCAAAGAGCAAAACAATGGTGTTAACAGAGGCTATAGATGTTCCAGAGTAGTAAATGTGATTTAGTGTGTTCCTGTAGCTCAGTTGAAAGAGCGTTGTGTTATGAATGTGTACACTCTTAAAAATAAAGGTGCTTCACAGCGATGCCATTTTTGGTTCCACAAAGAACCGTTCATCTCTTTCTTTTTTTCACCACAAAGAACCTTTTGTGAAACAGAGAAGTTCTTCAGATGCAAAAGGTTCTTTATGGCATCAAACCTTTTGAAGTGTAGGTAGTTTGCAATGGCTTTTTGAATACATGTGCCATAAATGTTAAATGTCTTATGTTTTGCACCAGTTGACTATCTTTGTAAGTTTCTTTTTCAGTAAAGCGTCACCCCTCACCTCCTTAAAGGCGTCTCTCAACTCTTTTACTCCGATCATATCTGCCGTCTCAGCTAGAAGTTTGGGACCCATCAACTCCACAAAGTCTTCAAAGTCCACATGTCCCCCCACTGCAAGACAAACAACACAACTGTCTACATTGAAAAAAAATACTTGTAGAATTACTTGTAACATTTGCACGAATATCTTTTAAGTAAATTCAAGTACAACTTACTAACAGAATAAAGTAAATTCTACTCATTCTGAACTGGCTTTAGCACAGTTACTGCTCAAAAAGTGACTAATATCTTCATGACTCCAATCGTGCCTCGCTTAGGAGAGGCACAAGCTCCGCTCTCCTGAACAACGGTTAACTTAAAAATAATACAAAACTCTCAAAAAACACAAAGATAAATAAACACAAAACACAAACAAGTCTTACTTTTTACTGAAAAACACTTAAAATGACAGTTAATCTGGAAAATTGATCTTTAAACGCAGTCAGATGCAAAGCATGCTGGGAACTACAGATCAACTGCCAAGGTAGTTATATCTACAAAAATGATTTATGTAGTCTCAACACAAAATAAAATAATAATAAGTGAACTTCTTTTGACCATTTAAATGGGTGTAACATAGGTAGGATTTACTTAATAATTTGTTCAATTAAAATTCCTCAAGCAATATAATTAAAACTTTAACAACCCAAATTAGTCGATTTTATTCCCAAGATTTTTACGTGATTATAATTCTACATTTTTGTTAAGAAAAGGAACATTCTATTAAATATATTTTAATAATTTATTTTCAGAAAATCTGCTAAAGGCATATTATCTTATTTTTCTTTTGTGGAACAGAAAATAAGATATTGCGAGAAATGGTTTTGTATCCAGATAATGAAAGTCAGCAGGAATTAATCTGGTTTGGTTATCAACCTTCGTCAAAAAATCTTCTTTTGTGTTCTGCAGAACAAAATAGGGTCATACAGGTTTGGAATTTAAAAATGTAATTATTAAAAATGATTAAAATCACAAACTGCTCACAGTTCATGTTTATCTGTTGACTCAGTTCAATGAGTTCCATCTCGGTTGGCATGTAACCCATCGTTCTCATGCAGTTCCCCAGGTCCTTGCATCCAATAAAGCCATCTTTGTCTTTATCAAACTCTTTGAATGCTTCTCGTAATTCTGTGAAGATAAAAAGCAGGAAGCAGTGAGACAGAGAGAGCACAGAGGGAGCTGTAGAAGATGAAAGATTTTATATAACATCACATGTGGACTCTGCTTTGAATACAGTATGTGGAGCCCAAAGCACTTGCAAAACACAACAATGTTCTCTGAATGACCCGAGCAACTGTTACCCAATGTCATTCTAACCTCTACCTCTTGAACATTAAATGGAAGCTCTTCAAATTAAAATGGAACAATTGACACATTGTACTGGAGCGTACCGCAAAGCTCTTCTTATTGAGAAATTTCCTACAACAAAATAACGCGAACAAAACAGATCTGCTGAGAACTTTATTCCATTTTATTTGTGTTCCGTCAGCTTAAAGGCATAGTTCACACAAGGATATTTTGAATGATGTTGGTCGCCGAACACCGGCGGAACCCGATTGGTTTTGTGTCCGTATATAGAAGAAAATGGATGCCGCCATTTTTCGGTCACCAACTTTCTTCGAAATATCTTCTTTTTTGTTCCGCACAAGACAGAAAGTCATACAGGTTTGAAATCACAAGCGGGTGAATAAATAATGACCGAATTATCATTTTTGCGTGAAGTGTGCCTTAAATAGCGCACATTTGATAAGTCCTAATCGACAATAAGATATAACTCACCATCCATTTCCTCTGGCCTCAGCTCTCTGTTCTGCAAAAAAAGAAACAAACCAATCAAAAAACAAACAACACAGATATCCACCTATCCTGTGTAGTTTTGTCTGATGATGTCATGAGAGTTGTTGTCATCCACCTGTTTTCAAGAATACAGTTAATAACTCCAATGCACCACATTGAGAAACCGTTCGGACATTAGCAAGAATCAGTTTTACAGCGACATGTGTAAACCAACATACACTCAGGCTTCAATTGTGTATTTTGTCTCTAAATGATTTAAAGTGATTCCATTAGATTTTCTCATTTGCATGAAGTCATTTGGAGAAGCACAAAAATGGAGGATTGATCTCTCAGAAGCAGCTTAACCTGATTGTTTTCTAATCCCAGAACTCCTCGCTCCACACACATCCTTGAACGCGAGCGTTTGCAGGACTCATCTCCCCAAAATCTGATCGCCTGCGGAAGAACTCGGTGATGTGATCCTGCATTGAGCCCTCCCGCTGAGGCTAATAAATGCACATTCACACAATTCGTACATCAACCCAAATCACATGCCGTTGTGTTCTTTATGACCAATGTCTGCATTTAAATCGTCTGAGTCCTGCTCGACACTTTGATGCATAGTACAGTTATTCCATGGTGTGTTTCTTAAGAATAAAATGAATATGCATATGTACTATAAAGAGTATGAGCTCTGCAACCTTTTATGATTTCTTTTGGCTTGACTTCCTCGTTTTAAACAAATAATGTGTGACGAACGCATGCAGAAGTGTTCTCTCTTATGAGGTCTGTGCATGTGTGTGTGTCCAGACTTACGTACAGCCTGACGGCTCTCAGCGAAGCCCTTGCGGAGAAAGATGCACGCAGGCCCGAGAACATTGTGCATGTAAGTGGCGTTCTGAGCCAAAGCCGCCAGAGTCTCTCCAGATGTGACCCCCTCGTCACATGACCGTACTGCTTTGTAGCTGCGCTTGCGGTCCTGAGCACGGCCACCCGAGCGGTCACGGTTGGAGAGGGAGCGTGGGGTAAAGACACAGTTAGAAATGGTACGGACGTCAAGCACACTGATGGGACGTGAAGGATGGGTGAGACACGTGTCAGTCAATCACTTCACAAGTTAGAAGTCAGCAGTCTGGTCAAATGGTCAGTTCAAGGCTCTTCGAAATCCAAAACAGAGAGACGGTGAGAAACAACGCTTAGCGCAGCAGGATGTGTCAAGCTTTGTAAAACTTTCTAAATGTGTTTTTGTTACTGAATCAACATTATTATCAACCAGATTTTACAGCTTTGGACAGTTTTAAAGTGATAGTTCACCCCAAGAAAATGACAATTCTGTCATCATTTACTCACACCCTCCTGTCATTTCAAACCTGTATGACATTCTTCTGCAAAAGAAGATATTTTGAAGAATGTTGTCAACCGGCGCCCATAGACTTGCATTGGTATTGTGTTCATACATTACAAGAAAATGGGTGTCATCACTGCTCAGTCACCAACTTTCTTCCAAATATCTTTTTTTGTGTTCTGTGAAAGAAAGAAGGTCACACAGGTTCAAATAAACAAGAGAGGGAGCAATACATTTTCATTTTTGTGTGAACTGTCCATTTAAGTAACATTTTACAACTAGGTTCTATTGACTTTAGTTAATGCACTTAGTCATGTTTAAGCATTAATGATATAACGAAAAATCATTGTAAATATACTTCACACTTCAGTCAGTGTTAGTTTATGTTCAAGATGTTAGTTTATACTATATTTATTGATGAAAATATATAAGGCTCCTGTTTTGACCAACGCTTAGTCACAAAACCTTATTGCAAATTGTTCTCTTTCATAATTTCATGACCATTATCAATCGTTTCCTGTTAATTTAGAGATATTTTACAGAAAAATGCTATAGTCCACGAGGCACAATTGCATTATTAAACAAAGATTTGTTTCTGTACAAACAGAGGATATCGAGGCAGTGCTCCATGTCCTACTTCGGCAATCTCGACGAGCCAGATTTTGCCTTCTATTCTCTCTTCCCTCTGAGCAACTGACAGAACCTTTTAGATCAGATATCATTCAAACTGAATAATTCATCTACTTTTATACTTGCGGCGTGCTGCCGCAGTGTCATCGCGATTTGATTGCCGCCGTAAAAGAACACAGAGCTTAAAACGGTTAGGAAGCAAATCCAGGCCTCCAGCTTTGTCCTTGTCGTATTTTTACAAACGACTTGTTGATCACGAGCATCGATCATGAAGATGACGGGGAAGATATGAGAAACTACACGGGTCCTCAAGTAACCCAGAAGGGAAGTGTGTGTTTTACCGAATGTAAAAGCGCTCGTGTCAGAGAGACCTTATGAGGACGAGAACAAAACCAGTCAGCCAGCACAATATAATGACCAATTAGCCGACAGAGGTGATGAGCATATATACACACACACACACACACACACATACACACACACACACACACACACACACACACACACGCACACACACACAGTGTGTTACTTCATAATTAAAGACAGACCTACGGGTTAATTGAAGAGAGGAACAACGTCATCTAATGAGTCTAAAAAAAGAAAAATCCCTTGACACTTGTTTAATAGGACGCTTGTGTTATAAAAATCAGCATTAAATGTTTGTATTTATTTATAGTTATCACCTTTAGTGTCATTAAAAATCCAGTTCCAGTGACATCTTTTCACATCTTCATGATCAGTTTAATTTCATCAATGCTTTTTGAATGTTCATTCTATAAATTGCTGGGTTATTTTTTACCCAGTGTTGGGTCAAAAAGGGATTAACCCAACGGTTGAGGTTACCCTAAAAATGTTTAGACCCAACAATGCTTTAAAACAACCCAGCATTGGTTAATTTACAACCCAATGATTGGGTTGATCCAATGCAGACCTTCCGTGAGGAAAAGCCTGACTTATATCTACTGTATATTCTACTCATTTTCCAAAAAGGCTTTTCCACTTATCTCTGTATACTGTGTTGGGCTATATGAGACCAGTTTTTTATTTTGCACTTATGCTTTTTGTTGTCCATATGTTGTTCCAATTGCTTCCGATGTTAACCTGATCTGTAAGCCGCTTTGGATAAAAGCGTCGGCTAAATGACTGAATGTAAAATGTAAACGTAAAAGTTGTTTACTTTTGGTTTTTAAGATAAGAAATGACGTTCATTTTGTGAAAGAATGTTTAGTAAATCTTGCCCACACATTATTTAGGGGCCATAACGGACTGTCCTAATGCGTGTCCTTCGTATCCTATAGTGCCAAATTTAACGCTGCATATTCTAAGGAAAAATGTACTACGCAAAATCGAATAACTCTGCATTTACAAATGTTTTCATGTTGGCTGACATCGCATCCCGTCCACCTGACTTCATCCCGTTACCCCGCTTTTCATGATCCATCGAATTCCTAATGGACAAAGACCCACTCGTCATTTTTTTCGTTGCGTTTCATATTTCTCCCTGTAATACATGAGATTACGGAAGCAAAATGGATTACAAACGTGCTGAAGCTTTCATGCCGGTTTTAAAACTGGTCTCCTATTACCAAAGCATTAGATCTCCTCTTCCGTTCATACTATCCTGTCTGACCACATGCAGACAAAGTAATCTGTATCCAACTGGTAAGAGAGATTGAGGGCACACAATGGCAGTCTAATTTGGCTTAATGAACTGAAGTTCATTAAAAACAAAGCCGTCCATTGGTCGAAGCAGCTGACGTGTTCACTCTTAAACGTACGCACATATTTATGTGTGTGCCAACACGTGCACTGCATCTGCCCTCCATTTACACATGACCTTCACACTCCATCTGCTGCCAGGGCTGTACTGTGCCAACTCATGCGTTCTCCCAAAGAAACCTGTGCCATTGTGCACACAAGCAGAGAGGCAGGTGATATATATGAGATATGAAACTCATCTTCGTGCATGGACATAAAATACATCCAATGTTACGTAAGGATAGCTAAAAGAAACGTGCAGAGATCTTGGTGATAAAAAGCGTTTCCCAAAACTAAAAAATCTGTTGTGGTTGATTCACCCCGACTTTCTATCTGCTGTGGAACAAAAAAGAAGATCATTTGAGAAATGTCCATGCAATGGCAGTTCAGTGTTGTTAGGTTACTAACATTCTTCAAAATCTTTTGCATTCTGCAGAAGCAAGAAAGTCTTTCAGAGCTTTGGAATGACATGAAGGTGAGAAAAGATGAATTTTGGGTGAACTATCATTTGATAAGATTGTTGTGAAACTTTTTTTTGCTGTGTAATCTGATGAAAGCTGATCCTAATGCATGTACAGAAAAGCAGCGTGAGCGAGCATATCATTAAACTAAATGAATTCACAAACAGGCTCATCAATTCCTTCAAGGTCGAAGTCGTTGAAGCAACCAAGTGCCTAAAATTCCAAGCACTCGTTCCTTAATGTTTAATACATCCGTGTCTTCCTTCCTTTTCTTTTTTGGATGTTTTAGATGTTTTCTACAAATACTGACTGTTTGTTTCTAGTATCATTCAATATCAGACTAATATGATATTACGAAAACTGAAACTTAATCAAACTTAAGAGTCAGTCCAGAGTCAGTTCGCTGAAAATGATCATTTTACTGTATACAGTAGTCACGTACCGCGGTACGCTCGGTACATTTCACATTTCTGTGAATTACTATTAAACACAGTCGATGTCTGAGTCCACACACGCACACACACACGCACACGCATGCATCCACTAACAGGGATTGTAAAGGGTACGGCTAACATAAGCGCATCTTACCTTCTTGGAGAAATTCTTGAGTGGCGATTTAACACAGTTGCCCATATTCAAGTCCCTTCCTCTAATTTCACGACTGTAAAAGTCAGAGTGGCCGTGCGCACGTGTGTGTAGCGCCGCATGTGTGTGTGTGCATCCACATGTCTCCATGCAAGGATTACAGCTGGCGAGATGAGGTTTGCAGGCTTATCTTCAAGCAGAGATGGATTGGAAGAAAGCAGATGATCCAGAGGTGGTGATGCGGGACGTCAAGGTGACATGGAGGGAGGAGAGGACGCCGAGAGAGAAAATGGAGTGAAAAAGTGGAAATGTTTCTCAATGTGAAGTGCTGCTAGAAGAGGAAAGCCAAGATTGCTGGTTCACTTGCTTTCTCTCTCTCTCTCACCCTCCCTTCTTTTCCCCCTTCCCTCCCAGTTCACTCTCTCTTTCACTCATTCCCTCTCTCTCGCTCCCTGCTGCTCGGCGTTACGAGTGTCCATCCAAACAAGGCAATAACAGACAAAGAGGCTCGTGCAGCGTATCACCTTCCCTCGAGCAAGATGCTGGAGACACTCAGCCAAACGCGCACACACATGTACACACACGACAGCGCGTGCGAACGCAGTCGACTGCACACATACGGTTATGAGGATGCGGAGCTAAAAATACCACTCAGACACACACATACAGTTTACACTCATGCCACCCGGCTACGGCGGGCAGTGTGGAAATCCAGACGGTAAAAGCTGCCCATGCAAAGGTGAGATGTGGCCGCGGCAGGCACGGATACGCCGGCGATGCCAAATCACAGCTCACTGTCCGGCCACTGCAGGTTGTAAGGGGGGAACGGGAAGCCTTTCCCAGAATTCACCTGCCGAGATGCCATTCGTCCATAGTGTCATATCATCATGTCTGAACCTTAATGCTCATCCTTTCTTTTGACTTCCTTATAAGAAAGAAAAATATATATCTGATTTGTTTCCACTGTACACAAAAGGAGATGACCTTAATGGAGACGTTAGAGACTTTTTTAACATTCTCATTTTTAGTCTTAAGGAGAGCTTTTTTAGGAGGAATTTCTGAGACGATGTTGAAAAACCTTTAAAGAGCAACCTTTGGCCGTTGAGTGCGTGAAGTGTTCACAGTTCCACACTTCATAATTGCAGTCAAAAAAGTGCATTATCTGGGTACTTAAAGTGCACACCATTTTTAAGAATTTTCAATCGCACTATTCAAACTATTTATTCTACAAAATGGTGTAGAATAGTGTATAAGTGCGCAATTTGTGATGCGCCTTATGATTAATCAATTCTGCAATCACAAATCAATATGACTGAAGATCTCAATACAATAAAAGAGTTTGGATCCAAACGGAGATCATTTATGTTAAAAATCATGTTTTTTTTTGTGCATTACAATTAATATCAATCAAACTGCAGTTGATTTGTTTTGATTTAAGCCATAATAACAAAACAAAACAAAAAAATACAGCTTAATATGGCCATGTTCAGACTTTTTGAAGCTACTAGCGTCTGTTTTACATTATAATTCTGTGGAGTAAACCGTGTTTTCATAAAACGTGCAGAGCGTCTTTTTCTGCAGCTCAGAGCGTATTTCGAGGTTGAAATAATTTCAATGCCCGGAACGTGATTGGTCGAGAAGGCTCAAGCTCGAAAAGATAATTCACTTTCAACAACTTCTCTCTAGCGAGAAATAAGTATTTTAGTTTTTAAATAAGTGATAGGTTGTTGCAAAGACGCTCTCTGTTTATGATTCAAATAGACTTCATTTACTCTTGCCTATCTGTTTCTCTGAGATGCCTTTTGCACAGACGCTGCCTCCGAAGCAAGGCCATCTGCTGCTATACTAAACACGGCCAGCGTTGTTATTTTTTACAAAAAAGCGCCTTTGTCAACTTTTCTTGTCTAAAAAAGAAGTCAAGTGTGAACATGGCCTAACACAATAAAACACAATCAAAACATGAATTTTTAACATCTCATTTTGGAACCAAACCCTTCAAACATTTATCATCAAATTGACCCAAATACAGATTATTTTAACTGTACAATCTCTATTATTTTACACCTCCGTACTCTTTATGGATTTGAAAAATTGCCTTATTTTCACTGTTTATTTTCTCCTTAACAAAGAAACATCCGAGCTTAACTTGATACTTTTGAAACGCAACAGTGAACTCCATCAAATACATCTGAGAAATACATTTTTCCTCTGGGACACCACTATCATATCCACATTTAACCTTCCTTGCTTAATTTTCTGCCGATCATACTTTGGTTACTCATGCATGCTCTCTCTCTCTCTCTCGCTGTTAGTGAGGATGATTCATCCCGATGAAGTCGGCCTCTTCACCGGAGGCTCATTGTGAACTTCAGAATACATCAGAAATCAGAACCAGGCACCGTCCACTCTCATAATGTCAACTCAGTATGAGAACACGCAACAGCAGCGCAGAAACACACATGTGCATATCACGTACACACTCACACTACACACGCTCATGAAGGCTGCGTTGCACTTGTGTTCTGTAAGCAACTGCATAACCATAAACGCGTGAATGAACAAATAGTCTTTTCACGCCTGTCATACTTACAGGAATGATCGGAGGTAAAAAAAAAAATGTTCTGTATAAGTGTTCCAAGTTAGCCAGAACTTGTTTAGCTGGTCTAACGTATGTGCTATTTTAATGACATCATCTGTTTCAACCAATCATACACAGTAATGTTTATTTTGCTAAGTGTGCATCACAGTGTGTTGACCTGAGGGATTACAGAATGTTAAGGTTATGACAGTTTACATGTACGTGCTTGAAGGTGATGTAAATAATGTTAGTCATCTTGCTATACTATACTAGTCTGAACGGCTGATTGAAGCCCGCCCCCTTTTGTCAACAACACGCTTCGTCTCCAAAATAAAACACTTGCGTAAGATTAACTAAATACTGCACAACATACAGACATTTTGAAGAAGGATGGCAACCAAACAACATTGGCCCCCATTGACTTCCATATACTGCAAACACAAAACTATTGACATTTCTCGAAATATCTTCTTTTGTGTTCCACAGAGGCAAAACATAAACCAGAAGATTCTTCCAATGGTGTTAATATGAACGTCTTACTTTTATGCACAATGTCAGGGCAGAGATAATCCCGTCAGACACGGCCTCAGGCGGCCAGTTAAAGGAGAGCAAAGATGAACCCACAGTGATGTTCACATCCGCCTCTGCTGTACAGACGCTTTTTAAACTTTCTAATACATCTCATGTAGTGTTACTATAGCAACGTCAAGGTCATGGGATTGATTCACAGGAAACACATGCACTGATCCAATGTATAGAACCTTAAGCTTCTTCAGGTTGGACAAAAGTGTCTGCTAAACACACACACTCTAGAATATTTTACACACTTCACAGTGAATCGTGTTTTTGAATCCTTTTAGTTCGGAGGACAGATGGTGAAAAATTATGTTGACAAACCTTGAAAAGTTATCTCTGCTTATCTTAACAAACCTGTTTCAGTGATGGTCAGATGTTGTCCAAAGAACAAACATTTTCATAAAATTCTTGAAGGGTTTTCCAAAAAAGGCCAAAGAACTAAAAACCTATTAAAATACCTCTGTAATGATTGATGTGTTTTGAAATATTGAATAGGTTGTCTACTTTAACACATATTTTTCTTGCGGGTTACTCAAAGGGGAGACGAGTTGCTGAAAGAATTAAACATTTCTCTTGAAATATTCATTTACATTCTTCTCAAAGCATGAAAAATGCAGGAACTCTTCAGAAGTGCTGTTCCTTTTCCTTTCACTTCTCTCTGGTTTCATCGCGACTTTCTCTCCGCTGGACTCTTCACACTCACCTGCTGTGCATGAGAGTGTCAAGTGCTCGCCTCGGGTAGCGCCGAGCATCTCCGGTAGCACTGTGTTTAGTTGCTACATACACACGAACACGAAGTCAACAGGACATTAAAACTGACCTCCTTAATGCACACTGCTGATCTTCTTGTCAATAAAATCTTTTTTATATAGAACCTCTGTCACCCCAAAGAACCTCTGAAGAACCACTGAATCACAAAAATGTGGTTCTCTAAAAGTGGTTCCTCTATGGTTAACAAAGGACCCCTTTTAGTGCGATATAGCACCATTTTTTTGAGTGTAATACAAAAGAAGAAATTTTGAGAAATGTCCTTGGAGGTTTGGTGTCAATATAATGGGAGTCAATTGGGTTGAATTTGGTCTGGCCTCAAAATGTCTTCTTTTGTGCTCTGCAAAAAACGAGAAAAAATGTCATACAGGTTTGGAATGATTTGAGCGTGAACAATGAGCTCATTCATTTATCTTTATTATTACCAAAAACAACAAAAAGGTTACGAATTGAAACATTAACCAATTAATAAAAATCATACCTCATGTAATAATTATATTCATTTTTAACTTTTGTCTAATTTATTTTGAGCAATAAGAAAATAAAATAATTTCAA
The DNA here is from genome assembly GCF_015846415.1 of Triplophysa dalaica. Classification (NCBI taxonomy): domain Eukaryota; kingdom Metazoa; phylum Chordata; class Actinopteri; order Cypriniformes; family Nemacheilidae; genus Triplophysa; species Triplophysa dalaica. Next base: position 19,227,028 of record NC_079563.1, on the reverse strand, counting down.
GGTTCTGTCTTCCTCTCTGTTGCACAGACTGAGAAAGGCGTCAAATCCTGCATTTCCTCCCCTGCAATCCACGGGCCTATAAAAAACATATTCGCTTCTATAAATAGCTCAGAATTTGAGATGTATTGAAACAGAAAATGACACGGAATTTACGACAAAGCTTTTATCGCTTTTTCACATATCCTCGATCGCTCATCTGCCTAAATGCTTTCCACCCTGCATCATCCCCCCCAGACCCTCGTTGCAAGGTCGGTCTGACCCCGGCGGGCTGAGGAGGGGGGAACCACAGAATGTTCCGGAAAAAGCCAAAAGAATCAGTAAAAATGGAGCTGGAAGAGCGAGAGGCATACCAGCCTTAATGTTGTGTCTTTCTTACATAACACATCAAGGTCTGTCATACTTCCTATTTTTTCCTCTTGGTTTCCTGTTTCCATCACAGCAGGGGGAGGAAGGATGAAAGTGAGTTGACAGAGACTGACAGAGCATTATTTTGAGAGAGAAAATGTGCACACAAATAAAATCTCACATTTCCTCCTCTTATTTTCTTTCTCCTTTATGCATCGGCGGTGGTTTTTGAGATATGCAGCACATTCTCATAACTGGGTTAGTGGCATAATTCCTTGTTATCAAACGTAAGGCAGGTCAAGTGATGTCAGCTTTAGGATATTAATCTACGCTGCCGAGAGAGTGAGAGTGAGAGTGAGAGAGAGAGAGTATAGATTTTGAGCAGATGGACTTCTGCGACACACTGCGGCTAAAATAAATCTGACAAGAAAACAGACTGATGAAGATTCAGATCACAACATTTCTAAAAGCAGTTTAGAATGAACTATTTAAAATCCTTTTATGCTAAAAATAACTATTCATGAAATTCTGTGATGTGTATAAAAAGAAATAACCTGTTTGGCATTCAACTAACTAATACCCAATTTTCAACTATCTATAAACTGTTACATCTATAAAAATCTATAAAAATTATATTAAAAAACAACTTTATCTTCTTTTTGTTCATCTTTTCCTTTAACTCTATTTACATTTGTAAACATGCCTTTTATAGATCACGTTTGCTTAGACGAAATGTTAAATGCCCTCTTCTAAATTGCTAAATAGATAAATGGGGATAATCTGGAATATTTACAGACAATTCTATCACAATGCAAAAATTTCTGTGTGAAGTCTATGTGAATGTTTTGCATTTACGTTTCATTTTTCTATCATTTATACAGTTTACTAATAAAAGTGAACAATGTAAGTGCTCATATTTGACAGTTTTGGTTCACTTTAGCAAAAGATGGGCATTAATATAAAGTGGTTCTCTATTTGTCACAACTGAAAACTTTACTTTACAGGAATTGAATTGTAACTATTTTAAAGTGTCTAACAAGTATGAATTTGTCCAATGGGAATCGTATAAAAGTAGTATTATTAGAACAATATCATACTAACAATAATAACGGCACTAGCGCAAAGCAAATTGAAATAAAACATACTAATAAGTTCTGAATTTGCCACATTGTAAAAAAATTATGAATTCCAGTGAGATTGTGTTGAAAAAAGACGTACAAATCTGGTGCTTTTTAGATTCATTCTGTAGTGTAAAGAAGGAAGGAAGCTTAAACCTCGATACACATTGAGTACATTGGATATTAATATCATTAAACAACACTCAGTTAGCAAATCCTCCTTATATAAAGTATCGAAAATGACACTTAAATGACGACCATTATTGCAGACAGAAACACTGAATGTTTTAAATATGCAGATCGGTTTGAGGAGGAAAACGTGCAAGGCTTGATTCCCCACGTGTCAGGTAGCTAATGGATTCGATTTTTTTCACTCCAGCACAAAAAGACAGCTTTCCTCTCCTCTCTAATCAGGTCTTGAGCTTCTATATTTAGCGCCTGCTGGCGGAGAATGATTTCTGTAGGGATTGTACACGGGACGTGATGTTACATAAGGAAATATGAAACTCCGCATTTGAGGAACATCAATCCACTGTGAAGATAATCAGACACGTCTGCGCTTTAAATAAAGCAGCGTTTCTGCTCTCGTAAGATGGAGGGCTTTTCTGCATTTCTGCAGCCACCGTGTGTCCATGTTGTTTGTGTCACCCAAGTCGGAATATCTCCGGAAGAAATGTGCAGCTTTTCAATTTTTGCAGAGGTCTACATTGAGGAGAAATCTCTTCAGTGTGTGACATTTAAAAGCCAAAGACCAATGATGGCTGGAAGGTGCTTAAATCCAAGCCAAAGTAAAATAAATAGCCTAAATGAAACAACCGGGCTCTTGACAATATTGAGTTTCTGACTATCAGGATGTGATTGAATAATAGACTTTTGTGTCTTTATACACAAAAACAAAAAGCTTTGAAAGGCTTTAAAACCTGGGTTTATTCTTCCTCTCCGTACTTTGCTTAACTTAAGTCATCTACATCTGACAAAATCTCCTGTTGAAAACATCTTTAAAGGCAAATATGATTCATGAATTAGACCTGACAAGATCTCTCTTTGAGAACAGCCGTCAAGGTAAAACTCTTCATAATTTGTTGTAAATGTTTTTTTTTCTTTAAAATTGCTGCACATTGTCATAGCTTGCAAATCTTTATTAAAAAGTGACGGCACTTGATTCAAGGTCTTTGACTTCAGTTGATCTATTTAATCCATGTACTAAACGTTGTTATTAAATGAATGTGCAGGCTACGAAAATGTGAGGGGCTTTGCGTGTACTTATCTGCCAGATCAGATGTGCAAAAGGTGCTTACCTGTTTATTCACAATTCAAAAAAAGTGTTCATGTTTAATTTCCAATCATAATTAGCTTCATGTAAAACGATTCTTAAATTAAGGAAACATGTCCATACATGGAAGGTATAATTTCTGTCACAGGTAAGTTATTTTCATGAGATATAAAGTGGCAGAAGACACTTTAGGAAAGAAGATGAATGAACCATTGGCCAAACATGAAGGTGATTGTTTTGACTGTATGACGTAAAATCGACCACAATTTGACACCTCACCGTTAACTCTGAATCCAGCCTGACAGAGTAGAACCCGCTCACTTTCTTCATCAAAGCCTTATGCATAATTCAGTTTTTTCATCAAAAGCTGACCATTGAGAGATCATATCCCAAAAGACTTGTGCTCTCCAGTTACAAGTTCTCAAAAGGCCCTGTATGCACAATAAGTTTCATGAATCATGAGTCAACTTTTGTTTGTATGTGAAGTCAATGAGTAAGAATGATAATCATATTCTATAGCATATTAATAATTTAACTGACCCATTTAGCTCAATTGACTTTTGCTATACTGTTATGAAAACAAATCCCTCTGCAGAATTTAAACACAACATCCTTTCAGTCCCCTGGCCAGATCTTTAACCACTTGGTAAGCATCAGACGTGTCACTCATAAAAATCATTGTATTTCTATTTAACACCATTAACCGCCTTGTTGAGTGCACTCACTTTTGAAAATTGTATTTTAAGCAAAGCATGAATTGCACTGTTGTTGTATAATGTTAATAAAGCAGTGTATTTGAAAGACTCCAAAGGGCTTCGTTCATCTCATCATCAAATGTAAAGACCGTTTCTTTGCAGTAAGTGACTATATTAGCGGAATGGTATGCAGATAAATGTTTATATGTATAGTTTGTGATATAATGTACTCGCCCTACCTGTCCAAACACTGATTTGACTATAGGATGGAGGTCTGCATCAAGCGCGCCGCTGTACGCGCTCCCTCTCCCGGGGGCTCGCGTGCCGTCTGGTTTACGTGGTGCTGATGTTGCAGCTGGGCTGGATGTGAGGCTTTGATTCGAGCCGATCCCATGTCTGTCCTTGGTTTCGAAGAACATCGCAGCTTCCTCCGAACGTCTGGAGAGAGAAGGAGTCGGTGAAGGCGTCCGGCTGCTGCGGGAATTCCCGTGGAGTTGGACCGGGGGGTCAACAGTATGATGATGCTTTGATAGTTTGCGGTGTCCCTTGCCGTGACGATCCGGTCCGTCGTGGGTCTGATTCGGAGTATTTTCTCCTCTTCTTCCACCGTTTCGGGCGTGCTTGGGTTGGCACAAAGGTCTCCGGGAGGTGGCATCGCACTCTTCGGTCCAGCAGGATTCCTCATTGCCGCCGGTGTGCCGGTGGTCAGCGCGGTTCCCGGGTCTCCGGTGTGTCGGTGCTGCTGTGGGTTTGTGGATCAATGATGTGGTGGAATCGCTCTTTGCAATGGAGGAGCTCATTTTGACCTCCAAAACTCAATGCTTTAGAGTCACAGTGACAAAAATATAGTGAATTTCCAAACGCGTCCTTGCACAGGTGAGAATCGCGCGCGTAAAGGACTTTGCAGCGCGCGCAAGAGCGTCGCACAGGTCGTTCGCGCGGAGTTTGTTCAGTCCCTCGTGACGCGGGATGTTAATGACCCCATTGAACGCGCTCTTCTATATTTCAGCTTTAATAAGGGAATCTCTCTCTCTTTCTCTCTCCCTAAATAAGAAGTTACGTCAAACTGCCTTGCAAAGAACATAAAGGATATTCATTTACTAATGAATGTGACGTATGTAGTGACAAGAGAACTGAATCCAGGTCTGAATTACAACCATTCAAAGGAAATTATGAAATTAATAATCATGAGTATTTTGTAGGCCTACCATCTGTTTTCAGTTTATATTAAACCTTTTTCAATCAGATTTCTTGTTTTAAAGGAGACTGAGGCTACATGAAAATTTGTCAGAAATTAATGCAGATTAGTGATTTTTTTTAATAGTTGAAATATAAAACTGGAAACATGTTGTTTTGTGACAACATGCCCCACAGCATAAAGGCACAATAGATAGCCCTTGAATAGGCTTTTGTATTTGTCTTTTTTTAACAAAGATTTTATTTTTTTGCGTTGACTTTTAATTTGGAGATGTTCTGCAAACCAAAAGCTTCAATATAGAATTTGGTTGACAACTTTGGGTTATAGATAAAAAGAAACATGCATTCCTCTAGAGTTCTCTTCGACTCATGTACCACGATAGCTCGCACACTTCCTCTCTGATAGACACGGAGCAGTCAAACATCATTTTTGATGGACACTACCATCAAAACGAATAAGGTCAGTCTTAATTCTACATGAGACGGCTTTCAGTCCACTCTTCATGGTGCTGATGTGAGAAACGACCAAACCATGCACATGCTGCAAGAGCTACATAAAAGATGCTGATTGGCTGAAAGGAGGCCAGATTTTTCTTGATCAGATGGGACCATTTTTAAAAAGTGCCATCTGCTTGTTTGCGTTCCTTCAGTCCTGTAGCATCTGCACGAGAGTGAAAGCACTTATGTGCATTATGTCACTTTTTAAACCCAAAAGAGTTAAAACCTCGTTCCCAGTGTTTGTGTGTATGTGGTGAGAGTGTTTGAGACGGAAAGAGCAGTTTCTTCTCCACACACTCTCCTGAGAGTGTGTTTTTACAGTCATATGTGTCTCCTTCTCTCTCGCTCCAGGGTAAAATGGAATCTTTCACTTCAGCTCACCATCTTCTGGCCTGCATCGCTGCTTCTTCTTGTTTGATTGACATGTCTCTCCTGATCTCACCTGACGCTCTCCTCTGCTCCATCTGGTCTTCGCATACTGAATAAATCAACTTTTGAGTTCTTTCGCCAACTCTGTTTCAAATGACAAATTTGTAGTATTTTTAAGAGATACTCTCTCCTCTCTCTGTGCAGCAGGGGACATTGGAGCCTCGGGGTTTAATCTGTACCATTTGCATTCAAGGGAGCGAAAACAAGATATGTTCCTCACACTCCAATAAACAGAAAAACAGAAATAGTTTCATAAATTATGGCATTGCGCTAATAAAGACTTGATACTTTCCAACACTCCGCTAAGCCTCTCGTGTCTCAAAGTGAGTGTTTTCTTCAGAAAATGTCAACAAATAGCCCTGCCATTTACCTTCCACTTGGCGACATTTGCAGTATAATATTCAAATCAGCATTTTCCCTTCTCATTTTACAATCTGTGACGTCGTGGTTTCCCCCGCTCAGATCATTTTTCAGACCTTCCACTTAAAAATACCTGGAGTGTATTTACTTCACCATTCATTGTGAAAAGCCTTGCAGGGTTTTAACCCGAGACATGACCTTCTGCAGCCAGGCTGACCTCTGGGCTGAATGCTGTATTTGTGTTTTCCTTCCCGGCCCATCTCGCCCTCTCGATTAACCCTCGTCTATTGGCACTGTTTGGTGCGTGTGAAACATTCATCAGATGGTTTAATAATTTATCAAGAAGTAGCTTGAGAGCTTTTTCAATTTCCGGATAGACAGTGAATTTGGACTTCCAAGTTTTTAGATGGATAGTGATGAAATGTAATTTTTCCCATTTATTTTATCATTATGAAAATATTCGTACACGTCCACAAGTCTTATAATGTTTTATTTGTGTAATCGGGACAACACCATGAATGTTTTATAATTCTCATATGAACTCATTTGTTCATGAAACTCATTAGCCAAGCAATGAATTGTGCCTTTGTGAAGTTATTCGGCTAATGACGTTCATATTTGGTTTCATATCAAGTTTGTGGCACTGCTGTGATTATGCAAATGCAGAAGCGTACAGCATTCCGGCCATCAAACCTCTACTGTGTTGTCAAGGTTAAAACTACACTTTTTTATACTTTTTATAGCTTAGATATTTGCAAACCTAGTGACATTCATAAATGGGGATTAATAAGACTGTTTTTACAGTGTGGTATTACTGCCAAGAACCCAAAGAACAATGTATCGCAATTCATTTTATAATACTTTTTTCTTGTTTTCTTCATTTTGTAGCACAACCCGTAGGCTGCCTCAATGAAATGAAGATTCCTTTGGAAACCATTCACGCCTGACTGGAGGAGAGATGTGCACTTGGCTTATGCAGTTTTTAATACGTTTATTTGCCCCCCAGTGCATTTAAACATTACACACTCCAAAATAGCAAAGCAACGGTGAAAACTTTACAGAACATCACATTCACATGGCACCTTATAAAAATACAATTATTTCAGAAGACACAAACGAATGCAGGTGCCCAAACATGCGGTCGTGCACGTCCTTCTGAAAATAATGAAAACTGCATAACGAATGCAAACGCAATAAACAAATAATTCACCAAGAATGCATAACGTGTTCTGAAGGTTTGTTACGGGGAAAGTGAGGTGGGGGTTTGTATGACACAAAGGGGACGGAATAATTATAAAGTGTATTTATGGAAACACAAAGACCTTTGTCTTTCTCTCGGTCACTCCACTTCTAAAACCTCCCTGAGGATTCACTCTTTCCATTAATCAATCTTGATTTAAAGTGATTGCTTTAATAGGCAGAAGATCCTAATGAGGTTTGTGCTTAGCAAACGCTATCGTGCTGCTGAACCAACCCTTCAATATTTGGCCTCAAATGCCAGAAATTAAGAATTAGGTCATAAGACCGTCTGCCAAATGAATAAATGAAAATGTAGACGTAAAGATTCAGAAAATCATCTAATAGAAATATAAACACTCAGGTAATGAATTTATGAATGAATTGAGTTCGTGGCAGATGGGCTCCTTGTTTTATTAAGAGTTTTTCCAGAGGGCGCACGTCCTGATGAAGGTGAGGTTCATTTATTTACAGCGTGGGCTCTGTTGCTTTTTAGAGGAACACTCCATTCTTTTTGGACATAGGTTCACTCTCCAAACCCCCAAGAGTTAAAAAGTTGAGTTTTACTGTTATGGAATCAATTCAGCCGATCTCTGGGTCTGTCGAAAGCACTTTTAGCATAGCTTAGCATAGATCATTGAATAGATTTATTAACTCTGGGGGAGTTGGAGAATGAGCCTATTTCCAGAAAAAGTGGAGTGTTCCTTTAAATAGCACACACAGGACATATGGCTTGACCTGACGGCTCGAGTCTGATGGAGAACAGCAGAAAACAAGGGATGGAGAGGAGAGAGATGTCAGATTTTAATCAATGGCCCATACCATTTAAAGGGAATGTTCACTTAAACAATTAAATTCTGTCATCATTTACTCACCTACAGGTTATTTCAAACCTTTATAAATGTCTTTGTTTTGTTAAACACAAAGAAAGATACTTGTAATGATTTTAGCAATTTTGAGTTCTGTGACATGACCAAACTACCATAGTAGGAAAAAATAATGTCTCATTTTTGTTTTCCGTTGAACACAAAGTGAGATATTTTGAAGAATTTAGGAAAACAAACAGTTCTGGTGCACCTTTGACTACGATTTAATTTATTCTACTTTGCAGTTAATGTTGAAAATATCTTTCTCTGTGTTCATCAGGACAAAGAACAAATATGAAATGACATGAGGGTGAGCAAATGATGACAGAATTTTCCTTTTTGGGTGAACTGTCACTTTAAGCAAGCATCAGTTTACACTCGAGCTATTAAGGAGCAAATGCCCTCATGGTAAAACCATCAGAGCAAATGATGTTACTGGACACCATTGAACTCCTCGTGCGCCTCTGTTCACCCGATTTACCTGCTTCACCAAAAATAAAGGTTCTTCAAATTTTGTTTATAAAATAAAATAACCGTTCAAATAAATTGTTTATCATGAATAACAATTTATCATGATTTATTTATTTTTGATGTATGATATGGTTATGAAAAAGTTTCATTAGATATTAGTTCAATGAAAATGTCATTGTAAAGCACCAGTAGATAGATTTCTAACAATTCTTAAAAGGCAATCTTCTGAGTCTATTATTGGTTACGGTAAACTGAGACATTAGGATGTGAAGTTGTATAAATAAGATTTAAAGAAATGTAAAATTAGAATATATTTTATGCAAAATAAAAGTCTCTAGGCTAACTGTGAACCTCATATAACTTCGTAAAATGTTTATATTAAATGTCATCAGGATATTTGACTGAATCATGCACTTTCCATTTCCTTGCAATGAACTCTTTACTGCCCTCTACTGTTATTAAGCGGAACTGTCTCATTGTGTTCATACACATTGTTGAGCTCTCTCTTTCCTTCATATCTGTGCCAAAGAGAAAGTTAGATTTTTTTCTGAGTTTAGACTTAATGAACAGATGAGACGCTTAACTCAAATTCCTGCCCCTGCAGCTCTCATAGAGAAGCTATGAGAGAGATTGTCTGACATGAGATTTGTCGGGGCTTGCGTTTAAGAAAGTGTTCTATATCATGAACCGATTTGGGCACTATATCTTTCAAACTAATATCTGATTAATGTACACCCTGCTGTAATACAACTTGGTTTTCCCAGGATGTTACTGTATAGTTTTGAAAAACACTAGATTAACAAACCAGAATAAACAGAAACCAGTTTAAAGCACAATTACTTGTGTATTTATGGGATTGCTGTATTTAAATAGACCTCTTGCTGTGTTTGATGTTTCACAACTGATGTTGAATTTTGGGGAAATTGTTAGTTGCAAAACATTCGATCCTTGTAAAAACGGACTTATTTGGCAACAGAAGTTTCACTATGCAGAAAGACTTATCAAACTGGCTTTTTGAGATCACTCACCATCTGACGAACATCACTCATGTTTCACATAATAAAACCTTTGCCAAGAGATGCAAAACACTTTTTGGGTTCTTCCATGTGTTATAGATTACTATCATGAGTGCTATGACCAGACCTCTTTTACAAACTGAACTATTAAAAAAAAAAAATTCTCGAGATAAAAATACAAATTCTAACTTTAAGAAACCTTCATGTGCAGAACACTTTCTCAGAAATCAGAGAGTAATACCTGTCAGTTGGTGAATCTGAAAGTCTTGTGTCACTCGTTTCTCTTGTGATGAATCCGGTTGGCGATGTACTATTAATGATATTTTGTCAGTATTGAAAACATCTAGATCTTCCCAAAATAACATGTTTGATGGATGAATCTTACTTTGACTATACTGCCTGCTCTATTTAATGAGATTCAGATGCAGTCAGATAAACAGAACAGCCTTCAATTCAAGGACATAACAAATATTTCATTGTAACAAGCCCATTATTTTCCAGCCAACGCTCATAGAAATATAGGAGACTAAAAAATGTCTTTATTACAGCTCTTACTGGTTATTTTCAAATTAGCTATATGTTAGAACTCTATGTGTATTTGAGAAATATCATTCGACATCAAAGACCAAACTGTCAACACAACCCGATCAGATAAAAACAACATTTCTACATTACTACCATTTTAAGGTAAAGAGAGCAATTCCTGGAAATGACACACACTGTGCATAAATAAGCACATCCTGTTCATCTTTTCTTCAGAAACTATAAAACACACAGGCCGAGATTCAAATGTTTCTGCTGGTTTTCCAAGGAATGATGGGAAGGTTGTGGGAGAGGCTTGCAGCAGAAGGCATGTCAAGGTCACATGTGCCTCATCTTTAACATGCATGTCATTGACTCTTTGTTGAGAAAAGGCACAAAACCTTCAATATACTCTTAAAAAATGAATATGGATAGAATTTGCTCTCAAAGAGTTTTATGTTATGATATGTGATGTAAGGGGTTGTGCAAGGAAGAGAACCCAAGTGCAGACAGCGGGTCACCAATAACAAACTTTATTAACAAAACAAAAAAGCCCACGATGGGGGGAAAACCTAATGAAAAAAAAAGAACTTCACACAAAAGACATCCCACAAGAGGGCAAAAATAGAAGAACAGGGTCAAAATTTACACTCACAGAACTATGGAAACACGGCATCAATCCAACATATGATAATCCACTTGGCAAAGTCTCGTGCAGAGCAAACAAAACAAACCACAGGACAGCAAACACAAGGGCATTAATAGGGAACTAACAAAGGGTAATTAAGAAGGGGCAGGTGTTGGGAAACACTGATGGGAAACTAAACGAGGAAGCGAGGGGGATAAAGAGACGAGACACATGAGCTCATGGACATCATAACCAACAATGACCGTGCGCTGGCACACAAAACACGTGGGACTGCCACAAGACTGGAAAAGCATGACAAGAGGCAGGACCATGACAATGTGATGCTTTTAAATGTGATGCTCTTGATTGCACATAATTCTTGGAAGTCCTCAAATGGGAGAACATTGAACAAAACAAAAAGGAGATATTCACATTGATTTGTTTTGATTAAACTGTATTTTTGTTATTATTCTTTTAGTTATCAAGAATAAGTGGAGTTGTTTGTTGGATAGTACGGTGTATGTGAGTGCGTTAATGTTGACAGAGAACAAAGGAAGCTATAGGTGCCAAGTTTTGTAAACTTTTTACGTTTTTATGACGAAAGTTTGTCAGCTTCAAACAAATCGCTATTAAAAGCTCTCCTCACTAACCAAGAACATTTGCTCTGTGTGTGATTTTCTTTTCTTTTTGTGTTGTTTTTCTTCCTGTAAAGCTGCTTTGAAACAATGAAATGTTGTAAAAAGCGCTGTACAAATAACATTAAATTGAAACATAATGAGAAAAAAAGTTGTACTCCTTTAATCAAAGGGTCGCCATGTTGCCAAAATGCCTTCATAATGAGGTTTACAACAGCAATTTCTAAGACAATTCAGCATGCCACACATGTAAATACTTGTTTTAACATTAAATTCTGATTGGACAGCCTCGACCGAAGCTACGCCTCTAATAGTATCGTTCTGATGAGCTTTATTACACGGCTCGTTGGAATGCTTGATTCTGATTGGACAGTCGCCAATTTTGAAGTTTCGTTATTTCCAGATAACAACTTCTCAAAACTTACAACCCGAACACGGCAACCCGAATGTAGCACATCATTTTGACAAATTAAATATTCAAATGTCTTTAAATAACTCAACTCAACTCAACTCAACTTTATTTATATAGCGCTTTTTACAATTTTCATTGTTACAAAGCAGCTGTACATGAGACACATTTAATACAAGTATGAATTCTAAAGCAGCCCCCCCGGCCAGGCAGATAGTGCAAAACAATATGCAAACGGTGGTGAGGAACCCAAAACTCCCATCGAGAAAAAAAACCTCAGGGGAACCCAGGCCCAACCAGGGGATTCCAGTTCCCCTCTGGCAAAAGCTGCTGCCTCTGCACAAGCTCAACAGTGCTTGCACAACAAGGCTTAGTAAAAATATAAAAATTAAGGATTAAAGATTATCATTAACAATCTAATAGCATTTGAGAATAGAAATAACAAATATGACATTATATTTACAAATGATTAAACCAAATTTCCTGCTCGTGACAACGTCGCTTCTTACCTTAAAACCGAAACGGCTTTTCCTCACGGAAGGTCTGCAATTGGTTAAAAATGACCTAATAAAATATTTCACGTTAACATTTCATGTCCAGTTTATTCTCATGGATCAAGGTTGTTATCGCCAAATAAGCCCCATCAGTGTGACAGAAGATCCGCTTCGCGTCGGCTCCTGATCACACTGTCGGGGCTCATTTCTGCGATAACAACCGGCTGCCTGTGCATTATCACTTACATGTTAACTATTGTATTATCTGATTAATATTAATAACCACTTTATTTAAGCCACTCATGGCGTTGCACGGGGTAAAAGGATTTAAACTGCTGTCACTCGCCTGTGGGTGTCTATAGTGTAACACCTTGTTCTTTTCTCTTTTTTTCTGTGCATGTATTGAATGTCAAGTAAGCTTCAGAAATGCCATTCGCTTGTACAGGCTGTGCAAATAAAACATTTCGAAACACTTCTATTCTGCCGCGAGACTTCTCCGCCCCCAGCCTTCAAAGTCGCTCAGGAGCGCGTGCGTCTCATTACCTGACAGACACGCGCAGAAAGCAGCATGGCTAAATCTCAGTCCACACGCTGCTGTCTGTGCGTCCTCGCTTTCATGTGCATTTCTGCTGTTATCTGCATCTGCATCATTCTGGGCTCCAGACCGAGACACTGTGATTTTTTTACGCATGCTGCCGTTTCTGCGGACTCTCAATTGTGCTCTGATGTTGGCAGGTAAGAAATTGTGGATCTTAAAGTTTTATATGTGTAGTGCATTGAATATATTCTATTCAAGTATTCTTGCGTGAAATTATTTTGTATCAGTAAAAGTACACGTCAATATCATTCATAAAAAGTACGAAAAAATATTGAAAATATTTTATTTTTCAAGTTGAGTTTGAAGTGCATTGACAGTATATTATGTTTTTCTTGCTTAGCTTTAAAAAGTGTTTTAAATAAAGAATGAATGTATAAGGATTTCAAAGAATTTTCAAGTATGAAATTGTTGGAGATAATTAGATTAAGAGATTATACTAATACTGCCATGCCCAGATCTTGCACAGGTGCAGACTTGACCAGGACGAACAGAACTGTGCTTTGAGCCAAAGTCAGACATTTTGGACTCACTTGTTTTTTTTTTGGTGATCTAAAAGAATGCATAGATGTGTAAAAGCTTAAAATTAATGGCTAAGCAAATAAATGCACCTACTTAATTTACTATGTTTGCATTACGAATTTGCATTATATAACCGGGATTTCTTTATTCTGTCCTGGACAGTTAAACCCTCTAAGAGACCCAAATGTTGCCAAGTTCTTTTGTTTCGAATACCACAAACAAACCAGCAGGAACCAAAGCATCTTTGGCTGCCAAACCTCTCGCAGATTGTCAATCCAAAAATTGCAAAGCAATAAAACAAGATCAACCTGTAGCACAAAGCCCGCAGAAGTCAAACCTTTGTGACATATTCTGCGTTTCATCCGCGTTTCTTGCATTTTGTGTCAAAGTCACACAACATTTCCTTGTTCTGATGTGTGCACTCATTTATGACTGCATTTCAAAGAACTTGACTTTGGTATTGTGTCTGGGGTCATGCTTCGACCTACTCTCAGGCGTGCAGAAGACATCAGTTATAGTGGCTTGGCATATCCCACAAGGCAGATAAATTGTCCTTCAATGGTTTGTGACATGTTAAAGTCGAGTTCCCAAGAGAAACAACTTTGAATGTGAAAGGAGCACAATTGAACCCGCATTTGCTCCATCAGCATCAGGGGTTGTTTCTTACCTGTGTGATCAAGTAAAAATCAAAGCATCTGTTTTGTGTCATACGCACAATATGCTGGTCAAGTTGTGCAAGAAATAAACTCTCAGACTCTGGAATCGCTTCTGATGGCCTTTTAGAAAAAAGTGCTTATTGTGCTTATTTGATCTGTGTCCAACTATTGTGCTGGAGAGATCTGCGCTGCAGTGTTACTCAGATCTGACATCACCACATCATGGTGTCATGGTCTGTCTCTTAAGAGCAAACTGTCTCGCTCGGGGCACAATGATGAATGCATTAGTCCATAAAAAAATTCAACTGCAGCTCACCTTTACTGCTATATTTACATGTCACACCCGCATATATGTCAGCTGGAATCTGATGCTGTAACCCAAACAACAAAAGAAGACTCTAAAATGAGATAACTCCGTGCAGTAATAATAACAACTCAAAAAATACAGCTAACTAACGCAATAAAGCACAATTCAAACATGATAACATTATAAAAAACAAGATTTTTTAAAAGAAAAATCTTATATTGGAACCCAACAATTCAAAAGTACAGTTAATAAAAAGTGTTTTGTGAATTTCACCATACAAATAAACCGACTGACCCAAAAAAAATCAAATGAATTATGGGCTGGGTTGTCATTTTCTATCCTATGAGGACTTTCTGGCTGTACAACTCATTAAGGGCCTATTTGACTTTCGTGTCGTAAAAGTACCTCGATACTTTCATAATGTGTCATCTAGTCTCCAATCGCAGAACAACTTACTCACCTGTACAGTACCTGACTCAAACGCTTTTAAATACTCTTTTATCCATGTAGATTATGATCTGATGATTACACATCATGAGCACTTTATCTCATCACACTGGTGTAAATCACGGCCATGGTATTCAATCTTATCCTTTGTATGTTCCGTCCTCTACTGACTTTGAAAGATCTCACTTTTTCGCTTCGAGACATTCTGTGATATCAGACATCTGAGCTCATTCATCGTCTATCAAGTTTCTGGCTTCGGCACACACAGAACACAGGAAAAGATTCCAGTGAGTGTGCAGGGCAAACTTTAAGTTCATTGAGCTCTGGGGTAGTCATTTGTCATACTGACACAAACACATAAAGGAAAAGTGATACATCCGTTTCGCATAACTCAAAACTATGTGTTATTTAGGATATCTGTAGGGTCTTTCAACTTTCAACTGTACGGATTAGCCTAAAACAGTACAACAAAATCTAAAGAGCAGAATAGATGTAATAATACAAAAAAGTCAAGCTTATTTCTGTATGTTAAAGTCCCTGTGAACGTGAAGTGTCTTTATTCTGACATATTTCCGAGTGGAAATTCCAATGCGAAAATAAGTGGGTTTGGCTTGCGTTTTCATTCGAATTGATTGGATGTGTAAAAAAATATTTTGAAATGAAACTGGGAGCAGACTGACACTGGAAGGGGAGGAGTTCACGGATGCTCCGCCCAAGCCGTCTAGTTTGCGTCATCTCAGATGGATTCACATTTAAGGGCGGAAGCGCATTTTCAGATTTCAACTGAAGATTATGAGAGTACATGAATTGTATTCATTGCTAAGCTATTTATGCTAAACTATAAATAAAAAATAAGAATGGTCATCTGGGTCTTTAAGTAATGGTGAGATATGTGTTTTGTTCACAGGGATATGCTTCTTCAGGGGGGTTCTGCAGTGGATGCAGCCATCGCCGCTTTGCTCTGTACTGGAGTGGTTAACCCACAGAGCATGGGCCTGGGAGGGGGATCCATCTTTACTATTATGGACAACACAGGTATGTGCTTTCATGTAGCTCAGTGGTAAGAGCATTGCATTAACAACGCAATGTTGTGGGTTCGGTCCTAGGGGATTGCAAAAACCTATATAAAATGTATAGGATAAAAGCAATGTAAGTCGCTTTGGATAAAAGTGTCTGCCAAATGCCTAAAAATGTAAATGTATAAAAAATGTGGTTTCACTTTCAAATATCCCTCTGTGGCAATTACAGCTTCAGGCCAGACATACACTACTGATCATAAGTGCGGGGTCACATGACTGAGATGGTTCTCATGACCTTAAAAATCTTCTATTGTAAATGCGGTTTCGCATTCATTTTCGCTGATTTTTTTTAGATGCATGACTTTGACTGGTGAAAGTAACCCTTAAGAGCCCATAATAGTTTGGAACTCTTTCTAAGCTGTTTTAAAATCATCCCAGGGTGAGACTTTAAATAGCTGGTTTGTTTTCTCAGAGTCTAGGCAAGGCTGAAGATGCCCAAATGTTACAGCTTTTGTTTATTTATCTTTGGCCAACATGTGGGAATTTTACTATTATTATAAAATGTGAGGAAAAGGTTAAAAAGGAATAAGTGGCCGAAACTCATTTAGTTTTCATTCATTAGGTTGATTCCAATAAACTGTAAATTTCTTAGACAACAGAAAACATTGTTATTCTAAGCTTTTGCTGGCTGGGTTACTCTGACTGCTTCATGGGTAACTCGTTTTACTTGATAGTTTATATTCTGAGGAATGTCTTTCCGCAAACATCCAAAATACACTTGTACTGGTTTTCAGTGAGAATGTCTTCTGTCTTTTTAAGGCAAAGTTAAAGTCATCAGCTCACGAGAGACGGCCCCGAAAGGTGTCAAAGCAGATTTACTGAAGGGCTGTCCGACGTCTCTAACCTTCACTACAGGTAAATAAAATAAGGATTGTGCCTCAGGTAATTGTAATGACATTACAAGTAAACAACAAAACATTTATTAATGTACTATTCCTTTATGATGTTTAGTCCCTTTTGGATATCATGTGTGAACATTTATATTATTATAAAGTACTTCCTTTCATGCAATCGAATATAGGCAAGTTATAGAAAGAACAAACAGACATTGTGCGTAGGAAGGGATCATTTTGTTAGGGGGACAAGTATGAATTACGGTGGACTCGTTTTGCTTGTTTTCTACTCTTGAGAAAAGTTACTGGGGTAGCTCAGATGTCAAACTGACTGGCTTGTAAAGACGGTTGCCAAATAAAGATTTATCAAGAATGTTACACTTAATGAAAAGTTATGTTGAAGTTCCCAGACTATTCATGCATAGAATTGCATTTAATTATAATTAACTTTATTTTTACGTGGAATTTCTTTGAAAACACTGTGTGAGAAAGACAGATTAGATTAATTTCAAAAGCAACACATGAACAACATTGATCATTTGTGATTTAAAAAATGTGACCCGAGAATGTAATGAAAAGAGTCCTTTTACATTTGCTGAACGATGT
Source organism: Triplophysa dalaica (assembly GCF_015846415.1). NCBI lineage: Eukaryota > Metazoa > Chordata > Actinopteri > Cypriniformes > Nemacheilidae > Triplophysa > Triplophysa dalaica. The sequence goes on along the minus strand of NC_079563.1, from coordinate 19,209,791 downwards.
AAATTGACAAAATTTTATTTTTGGGTGAACGTTTACATTTGTATTTGTTTCTAAACGTTTCAGTGATTTCATGAATAGTCTAAATATTTGTGTCACAGGAAGCGAATGGATAGGTGTACCAGGAGAACTCCGTGGTTATCAACAAGCACACCGGCTGTATGGAAAGCTGCCCTGGGACAAACTTTTCGAGCCCACCATTAAGCTGGCACGGGAGGGCTTTCCCATGCCAACCTACCTCGGAAAATTCTTGCAATATGATATGGTTAAACAGCTGATTCAAAGCACTAAACTCTGGTACTGTATCTTCTACAAAGAAAGATTACTAAAGAATTGAGTTGAACAGAATTGACACATTGTTGTATTTTATGATTGACGTCTCAATGGCATAGTTTATTTAAAGGCACATGTACGATTGTACTTGTAGAGCAATCCTGATGATTAACGTCGAAAAAGTAGGTTAGGATTTAGCCTCTGGCAAACTGCGGCAGGAAATATGAGAGCTCTGCCGTTGTTGTGAAAGATACACTAGACCTAAATTCAAGATTTGCATTGGAATTGTATACTGTAATTCTTTCTTTATTGTTATTGATTGGGTGTTAAACATTTTTTAATATTCATATTCAAAATATTATTTCATATTTTGTCTTTTTGATTTTGCAGTCAAATGTAACCTCAACGTGCCATTGACACATGTTCTGCTGACACATTTTCACTGATTGTTTGTGTTAATGGAAAGGTGCACATTAATCATTTAAAAAACCCTGTCTGTACATATTTTCTAGTGATTTGTTCTGTCACAAGAACAAGACAGTTTTTGGCCCAGGGGATGTGTTGAGGTTCTCTAAGCTGGCGGAAACCATGGAAATCATCGCCAAAGAAGGAGCCGATGCCTTCTACACAGGGAAAATCGGCAGGGACTTGATAGACGATGTAAAAGCTGCAGGTGCTTAATGTTTATATACAAACAGATTACTTTTACAACAGTTGCCTTTCGAAAACACTGAAGTTTTTGGCAGTTGCGTTTGTTTATACAGTTCGTTTTCCAGGTGGAACCTTATCAGAACAGGATCTGAAGGCTTTCCAGGTACGAGTCAGCGATGCATGGTCAGTTCAACTGGGGGAGTACAAGATGCATTTCCCTCCTCCGCCAGCAGGGGGAGCGATACTCAGCTTTATTCTTCAACTTATGCATGGTAGGTTTGCTGGAGGGTCAAAATCAAACCTTTGGTGAAACAGCTGTTGCTTATGAATATTCAGTATCCGTTTGTTTGTCCCAAGGGTTCGGCCTCTCTCCAGCCTCCATCAATGGAGAACAGAAAAAAGTGACTCTGCATCGTTACCTCGAGGCAGTAAAATTTGCAAACGGACTAAAGCGCAACCTAGGAGACCCATTCTTCAACTCCAGAGATGTGAGGGGCCTGCAGCGTTTGCAACGCTTCTTTTCTTTCTGTTTTCTTTTCACGAACAATGTAAACATTACGCAACATCAAAGTTTCTCTTGTCCTCCTTCGTGCTGCACTAATCTTTCCTATTTTTGGCTATGTTTAGAAAATAACTGGGGGTCCGTAGAGTGAATAAATACACTGAATGGCCAGATGTTATGAGGCCACACAAATGCAAGAAATAATGTTAACAAAGTTGCTTGTTAATCTTTCCTAGCAAACACAAAATATTAGATTTTGCAACATAAACAATTATACATTTGGCAGGAAGGACAAAGACAAACTAAACCATTTTTATGAGTTAAAGGAATACAAGCCCAGACATGACCAAGAAGCTTCACTTGCAATAGGAATAAATAATTGGTCCCAAAATATCTTATCTACCCATTAAAAACTGATTGATGTTGGCACGAGAAGACACAGCGCAGTGCATCACGGATGAGCGCGGAGAGATACAAGTGTTAGCGGTTGTTATCTGGTACAATGTCGCGACTGACCAATTAGAAAAAGGTATTTTAGAGCGCGTGCAATAAACAAAAATGTTTGATTAAAGTTTACACGTGAGCTTCATTGCACAACTATTAAACTTTTAAAGTAATAAAACATTGTAATTGATATGGCGTCTTTATTGCAGCAGTCTTGGCATAACAAAACGAGGACGTAGACATTTCAAAATCGGCACAAGGACGCCGTGCGCACCCGACTCGTATTCTGATTCTTACACATTCATATCTGTCATTTAACCTAGATGACATACATGACAGACAAGAAGTTTACAGACCGCATCAGGGCTCTGATCATTGATGGACTGACGCACAGCGACTCCTACTACAACGTCACGCCGTTAAACGACCGCTTTGGCACGACGCACGTCTCAGTGATGGCAGCAGATGGCAGTGCTGTGTCGGTTACCAGCACCATCAACCACATGTGAGTAAAACAGAACTACAGCATAATGTTCAACAAGATACAATTAACAGTATGTCTGAAGTTCTTTTTAAACCTGATAAAAATGTATTCTTAGTTAAGTAAAAGTCATGCATTTAAAAACACATTTCAGTCCTTTTCTTTTAGATTTAAACTAGCCCGTAGCCAGACGTTAATTTATTATAATCTGTTTCCAGGTTTGGATCATCTATTTATTCTGAGAAGACGGGTATCATCCTCAACAATGAGCTAGCTGACTTCTGTGGCAAAGCGGATTCAGTCACGCCAGGTGAAGATCTGTTTCTAAACATCATTTTTGCGTTTTGAACATCTGGACCTTCATGTTTTTTTCTCCACAGGTGAGCAGCCACCTTCCTCCATGGCTCCATCCATCCTGCAGTCCTCCTCTCAGCGGACGACACTGGTGATCGGTGGATCTGGAGGCAGTATGATCACTTCAGCCATGGCCCTGGTGAGCTGACGTCCTGCTTGTTTACAGTAAATAAACATGCAATGGAATCCTGTAAAGAAAGCAGGCGGAAATGTTCATCGGCAGAAATGTTACTCATCTTTGTCAAAGCAATTATGATGTTTTCAGTAGATTAATGTTTGGTACGACTTGAGCGCAAACATTTTTCTTATGAGGTCTGTGAAAGTGTTTCGTATTCATATATTCGCTCTGGGATACATTAGATTTATTGTCCGTGTTAGTTGAGAGCACGAACAGATCCAGTACGTAGACATAAGGTTGAAAATAACCCACCGTATTCCTCATGGATTTACTCTAATGAAAGATCTCTCTCTCTCTCTCTCTCTCTCTCTCTCTCTCTCTCTTTCTCTCTCAGTCCATTATGAACCACCTGTGGTTTGGTATGAGTCTTAACGAATCCATCGCTGAAAAAATTGTATTCGTGAATTCTAAGAATGCCATCAACTTTGAGCACGGATATGACAATGTAAGTTACTCAGATTTAAGACATTTCTTACAATATTATTCTAACGTCACGAATAACAGTCACATGATCAATCCATGATCATTTCTCGCCCTTGTGTGATTACGTTCATCATTTTGTAACAGGTGATTTTTAAGTGCTAATGTTGTTCATTTTGGCTCCTCAGGCAGCTATAAAGGCAATGGAAGCGTTACGACATGATGTGAAACCATATCAGTTCTTCTTTAATGTGGTCAATGCCGTCTCGAAAAAAGGACACTGCATCAGTGCTGTGTCTGACGCCAGGAAGGTGGGCAAGTCAGCAGGATACTGAAGTGCTCTCATTCTGCCGGTGAGCTGCAGCTGTATTAGGGCTAGTTGTCACACGGCGAAGACGCAGCAGAAACTATACATTTACAATCAAAAGTTCAATTTCATATTTTTGATTGATTGTTTTTCAGTGGTTTTGCCGTTTGAACTTTGCTAAATGGCATGTAATAAGCAATTTTATTGGAAGCTCCTTTTGTGCCAATTTACTTGTGACGCTGTGTGCCTCTATGTTTTTGTTATCATGAAAGGTCAACATGTTCAATCGCATTTTTACACAATAATAGTATAAAGGTACAATAGCTGTCTATAGAGAATTCCACTTAAAGTGGCCATAACTAAGACAGCTTCTGCATATCTCATGTTACTCTTAAGTACTTACAGAATAGTATGGCACCCTTCAAATATCCAAGTCTTTAGTGCCGTGCCATCTATCAGTTTCGAACAATCTCCAAATCCAGTGTTATATCCATCATTTATACAACATCCATCACTAAAATGCTGTGAACAAACAAACACACCTCAATAAATCTCACTATAGCAAGAGTAACAAGGTGCAGGACCACACCACAGCCCATCTTGATGCAACGCACCCAATCTTAATTTTAGGCAGGTCTTCCTATCGCTTGTTAGTTGAGGTGTGGGCAGACTATTTCTTTCGCCTAGTCGTCCTTTTACGGGAGAATTGCCCAATAAGGGACAAAGAAAAGTTTCTATGAAACGGATTTTCATGGTCGAGAAAAACTTTCCAAAACCTGTATGAACGCTGAGGGAGTGGATCGAGCACAAAAATACTACTGTGCGTAATACATCCGACTCGTTTCTTGACAAGTTGATCATGTCAAGCATGAGAAAACATCAAATTTAACATTGTAAAGAAGCCTGAATGCATGAAACGCATGCATTCCACATCCCCTTTAATGTACCTACTGTAAGAAAATATTCACTGGACTAAAACGTGTGACAACTAGCCCCGGTCTTTCATTTATCTTGTGCTTACATTTTCTTGTAATCATGAAAAACCTAAAAAGTTAAAATATTTTTTTCTAATAACAGAGATCTCCCTGCAAATATATAATTCCTTATCCTAGAAGCTTAACCTCCATTTTGCATATTGTTACTGTATGTAGGGAGAGCTTGTTTTTAAGTATTTTTTAAAATGTGAATGTTACGAAACTGAATGTAGCACTACAATCGCTAAATCATTTTAGCATTTATTTTTTATATCTTGTGTTCATGTGCACTTTTGTATTTTTAAAGGGATGTACTTTTCTAAATACCATTTATGTTTAATCTTCTATGAAAGTTTTCTACTGTACTGTAAGTGTTTTTTTAATGGTATGGATATCTTTTATTGTATCTGTATCTGAGATAAAGTTGATAGATGTTCATAAAGGACACCAGCGTTTCCTCTGACATCTCATGATGCACTGGCGCTTACCAAATCAAATAATCTACTAAAGTGTATTTTTGTGTGTTTTCATTTTGTCAACAAGTCTCAATAAATCTCTCTTTTTTTCAGATCCTGAGTTCATTTTCTCTTTGACCTTGCATAGACTATAAATTAAGTTGGCGGTTTATTCGTGATGAAAATGATATCAGCCCTCTCTGTCCAACAGGCTCAAGTTGAAATGAGACATGGATGCATAAACCATGAAGACAGAAAAAACTGTAGCGATGAAATTAAATTGAGCTAAATGCAAAGGGCTTTTTCCTCCAAGCAAAGAAATGCATTATTAAAACATGCAAATGCTGCTTGTTCGCAAACCTCCCATACTGAAGCAGGCAGAGGAATAAATTCACAAATGAGTTCCTCTTGTATCGTATCCACATCTCGATCGAGATAGTGAGTAAGTGTATGACATTTTTCAAAAACATTTAAAGGGAGTACATTTAGAGACCGTAGTGAAGCTATGCTCACTTTACAATTTCACTTGTTTTTAAGGTTGTGCACCCCTACTGCCAAACATTCATTAACAGACGAAGATCAGAACATACGTTGTGTCTTGGATGCATAGTCTCAAACTGTGGTCCACCTTAAAAATTAGACTGAAAGCCTGGACAGTCTCGTGGTGCTGTTGTACATTTATATTTAGTCATTTAGCAGACACTTTTATCCAAAGCGACTTACAAGTTGGGTAAATAATGGAAGCAATTGGGTCAAACATTAGGACAACATAAAGCATAAGAGCAATAAAACATGTCTCACAAAGCCTACCATAGTGTACAGAGCCAAGTTTAGTTTATCAAGCTTAAATAAGCGTGCTTTTTTTTTCCGTACAGACAGAAGTCACGTGACACGGCTTTACTGTCGCCCCCATGGGAGATCCGAGAACTGTGAAAGAGCCTGATGGGTACAAATGCCCTGAAAGCACAAGACTACTCTAAAATATTGGGAAATAAAGAGGTAGAGACTCGGGCCAAACCTGTGTACTTTGTTCAAATAAGAGAAGGATTTAAACAGACTTCACACATAACTTTTGATAATATCACAGATATGAATCACTCCAATAACATCAAGTTCTGAACTCTCAATAGTTCCCGGAAGTTACCATTTACGCATGGAGCTGTGACTAAACAGACCAACTGAGGTAAACTTTTAACCCATTTAAAGACTGAAGCCATTTATTGAATAAAAAAAATTAAAGAAATAAGGCATTTAAAGAGAAAACATAACTTCCTGGAACTTCCTGAAGGCTCCATGAATCACGTGATGGCGTTTTGGACTTCCGTTGGCAGAACTCTCTCTCTCAATGACTCTGGCAGCAGATTGACACCTGAAGGGGAGGAGTTAACGGATGCTCCACCCACGCCACCTAATTTACATCATTTGAGATTGATAGTCATTACAGGAAGGAAGTGTATTTTCAGATTTTAACGGAAGATTATGAATATGAATTTTAAAAAGAAAATGAACCATATTGATAAGCTATTTACTCCAAAAGCTGCAATATTTCATGATAAAATAAAAATGGTCACCGGGACTTTAAATTTACACGGCCCATTCAATAAATTGTTTATTAAATTAAATTATTATATATTAAATTAAATTAAGATTCATGTTAATTAAATAAAATAATTAAATTATTATCCACTTGCCAAACTGTCTAGTAGTTAAAGCCCCATTGCAATGCCTTGAAACGCGCAGCATTATTTGATGTGTTAAAGTAGTCTGTAAAATAATCAATTGCGTTTCCTTTTACGGCACACAGTTAGAGTGGCAAAGCTGCATTTAACAGTGTGATAGCCGCAGTTGTGTAAAAGAAAGAGAAACAATACAGAAAAAGAAAAACTTCACTCAATAAAGTTAAGTTCTTTTAAACTATGACATGTTTTCAGAGCTTTTATGTAATCCATTTGTTCCAATGTCATGACATACATTCTGAAATCAGTGATAAATGGTGAAATGTTTAATGTACATAAGGCACACTTCGTTTCATGTATATGATATTTACCTAATATAATAAATACCTGTATAATTTATTGTTCATTACTTTGTCAATTATAAATTTCTAAATAACAAAATACATAAAAAACTCTATTTTCCACCACACTTCCCGATTTTCTATTTATATAATTTTCCAAGTATTTCCAAAATTATCTTGAATAGAGACAATGGTAAAACCGATGTAAGATTGGACAAGAACTTTAACGTAATGCTGAAGTGTACAGTAGTGAGATGTGATGGAATTTCTAGATTTTTTTGAGCGCACGTGCCCGACTGTTCTAGTTTTAAATGCTTATATCTTGTAAATGGGAACTTTTTCAGTGCATGAGAGCATTTCAGTTTAACGACGTCCTTAAGGCTAAGTGATTTTTAATGAAAGGAAAAAAAGTTTGATTTGATCTCACTGGGACTTTAACAAAAATGTCACTAATACCAAATATTAAGATATATTATTAAAACAATACATTATGCACAACAGTTCATCGTGAACAGACAAATTTCCTGACATTTGACAGAATTCTGAATATATAAATGTTTTCTTTGTAAAATGATTTAAAGTTCACATGCTTATTAGCTGAACTACTTAAAATCTATGTCAAGCTTGAAAAGTTCCATTACGAACATCTTATGTGATTTTGTCCGTCCCCTGAAAGCTTGATCATAAATGATGCTGCTTGATGTTCAGTCGTTGTGCCTCTGGGTTGAGTTACATACTTGAGGGACATTAAAATGAGTATTTAAGCTTCTACTTGATTAAAACTCGCTCCCCTAAGAGGATCCTGCAGTTGTGCAAAAACTTCATTGGCCTGGATGGATATCTCAGTAAGGACAAAAGACCAGCTTTAAACATACTGTAATAATGTCACCAAACATGCTGATTTGCAGAGATAAATAGCCTACAAATCCATTTAATCAAAAGAAACTGTTTTCTTTGCGGGTGCATTTGTCACCCTACAGTTTTCTCCTTCATTTTCAGTATGGAAGACTGTACGGACAGAGCCTGCTAGAGGCGATTTGTCTGACGAAGGCACGCTGGTTGCTTCAGAGCAGCTCTAGGGAAAATGTCCATGGGTAGCATCTCTTTTGCCTGAGGCTGGACTGGAAACCCGAATCGCTGAGTCGGATGTCAGTACCCAGCTGCATATCCTCCCTTACGGGGGTCTGACTCAGCGCGAAGTCCATCACTGTATCGCACAATAGCCTGGACCACAGAGACTGTGGACTTTATCACTTCTGTAACGTGATTCTTCTGGGCAAGACCCTCCAAAACTGCCTGTGGAATGGGATAGAGAAATGAGAAATGACCTGCTGCCCATTGTATATTGCGTACTTTATCTTATCTTGTCTAGATTTTTATTGGAGCTGCAGATGTACATCTTATCTTAATAGATCGGTTTAAAATGACTCTTGCATTCATTGCTCAACCCACCCTGTCAAAGTGAGGTTCTCCCTCAGTGACGTTGGGACTGAGTTGATTGTGAATTCTCGGCTCCACGACTGATTTCTTCAAGTCGTAATTGAAAATCAAGGCGTTTAGGATCACCTGCAGAAAGGACGTCTGTTATACATAAGGTCCCAAGAAAGGAGCTAAAATACAGTGCAAAAGTATTTTCAGCACCTGAGCGACTGCTGTGGTGATCCTAGTTCCACCCGAGCCCCCGACTACCATCTTAACTTTGTTGTTTTTGTCCAGCAAGATGGCGGGGCACATAGATGACATGGGTCTTTTATCTGAGCAAAAAATGTAACAATGGAATAAACAAAACCTTCTCCCTGTTATCAATTCAAGAATTTGCGTCAAATTTTGGATACATGGTTTGTACCGTAGTGTCGTAGTACAAACAAAGCCAATAGACATTCATTATGTGTTTACTTACGTGGAACAATGAAGTTATTGGGGGAAGGAGGAACTCCAAAATTGTTGGTAATCAGCGGAGAACTGAAGTCATCCATCTCGTTGTTCATAATAATCCCGGTGGAATTTGACATGAATTTGGAGCCAAAGCTGGGAGAACAGAAAGTTAAAAGTGATTTTTTATTTTGCATATGAAGTAGCATAAATCAGTTAGTAGGGTTATGCAATGATTACAAATGCATATAACTCAATCTTTACTCAGTTTTTATTATCAGAATTATCTAATCAACCTTAAAACTAAATAACGAGATATATTTACTTCTTTCTGCTTCTTAAAGGGGTCATATGATGCGTATACATGTTTTGGGTGTGTTATAGGTTATAAGCTGCCCATGAATGTATTAGAAATTTAAAATTGCAAAAATTAAAGTGTAGGCACAAAAGATGCATTCTACCTAAAAAGACCTGCCTGAAACGCCGTGTGTAACCCCCACAAATCTACGTCAGTTGGTGGTCTGATTTGACTAAGACCGCACAAATCTATACGTAAGTAAGGTGGGCGTGCCTGTCAGTACAATTGAAGAGGAACCTGATGTTCCAAATATGGTCAGAGGTGTTACATTTCTGTCACACGCTTGCAGTATTCCACCAATCACCATGCTCGACCTGATTCTGCCAAGTGGTTGATGTCCTCAACATATTTTGTTAACCTAAGGACAACATTTTTATAAATAAAACCTAAACACACAACAAACTTCAACCATAACCTACCTCTAAAATCAGAGGGAAATGATAAGTTAAAAACAATGGTCTAGATGCACCTAATCCTGGTTGGAAGATTAAATTTCAAAATAAACTGTACATTTATTTCTGAAATCTGATTGGTTGAATTAAATGTTGTCCAAGGGTCTACATGATGTTGTCCTAGGATATCAACCACTTGGTAAAAACAGGAGAGCCAATCACCACACACAGGTTAACTTGCCAATCATACACCTCGCTTTTCAGAGCCATGAGCTTTGTAAAAAAAACGAGGAGATGTGCACTGTATGTGGAAAATACCGCATTTTAAAACCTTAAATCGTGTATATACATTGCATTACATCTAAAACAAACCATAATATTCTTTTTAGCCTTGTCATATGACCCCTTTAGGTAAATAGGAAGTATATTTCTTAAGTACATTTTAGGATGTTTGCAGTGGGAAAGACAAAAAAACGGTAAAAATTACATTTTGTAAATTTTCTGTAATACCTAAACAGGCCAAACACTAAAAAAATACGTTTCTTATAATAAACTTCGTTGCTGACATCACTTCCGGTTTATACAAGCGGAATCGGCAAAGCTTGTACGATCTAGTAACCTCACCTCCGTTATTGCGGTTAACTCATGTTATCAAATTAATGACGAAATATAACCCCCGCAATCCATAACAGATGCGTCACACAAACTTTTGATGATCGAAGTTAAAGATGGCAAATGCTCACTATAGATTAATGGTGCTGGTGGCACTGACAGCGCTGCCGTCCTCCGCAAACACCGACAGATGCGACGTGCCGTGATTGTCCGGAATGAAGAACTCGGGTTCGTAGTAGCTCTCTGGATGCGTTGTATTATCTGTGATCTTCTGTCGGATCATGTCAGCATAGCTCTTCGAGGTAATGTTCTGGATGAACTGACAGTGAGAGGAGGTGGAAAGCAGATCATTACAATGATCTACAACTTGAAAGAGCAGCTGATCAAACGGCTGCGAACAACTCAGTTTTATACACTGTGAAATGTGGTAGATACAGTATGTCACTGTACAACTCGACCAACACAGACTAATATATGCCATTGCCAATTATTTTTGTAATTTGACAATCGGGTGTTTTTGCTTAAAAATGTTTAGAGTTAAATTGTTGAGATATTAGTTATTAGTGGGATATATTATAGATTAGTTATTAGTTGAGATATTAGTTATTAGTAGGCTATGTTATAGATTAGTTATTAGTTGAGATATTAGTTATTAGTGGGATATATTATAGATGAATTATTAGTTGAGATATTAGTTATTAGTAGGATATATTATAGATTAGTTATTAGTTGAGATATTAGTTATAAGTAGGCTATTGTCATGGTTTCACCTCTCCTGGTCAGGTATTTCTTGGTTTAGAGGTGGAATCATACAGAATCCTTTGTTTCATGTGGGAGAGAGACGATTTCTTCTCTCTCTGGTCTGCGTCATCGTTCCTACCCTCATGTTTCCTAGTTTGTGTTAATTAGTTTACCTTGATTGTTAATCCCTTGCACCTGTTCCCTCTTGGTTTCTCTCCCTTTAAAACATCCTCATGTTCATTGTCCTGTGCTGGTTCATTGTGTATGTACGATTATGTCTTACCTCGTCTGAGCTGATTGTCAAGACCTTGTATCTATGTTTCATGCCCTTGTCTTGCCTTGTTCCTGTGTCTAGTATGTATTATTTTAGTGTTTATTTCAAGTGTTTGTTTTATAGTTTAGTAAGTTAGTGTCCTTGTTAAAGTTTATTATTTATCAAGTCTTGTTTTCCCAAATGCGGGTTTTGTTTTGTCCTTTTGCCTTTTTTTCCTGTTTTTATTAAATACCCTTTGTTACCCCTACCTTCTCGTCCTGCCTGTGTGTGCCTGCATTTGGGTTCTTGCCACGTGATCCGTGACCGGCTATATTATAGATTAGTTAATAGTTGAGATATTAGTTATTAGTAGGATATATTATAGATTAGTTATTAGTTGAGATATTAGTAGGATATATTATAGATTAATTATTAGTTGAGATATTAATTATTAGTAGGCTATATTATAGATTAGTTATTAGTTGAGATATTAGTAGGATATAGGAACAAACACATCTATAAAACACTCGCACATACTGTTAATGACAGGTGTTGACTTACATCGGAGATGTTGAGAAAATTTCGATCGCCCAGCACAGTCCTTTTGGCATATGCAAATCGGAAGGCCTCCACTATGCGGTGATAGGTGAGGATTTTCTTATCGGTGGTGGAGACGCTGTCTGGGCTAAAGTTGAAACCTGAATGAAACACGATAAAGGTTTGGTTTTATGATTGCTTTCACAGTTATCAGCTGAACAGCAAAAACCTAAACCTGTATCTACAATACCACCAAAAACTCTCCCCCATCTCATTCTAAACCAAAACATCTTTGAAAGAATTTGTATTTTGTATGAATTTTATAGAATGGATAGATTGACCTTGCTTATGGTAAAAGCATCAGCCAAATGCCTATATGTAAAATTGACCCATTTCTAGTGTCTGCAAACTTCCCTGTTTGCTTCAGGCAACGATTCCAGACACGTCTGTTCCAAATAATTGAAACAATTATCGGTGATCCTGCGTGGAAAAGGTTTCTTTTCCGCCTAATAAATTGTTAAAAAACAAGCTCAAACAGTGTCTATCGACAACCTTGCTCTGGATGTCAGCAACTTAATGACTAAGTATCTCATCAGTAAAGCCACAGAGTGGGTGTCTGCAGAACAAGCCAGAAGAGCGGCACGCAAAGCCAAACTGATGAATCTCAGATGACAGACTGCTTCGCTCTATCCCCTGCTGCTGGAACCCCAAAGGAAAGGGACGGTACACGCTGGCTGTGTGGATTTTTCCATGCTCGGTTTGTGTCCAATTAGTGGCAAACAGCCCACGTTAATGTTGGTGTGGGAGACTGGGGACATAAAAAGCTAAACGAAAGGTAACAGGATTTTAATGGCTCGGATAGTAGAGAAAGCTTTAGAAGTTTGGAAGTCAGGTCCTCTGCTGACTATTAGTCAAAAGCCAATTGAATGTTTTATGTCTTTGTCAAATCTGTACACTCTTAAAAATAGAGGTGCTTTAAAGGTTCTTCACAGCGTTGCCATAGAAGAACCATTTTTGGTTCCACAAAGAACCACTCAATCAAAGGTTCTTCGCAGAACCACCTCTTTTTTACTTTTTTATAACATTTTTTCGCCACAAAGAACCTTTTGGGAAACAGAAAGGTCTTCCGATGTTAAAGGTTCGAAGAACCTTTTGAAGCACCATTTTTATAGAAGTGAAGGGAAAATTTGTACAGTGTTTTAAGTAAGGTCTTTTTTCTCCTTTTACAAACACATTTACTTGTTTTACTTTATTACTTGTGCAGGGTTACACTTGCAGTGTTAAATGTGATTTTGCATAAATTCTATGCCCGGGTTGTGAAATCTAGTGCTTTGTAGTGCTTTACACTATTGCGTTGTTAAAGTGATAGTTCACCCAAAAATGTATTCACCCTCATGTCATTTCAAAAGTGCATGAGTTATCTTTCATTTGCAGAACACAAAAGAAGATATTTCGAAGAATGTTGGTAACCAAACAACCCAGCCGAAATATCTTCTTTTGTACTCCCCATAAAAACACTCTCAGGTCATTTTGTGTGATGGCTACACCCTATTCTTACCGCTGAGGATGTTGAGTATTAACGTGAGCACTGGTCCGCTGGCAGGAGCGTTGGGAGTCACCATTGTGTATTCCCCCACGTCGGCAGTGGGGGGGTTCTCGTCCAGGACAGGCTTGTAATCTCTCAGGTCGTCCAGAGTTATAATCCCTCCTAAAGGACACACAACACATCAGACACCCGTATGATGCACAACGTTAAGCATCCTAACAAGATCTGGACGGGTGAGATATTGATTTAATCATTAATAGGCAATTGAGTGTCATCCTTCAACACCTCTGTGTGAGATGGACTATTGTGGAGATGTAGAATATTTGGGAATCAATGAACCAAAACTCCTCTACAACAGCAGCAATTTAGCGATGTACTGTAGTACCTTTCACAACACTGATTGACAGTCGAGTATATCTTTAAATTAATAACAGTAAACCTAATGCCAGTATAGTTCACAAAAAATACAAATTCTGTTCTCATTTATTCACCCTCATGTCATTGTGTATGACTTTTTACTGCAGAACACAAAAGACCTGACAACTCTGACCCCCATTAACATCCATTGTGTGCACTGAGACGTTTCTCAAAAATCTTCTTTTACATTTGGCAGACGCTTTTATCCAAAGCGACTTACAGTGCACTTATTACAGGGACAATCCCCCTGGAGCAACATGGAGTAAAGTATCTTGCTCAAGGACACACTGATGGTGGCTGCTGGGATCGAACCAGCAACCTTTGATTTACCAGTTCAGTGGTTTAACCCACTAGACCACCATCTCACTCTTGTGTTTCACAGATGAAATGGTAAGAATGACATGAAGGTGAATAAATGATGTTAGGTTTGTTCTCCGTTTAATCTCACTATTGTTAATAAAACCGTTTGACATAGAGATATCATTTGGGATTTCTTATTTATTTATTTATATGGGAGGGGGAATAAATCGTATTGATATTTAGGCTTTATACCTGTAGATGTTTTAGGACCTAAAAAAGATATGATTTAAGGAACATGTAACATCTCTTTGGCATTTGATTTGTTTTCACATTTTTATGAAAGAATAAAACTGAACCTGCTCCTTGGATGTCCCTCACAAGGTTCTCAGCCAGTGGGCCGCTATAAAACCCTTCGGCCCCGTTCTCGGCTATGTGCTCATATGTGTCGGCCAGTTTGGAAAAGGTGATTGTATCGTTTTCCTTTAGGATGTTGCCATTGGAATCGCAGAAGACTGAACTAAGAAACCAAGCAAAATAATCAGTAGTATAACTGAATACACACACAATCATAAGGAATATTATATTTCATTCTCAAATGTGCACTGAGTCATTTTATTACAATTTTATTCTTTTTAGCACACTCATTGTGAATGTCATGTTGAGATCACATGACCATCTGTCAGCTCACTTGATCTCAGTGACCCATCATTGTCGGTATAAAGTCCAAGACCGTGTGTGTTGAAAATGAAGAATGACTTTAAAATGGAAATATGCATTTACAGTTTGCCTACCATAATGATTTGTCATTCACAATGGTTCTCCTGTTAGAATAAATTGCACCGGCCAAAGCGGAGCCCACAGGAAACCCTTTCCGTGCCAGTTGAATACTCGGTAAAAACAACTCTCTCCATGGAAGCTTGCCGTGGCGTTTGTGCGCCACCTCATATCCCCGAATCTCCCCAGGGACAGCAATGGCCAAACCACCTGTGGATACATTTGTCACAACCCCAAATGGTGTATTAGACCACAAACAGATAATATTCAACAACATGGAGTGCTTCTTTAAAAGAGATGCTATTGTATATAGAAATCATGCAAGGATCTGTATATATCTGTAAATCACAGAATACATCAAACAAAAAATCTGCCTGGCAATTGAAAACATTTTTTTAGGGACATTATGTGTCTTAACCATGAACCCTATACAAGCATGTTATTGCAAGAAAGCAAGTTATTGATTGTTGAGATGGTGTTTATAGTTTTTGATGCTTATCACACGTCGGCACTAGTTCACAGGGACACTCTGCGTGTGAATTCGGTTTCACCTATTATTTCTGTCATGTAGTTAATATATACCTTTCTGGGAAAGGTCTGTGCTGTTGCCAAACATGTCTCTGGTCGCGTTTGCGGGTGCCGTCTCACGTGCATCAATGGTTTCGACTTTCCCTGTAAAAATGAAATATGTCATATGTAGAATGTAGAATGTGTTCACTTTATGCAGACAGATGCTGCGGATTGGTGTGTTCCGAGGCCATGCGGAATCAGACAAGTGACGGTGAGCTGATACCTGTTTTGGCGTCGTAAATAGTAAGAAAAAGTCCTCCTCCGATGCCCATGCTGTGGGCATTCATCAAAGCCATACATAGTAGAGCAGCAATGGTGGAATCCACAGCAGAGCCGCCTTTCTTGAGAATATCCCTGAAGGACAGACAGGCCGTAATCATTTCAAAGCCAAAAATAAACGTTCTGTCATCGTTTACTCACCCTATTGTCATTTTAAACCTTTATGACTTTCTTCTGTAGAGAGCAAAAGAAGATATTTGGAAAAAAAGTTGCAAACCGAACCACGCCGGCACCCATCCGCTTCTATTATATGGACACGAAACCAATCCAAGTGAATGTGAGCTGGTTAATGACATTCATCAAAATATCTTCTTTCGTGTTTTATAGAAGAAAGTCATACAGGTTTGAAATGTATGACAGAACTCATTTTTACAGAACTTTTCCTTGTGAGTTAATATTTACTCTTGGGTGAACTATCCCTTCAAGTACTTTACATAGCCCTCAGCAGATCATTCACCACATACTGTATATTGTAAGCTTACATTTTAATTGATGTGTCTCAGACTTAAGTTAAAAAATGACCTCAAACCTGCCAATTTCTGAGCACAGCCCAGCGTCCGCTGCTACTGCTGCTCTGAAGTATCCCGGTCCAGTTTCGGAAGACCCCTTGGCCCGCAGACTGAAGAAAACGGCTATAAACGTGGCAACTGCTGCCAGCAGCAGCATCACGCAGCCCACCACTGTAGACCTCTGTACCATTTTTCTATGATGAAATTACAACTGTTTCATACTATTCAGTTATGGACTTAATTTGATGCTTTTTACGAAAGCTTGCTAGAATATCCTCAACGGTTCTAATGCTTGGTTAGAGTTTGAATAGCATCCTCTTATGAGTTTGAACAGATTAGGTATCAGAACATTTACAAACTAGACCGTGGACATAATAGACTGTGCTTGGTACAGATAAGAAATATGACCGACATCCGTTTCTGCACATACTGAATGATTACTGCAAAAAATGACTTTCTTAATTAGTTTTTGTGTCTTGTTTTCCAGTACAAATGTCTACAAAAAGTTTTGAATCAAGATGCATTTTCTTGATGAGGAAAATGAATAATGAAAAACAATATGAAATTTCACTGCATTCGTTCTTAAAACAAGTAGAAAAATAATCTTGAATTTAGTGACTGGTTAAGAAAAATGTACACCTTAATTCAAGATAAATTTTCTTTCCCCAGTGGCAGATTTATTTGCTTGTTCTAAGCAGATATTCACAGAAAATACTTTTTTTAGGTCATTTTGCTCATCAAGGAAATGCATCTTGATTCTTGACATTTTAGACATTTGCACTGGAAAACAAGACAAAATACTAAATAAGAAAGTCATTTTTTGCATTGTTTGATTCTGTATCTCTCCGTTGATGTTGAAATCAATGACTGTATTATATAAGTTGTGTATTATTCAAGTACCCTTTCACTTGTTTAAAACATTATATAACATCATCATTTATAAGTAGGATACAAAATATTGTTACAGAATAAACAAATATGTGGTTGTACGTGTTGAAAAATAAAAAGGAAACAAGACAATTACAGTTACAGCATTGGATGCTTTTGTGCTAAATACATATATTTGCAAAGATAATTCATTCAAAAAGCGTACAATGAAATACTGCTGTTATGTGCTTATTATTGTTCCTCTGAGGAAGATTGTGGCAAATCAGAAATCTGAAACATCTCCAACTGTGCAGAGTGGTGCTTTTAAACTCATTGGCTTGTTATTGCTTAAACTTTCCCATTCACATGTAAATCAATTCCCAATTTCACAGGGAACAAGTGCAATACAGAGTATAACAAATACTGTATATCCTGGTTCTTCACCGTTTTATGTTGCTTAATGTAACTTTAGCTCTGCCAAAGGCAGCAGGGTTTCTGCATTTATAATTGGAGAACTTTGAATAAAAAGTAAAGAAGGCGCCTTTTCATTGTTTCAAAGCCCTGCTTCTGTCCACATTAAATCCTCCTGTCAGAGCGCGGTGTGTGGGAACCAATCGCGGCACATCTCTGCAGTGCCTGCAGCCAACAAAATTAAACCCACCACACCAGAGACTAGAATATTCTCACACGGAGAGAAAGCGAGAGGAGAAAATGTGTTATTTCCTCCTACAAAAGAATTCAATGTTTGTGTTCCTCCACAAAAGACGCATTGTACGCTTCACAACACAGGAAGCAGAAACCGTTTCTCAAACAAAAATTGCTTTCTTCTTCTTTCCATTCTATGTGTGCAAATCTACTTACGATGTGCCAAATCACATCTTGACATGTGAGTTTAAAGTACATTAATAAAGAGTTTACCTACCTGTATATAAGACAGGCCTTATGTAGATTGTTCTATAAGATCCGCGTTCTGCCTGCCGTCTCGTGTGACCCAACCACTAGCTCTCAATGTCTAACTGTGAAGACCATCAAAATTTAACTTCGCTCCACAAATCACCTCACATACAGTAATCCTACATAATTGTTTTATTGCAGATGGTGCAAGGATCACAGGTTGTGTCAATGAGAGTGAAACTCTCTACCGTAATAACAGCCATGTTAATTATTTCTAATGTTTGATTCAACACCATGTACAGATGGTTTAGTTACATCACGACTTCACAGTTTATATCTTCAAATGATTAAACCACTTCATGTGTTATAGTAGGTTATTTGCTTAGTCATGGTGAAAGATAAACCGCAGGAGGTTTGGCCTGTCGACGCGCCTCCTCATGCATTCACTTAACATAACTCTTGAACCATTGGCTCATGAATTTGAGCCCCAATGATTTCTGAGTAATTGAGGTGTCTGTCTTTGTCTCTGTCACGACATTCTAAGGGTTGTTATTTTCAAATAACAACTGCTCTAAACTCATAAACACTGTGTAATCCGGATGCTGCAAATCATTTTGAGAGGGGCAGTTTAATATAAAAAAAAAAACAATTATTTTATCAACATATATGCCATTGTATTTACAAATGATTAAAACAAATTGTCTGTTCGTGATGTTTGAACATCGTTTCTTACTTTAAAACCGAAACTAAACGGCTTTTCCTCACGTCCAGTTTTTTTCTCTTGTGGCAAGTAGCCGTGTAATAAGCTGGATAATGTACAAGCAGCCGGCTGTTATCGTCAAATAAGCCTGTTACAAGATCTACTTATTTCTGCGATAACAACCGGCTGCCTGTGCATTATTCCTTACGCTGCAATGTCGAGGGATACAAAAATATAAATATTGTCATTGTAGGTCCTGCAGCTCACTTTGTGGAGTCAGCCAAATGCATTCATGTAAAATTGTCTGTGAATGGTCTGTCTTGTCCACAATATATAATATTCTGTCGCATTAAATATAGTAAAATAATAAACTGTTGCAAATTTTGTGGCATTCTTCAATATTAGATTTAAAGGGATACTCCACCCAAAAATAAAAATGATGAAGTGTATTACTCCCACTCCCCCAAGTTGTTCCGAACAGGCATACTTTTTATTGTTCTGTCGAACACGAAGGTATTTGGGGAAATTTCTGGGACATCATTGACTACCAACCCTTAAAAACAAAGGTGCTTAAAATGTTCTTTAGGGCGATGCCATAGAAGAACCATTTTTGGTTCCACAAGAAGCATTCAGTTAAAGGTTTTTTAAATAACCATCTCTGTCTTACCTTTGTATAATCTGATTTTTTATATAAATATCTTATTTTGTGTTCAACAGAACAAAAAAGATCTATCATATTTCCTGCATGGTAGTCAATGATTTCCCAGAATTGTCAGTTACTCACATTTTTCCAAATATCTTTTTTTGTGTTTAACAGAACAACTTGAGGGTGAGTAAATGATGACAGAATTTTCATTTTGTATAAAGTATCCCTTTAAAAACACTCCAGTATAGATTCATTGACTACAATTTACAAAAGTAAATCAGTACAATAGTATACTACAGTATTTTATGTGGTTTTGTAAGAGTTTGATTGTTATATGTTATGAATCGATACAGAATACAGTAACCATTCAGTAGCGGGTTTCCCATCAAACACCAAGCTGTCAAAATCAGGCGGAGCTTAAAGAAAGTGGGTGGAACTATGAGGATCCTGTGTTATCAAACACATGTAGGAACCTTGCGCTCCTATTGGATACGAGAGTGGATGTGGGCGTGACCTGTGGGGAACGCAAACACAGCGCAGATGCGCGAGGGTCAGAGAGAAGCTCCGAGAAAGTGACATTTCACATCTTTTCACGCGCTGTTTATTAAACACATTTAATGATTCTCAAACGACACGAGAAAGTAAACATGCAAATACCGATGAGGCGCGAGTTTGCTGGTGCATTTAGGAAATAATTGCGTTTGGTGATGTTTACTTTATGCACGCCTGAAGCAACAGCGTTATAGAGATCGATATTAAGACAGACTTAAGGTTGAGTTATGGGATCGAAGCTGAGCAGGCAGAGCAGTTTGGACGGCCAGGCGACTTTTTTTCGGAGGGGACGCCAGCATCATGACACGGAGAAGATGGGGAGAAGAGGAAGAGAAGAGTTGTTCAGTTCTTTGATGGTCCGGTCGGACAAGCTGCCCGGGATGCTGCGCAAATCCAGTCCCAGTCCGTATGTGCGCAGAGTGGCTTGGGTTCGGGAACTCCAAACATTGCTGAAAGAAAACAAGGTGGAACAAGCCACCGACGTGCTGAAACTGCTTAGAAAGGTACAAACACAACATTTGTTAACCATTTGCATTTGTCTGTGCTTCTTGCTTTTCAATATAAACACTTGGGTACAGGTTGCAAATGTTGAGTTTTACTAATGTCGCTGTGTTTTCAATTTGTGCTTTTGAGACAAAAAAAGAATTCACACGAATCTCCACTAGAGATAAGCGTCACAGTATTGAGATTTTCTAGGATAGTCTTAGATTAATATGAAACATTTGTTATCATGTTCTTTCAAGTGCACATTATGTTTTAGTTGCTTACTCGTGATGGTTTGTATTCCCCCGCACAATTGAAAGATTACTACTGTGTGAAGGGCTCTGGGGTCTTAAGGAGAAGTGCTTTGATATTGCATCTTCTGATGATTGACAGGACCCTCAGTGGTCCCTCTGTGAGTCCATCATTTCATCATAATGAAGAACCAGATGAGCTCAGATTGAGGCCAGTGGTGCTCATGAGGATCTTGTTTATTGTAATTTAAGCGTTAAAAACAAAATCATCAACACTTATTGTGACTTTACAGAGAATTTTCTTGCTGTGTTGCTGCAAAGGTAATCTTGTCTCGTTATGGCTGGAAGTCCCTTGGATTTTATTGTGTTTTATATTCCGCCAAGCATTAGTTTTATAACTTGAGAAGTTCTAACGCGGCTCTCCAAAATAAGCTACAAGAGTCATCATTCATGTCTGCAGGACAAACATTTTGGGCTGACCCACACACCCATATTTATAGTGTTAGAGGTCATGTTAAAGGGATAGATTCACCAAAAAAACCTGTCATTGAATGAATAAATGAATAAATAGGTATGAATAAATGAATGTAAGAAAGTTCGTCTCCGTGTGAACTGTCCCTTTAACATAAGTAATAGTAACGTTTGTCTTTTGTTTTTGCATTGGCGTAAAGACAGATGTCTCATTCAGGAAAAACGTTTTTTTTTATTATTAATAATAAAAACAATTATGCAGGATTAATGCAAGCTACATTCAGATTTAGTGTCAGGCTGGTGTAAATCCATTCTTCAACAGCCCTGTCAGGATATGATACTTCACGCCCAGGCACTCGAAAAGCTTTCCAAACATGGAGTCATCTCACCCACACTGGCCCTGAAAGCTCTTAAAGGGATACTTTACTACCAAATCCAAATTTCCCCACATTTTCCTCACTCTCAAGACATCCTTACTGAATATGTTTTTCTTCTTGAAGAATAATGCAGTAGGAGTTATAATACCACGTATCATTTAACTTCCAATCGCAGGGCTCAGTTTCCCACTGGTTGCTGCGACCCACTTTCTCATTTGGTCGCACCAACTTACAATTTGATCTTACCCTTTTTCTATAGTAATCATAAACCTTGCATAATGACCTCAGTTGATGAATCGTTCTGTTAATTTGTCACTGTGTCTTTTAAAATAGTCGCTTTATATTTGCGTTTTAACACTTGCGAGCCCAATAAATCCGAAATAAATACAAAGAAACAATGTATTTGTTATTTTATACAGTTGTTATTATTTAGTTATATATTCAAGTAATATATTGGCTATAAAGTGATCTTACACAAATATAACCTGTCGCTCTTCACAATCCTCATTTATTGCCCTCTTTGCAAAAAGCTGTAATTTTGCCACTGACCTTCTTTATTTTTACCACATAAAATTAAATCAAATTAGCTAGCTCAAACCTCAAAAGTAACTCATAACTAAATAATTATATATGTTCTTCACTTTTCTAAACATTGTCATAAATAAACTTTATATACTTAATCTTACTAACAACTCTTGATAAATGGTCTTAGCACGCTTGTGTTCTGATATGTTTTTTTGAGTCACTGATTTGATGAGTCTCTTGAGTTCAGTGTTTGATATATGAGCTTAATCAACAAAATGAAGTCAAACACACACTTTAGTTTGGAGACAGAGGGAGTGCACAAGCTCTCTGCTCGCACTTATCACAAGCGCGTCAATCACTACTCATAAATCACACATTAAAAGTTGAAAAAATACAGCTTTCCTGTAGCTCAGTGGTAAGAGCATGGTGTTAACAACACCAAGGCCATGGGCTTGATCCCAGGGGATTACACATACTTAGAAACAAATGTATAGGATAATGCAATGTAAGTCGCTTTGTATAAAAGCGTGTGCTAAATGTATATGTAATAAATATTTGGCAGGGCAAACATTTGTTTCACGCTGTTTGAAAATACCTTGCACATCATAAAAAATCGCTTTTGCAAGCATTTTGGTCGCAGTCTAGAGCCCTGAAGCGGTTGAATGGGAGTGAATGGGTGTTGACTTTTTGAAGCTCCAAAAAGTGCATCCATCGATCAAAGAACTGCTCGACACACCCTCCGTGGTCTAAAAGAAGGTCTACCGAGGGAATCGATGTGGTTGTTTAAGAAATATCCATATCAACAGTGCTATTAACATTGGGCTAGCTTCCGTCATCTCTCGAATGCGCGTTAACCAGAGGCTTGTTTTTCCTTGTACTCCCGCCAGAGTAGACACTATACTATCGGAACCAAACGAAAAATGCACCGGAAGTTACGACACGCCTGCGTTATCATCCGTAAAAATCTGCCTCTGGTTCCGCATGTGGAAAGTTATATATGGTTGTCAAGTATCCCTTAACACCCCGCTCGAAAAGAGAAGGATCGCGGCTGGGCCAATCACTCTCCCTTTCACCCCACAAGTTGCTGAAACAAAAATGAATTTCTGTGAATTGCAAAGTAGCTTTTCCGTTTTCGGAATAATGGAGGTTAATCATCTGGTTGTCGAAATGTTTCCTTTGCCCCACAGAGAGAGAAACCGAACAAAGCAGCGTTGCTTATCTCTGCTGTAGCTCTTCCTGTGATTATTTTACACTGTTGACTCATATTGAGCAAAGCCAACTCGGCTTATGAGCTCCACTGAGTGAGCACACGCTGTGGCTGTCAATGCTACAAATGTGATATGGTTGTAGAATATCAGTAAATTTAAAGCGTTGTCTCTTTGATTGTGGTTTTATCTTTATTATCCCAGATATAGTCTCCTGATGCCAGACCTTTGACAAACAACACATTCCAGCTAGGAACCACCCACACAAGAAAATAACAGTCTGATATTTAAAAAGAATAACTGTTTTAATGTGTCATTATCGGAAAAAGATTTTTCAATAATGTTGTTTAAGGTGGAAAGTAATTGAAATGATTTTATCCCTGTTAAAAAAACTATAGAACCCTGCCCAAAACATGATGGATTTAATAGTGATGATGGGAATTGTATTGGTTTTAATGGAAACTATAATGGTTTTATAAGATGAGATGTTATTTGGCCAAAAACACCCTACAATAAGACATGTTGTGATGGTTTAAAGCCCAATGGTTCAAAATGGTATTTTAATGGTTATATAGATTGTTGATTTTTTTATAGAGATGGCACTAACCTGTTAAGCTTTTCAAAAAACATCCTGGGAAAATGAGAAAAAAATCAGCCTGAGCAAAAGTGTGGGAAGCACTGATATGAGTTTTCCCCTTCGCTGGATGAAGGCCAGCATTCCTTTGTGTCTGCATCAGTTTCTTTGGAATCTGTTTTGTTATTGACTCATGGGAGATGTTGACACACACTGGAACATGCATTAAAACATGTTTCCATTCTTTGGTTCTCTCATGTTCGCTTTTAGGGGTGTATCAATATATTGTGATATGTAAAACGATTACATGTATTGTAGAGCTATAGCAATATTCATATTCTACAATATATCTTTTTTTATATCATTTTTTTATTTGAAAAAGTTCTCTCTAAGGAGTTAACTTTCTTAATTATTTTCTGAATTTACTTTTAGTGATTACTAATTATATACAGAAGGTTCCATTAAACCTTAAATGTTTTGCTTTATACCATAAAAAATGTTATTGTACATACATTGTCAACACAATCTCATGGGAATTTGTAACTATTTTGCGAGGTTGCTAATTCAAATGAATTCGTACGATCTTATTGGTTCTTTTTAGTATGATTTGCTTTTTTGGGGTTAGGGGAGGGACTTCAGTTTGACTTTTTTTATAATCAAACGTTTTCACAACGTACGAATTGGCCACCTTGTAAAGTAGTTAGGAATTCTTATAAAATCAGGTTGAAATTGTTCATGTTCTGATTTTTTTTATTTTATTTGAATTTAGTTACATATGCGTTAAAGTTTAATTTTTTTAATTCTCTTGAAATTATCATGATACTAACATCATGAATCCAGTATTCTATAATGTATTGACTCGTCACATACATTATCCTCTGGAAACTTTTCTTGGTTCTGCGTCTTGAGTTTTAGTTTCTTTGCTGGTTGTCAGACTCGCTGTTCAGCTGGGGAAAACACTTTAGCCGTATGAGATAAGCACAGCTAATAAGCTGTCATTGTGTCTGTACACGCTTTCTCTGCCTTACATAAAGACCCCGGATTTAAAAGTTAGCAGCACTAGTCCAGCAATACATCAACAAACCATTCGGGCTGTTTTAATAAAGATGTTGAGATTACTTTATCTCCACGGATTCATGTCATTCAAAACTAGCCTCACGTAATCTCCGGAATAGAGATTTAGGATGAAAGGATTAAATTGTTGAATATCACGGTTTATCTGTGACCTTTAAAGGGTCTACTTGAATTTGCAATCCAACAAGCTTAACAGTGTCTCTCACTTTCGCTATCTTGTTCTCTTTCTTTCTCAACAGGACTTGGGTCTTGAGGGAACATCTCTTAATGAGATCCTCTACAAAAATGCAGCCTTCCTGAACTTGGTGGATCCAATTTCCCATGAGCTTCTACTCAGTTTGGCCCGGGACATGCAGTGTCCGAAACGGGTAAGCACTAATAAGCCAAGTTGACGGTAAACATGACTAGTGGAAGCTTCTGAGACGTGATGCTCAAGACTTTGACTTGATATCAGCCCTTTGCTGTCAGCATTATCTCTAGATATCTGCAAGAGCCTGGCCCAAAACCTGCTCACATGTTCATTACTCAGAATCCAGACATGTAGAGCATTTATTTTTAGCCGGTCGTAAGAAGCTTGGCGGCCCCGGTAAGACCACGAGCAGCTGTCACCCATCGGCCGCTTCTGGATTCGAAGGGCTCGTACATCAACCGTGTCCTAAGTTAGTGTGGAAAACAGAAAATGACCTTTTATAGAGCCATCAGTGATGTTTTTATTCGACGTTAAAGTTCTGCAGTTCTGTTTAGACTTACAGTAATTGGAAAGAAAGGCCAGCGAGAGGTTTCCATTAATAAAACCTCCTGATAAAACCTTCCATCCCGTTTATCTCAGAATTGTCAACTGCCGCTTTTACATTAACGCTTTAATAATTTGGCAGTTCTGTTTTAAATGTGTTTGAAATTTAGCGGCGTCTAGTGGTGAGGTTGCAAATTGCAATCAACGGCTCACTCCACCCCTCTCTTTCGAAGCACTACGGTGGCTGACACAGAAATATGATGTTGTCACGTTTTCACTTCATTGCCGAAGGACATGACGTATTTACGAAACGCGCTATGTAGTTCAGTTTGACTGTAAAACAACATGGCGAATTCTGTGTAAGGGGACCTTGCTCATTCTAAGATAATAAAAACATAACGCTTCAATACGTTAGATCTTTATACACCTCTGAACTCAACATTATGTATATTATATTGCATTTCTGTCAGTCGATCCTCAAACAATTACGCACTAGACCTTTAAATGGTTCAATCAGCCGTATCTCTCCGGCGTGTATGGAATGGACGTCGTCTTTATTAAAGGAGTTTAATGAAAAGCTCAATGTAAGCAGTCCAATAATTGCCGTCACTCACTGCTACCAGCGATCAGGTTTGTATACAACAGAGACAGAATAAATGTCTTAATTTTGTCTTAATAGCCGTCAGGAGGGAACAAGGAAACGTCTCAGAGAAATGTGTGTCGTTTCATTTGAGTAAAGATCATAAACAAGATGAGATGAGCACGAACGCTCCAGTCAAGTCTTTTGTGTATTGCTGCTGTGGTCTAGTTGTTGGGTTGTAGCTCTGATTAGATTTACTCGACTCCTCTACATCCAATCCGTTTAAAGAGGGAGACCCAGGCCAAAGCTTGTTTTGATGCTGAAATGGCTTGAGGGAATGTTGAGAGAAGGCCTTGAGATCATATTAAATCAACCTCTTATCCCGTAGCGCAAAAAGGCATGAAATACTCAGGTCGTTCAAAATAACCAACCTTTAAAAAAAGATGCACATTTAGGAAGGGTGTTGCTCTATGAAGCTCAATTAACAACAATTAAATTAATAATATTTAAATCAATAGTTCAACAGAAAATAAAATGATGTCTTCCTGCATTCACTCTCATGTTGTTGAAAACCTGTACATGACTCTGTCTTCTGTAGAACACGAAAGAAGATATTTTGAGAAATGTCTCTGTGGTTTTGTGTCCATACAATGGAAGTGAATTGGGAGACAGTGTTGTTTGGTCACCAACATTCTTTAAAATATCTTCTTTTGTGTTCTGCAGAAGAAAGAAAGTCATACAGGTTTGAAACGACTCGAGAGTGAGTAAATGATGAAAGATTTCTCTTTTTGGGGGTAACTGTCCCTTTAAATAAAGTTAATATTTTTTGTCGTGCTAGGTCTCGTTTTAAAGCATGTGACCGGATTAGCCATATTCGAACGCACTGTAAACTAGCCTATGAATATCCAACGTTAATTATTTTAATTCTAAATAAATGAAAAAAGTAATTACATTTGGTGTGCTATAAATGAAGCTCATTTTAAGACCATTACGTTTTTATACCATCATAACAGTTAGCACCAAATTCTCATTACAGTAATGTGTCTTGATGTGACTCATTATTCTCAATAGTGATTCTCATTTTATTCTCATTACTGTAATATAGTAATTTTTTATTTCTCTTAGTAGAAATTAAAGGCAATGCAACATATTTTACCACGATATATCGCCTTTTTTCCACATTTCAGTCGTGTTAATGAAGGCAATTGGGAGTGTGGGGGAAGCTGCCAATAATCTTGCTCTTAAAGGTCCAGTGTATGAAATTTACCAGCATCTAGCGGGAATTGCTGCCGGCGGCACTACAGCAGCTCTCACAGGACAAGGATGTCGTTGCGTTTTTGCTTCATTGCTGAAATGAGAATGTATTTACGAAACGTGCTCTGTAAAGCAGTTTGTCCATTTAGGGCTACTGTAGAAACAACATGGAGGATTTTATGTAAGGGGTACCCGCGGTGTAGGTATATAGAAATAGCTCATTCTAAAGTAATAAAAATATGACGCTTCATTATCTAAGGTCTTTATACACCCCTGAAGATATAGTTATGTGTAATATATTGCATTTCTGTCAATTAGTACTGCTCGATTATCACAAAAATCATAATCACGATTATTTTGGCCTGATTATTTAACACGGTTGCTCATTACCTTTAAGAACAACATAGAAAACATAAAAAACTTGGCTTTTAAACTGTGAATTCAACTAAAAAATATATATAAATGTAAAAGTAGCACAGCTGAACCATGTGAAAAGGGGTGCGTTTTATATATTTATTAGAAACAATTTATAAATATATATAATCAGGTGGATTAAGCGTCACAACTTTAATTTTGCATCTCTGCATGTTGAACCACCTAACCTTTGTAAATCACAACTGGACAATCATTACAGTGATTTTCCTACAACCAAAGTCAACCAAAGCTAAATCCACTTCATAACTTTCACTCGCTCTCTAGGGAGAACTCTTTAAACAGCACCAGACTTTCTACACATTCTTAGTAAACAAAGTTCCATCGGGATTCCTTGTAAATGATCATGAGCCTGCCAAGGCTTCATTTGACGTCTTGTTTCCTGGAATAGTTCTTCATCACCCCTTCTGGCTTTTGCAGGAGTCTGATGCTCTCAAGTCCACTGAAAAGATCTGCAGGCAGCTGGTCTATCACCTGACCCCACACTCCAAGTGGAGCAAGCAGAGCGTGCCCAGGAGGAAATCTCAAGCTTGGTAAGAATTCTACATCTGTCCACCTGTCACCCTATAAGGATACCTACACAGTGAGTTTAAATCTCAGACTTTAGTAAAGGCAAGGGGAGGACAACTGGATTAAGTCAATCCTGAAGTCTACATAAAATGCTTAAATGGTCACTGTAGTGGAGTAGGCGGGGCGAGACCGTGGTTCGAGACCGGTGGGTAATTATTAAAGAGCGCCAGCTGTGCGCGCACCGGTCTCGAATCACGTAGGAGATCGGGAGCATATAAGAGAACGAGCGACTGGACCGTCGAAGAGAGAGTACCGGGCCCGAACATGTTTGTATTTATTGTTTTGTTAGGGTTTTTTGTTAATAAAAGTCTGTTGTTTGCACCTTGGCTGTCTGCGTCTAGGCTCTCCTGTCAAAGGGTTTAACTGCTTCATTCGTTTAAAGGAGTAGTTCAGTGGTCTCAGTGGTTTTGTTTGCATATTAAGGAAGTCAATGGGGGCCAATGTTGTTTAATTAGCAGCATTTTTCAAAATATCTTCTTTTGTGTTCACCAGTCCAGAAGAAAGAAAGTGATACAGGATTGGATAACATGAGGGTGAAGAAATGAAAGAATTTTCTTACTGTGCTATCATTTCTGCTATCATGACTGGTGCTTTTGCCCCCCTAGTCTCCATCTGTCATATGTGGACAGGTAAAACAGGACGAATACATTATGTTCCACCTTCAGATGTCACGACTTTCTCTAACTCTATAGCACCCAAAGAGACTGCAGAACACAGGGAATGTCTTTTCCGCCGCGCGCTGGGCAGGTACACTGAGAAAGTCATTACGGCGGGGAAAATATTTTTAATGATATCCATGTTGTCTCCCCATCCCAGAGCAATTAACCCAGTTTGAGAGATTTCAACAGCTGGAGTTTAGCTCCTTATTTTATCGCAAGTGTATGTCTAAACAAGGCCAAACAATAACAAGCCGAAATCACCAAAACTCGCGGAATTTGTGAACCTCTGTACTTTCAATCTGTTTTATGGAGGCCTGTTATGCCGAAATGCCCTCCAGCGTTTCTCCTGACACATCTTCAGAGGTGATTTTGGGTGAAGATTGAATGCTTTACTTGACTTTAGAATATAACGTGTGTCAGAAGGGACTATTACGGTGTAAATATATTGGGAGAATAAGAGTAGATGCACACCTACAGTATGGTGCTGATGCTGTGAGCCTCTGAAGATGCCCACCTCTTCTCTTTAGGGTCCTTTTAACCACATTGATTTTTTTCTCTCCTCGCACATCTGGCAGAAAAGAGATGCTTTGTGTTAAAGAGAGAGGATTTGTAGCTGAAGGAAGAAAGACAGAGCATTTGAAAAAGTGAGCGAGAAAGCGGTAGAAAAACATTGTTGGCACTCTGATAACTGAGCATATGTGCAACAGAGTTAAAAGTACATTTCTGTGAATTTCTCTAAACAAAGGTAATATATGTCCAAGTAATTAATTCAATTCAAATTAAGCCTATTAAAACCGATTTTTTCTTTAGATAAATTCAACAATATTTTTGGTATTTTTTGGCGGTTTTGTTAACAACTTTTTTATCTTTCCCATTATATTTAGCAGTGATTTTCATTATATTCTCATTGATGTTGTGGAGTTTTTTATCATCATAATACAAAACAGACTACCATGTTATATGAACACTTGACAATTTAAATATTCACTCCTTGATTTCTTTTCATAATTAATGAGAAGGAGGTTTGTAGTAGTGCATCAACGAGAAAGAATTGATTTCTCAAAGGGATAGTTCACCCCGAAAAGAGAATTCTGTTTGACTTTATATCATCTTTAGAACACAAAAGAAGATATTTTGAAGAATGCTGGTAACCAACACCATTGACCCCATTGACTTCCACTGTATGAACACAAAACCACAGAGACATTTCTCAAAATATCTTCGTTTGTGATCTGCATGAAGAAAGCTCGGTTTCTAAACAACAGAATGGGGAATAACTAATGGTTTCCTTTCCTTGTTGCTGTTTAACATCTAATTTTGATTTTGGGGTGAAATATATCAGGGGCAATGAATTTCGGTGGTCGGCATGTTGCGTGTCTCTACGCACGAGACGGCGGCGTTGTTAGTCCTCAAATCTGTTTCAGATTCCAGTCTAATCACCCACACATTTAAACAGCCCCCGAAAACTCCTCATGCGAGAACGCGAGACGGCGCAGCAGCAGTTGTTATTTCATCAAGCCGGAGCTCCTGCAAGGCAACCGGTCACATCTCTGCCGTTACTGCCTCTGTGATGAAATTAAATGATGAATCTGTTTCATAAAGTAGTCAGCAGGGCTGCAGAATAAACGGCAACAAGTCCCTGTGTAATCGTCCCTTTTCGTGTGGAGGTCTCTGTTCTCCTCAGGGGTTGCCCGTGATGCGTCCACGCGATGTTTATCAGGAAAGTGTTTGCGGATGTGCTGGGAGCAGCGAGGAGTTGGTTTTTGTCATCGAATATCTTCCTCATTCTGCTGAGCATTTGGTGGAGCATGTTTGGCTGCCTGCCTGTGTGGTGAAGATACAACCGTTGCTGTAGTCAGACATGATGGTATTCTGACCCAAATGTGGTCCTGCGGATGGTTGCAACAAAAGGTTGTCATGGAGTTTCTGGCTGGAGTGTTGGACAGATTGAGATGAAGACATGTCGGGCACTGGGGTTGCAGTTTATGTGGCCAAAGCTGGCGGAGACACACGTGTGCACATAGGCATGTAGGCACGGATCCGTTCCAGAGTTCTAAATCACAATATTAAGGAAAGGAAAAGGTTTAAATGTTTTACATATAAATGTTTTGAATGAGAAAAAAGAATGATAGGTCCTCCTCTCTTGTCTTTTTTTAGTCTACCCTCTTTTGTTTTTCATTGTTTCATTCCTGCTTCCTGACCTCCTTACAGGCTGTGTTTAAATGTGTTTGACCTACATATCAAATAAACAGCCGGCCCCTGGAGGGCTGACAGTGGCGTCGTCGTCCACACGTCTCGCAAATTGTGTTCCAACAAACCAGACCTAAACCTGTTGTGCTGAACTCAAAAGTTTAAATCATCTTTCGTGGATCTGGTTTTTGAAAGGTTTACTTTGCTTTGTTATGGTGAAGAGCTCAAGAGATAAAGCCCTTGCAATGCTTGACTTAATCCAATCAGATACTCCACCTTCACTACCCATGAGCATCTTTCAGGCGGGGAGCTCCTAGTACAGAACATGAAGCTTGCACAAACGCTGAGGAGTCTTTAGACTATTTCTAATCCCACTGTTTTTCGAGTTAATTTCATTTCTTCAATGTAGATTTTTATATATTGTGAGATTGTAAACCCTGTCCAGATAATGCATAAAATGTACACATCATGGTAGTCAGAATGCAAGCGAATGTGCCGACTCAAATTCCCGGAGCGCAGATGTATGAAAACACAGAGCAGACAGTCTGCATCAATCGTCTCTACAGTAGATCTTACAGGATCTATCAGCCGTGGGGTTCACTCTTTCTGAAGCAATACCTTTTAACACCATTTTTGCTACTATTATACAATCCATAACTTTTAGAAGGCATTAGAATCGTGCTAACAAACACGTACGTGTAGCGAGAACGCAGCATTAGCACTCAACAGGGTTTTATTGAAAATGTCACTTTTTTCAAAGAGTAAATAATTTTGTGATTTTTAAAGTTCTACTTTGGTTTATGCAGTGTCCAACAATAAGTTTACATGTTTCTATATACATTCATGGTGTAAAAATACTTTTGTTACCTTACTTCTTATCTGACTCTCAAATGATTAGTTCGGCGATTCATCCTTCTAATCCCCTCCTTTCTGTCACCCTACTCTGATCTGATTGGTCAGATGGTCTACTCTGCTGTGATTGGTCTACCTCGTGCGAACATAGCCGGGCATTACACCGAGAGACACAAATCTGACCCAGAACTCAAATTAGAACGACAGATGACTCGTTTGCGTGATTCAGAGTCGACTCATTTTGTTATTTATAACTTTGTTATTCGTTCACTTTCGGCTTTACAACTTGGCAGACTGCATACATTCATTCTTTAAATGTTTTCACTGATACGAGAAAGCAGGGGTCTCCATTTTCAGAGTCACACTATCACACACATTGTGTGCTATAATCTTTATTATGATGATTGCTTTCCATACTCTCGGCCTGCCATAGGCTGGTATGAGAGAGGAACTCTGGCAAATATAACAGTACCACAGTGTTGTGGGGTTCTGAAAGGGAAGGTATATGATATACCTCATAGAAATATACTCATGATTTATTTTATGAAAATGACTATGATATAGAGACATTTTTAATTGATAGCATGCATGAGAGTGCATGAATGGGGACAATTCTTGAAGCTCCACAGGAAGTCAACTTTGAAATAAATATGACATGTTACTTTTCTTTTCAAGCTTAAACTAGATTTTCTGATGCATGTAGATTTTTCTTATTATTAATTTAATCTGAATTGATTAGACATATGATTTGCATGTGGATTTTCCCATGTAGTGCCTGATGGGATGTGTGTGTGTGCATTTTGTTTATTTATAATAGCAAATATATTATAATGAATCCATTATCTACTAGTCTAATCCCCACAGCTTCAGTTGATTCTAAGACTCTTGGTTGTGATATATTTAGTTTGATATATTGAAGGAAATTCCAGCATTTGGCTCATATCTTCTGCATCTCAGATTTTCTCCTGAGAAAAATACTCGGAACTCATACAAATGAGTTTCAAGAGAAATGCCAACAATGTCACTGTAATACATCTCAATAAAATGGAAGGAAGGAGTCGGGAACCGGAAAACATTAAACAACTTTTAATATAAATAATAACAGCCGGCGGCCCCTCACGGACGACCGCCGGCGAACAAAACATAAACATAAACATAAATACCAATATAAATACAAACGTAAAACAAGTTCGGGCCCGGTCCTCTCTCTTCGACGGTCCGGTCGCTCGTTCCTTTTATGCTCCCATCTCCTACGTGATTCGAGCCCGGTGTGCGCACAGCTGGCGCTAATTCACAATTACTCACCGGACTCGAACCACGGTCTCGCCCCGCCTACTCTACTACATACCCCCATCACCCCTCACAGGCCGGGGGGTACCCCCGCGACTGTGCAAGCTCCCTCCCCCTCCCTCGGGGGGGGGTGGGGGGTATGCAGCGACGAGACGAGACAACGGAGACGGGAGCCCTCGGAGCGACCGGAAAGAGAGAGGGGAGAGAGAAAAACAAAAAATCCGGTTCCCCGACATGCTGCCGCTCGTTCCTCAACCAGCCGGAGTACTCTCCTTCGCGGTGCCTTGCGGTGGCCCTGGGGCTTCGGTGGACGGCTCGACCGTCCGCCCCCTGGCGGCCGGCGGTGGCTCCTCCTTTATCCGGGAGTCGGGGCGGGTTCCCCGTCCCCTGTTCCTCCCCCTTGGGCGGACGGACGCAGGCTCCGGCCTCTGGCAGGCGGTGGCTCACCCGGCACTTCCGCCCCCTGCTCCTCCCCCTCGGGGGACGGACACAGGCTCCGGCCTCTGGCGGACGGCGGAAACCCCCCCGCTCCCACTTGGACGAAAGCCACCCCACCTCGACCCAGGGGCGCGGCAGCAAAGGTCGCCGTTCCACCGAAGTTTTGACGGTGGCCGCACTGTGCACTTCCGTTTCCCCAGAGCCACCGCTTCGGGCAGCCACTGGCGGACGCCCTTCGTCCGCGCTGCCCGAACTCTCCGGCACCGCGAGGCCACTCGGCGGCGAGGACTCTCCGACAGCATGTCTCTCCTTCCTCCCGGGTTTCGGCACCAATGGATAGTTCACCACATCCCCATGTACACACCTCACTTTAACCATACGGCCCATATCCCTTGCCACAAATTGAGTCAGGCTTTGGTGTATTGAGGTTTGGTTACATCCTGAATCCACCAGAGCCTGGTATGTACCCCCTCTTATACTCACAGGTATTTGGTACAGCCCGTCTTGACCGAGGGCAGCCGATGGGTTGTCGGGCACCCGGATCATCATACCGACCTCCATCATTGGACATCGGTCGATAAAATGTCCGGGATCCCCACAACGCCAACAGGCCGGCCCAGAAGTCCCCGCCGCCCTAGCGGCAGGAGGCAGACCCCCGAATTGGCGAGGAGAGGCAGACGGGGGAAAGGGGGTGTTGTGCCCCTGGCCCTGTAGATTCCCGGCTCCCTCGACAGTCCGGGTCACTCCCATCTCTGGCGACATCCGGGTCCGTGGAGCTGGACGGGGAAGGAAACTCCCCCGGGTCCTGGGAAAGGGTACAGGGCGAGGAGAAGAATAAGGAGAAGTGGAGAGAGAGAGAGATGTAGAATTTTGGGGTACGCCGACCCCGGGGCACGCCATCAACTGGTCCTCCGCCAGCTGGATGGCCTGGGCCAGCGATGATGGTCGGTGACACTGGACCCACTGGGCAGTTTTCCTGGGGAGTCGACCCACGAACTGCTCCAGTGTCACCTTGTCCACTACCTGGTCGATAGTGCTGGCGTCGGCCATCAGCCATTTGCGGCAGGCGTCCCGGAGCTGGTGAGCAAAAGCGAACGGGTGACCGCGATCCCCCATCTCCAATGACCGGAACCGCTGGCGATGTTGTTCCGGATTGAGCCCCACCCGCTCAAGGATCGCCTTCTTGAGGTCCGCGTACTGAAGCAGACTCGCCACGGGCAGCTGTTGGGCAGCCATCTGGGCCTCGCCCGTCAACAGGGGGATTAGACGGGCTGACCAGGCGTCTGGCTGCCATCCCGATAGTTCCGCGGACCTCTCGAATAGTTCCAAGAAGGCTTCCGGCTCATCTTGGGGGCCCATCTTGTGGAGTGGGATGTTGGGGGACGCGATCGTTGACCCGGACGCGGCTCCTCCCTGACTCACCCAGCTCCGGAACGACTCGCGGGATTCCTGCTGAGCCTGGATAAGAGCCTGGAAACGGCGCTCTTGGTCCTCCCTCAGACTCAGCAGAGCCTGATGTTGTTGCTGGTGAAGTCCCGCGAGCGATGTGATGACTTCCGCAAATGGCGATCCTGGCGGAGTCTGCATATTGACGGCGGCTGCTCCTTTCTTCCCGGGTTTCGGCACCAATGTAAACTAGTTCGTTTCGGACTTGAAGAAAGGAGTCGGGAACCGGAAAACATTAAACAACTTTTAATATAAATAATAACAGCCGGCGGCCCCTCACGGACGACCGCCGGCGAACAAAACATAAACATAAACATAAATACCAATATAAATACAAACGTAAAACAAGTTCGGGCCCGGTCCTCTCTCTTCGACGGTCCGGTCGCTCGTTCCTTTTATGCTCCCATCTCCTACGTGATTCGAGCCCGGTGTGCGCACAGCTGGCGCTAATTCACAATTACTCACCGGACTCGAACCACGGTCTCGCCCCGCCTACTCTACTACAGTCACAAACTGAGCTCAGATTTGTCAAGCCTGCTAACAAAAGTCTCGCTATGACGCAATTTGGGCTATTTTGCTCTCTGTATGACCACAAACATCATCCCAAGGGTTAGTGAAAGGAGAAGTGGAATCCAAAATTTGACGTAGACCTGCGACCAGAAGAGCGTGTCACAATATTAAAAAAAATGTCTCGGGGACATCATTTCATATAGAGCACATGTCAGGGGGTCTGAAAAGGAATCTATTAATGCAAATATGTCTTGGAAAATGCCATGTTGTCAAGCATTGGTAGAATCTCACACAGAAATTGGCTGAACAGAGTTGTGACAATGTTATTTCAAGAGTCACGGTGGTGGAGAGAAAGCGCCTGGTCTCCGTAAACACACGGATTTGCGGTGACAGGCTTTTGAATGGATTTTACTCCAAAGTCGGTGTGTGAAGAGAGAGGAAAAGCCTTCTGTGTGCACGCTGTTGAAGCTCAGCACATAAATCTGGGGATTTGCTAAATCAACTGATTTACAGCATTGAAAGTCTCGTGTGGATCTTTAACAGATGAAAGATTGTGTTTGGTGCTAATGGAGACATGACATTTGTATTGAAAAAACATGGCAAATGTCTGACAATTTCCTGTTTGTTTGTAATTTTCATTGTTGCCTTTCTATGATAATGCAGATGCTTTTAATAGGTTGTGATAGCTCTTGTGAAAAACATGCCAATATCCCAAAGGGCAGTGTTAATGTATGAAGCAATTAGAGCCAGTAGATCTCTTATTAAGCGGGACGGTTAGCCCTCCATGGATTTGAGAGAAGTCTTCACTTACTTCAATAATTCTATGAATTGATCTCCTTTGTCAATCGACCTTCCATTGTACCCTCGAAACCACTTTATCAGTCTGTTAAAGATTCGCTTTAACTTTTGCCTCTATAGCACTACCTCTGTTTAAACCATAAAATTGCAGGTTACTTAACATTTCAGTTTTTCGATTTCATGGTAGTTTTATTAATATTTTGATTTAGCTCTTATTTTATATTTTGAGTTTTAATGTTAAAATGAGTAAAATTTTTAGCAGTTTTCTTAAATGCATATGTCATTTTATTGTTCATTTGTTTATTTTTTATTTTCCTCGATAAGCTACATTTATTTCTTTGTTTTTATTTATTTTTAATAACTAATTTTAGTGCCACTTCATTGCAAACTTTTTTACTTCATTCCCTAGACAACATTTCTATTTTGTTTAGTTTTTCAAATATTATTTAGGTGAAGATTTTTTTTTCCAGTAAAAAGAAATGAATTAGTAGTTTAGTGAGCTGATATAATACCTGACAGCTCACATTTTATAAACATTATTATATCCTTTCCGTTTTAACCCAAGATTCACAGAGTTCAGCTTTGCTTCAACATACATCTGATTGTCGTGTTTTTTTTTTACTTAAGTATCATAAGTTGTTATTTAATCAGAATGCAAAGTTACTTCTCGATAAAGGAGTCAATGAAGAAACATGTTTGCTTGCATGTGGTGTTGTTACAGCGTCTACCAGCTGTGGCTGCCAAAGCTAACCTTGTTGACAAGGTACAGAAACCTTGACCCCCTCATGATACTGTACCAAGATGTTCTTTAAATTCCCTTGTAGTATCATGTAAAACCCAAAGTTATCAACATGGTAATCATTTGGTGGCGTATATCTCAAAATAC
The DNA here is from genome assembly GCF_015846415.1 of Triplophysa dalaica. NCBI lineage: Eukaryota > Metazoa > Chordata > Actinopteri > Cypriniformes > Nemacheilidae > Triplophysa > Triplophysa dalaica. The sequence goes on along the minus strand of NC_079563.1, from coordinate 19,172,321 downwards.
CACAGTATTACTATTTCTGGTAAATTAGTCTGATTGAGAGAAAACCGCATTTACAATGATCCTGCAATAAAGGTCATTTCATCTTTAGTCTAAACCTGGCCCGCTGATATTTTACCTTGCACATGGGCAACTGATTTTGGACTGCAGGCTGTTAAACCCACCCCCGCTCAAGCAGATCACAGCACCCCACCTCGCAACTATGACATTGACACACAGCGAGTCTGTTTTGGAAAAAGGCTGATCTGTGTGATTGTGTGGCTGCTAGAATACTGCTCCCAAACAGAAAAGTGTGTGCAGTGTGCCAGGCGGCTCCTGTAGGAAAGCCCTTAATCCAATCAGACGAGCCCAAACTCAGAACAATGCAGCACATGGCGTACAAAGTCCAAATCCTGCAGTCACAGCACAAGCCCTCTGAATGTAATGCTATCATGCCAAGCAGAAGAGAAGCAGATGGACTTTCCCCAATGCAGATGGGCGGGGTGCTGCGAGGTGATTGAAGGAGGGAGCTGCATTACTGTTCAGTTCTCAGCTTTTAATTTAAAGCATAGGACCTATAGAGCCATACATCATTCATAGGAATGCCATGTATGCCAAAAATGTCTATGCGATGCAAAGGATTGATTTGTAGGAAGGGCTTCATTATGATCCCAAGTGTTAATTTTGAGAATTGACAGGCTTGATATTCTGTGATTGTAAAATGCCTCTGGCCCTGTATTTAAAACTCATCTGCAGAAAGGAATATGTGCACTGAACAAGACACTCATAAGCGAACATTTGCCTATGTTGACAGGGACTAATTATTTGAATTATTTCTTGCTTGTCAGCTTGAATCCTGAGGGCGAAAACAATTGACTCATTGAAGCATCCATCAATATTTCCATTTCTTTGCTTCTTTGGATCAGACAGAGGGGTGCCTGATCCGAAACCATCATCCCTTATGATTTGTTCTTGCATATGTGGATAGGCAATGTGTGTACTGATGTGTGGAAGAAGAGTACTATTCTTGCACTTTACAAACACATATAATGTGAAAATAACTGGAATATTAGAATTAAGTAGTCATTCTTTGCATCTTACTAAGGAAATCTGGATGCTTCGGCCTGGAATTGAACCAAGGCCTCCTGTGTAAAAATTCAATGTTTGTTGTACAGATCCAGACCTCCCGATTCAGAACAATCCATATTTACATTTACATTTCGACATTTAGCAGACGCTATAATCCAAAGCGACTTACAAAGAGTTTAGGAGCAATAAGCGATAGTTGATACAGGAGCCATAATACATTAGGTGCCAATACAAAGTTACTGGTTTCAACAAAAGCTAGACCACTACATGTTGAGAGAAAGGGTTAATGTATTTTTTTTTTCATTTGTTTGTCAAGTATTCACAGAAGAGATGGGTTTTAAGTAGTTTTTTAAATGTTGTGAGAGATGTGGTTGAACGGACAGAGTTAGGAAGAATGTTCCACCAGGGAGGAGTTGTGAATGAGAACGAGCGGGAGAGCGATTTACTGCCCTTATGGGAAGGCAATACAAGACGCCGCTGGTTTGCTGAATGCAGGGATCTTGATGGGGTGTAGGAGTGCAGGAGAGTGTGGAAGTAAGCCGGTGCAGATCCAGTGATAGTCCTGTAGGCAGGCATTAGTGACTTGAATCGGATACGGGCTGCAACCGGTAGCCAGTGAAGAGAGATGAAAAGGGGAGTATCAATTGACTTCGGAGCAGGTGAGAATTCTACCACTGAACCACCAATGCTTCTGATGGTGACTTTTTGACTAAGTTTCAGCAGTTTTAACCAATCTGTACTGGAGATTTTAAACTTAATTTCTGGGGGTTTTACACTTTCTGACCTCAAAAAACCATTGATCTGCATTGGCCGGGAATCGGACCCGGGACTCCCGCGTGGCAGGCGAGAATTCTACCACTGAACCACCAATGCTTCTGATGGTTGCTTCTTGACTAAGTTTCAGCAGTTTTTACCAATATGTACTGGAGATTTTTAGATTAGATGATTAGATTAGATTAAACTTTATTGTCATTACACATATACAAGTACAGTGTAACGAAATAGAGTTTAGGTCTAACCAGAAGTGCAATTAGCAAGTGCAGGATATACAGTGTGAATAAATACAGAATACAATATTAGGAAAATACTCAATTTCTGGAGGTTTTAAACTTTGTGTCCTCCAAAGCTCATTGATATGCATTGGCCGGGAATCGGACCCGGGTCTCCCGCGTGGCAGGCGAGAATTCTACCACTGAACCACCAATGCTTCTGATGGTGACTTTTTGACTAAGTTTCAGCAGTTTTAACTAATCTGTACTGGAGATTTTAAACTTAATTTCTGGAGGTTTTAAACTTTGTGACCTCAAAAATCCATTGATCTGCATTGGCCGGGAATCGGACCCGGGTCTCCCGCGTGGCAGGCGAGAATTCTACCACTGAACCACCAATGCTTCTGATGGTGACTTTTTGACTAAGTTTGAGCAGTTTTTACCAATCTGTAGTGGAGATTTTAAACTTAATTTGTGGAGGTTTTGAACTGAGTGAACCACCAATGCTTCTGATGGTGACTTTTGACTAAGTTTCAACAGTTTTTACAAATCTTTGCTCAAGATTTTGAACACAATTTCAGGAGGTTTTATACTTTGTGTCCTCGAAAGCTCATTGATATGCATTGGCCGGGAATCGGACCCGGGTCTCCCGCGTGGCAGGCGAGAATTCTACCACTGAACCACCAATGCTTCTGATGGCAATTTTTTGACTAAGTTTCAGCAGTTTTTACAAACCTTTACTCAAGATTTTGAACATAATTTCAGGAGGTTTTAAACTTTGTGTCCTCGAAAGCTCATAGATATGCATTGGCCGGGAATCGGACCCGGGTCACCCGCGTGGCAGGCGAGAATTCTACCACTGAACCACCAATGCTTCTGATGGTGACTTTTTGACTAAGTTTCAGGAGTTTTTACCAATATGTACTGGAGATTTTAAACTTAAATTCTGGAGGTTTTGAACTGAGTGAACCACCAATGCTTCTGATGGTAACTTTTTGACTAAGTTTCAGCAGTTCTTACCAATCTGTACTGGAGATTTTAAACTTAATTTGTGGAGGTTTTGAACTGAGTGAACCACCAATGCTTCTGATGGTGACTTTTGACTAAGTTTCAACAGATTTTACCAATCTGTACTGGAAATTTTGAATTTAATTTCTGGAGGTTCTGAACTTTGTGTCCTCAAAAGCTCATTGATATGCATTGGCCGGGAATCGGACCCGGGTCTCCCGCGTGGCAGGCGAGAATTCTACCACTGAACCACCAATGCTTCTGATGGTGACTTTTTGACTAAGTTTCAGCAGTTTTTACCAATCTGTACTTGAGATTTTAAACTTAATTTGTGGAGGTTTTGAACTGAGTGAACCACCATTGCTTCTAATGGTGACTTTTGACTAAGTTTCAACAGATTTTACCAATCTGTATTGTAAATTTTGAATTTAATTTCTGGAGGTTCTGAACTTTGTGTCCTCAAAAGCTCATTGATATGCATTGGCTGGGAATCGGACCCGGGTCTCCCGCGTGGCAGGCGAGAATTCTACCACTGAACCACCAATGCTTCTGATGGTGACTTTTTGACTAAGTTTCAGCAGTTTTTACCAATCTGTACTGGAGATTTTAAACTTAATTTGTGGAGGTTTTGAACTGAGTGAACCACCAATGCTTCTGATGGTGACTTTTGACTAAGTTTCAACAGTTTTTACAAATCTTTGCTCAAGATTTTGAACACAATTTCAGGAGGTTTTAAACTTTGTGTCCTCGAAAGCTCATTGATATGCATTGGCCGGGAATCGGACCCGGGTCTCCCGCGTGGCAGGCGAGAATTCTACCACTGAACCACCAATGCTTCTTATGGTGACTTTTTGACTAAGTTCCAGCAGTTTTTACCAATCTCTACTGGAGATTTTAAACTTAATTTCTGGAGGTTTTGAACTGAGTGAACCACCAATGCTTCTGATGGTGACTTTTGACATAGTTTCAGCAGTTTTAAACAATCTGTACTGGAGATTTTAAACTTAATTTCTGGAGGTTTTGAACTGAGTGAACCACCAATGCTTCTGATGGTGATTTTTTGACTAAGTTTCAGCAGTTTTTACCAATCTGTACTTGAGATTTTAAACTTAATTTGTGGAGGTTTTGAACTGAGTGAACCACCATTGCTTCTAATGGTGACTTTTGACTAAGTTTCAACAGATTTTACCAATCTGTATTGTAAATTTTGAATTTAATTTCTGGAGGTTCTGAACTTTGTGTCCTCAAAAGCTCATTGATATGCATTGGCTGGGAATCGGACCCGGGTCTCCCGCGTGGCAGGCGAGAATTCTACCACTGAACCACCAATGCTTCTGATGGTGACTTTTTGACTAAGTTTCAGCAGTTTTTACCAATCTGTACTGGAGATTTTAAACTTAATTTGTGGAGGTTTTGAACTGAGTGAACCACCAATGCTTCTGATGGTGACTTTTGACTAAGTTTCAACAGTTTTTACAAATCTTTGCTCAAGATTTTGAACACAATTTCAGGAGGTTTTAAACTTTGTGTCCTCGAAAGCTCATTGATATGCATTGGCCGGGAATCGGACCCGGGTCTCCCGCGTGGCAGGCGAGAATTCTACCACTGAACCACCAATGCTTCTTATGGTGACTTTTTGACTAAGTTCCAGCAGTTTTTACCAATCTCTACTGGAGATTTTAAACTTAATTTCTGGAGGTTTTGAACTGAGTGAACCACCAATGCTTCTGATGGTGACTTTTGACATAGTTTCAGCAGTTTTAAACAATCTGTACTGGAGATTTTAAACTTAATTTCTGGAGGTTTTGAACTGAGTGAACCACCAATGCTTCTGATGGTGACTTTTGACTAAGTTTCAACAGTTTTTACCAATCTCTACTGGAGATTTTAAACTTAATTTCTGGAGGTTTTGAACTGAGTGAACCACCAATGCTTCTGATGGTGACTTTTGACATAGTTTCAGCAGTTTTTACCAATCTGTACTGGAGATTTTAAACTTAATTTGTGGAGGTTTTGAACTGAGTGACCCACCATTGCTTCTGATGGTGACTTTTGACTAAGTTTCAACAGATTTTACCAATCTGTATTGTAAATTTTGAATTTAATTTCTGGAGGTTCTGAACTTTGTGTCCTCAAAAGCTCATTGATATGCATTGGCCGTGAATCGGACCCGGGTCTCCCGCGTGGCAGGCGAGAATTCTACCACTGAACCACCAATGCTTCTGATGGTGACTTTTTGACTAAGTTTCAGCAGTTTTTACCAATCTGTACTGGAGATTTTAAACTTAATTTGTGGAGGTTTTGAACTGAGTGAACCACCAATGCTTCTGATGGTGACTTTTGACTAAGTTTCAACAGTTTTTACAAATCTTTGCTCAAGATTTTGAACACAATTTCAGGAGGTCTTAAACTTTGTGTCCACGAAAGCTCATTGATATGCATTGGCCGGGAATCGGACCCGGGTCTCCCGCGTGGCAGGCGAGAATTCTACCACTGAACCACCAATGCTTCTGATGGTGACTTTTTGACTAAGTTTCAGGAGTTTTTACCAATATGTACTGGAGATTTTAAACTTAATTTCTGGAGGTTTTGAACTGAGTGAACCACCAATGCTTCTGATGGTGACATTTTGACAAAGTTTCAGCAGTTTTTACCAATCTGTACTGGAGATTTTAAACTTAATTTCTGGAGGTTTTAAACTTTGTGACCTCAAAAATCTATTGATCTGCATTGGCTGGGAATCGGACCCGGGTCTCCCGCGTTGCAGGCGAGAATTCTACCACTGAACCACCAATGCTTCTGATGGCGACTTTTTGACTATGTTTCAGCAGTTTTTACAAATCTTTACTCAAGATTTTGAACATAATTTCAGGAGGTTTTAAACTTTGTGTCCTCGAAAGCTCATAGATATGCATTGGCCGGGAATCGGACCCGGGTCTCCCGCGTGGCAGGCGAGAATTCTACCACTGAACCACCAATGCTTCTGATGGGGATTTTTTGACTAAGTTTCAGCAGTTTTTACAAACCTTTACTCAAGATTTTGAACATAATTTCAGGAGGTTTTAAACTTTGTGTCCTCGAAAGCTCATTGATCTGCATTGGCCGGGAATCGGACCCGGGTCTCCCGCGTGGCAGGCGAGAATTCTACCACTGAACCACCAATGCTTCTGATGGTGACATTTTGACTAAGTTTCAGCAGATCTTACCAATCTGTACTGGAGATTTTAAACTTAATTTGTGGAGGTTTTGAACTGAGTGAACCACCAATGCTTCTGATGGTGACTTTTTGACTAAGTTTCAGCAATTTTTACCAATCTGTACTGGAGATTTTAAACTTAATTTCTGGAGGTTTTGAACTGAGTGAACCACCAATGCTTCTGATGGTGACATTTTGACAAAGTTTCAGCAGTTTTTACCAATCTGTACTGGAGATTTTAAACTTAATTTCTGGAGGTTTTAAACTTTGTGACCTCAAAAATCCATTGATCTGCATTGGCCGGAAATCGGACCCGGGTCTCCCGCGTGGCAGGCGAGAATTCTCCCACTGAACCACCAATGCTTCTGATGGTGACTTTTGACTAAGTTTCAACAGATTTTACCAATCTGTACTGGAAATTTTGAATTTAATTTCTGGAGGTTTTGAACTTTGTGTCCTCAAAAGCTCATTGATATGCATTGGCCGGGAATCGGACCCGGGTTTCCCGCGTGGCAGGCGAGAATTCTACCACTGAACCACCAATGCTTCTGATGGTGACTTTTTGACTAAGTTTCAGCAGTTTTTACCAATCTGTAGTGGAGATTTTAAACTTAATTTGTGGAGGTTTTAAACTTTGTGACCTCAAAAATCCATTGATCTGCATTGGCCGGGAATCGGACCCGGGTCTCCCGCGTGGCAGGCGAGAATTCTACCACTGAACCACCAATGCTTCTGATGGTGACTTTTTGACTAAGTTTCAGCAGTTTTAACTAATCTGTACTGGAGATTTTAAACTTAATTTCAGGAGGTTTTAAACTTTGTGTCCTCGAAAGCTCATTGATATGCATTGGCCGGGAATCGGACCCGGGTCTCCCGCGTGGCAGGCGAGAATTCTACCACTGAACCACCAATGCTTCTGATGGTGACTTTTTGACTAAGTTTCAGCAGTTTTAACTAATCTGTACTGGAGATTTTAAACTTAATTTCTGGAGGTTTTAAACTTTGTGACCTCAAAAATCCATTGATCTGCATTGGCCGGAAATCGGACCCGGGTCTCCCGCGTGGCAGGCGAGAATTCTCCCACTGAACCACCAATGCCTCTGATGGTGACTTTTGACTAAGTTTCAGCAGTTTTTACAAACCTTTACTCAAGATTTTGAACATAATTTCAGGAGGTTTTAAACTTTGTGTCCTCGAAAGCTCATAGATATGCATTGGCCGGGAATCGGACCCGGGTCTCCCGCGTGGCAGGCGAGAATTCTACCACTGAACCACCAATGCTTCTGATTGTGACTTTTTGACTAAGTTTCAGCAGTTTTAAACAATCTGTACTGGAGATTTTAAACTTAATTTCTGGAGGTTTTGAACTGAGTGAACCACCAATGCTTCTGATGGTGACTTTTGACATAGTTTCAGCAGTTTTTACCAATCTGTACTGGAGATTTTAAACTTAATTTGTGGAGGTTTTGAACTGAGTGAACCACCATTGCTTCTGATGGTGACTTTTGACTAAGTTTCAACAGATTTTACCAATCTGTACTGGAAATTTTGAATTTAATTTCTGGAGGTTTTGAACTTTGTGTCCTCAAAAGCTCATTGATATGCATTGGCCGTGAATCGGACCCGGGTCTCCCGCGTGGCAGGAGAGAATTCTACCACTGAACCACCAATGCTTCTGATGGTGACTTTTTGACTAAGTTTCAGCAGTTTTTACCAATCTGTACTGGAGATTTTAAACTTAATTTGTGGAGGTTTTGAACTGAGTGAACCACCAATGCTTCTGATGGTGACTTTTGACTAAGTTTCAACAGTTTTTACAAATCTTTGCTCAAGATTTTGAACACAATTTCAGGAGGTCTTAAACTTTGTGTCCTCGAAAGCTCATTGATATGCATTGGCCGGGAATCGGACCGGGGTCTCCCGCGTGGCAGGCGAGAATTCTACCACTGAACCACCAATGCTTCTGATGGTGACTTTTTGACTAAGTTTCAGGAGTTTTTACCAATATGTACTGGAGATTTTAAACTTAATTTCTGGAGGTTTTGAACTGAGTGAACCACCAATGCTTCTGATGGTGACATTTTGACTAAGTTTCAGCAGTTCTTACCAATCTGTACTGGAGATTTTAAACTTAATTTGTGGAGGTTTTGAACTGAGTGAACCACCAATGCTTCTGATGGTGACTTTTTGACTAAGTTTCAGCAATTTTTACCAATCTGTACTGGAGATTTTAAACTTAATTTGTGGAGGTTTTGAACTGAGTGAACCACCAATGCTTCTGATGGTGACTTTTGACTAAGTTTCAACAGATTTTACCAATCTGTACTGGAGATTTTAAACTTAATTTGTGGAGGTTTTGAACTGAGTGAACCACCAATGCTTCTGATGGCAATTTTTTGACTAAGTTTCAGCAGTTTTTACAAACCTTTACTCAAGATTTTGAACATAATTTCAGGAGGTTTTAAACTTTGTGTCCTCGAAAGCTCATAGATATGCATTGGCCGGGAATCGGACCCGGGTCTCCCGCGTGGCAGGCGAGAATTCTACCACTGAACCACCAATGCTTCTGATGGTGACTTTTTGACTAAGTTTCAGGAGTTTTTACCAATATGTAGTGGAGATTTTAAACTTAATTTGTGGAGGTTTTGAACTGAGTGAACCACCAATGCTTCTGATGGTGACTTTTGACTAAGTTTCAACAGTTTTTACAAATCTTTGCTCAAGATTTTGAACACAATATCAGGAGGTTTTAAACTTTGTGTCCTCGAAAGCTCATTGATATGCATTGGCCGGGAATCGGACCCGGGTCTCCCGCGTGGCAGGCGAGAATTCTACCACTGAACCACCAATGCTTCTGATGGTGACTTTTTGACTAAGTTTCAGCAGTTTTAACTAATCTGTACTGGAGATTTTAAACTTAATTTCTGGAGGTTTTAAACTTTGTGACCTCAAAAATCCATTGATCTGCATTGGCCGGGAATCGGACCCGGGTCTCCCGCGTGGCAGGCGAGAATTCTACCACTGAACCACCAATGCTTCTGATGGTGACTTTTGACTAAGTTTCAACAGATTTTACCAATCTGTACTGGAAATTTTGAATTTAATTTCTGGAGGTTTTGAACTTTGTGTCCTCAAAAGCTCATTGATATGCATTGGCCGGGAATCGGACCCGGGTCTCCCGCGTGGCAGGCGAGAATTCTACCACTGAACCACCAATGCTTCTGATAGTGACTTTTTGACTAAGTTTCAGCAGTTTTTACCAATCTGTGGTGGAGATTTTAAACTTAATTTGTGGAGGTTTTGAACTTTGTGACCTCAAAAATCCATTGATCTGCATTGGCCGGGAATCGGACCCGGGTCTCCCGCGTGGCAGGCGAGAATTCTACCACTGAACCACCAATGCTTCTGATGGTGACTTTTTGACTAAGTTTCAGCAGTTTTAACTAATCTGTACTGGAGATTTTAAACTTAATTTCAGGAGGTTTTAAACTTTGTGTCCTCGAAAGTTCATTGATATGCATTGGCCGGGAATCGGACCCGGGTCTCCCGCGTGGCAGGCGAGAATTCTACCACTGAACCACCAATGCTTCTGATGGTGACTTTTTGACTAAGTTTCAGCAGTTTTAACTAATCTGTACTGGAGATTTTAAACTTAATTTCTGGAGGTTTTAAACTTTGTGACCTCAAAAATCCATTGATCTGCATGGGCCGGAAATCGGACCCGGGTCTCCCGCGTGGCAGGCGAGAATTCTACCACTGAACCACCAATGCTTCTGATGGTGACTTTTGACTAAGTTTCAACAGATTTTACCAATCTGTACTGGAAATTTTGAATTTAATTTCTGGAGGTTTTGAACTTTGTGTCCTCAAAAGCTCATTGATATGCATTGGCCGGGAATCGGACCCGGGTCTCCCGCGTGGCAGGCGAGAATTCTACCACTGAACCACCAATGCTTCTGATGGTGACTTTTTGACTAAGTTTCAGCAGTTTTTACCAATCTGTACTGGAGATTTTAAACTTAATTTGTGGAGGTTTTAAACTTTGTGACCTCAAAAATCCATTGATCTGCATTGGCCGGGAATCGGACCCGGGTCTCCCGCGTGGCAGGCGAGAATTCTACCACTGAACCACCAATGCTTCTGATGGTGACTTTTTGACTAAGTTTCAGCAGTTTTTACCAATCTGTACTGGAAATTTTGAATTTAATTTCTGGAGGTTTTGAACTTTGTGTCCTCAAAAGCTCATTGATATGCATTGGCCGTGAATCGGACCCGGGTCTCCCGCGTGGCAGGAGAGAATTCTACCACTGAACCACCAATGCTTCTGATGGTGACTTTTGACTAAGTTTCAACAGATTTTACCAATCTGTACTGGAAATTTTGAATTTAATTTCTGGAGGTTTTGAACTTTGTGTCCTCAAAAGCTCATTGATATGCATTGGCCGTGAATCGGACCCGGGTCTCCCGCGTGGCAGGAGAGAATTCTACCACTGAACCACCAATGCTTCTGATGGTGACTTTTTGACTAAGTTTCAGCAGTTTTTACCAATCTGTACTGGAGATTTTAAACTTAATTTGTGGAGGTTTTGAACTGAGTGAACCACCAATGCTTCTGATGGTGACTTTTGACTAAGTTTCAACAGTTTTTACAAATCTTTGCTCAAGATTTTGAACACAATTTCAGGAGGTCTTAAACTTTGTGTCCTCGAAAGCTCATTGATATGCATTGGCCGGGAATCGGACCGGGGTCTCCCGCGTGGCAGGCGAGAATTCTACCACTGAACCACCAATGCTTCTGATGGTGACTTTTTGACTAAGTTTCAGGAGTTTTTACCAATATGTACTGGAGATTTTAAACTTAATTTCTGGAGGTTTTGAACTGAGTGAACCACCAATGCTTCTGATGGTGACATTTTGACTAAGTTTCAGCAGTTCTTACCAATCTGTACTGGAGATTTTAAACTTAATTTGTGGAGGTTTTGAACTGAGTGAACCACCAATGCTTCTGATGGTGACTTTTTGACTAAGTTTCAGCAATTTTTACCAATCTGTACTGGAGATTTTAAACTTAATTTGTGGAGGTTTTGAACTGAGTGAACCACCAATGCTTCTGATGGTGACTTTTGACTAAGTTTCAACAGATTTTACCAATCTGTACTGGAGATTTTAAACTTAATTTGTGGAGGTTTTGAACTGAGTGAACCACCAATGCTTCTGATGGTGACTTTTGACTAAGTTTCAACAGTTTTTACAAATCTTTGCTCAAGATTTTGAACACAATTTCAGGAGGTTTTAAACTTTGTGTCCTCGAAAGCTCATTGATATGCATTGGCCGGGAATCGGACCCGGGTCTCCCGCGTGGCAGGCGAGAATTCTACCACTGAACCACCAATGCTTCTTATGGTGACTTTTTGACTAAGTTCCAGCAGTTTTTACCAATCTCTACTGGAGATTTTAAACTTAATTTCTGGAGGTTTTGAACTGAGTGAACCACCAATGCTTCTGATGGTGACTTTTGACATAGTTTCAGCAGTTTTAAACAATCTGTACTGGAGATTTTAAACTTAATTTCTGGAGGTTTTGAACTGAGTGAACCACCAATGCTTCTGATGGTGATTTTTTGACTAAGTTTCAGCAGTTTTTACCAATCTGTACTTGAGATTTTAAACTTAATTTGTGGAGGTTTTGAACTGAGTGAACCACCATTGCTTCTAATGGTGACTTTTGACTAAGTTTCAACAGATTTTACCAATCTGTATTGTAAATTTTGAATTTAATTTCTGGAGGTTCTGAACTTTGTGTCCTCAAAAGCTCATTGATATGCATTGGCTGGGAATCGGACCCGGGTCTCCCGCGTGGCAGGCGAGAATTCTACCACTGAACCACCAATGCTTCTGATGGTGACTTTTTGACTAAGTTTCAGCAGTTTTTACCAATCTGTACTGGAGATTTTAAACTTAATTTGTGGAGGTTTTGAACTGAGTGAACCACCAATGCTTCTGATGGTGACTTTTGACTAAGTTTCAACAGTTTTTACAAATCTTTGCTCAAGATTTTGAACACAATTTCAGGAGGTTTTAAACTTTGTGTCCTCGAAAGCTCATTGATATGCATTGGCCGGGAATCGGACCCGGGTCTCCCGCGTGGCAGGCGAGAATTCTACCACTGAACCACCAATGCTTCTTATGGTGACTTTTTGACTAAGTTCCAGCAGTTTTTACCAATCTCTACTGGAGATTTTAAACTTAATTTCTGGAGGTTTTGAACTGAGTGAACCACCAATGCTTCTGATGGTGACTTTTGACATAGTTTCAGCAGTTTTAAACAATCTGTACTGGAGATTTTAAACTTAATTTCTGGAGGTTTTGAACTGAGTGAACCACCAATGCTTCTGATGGTGACTTTTGACTAAGTTTCAACAGTTTTTACCAATCTCTACTGGAGATTTTAAACTTAATTTCTGGAGGTTTTGAACTGAGTGAACCACCAATGCTTCTGATGGTGACTTTTGACATAGTTTCAGCAGTTTTTACCAATCTGTACTGGAGATTTTAAACTTAATTTGTGGAGGTTTTGAACTGAGTGACCCACCATTGCTTCTGATGGTGACTTTTGACTAAGTTTCAACAGATTTTACCAATCTGTATTGTAAATTTTGAATTTAATTTCTGGAGGTTCTGAACTTTGTGTCCTCAAAAGCTCATTGATATGCATTGGCCGTGAATCGGACCCGGGTCTCCCGCGTGGCAGGCGAGAATTCTACCACTGAACCACCAATGCTTCTGATGGTGACTTTTTGACTAAGTTTCAGCAGTTTTTACCAATCTGTACTGGAGATTTTAAACTTAATTTGTGGAGGTTTTGAACTGAGTGAACCACCAATGCTTCTGATGGTGACTTTTGACTAAGTTTCAACAGTTTTTACAAATCTTTGCTCAAGATTTTGAACACAATTTCAGGAGGTCTTAAACTTTGTGTCCACGAAAGCTCATTGATATGCATTGGCCGGGAATCGGACCCGGGTCTCCCGCGTGGCAGGCGAGAATTCTACCACTGAACCACCAATGCTTCTGATGGTGACTTTTTGACTAAGTTTCAGGAGTTTTTACCAATATGTACTGGAGATTTTAAACTTAATTTCTGGAGGTTTTGAACTGAGTGAACCACCAATGCTTCTGATGGTGACATTTTGACAAAGTTTCAGCAGTTTTTACCAATCTGTACTGGAGATTTTAAACTTAATTTCTGGAGGTTTTAAACTTTGTGACCTCAAAAATCTATTGATCTGCATTGGCTGGGAATCGGACCCGGGTCTCCCGCGTTGCAGGCGAGAATTCTACCACTGAACCACCAATGCTTCTGATGGCGACTTTTTGACTATGTTTCAGCAGTTTTTACAAATCTTTACTCAAGATTTTGAACATAATTTCAGGAGGTTTTAAACTTTGTGTCCTCGAAAGCTCATAGATATGCATTGGCCGGGAATCGGACCCGGGTCTCCCGCGTGGCAGGCGAGAATTCTACCACTGAACCACCAATGCTTCTGATGGGGATTTTTTGACTAAGTTTCAGCAGTTTTTACAAACCTTTACTCAAGATTTTGAACATAATTTCAGGAGGTTTTAAACTTTGTGTCCTCGAAAGCTCATTGATCTGCATTGGCCGGGAATCGGACCCGGGTCTCCCGCGTGGCAGGCGAGAATTCTACCACTGAACCACCAATGCTTCTGATGGTGACATTTTGACTAAGTTTCAGCAGATCTTACCAATCTGTACTGGAGATTTTAAACTTAATTTGTGGAGGTTTTGAACTGAGTGAACCACCAATGCTTCTGATGGTGACTTTTTGACTAAGTTTCAGCAATTTTTACCAATCTGTACTGGAGATTTTAAACTTAATTTCTGGAGGTTTTGAACTGAGTGAACCACCAATGCTTCTGATGGTGACATTTTGACAAAGTTTCAGCAGTTTTTACCAATCTGTACTGGAGATTTTAAACTTAATTTCTGGAGGTTTTAAACTTTGTGACCTCAAAAATCCATTGATCTGCATTGGCCGGAAATCGGACCCGGGTCTCCCGCGTGGCAGGCGAGAATTCTCCCACTGAACCACCAATGCTTCTGATGGTGACTTTTGACTAAGTTTCAACAGATTTTACCAATCTGTACTGGAAATTTTGAATTTAATTTCTGGAGGTTTTGAACTTTGTGTCCTCAAAAGCTCATTGATATGCATTGGCCGGGAATCGGACCCGGGTTTCCCGCGTGGCAGGCGAGAATTCTACCACTGAACCACCAATGCTTCTGATGGTGACTTTTTGACTAAGTTTCAGCAGTTTTTACCAATCTGTAGTGGAGATTTTAAACTTAATTTGTGGAGGTTTTAAACTTTGTGACCTCAAAAATCCATTGATCTGCATTGGCCGGGAATCGGACCCGGGTCTCCCGCGTGGCAGGCGAGAATTCTACCACTGAACCACCAATGCTTCTGATGGTGACTTTTTGACTAAGTTTCAGCAGTTTTAACTAATCTGTACTGGAGATTTTAAACTTAATTTCAGGAGGTTTTAAACTTTGTGTCCTCGAAAGCTCATTGATATGCATTGGCCGGGAATCGGACCCGGGTCTCCCGCGTGGCAGGCGAGAATTCTACCACTGAACCACCAATGCTTCTGATGGTGACTTTTTGACTAAGTTTCAGCAGTTTTAACTAATCTGTACTGGAGATTTTAAACTTAATTTCTGGAGGTTTTAAACTTTGTGACCTCAAAAATCCATTGATCTGCATTGGCCGGAAATCGGACCCGGGTCTCCCGCGTGGCAGGCGAGAATTCTCCCACTGAACCACCAATGCCTCTGATGGTGACTTTTGACTAAGTTTCAGCAGTTTTTACAAACCTTTACTCAAGATTTTGAACATAATTTCAGGAGGTTTTAAACTTTGTGTCCTCGAAAGCTCATAGATATGCATTGGCCGGGAATCGGACCCGGGTCTCCCGCGTGGCAGGCGAGAATTCTACCACTGAACCACCAATGCTTCTGATTGTGACTTTTTGACTAAGTTTCAGCAGTTTTAAACAATCTGTACTGGAGATTTTAAACTTAATTTCTGGAGGTTTTGAACTGAGTGAACCACCAATGCTTCTGATGGTGACTTTTGACATAGTTTCAGCAGTTTTTACCAATCTGTACTGGAGATTTTAAACTTAATTTGTGGAGGTTTTGAACTGAGTGAACCACCATTGCTTCTGATGGTGACTTTTGACTAAGTTTCAACAGATTTTACCAATCTGTACTGGAAATTTTGAATTTAATTTCTGGAGGTTTTGAACTTTGTGTCCTCAAAAGCTCATTGATATGCATTGGCCGTGAATCGGACCCGGGTCTCCCGCGTGGCAGGAGAGAATTCTACCACTGAACCACCAATGCTTCTGATGGTGACTTTTTGACTAAGTTTCAGCAGTTTTTACCAATCTGTACTGGAGATTTTAAACTTAATTTGTGGAGGTTTTGAACTGAGTGAACCACCAATGCTTCTGATGGTGACTTTTGACTAAGTTTCAACAGTTTTTACAAATCTTTGCTCAAGATTTTGAACACAATTTCAGGAGGTCTTAAACTTTGTGTCCTCGAAAGCTCATTGATATGCATTGGCCGGGAATCGGACCGGGGTCTCCCGCGTGGCAGGCGAGAATTCTACCACTGAACCACCAATGCTTCTGATGGTGACTTTTTGACTAAGTTTCAGGAGTTTTTACCAATATGTACTGGAGATTTTAAACTTAATTTCTGGAGGTTTTGAACTGAGTGAACCACCAATGCTTCTGATGGTGACATTTTGACTAAGTTTCAGCAGTTCTTACCAATCTGTACTGGAGATTTTAAACTTAATTTGTGGAGGTTTTGAACTGAGTGAACCACCAATGCTTCTGATGGTGACTTTTTGACTAAGTTTCAGCAATTTTTACCAATCTGTACTGGAGATTTTAAACTTAATTTGTGGAGGTTTTGAACTGAGTGAACCACCAATGCTTCTGATGGTGACTTTTGACTAAGTTTCAACAGATTTTACCAATCTGTACTGGAGATTTTAAACTTAATTTGTGGAGGTTTTGAACTGAGTGAACCACCAATGCTTCTGATGGCAATTTTTTGACTAAGTTTCAGCAGTTTTTACAAACCTTTACTCAAGATTTTGAACATAATTTCAGGAGGTTTTAAACTTTGTGTCCTCGAAAGCTCATAGATATGCATTGGCCGGGAATCGGACCCGGGTCTCCCGCGTGGCAGGCGAGAATTCTACCACTGAACCACCAATGCTTCTGATGGTGACTTTTTGACTAAGTTTCAGGAGTTTTTACCAATATGTAGTGGAGATTTTAAACTTAATTTGTGGAGGTTTTGAACTGAGTGAACCACCAATGCTTCTGATGGTGACTTTTGACTAAGTTTCAACAGTTTTTACAAATCTTTGCTCAAGATTTTGAACACAATATCAGGAGGTTTTAAACTTTGTGTCCTCGAAAGCTCATTGATATGCATTGGCCGGGAATCGGACCCGGGTCTCCCGCGTGGCAGGCGAGAATTCTACCACTGAACCACCAATGCTTCTGATGGTGACTTTTTGACTAAGTTTCAGCAGTTTTAACTAATCTGTACTGGAGATTTTAAACTTAATTTCTGGAGGTTTTAAACTTTGTGACCTCAAAAATCCATTGATCTGCATTGGCCGGGAATCGGACCCGGGTCTCCCGCGTGGCAGGCGAGAATTCTACCACTGAACCACCAATGCTTCTGATGGTGACTTTTGACTAAGTTTCAACAGATTTTACCAATCTGTACTGGAAATTTTGAATTTAATTTCTGGAGGTTTTGAACTTTGTGTCCTCAAAAGCTCATTGATATGCATTGGCCGGGAATCGGACCCGGGTCTCCCGCGTGGCAGGCGAGAATTCTACCACTGAACCACCAATGCTTCTGATAGTGACTTTTTGACTAAGTTTCAGCAGTTTTTACCAATCTGTGGTGGAGATTTTAAACTTAATTTGTGGAGGTTTTGAACTTTGTGACCTCAAAAATCCATTGATCTGCATTGGCCGGGAATCGGACCCGGGTCTCCCGCGTGGCAGGCGAGAATTCTACCACTGAACCACCAATGCTTCTGATGGTGACTTTTTGACTAAGTTTCAGCAGTTTTAACTAATCTGTACTGGAGATTTTAAACTTAATTTCAGGAGGTTTTAAACTTTGTGTCCTCGAAAGTTCATTGATATGCATTGGCCGGGAATCGGACCCGGGTCTCCCGCGTGGCAGGCGAGAATTCTACCACTGAACCACCAATGCTTCTGATGGTGACTTTTTGACTAAGTTTCAGCAGTTTTAACTAATCTGTACTGGAGATTTTAAACTTAATTTCTGGAGGTTTTAAACTTTGTGACCTCAAAAATCCATTGATCTGCATGGGCCGGAAATCGGACCCGGGTCTCCCGCGTGGCAGGCGAGAATTCTACCACTGAACCACCAATGCTTCTGATGGTGACTTTTGACTAAGTTTCAACAGATTTTACCAATCTGTACTGGAAATTTTGAATTTAATTTCTGGAGGTTTTGAACTTTGTGTCCTCAAAAGCTCATTGATATGCATTGGCCGGGAATCGGACCCGGGTCTCCCGCGTGGCAGGCGAGAATTCTACCACTGAACCACCAATGCTTCTGATGGTGACTTTTTGACTAAGTTTCAGCAGTTTTTACCAATCTGTACTGGAGATTTTAAACTTAATTTGTGGAGGTTTTAAACTTTGTGACCTCAAAAATCCATTGATCTGCATTGGCCGGGAATCGGACCCGGGTCTCCCGCGTGGCAGGCGAGAATTCTACCACTGAACCACCAATGCTTCTGATGGTGACTTTTTGACTAAGTTTCAGCAGTTTTTACCAATCTGTACTGGAAATTTTGAATTTAATTTCTGGAGGTTTTGAACTTTGTGTCCTCAAAAGCTCATTGATATGCATTGGCCGTGAATCGGACCCGGGTCTCCCGCGTGGCAGGAGAGAATTCTACCACTGAACCACCAATGCTTCTGATGGTGACTTTTGACTAAGTTTCAACAGATTTTACCAATCTGTACTGGAAATTTTGAATTTAATTTCTGGAGGTTTTGAACTTTGTGTCCTCAAAAGCTCATTGATATGCATTGGCCGTGAATCGGACCCGGGTCTCCCGCGTGGCAGGAGAGAATTCTACCACTGAACCACCAATGCTTCTGATGGTGACTTTTTGACTAAGTTTCAGCAGTTTTTACCAATCTGTACTGGAGATTTTAAACTTAATTTGTGGAGGTTTTGAACTGAGTGAACCACCAATGCTTCTGATGGTGACTTTTGACTAAGTTTCAACAGTTTTTACAAATCTTTGCTCAAGATTTTGAACACAATTTCAGGAGGTCTTAAACTTTGTGTCCTCGAAAGCTCATTGATATGCATTGGCCGGGAATCGGACCGGGGTCTCCCGCGTGGCAGGCGAGAATTCTACCACTGAACCACCAATGCTTCTGATGGTGACTTTTTGACTAAGTTTCAGGAGTTTTTACCAATATGTACTGGAGATTTTAAACTTAATTTCTGGAGGTTTTGAACTGAGTGAACCACCAATGCTTCTGATGGTGACATTTTGACTAAGTTTCAGCAGTTCTTACCAATCTGTACTGGAGATTTTAAACTTAATTTGTGGAGGTTTTGAACTGAGTGAACCACCAATGCTTCTGATGGTGACTTTTTGACTAAGTTTCAGCAATTTTTACCAATCTGTACTGGAGATTTTAAACTTAATTTGTGGAGGTTTTGAACTGAGTGAACCACCAATGCTTCTGATGGTGACTTTTGACTAAGTTTCAACAGATTTTACCAATCTGTACTGGAGATTTTAAACTTAATTTGTGGAGGTTTTGAACTGAGTGAACCACCAATGCTTCTGATGGCAATTTTTTGACTAAGTTTCAGCAGTTTTTACAAACCTTTACTCAAGATTTTGAACATAATTTCAGGAGGTTTTAAACTTTGTGTCCTCGAAAGCTCATAGATATGCATTGGCCGGGAATCGGACCCGGGTCTCCCGCGTGGCAGGCGAGAATTCTACCACTGAACCACCAATGCTTCTGATGGTGACTTTTTGACTAAGTTTCAGGAGTTTTTACCAATATGTAGTGGAGATTTTAAACTTAATTTGTGGAGGTTTTGAACTGAGTGAACCACCAATGCTTCTGATGGTGACTTTTGACTAAGTTTCAACAGTTTTTACAAATCTTTGCTCAAGATTTTGAACACAATATCAGGAGGTTTTAAACTTTGTGTCCTCGAAAGCTCATTGATATGCATTGGCCGGGAATCGGACCCGGGTCTCCCGCGTGGCAGGCGAGAATTCTACCACTGAACCACCAATGCTTCTGATGGTGACTTTTTGACTAAGTTTCAGCAGTTTTAACTAATCTGTACTGGAGATTTTAAACTTAATTTCTGGAGGTTTTAAACTTTGTGACCTCAAAAATCCATTGATCTGCATTGGCCGGGAATCGGACCCGGGTCTCCCGCGTGGCAGGCGAGAATTCTACCACTGAACCACCAATGCTTCTGATGGTGACTTTTGACTAAGTTTCAACAGATTTTACCAATCTGTACTGGAAATTTTGAATTTAATTTCTGGAGGTTTTGAACTTTGTGTCCTCAAAAGCTCATTGATATGCATTGGCCGGGAATCGGACCCGGGTCTCCCGCGTGGCAGGCGAGAATTCTACCACTGAACCACCAATGCTTCTGATAGTGACTTTTTGACTAAGTTTCAGCAGTTTTTACCAATCTGTGGTGGAGATTTTAAACTTAATTTGTGGAGGTTTTGAACTTTGTGACCTCAAAAATCCATTGATCTGCATTGGCCGGGAATCGGACCCGGGTCTCCCGCGTGGCAGGCGAGAATTCTACCACTGAACCACCAATGCTTCTGATGGTGACTTTTTGACTAAGTTTCAGCAGTTTTAACTAATCTGTACTGGAGATTTTAAACTTAATTTCAGGAGGTTTTAAACTTTGTGTCCTCGAAAGCTCATTGATATGCATTGGCCGGGAATCGGACCCGGGTCTCCCGCGTGGCAGGCGAGAATTCTACCACTGAACCACCAATGCTTCTGATGGTGACTTTTTGACTAAGTTTCAGCAGTTTTAACTAATCTGTACTGGAGATTTTAAACTTAATTTCTGGAGGTTTTAAACTTTGTGACCTCAAAAATCCATTGATCTGCATGGGCCGGAAATCGGACCCGGGTCTCCCGCGTGGCAGGCGAGAATTCTACCACTGAACCACCAATGCTTCTGATGGTGACTTTTGACTAAGTTTCAACAGATTTTACCAATCTGTACTGGAAATTTTGAATTTAATTTCTGGAGGTTTTGAACTTTGTGTCCTCAAAAGCTCATTGATATGCATTGGCCGGGAATCGGACCCGGGTCTCCCGCGTGGCAGGCGAGAATTCTACCACTGAACCACCAATGCTTCTGATGGTGACTTTTTGACTAAGTTTCAGCAGTTTTTACCAATCTGTACTGGAGATTTTAAACTTAATTTGTGGAGGTTTTAAACTTTGTGACCTCAAAAATCCATTGATCTGCATTGGCCGGGAATCGGACCCGGGTCTCCCGCGTGGCAGGCGAGAATTCTACCACTGAACCACCAATGCTTCTGATGGTGACTTTTTGACTAAGTTTCAGCAGTTTTAACTAATCTGTACTGGAGATTTTAAACTTAATTTGTGGAGGTTTTAAACTTTGTGACCTCAAAAATCCATTGATCTGCATTGGCCGGGAATCGGACCCGGGTCTCCCGCGTGGCAGGCGAGAATTCTACCACTGAACCACCAATGCTTCTGATGGTGACTTTTTGACTAAGTTTCAGCAGTTTTAACTAATCTGTACTGGAGATTTTAAACTTAATTTCAGGAGGTTTTAAACTTTGTGTCCTCGAAAGCTCATTGATATGCATTGGCCGGGAATCGGACCCGGGTCTCCCGCGTGGCAGGCGAGAATTCTACCACTGAACCACCAATGCTTCTGATGGTGACTTTTTGACTAAGTTTCAGCAGTTTTAACTAATCTGTACTGGAGATTTTAAACTTAATTTCTGGAGGTTTTAAACTTTGTGACCTCAAAAATCCATTGATCTGCATTGGCCGGAAATCGGACCCGGGTCTCTCGCGTGGCAGGCGAGAATTCTCCCACTGAACCACCAATGCTTCTGATGGTGACTTTTGACTAAGTTTCAGCAGTTTTTACAAACCTTTACTCAAGATTTTGAACATAATTTCAGGAGGTTTTAAACTTTGTGTCCTCGAAAGCTCATAGATATGCATTGGCCGGGAATCGGACCCGGGTCTCCCGCGTGGCAGGCGAGAATTCTACCACTGAACCACCAATGCTTCTGATTGTGACTTTTTGACTAAGTTTCAGCAGTTTTAAACAATCTGTACTGGAGATTTTAAACTTAATTTCTGGAGGTTTTGAACTGAGTGAACCACCAATGCTTCTGATGGTGACTTTTGACTAAGTTTCAACAGTTTTTACCAATCTCTACTGGAGATTTTAAACTTAATTTCTGGAGGTTTTAAACTTAATTTCTGGAGGTTTTGAACTGAGTGAACCACCAATGCTTCTGATGGTGACTTTTGACATAGTTTCAGCAGTTTTTACCAATCTGTACTGGAGATTTTAAACTTAATTTGTGGAGGTTTTGAACTGAGTGAACCACCATTGCTTCTGATGGTGACTTTTGACTAAGTTTCAACAGATTTTACCAATCTGTACTGGAAATTTTGAATTTAATTTCTGGAGGTTTTAAACTTTGTGACCTCAAAAATCCATTGATCTGCATTGGCCGGGAATCGGACCCGGGTCTCCCGCGTGGCAGGCGAGAATTCTACCACTGAACCACCAATGCTTCTGATGGTGACTTTTTGACTAAGTTTCAGCAGTTTTAACTAATCTGTACTGGAGATTTTAAACTTAATTTCTGGAGGTTTTAAACTTTGTGACCTCAAAAATCCATTGATCTGCATTGGCCGGAAATCGGACCCGGGTCTCCCGCGTGGCAGGCGAGAATTCTCCCACTGAACCACCAATGCTTCTGATGGTGACTTTTGACTAAGTTTCAGCAGTTTTTACAAACCTTTACTCAAGATTTTGAACATAATTTCAGGAGGTTTTAAACTTTGTGTCCTCGAAAGCTCATAGATATGCATTGGCCGGGAATCGGACCCGGGTCTCCCGCGTGGCAGGCGAGAATTCTACCACTGAACCACCAATGCTTCTGATTGTGACTTTTTGACTAAGTTTCAGCAGTTTTAAACAATCTGTACTGGAGATTTTAAACTTAATTTCTGGAGGTTTTGAACTGAGTGAACCACCAATGCTTCTGATGGTGACTTTTGACTAAGTTTCAACAGTTTTTACCAATCTCTACTGGAGATTTTAAACTTAATTTCTGGAGGTTTTAAACTTAATTTCTGGAGGTTTTGAACTGAGTGAACCACCAATGCTTCTGATGGTGACTTTTGACATAGTTTCAGCAGTTTTTACCAATCTGTACTGGAGATTTTAAACTTAATTTGTGGAGGTTTTGAACTGAGTGAACCACCATTGCTTCTGATGGTGACTTTTGACTAAGTTTCAACAGATTTTACCAATCTGTACTGGAAATTTTGAATTTAATTTCTGGAGGTTTTGAACTTTGTGTCCTCAAAAGCTCATTGATATGCATTGGCCGTGAATCGGACCCGGGTCTCCCGCGTGGCAGGAGAGAATTCTACCACTGAACCACCAATGCTTCTGATGGTGACTTTTTGACTAAGTTTCAGCAGTTTTTACCAATCTGTACTGGAGATTTTAAACTTAATTTGTGGAGGTTTTGAACTGAGTGAACCACCAATGCTTCTGATGGTGACTTTTGACTAAGTTTCAACAGTTTTTACAA
Source organism: Triplophysa dalaica (assembly GCF_015846415.1). Classification (NCBI taxonomy): domain Eukaryota; kingdom Metazoa; phylum Chordata; class Actinopteri; order Cypriniformes; family Nemacheilidae; genus Triplophysa; species Triplophysa dalaica. The sequence continues at coordinate 19,149,052 of NC_079563.1, read as the reverse complement.
ATCTTTGCTCAAGATTTTGAACACAATTTCAGGAGGTCTTAAACTTTGTGTCCTCGAAAGCTCATTGATATGCATTGGCCGGGAATCGGACCGGGGTCTCCCGCGTGGCAGGCGAGAATTCTACCACTGAACCACCAATGCTTCTGATGGTGACTTTTTGACTAAGTTTCAGGAGTTTTTACCAATATGTACTGGAGATTTTAAACTTAATTTCTGGAGGTTTTGAACTGAGTGAACCACCAATGCTTCTGATGGTGACATTTTGACTAAGTTTCAGCAGTTCTTACCAATCTGTACTGGAGATTTTAAACTTAATTTGTGGAGGTTTTGAACTGAGTGAACCACCAATGCTTCTGATGGTGACTTTTTGACTAAGTTTCAGCAATTTTTACCAATCTGTACTGGAGATTTTAAACTTAATTTGTGGAGGTTTTGAACTGAGTGAACCACCAATGCTTCTGATGGTGACTTTTGACTAAGTTTCAACAGATTTTACCAATCTGTACTGGAGATTTTAAACTTAATTTGTGGAGGTTTTGAACTGAGTGAACCACCAATGCTTCTGATGGCAATTTTTTGACTAAGTTTCAGCAGTTTTTACAAACCTTTACTCAAGATTTTGAACATAATTTCAGGAGGTTTTAAACTTTGTGTCCTCGTAAGCTCATAGATATGCATTGGCCGGGAATCGGACCCGGGTCTCCCGCGTGGCAGGCGAGAATTCTACCACTGAACCACCAATGCTTCTGATGGTGACTTTTTGACTAAGTTTCAGTAGTTTTTACCAATATGTAGTGGAGATTTTAAACTTAATTTGTGGAGGTTTTGAACTGAGTGAACCACCAATGCTTCTGATGGTGACTTTTGACTAAGTTTCAACAGTTTTTACAAATCTTTGCTCAAGATTTTGAACACAATTTCAGGAGGTTTTAAACTTTGTGTCCTCGAAAGCTCATTGATATGCATTGGCCGGGAATCGGACCCGGGTCTCCCGCGTGGCAGGCGAGAATTCTACCACTGAACCACCAATGCTTCTGATGGTGACTTTTTGACTAAGTTTCAGCAGTTTTAACTAATCTGTACTGGAGATTTTAAACTTAATTTCTGGAGGTTTTAAACTTTGTGACCTCAAAAATCCATTGATCTGCATTGGCCGGGAATCGGACCCGGGTCTCCCGCGTGGCAGGCGAGAATTCTACCACTGAACCACCAATGCTTCTGATGGTGACTTTTGACTAAGTTTCAACAGATTTTACCAATCTGTACTGGAAATTTTGAATTTAATTTCTGGAGGTTTTGAACTTTGTGTCCTCAAAAGCTCATTGATATGCATTGGCCGGGAATCGGACCCGGGTCTCCCGCGTGGCAGGCGAGAATTCTACCACTGAACCACCAATGCTTCTGATGGTGACTTTTTGACTAAGTTTCAGCAGTTTTTACCAATCTGTGGTGGAGATTTTAAACTTAATTTGTGGAGGTTTTGAACTTTGTGACCTCAAAAATCCATTGATCTGCATTGGCCGGGAATCGGACCCGGGTCTCCCGCGTGTCAGGCGAGAATTCTACCACTGAACCACCAATGCTTCTGATGGTGACTTTTTGACTAAGTTTCAGCAGTTTTAACTAATCTGTACTGGAGATTTTAAACTTAATTTCAGGAGGTTTTAAACTTTGTGTCCTCGAAAGCTCATTGATATGCATTGGCCGGGAATCGGACCCGGGTCTCCCGCGTGGCAGGCGAGAATTCTACCACTGAACCACCAATGCTTCTGATGGTGACTTTTTGACTAAGTTTCAGCAGTTTTAACTAATCTGTACTGGAGATTTTAAACTTAATTTCTGGAGGTTTTAAACTTTGTGACCTCAAAAATCCATTGATCTGCATTGGCCGGAAATCGGACCCGGGTCTCCCGCGTGGCAGGCGAGAATTCTACCACTGAACCACCAATGCTTCTGAAGGTGACTTTTTGACTAAGTTTCAGCAGTTTTAAACAATCTGTACTGGAGATTTTAAACTTAATTTCTGGAGGTTTTGAACTGAGTGAACCACCAATGCTTCTGATGGTCACTTTTCACTAAGTTTCAACAGTTTTTACCAATCTCTACTGGAGATTTTAAACTTAATTTCTGGAGGTTTTGAACTGAGTGAACCACCAATGCTTCTGATGGTGACTTTTGACATAGTTTCAGCAGTTTTTACCAATCTGTACTGGAGATTTTAAACTTAATTTGTGGAGGTTTTGAACTGAGTGAACCACCATTGCTTCTGATGGTGACTTTTGACTAAGTTTCAACAGATTTTACCAATCTGTACTGGAAATTTTGAATTTAATTTCTGGAGGTTTTGAACTTTGTGTCCTCAAAAGCTCATTGATATGCATTGGCCGTGAATCGGACCCGGGTCTCCCGCGTGGCAGGCGAGAATTCTACCACTGAACCACCAATGCTTCTGATGGTGACTTTTTGACTAAGTTTCAGCAGTTTTTACCAATCTGTACTGGAGATTTTAAACTTAATTTGTGGAGGTTTTGAACTGAGTGAACCACCAATGCTTCTGATGGTGACTTTTGACTAAGTTTCAACAGTTTTTACAAATCTTTGCTCGAGATTTTGAACACAATTTCAGGAGGTCTTAAACTTTGTGTCCTCGAAAGCTCATTGATATGCATTGGCCGGGAATCGGACCGGGGTCTCCCGCGTGGCAGGCGAGAATTCTACCACTGAACCACCAATGCTTCTGATGGTGACTTTTTGACTAAGTTTCAGGAGTTTTTACCAATATGTACTGGAGATTTTAAACTTAATTTCTGGAGGTTTTGAACTGAGTGAACCACCAATGCTTCTGATGGTGACATTTTGACTAAGTTTCAGCAGTTCTTACCAATCTGTACTGGAGATTTTAAACTTAATTTGTGGAGGTTTTGAACTGAGTGAACCACCAATGCTTCTGATGGTGACTTTTTGACTAAGTTTCAGCAATTTTTACCAATCTGTACTGGAGATTTTAAACTTAATTTGTGGAGGTTTTGAACTGAGTGAACCACCAATGCTTCTGATGGTGACTTTTGACTAAGTTTCAACAGATTTTACCAATCTGTACTGGAGATTTTAAACTTAATTTGTGGAGGTTTTGAACTGAGTGAACCACCAATGCTTCTGATGGCAATTTTTTGACTAAGTTTCAGCAGTTTTTACAAACCTTTACTCAAGATTTTGAACATAATTTCAGGAGGTTTTAAACTTTGTGTCCTCGAAAGCTCATAGATATGCATTGGCCGGGAATCGGACCCGGGTCTCCCGCGTGGCAGGCGAGAATTCTACCACTGAACCACCAATGCTTCTGATGGTGACTTTTTGACTAAGTTTCAGGAGTTTTTACCAATATGTAGTGGAGATTTTAAACTTAATTTGTGGAGGTTTTGAACTGAGTGAACCACCAATGCTTCTGATGGTGACTTTTGACTAAGTTTCAACAGTTTTTACAAATCTTTGCTCAAGATTTTGAACACAATTTCAGGAGGTTTTAAACTTTGTGTCCTCGAAAGCTCATTGATATGCATTGGCCGGGAATCGGACCCGGGTCTCCCGCGTGGCGACCCGGGTCTCCCGCGTGGCAGGCGAGAATTCTACCACTGAACCACCAATGCTTCTGATGGTGACTTTTGACTAAGTTTCAACAGATTTTACCAATCTGTACTGGAAATTTTGAATTTAATTTCTGGAGGTTTTGAACTTTGTGTCCTCAAAAGCTCATTGATATGCATTGGCCGGGAATCGGACCCGGGTCTCCCGCGTGGCAGGCGAGAATTCTACCACTGAACCACCAATGCTTCTGATGGTGACTTTTTGACTAAGTTTCAGCAGTTTTAACTAATCTGTAGTGGAGATTTTAAACTTAATTTCAGGAGGTTTTAAACTTTGTGTCCTCGAAAGCTCATTGATATGCATTGGCCGGGAATCGGACCCGGGTCTCCCGCGTGGCAGGCGAGAATTCTACCACTGAACCACCAATGCTTCTGATGGTGACTTTTTGACTAAGTTTCAGCAGTTTTAACTAATCTGTACTGGAGATTTTAAACTTAATTTCTGGAGGTTTTAAACTTTGTGATCTCAAAAATCCATTGATCTGCATTGGCCGGAAATCGGACCCGGGTCTCCCGCGTGGCAGGCGAGAATTCTACCACTGAACCACCAATGCTTCTGATGGTGACTTTTTGACTAAGTTTCAGGAGTTTTAAACAATCTGTACTGGAGATTTTAAACTTAATTTCTGGAGGTTTTGAACTGAGTGAACCACCAATGCTTCTGATGGTGACTTTTGACATAGTTTCAGCAGTTTTCACCAATCTGTACTGGAGATTTTAAACTTAATTTGTGGAGGTTTTGAACTGAGTGAACCACCATTGCTTCTGATGGTGACTTTTGACTAAGTTTCAACAGATTTTACCAATCTGTACTGGAAATTTTGAATTTAATTTCTGGAGGTTTTGAACTTTGTGTCCTCAAAAGCTCATTGATATGCATTGGCCGTGAATCGGACCCGGGTCTCCCGCGTGGCAGGCGAGAATTCTACCACTGAACCACCAATGCTTCTGATGGTGACTTTTTGACTAAGTTTCAGCAGTTTTTACCAATCTGTACTGGAGATTTTAAACTTAATTTGTGGAGGTTTTGAACTGAGTGAACCACCAATGCTTCTGATGGTGACTTTTGACTAAGTTTCAACAGTTTTTACAAATCTTTGCTCGAGATTTTGAACACAATTTCAGGAGGTCTTAAACTTTGTGTCCTCGAAAGCTCATTGATATGCATTGGCCGGGAATCGGACCGGGGTCTCCCGCGTGGCAGGCGAGAATTCTACCACTGAACCACCAATGCTTCTGATGGTGACTTTTTGACTAAGTTTCAGGAGTTTTTACCAATATGTACTGGAGATTTTAAACTTAATTTCTGGAGGTTTTGAACTGAGTGAACCACCAATGCTTCTGATGGTGACATTTTGACTAAGTTTCAGCAGTTCTTACCAATCTGTACTGGAGATTTTAAACTTAATTTGTGGAGGTTTTGAACTGAGTGAACCACCAATGCTTCTGATGGTGACTTTTTGACTAAGTTTCAGCAATTTTTACCAATCTGTACTGGAGATTTTAAACTTAATTTGTGGAGGTTTTGAACTGAGTGAACCACCAATGCTTCTGATGGTGACTTTTGACTAAGTTTCAACAGATTTTACCAATCTGTACTGGAGATTTTAAACTTAATTTGTGGAGGTTTTGAACTGAGTGAACCACCAATGCTTCTGATGGCAATTTTTTGACTAAGTTTCAGCAGTTTTTACAAACCTTTACTCAAGATTTTGAACATAATTTCAGGAGGTTTTAAACTTTGTGTCCTCGAAAGCTCATAGATATGCATTGGCCGGGAATCGGACCCGGGTCTCCCGCGTGGCAGGCGAGAATTCTACCACTGAACCACCAATGCTTCTGATGGTGACTTTTTGACTAAGTTTCAGGAGTTTTTACCAATATGTAGTGGAGATTTTAAACTTAATTTGTGGAGGTTTTGAACTGAGTGAACCACCAATGCTTCTGATGGTGACTTTTGACTAAGTTTCAACAGTTTTTACAAATCTTTGCTCAAGATTTTGAACACAATTTCAGGAGGTTTTAAACTTTGTGTCCTCGAAAGCTCATTGATATGCATTGGCCGGGAATCGGACCCGGGTCTCCCGCGTGGCAGGCGAGAATTCTACCACTGAACCACCAATGCTTCTGATGGTGACTTTTTGACTAAGTTTCAGCAGTTTTAACTAATCTGTACTGGAGATTTTAAACTTAATTTCTGGAGGTTTTAAACTTTGTGACCTCAAAAATCCATTGATCTGCATTGGCCGGGAATCGGACCCGGGTCTCCCGCGTGGCAGGCGAGAATTCTACCACTGAACCACCAATGCTTCTGATGGTGACTTTTGACTAAGTTTCAACAGATTTTACCAATCTGTACTGGAAATTTTGAATTTAATTTCTGGAGGTTTTGAACTTTGTGTCCTCAAAAGCTCATTGATATGCATTGGCCGGGAATCGGACCCGGGTCTCCCGCGTGGCAGGCGAGAATTCTACCACTGAACCACCAATGCTTCTGATGGTGACTTTTTGACTAAGTTTCAGCAGTTTTAACTAATCTGTAGTGGAGATTTTAAACTTAATTTCAGGAGGTTTTAAACTTTGTGTCCTCGAAAGCTCATTGATATGCATTGGCCGGGAATCGGACCCGGGTCTCCCGCGTGGCAGGCGAGAATTCTACCACTGAACCACCAATGCTTCTGATGGTGACTTTTTGACTAAGTTTCAGCAGTTTTAACTAATCTGTACTGGAGATTTTAAACTTAATTTCTGGAGGTTTTAAACTTTGTGATCTCAAAAATCCATTGATCTGCATTGGCCGGAAATCGGACCCGGGTCTCCCGCGTGGCAGGCGAGAATTCTACCACTGAACCACCAATGCTTCTGATGGTGACTTTTTGACTAAGTTTCAGGAGTTTTAAACAATCTGTACTGGAGATTTTAAACTTAATTTGTGGAGGTTTTGAACTGAGTGAACCACCATTGCTTCTGATGGTGACTTTTGACTAAGTTTCAACAGATTTTACCAATCTGTACTGGAAATTTTGAATTTAATTTCTGGAGGTTTTGAACTTTGTGTCCTCAAAAGCTCATTGATATGCATTGGCCGTGAATCGGACCCGGGTCTCCCGCGTGGCAGGCGAGAATTCTACCACTGAACCACCAATGCTTCTGATGGTGACTTTTTGACTAAGTTTCAGCAGTTTTTACCAATCTGTACTGGAGATTTTAAACTTAATTTGTGGAGGTTTTGAACTGAGTGAACCACCAATGCTTCTGATGGTGACTTTTGACTAAGTTTCAACAGTTTTTACAAATCTTTGCTCGAGATTTTGAACACAATTTCAGGAGGTCTTAAACTTTGTGTCCTCGAAAGCTCATTGATATGCATTGGCCGGGAATCGGACCGGGGTCTCCCGCGTGGCAGGCGAGAATTCTACCACTGAACCACCAATGCTTCTGATGGTGACTTTTTGACTAAGTTTCAGGAGTTTTTACCAATATGTACTGGAGATTTTAAACTTAATTTCTGGAGGTTTTGAACTGAGTGAACCACCAATGCTTCTGATGGTGACATTTTGACTAAGTTTCAGCAGTTCTTACCAATCTGTACTGGAGATTTTAAACTTAATTTGTGGAGGTTTTGAACTGAGTGAACCACCAATGCTTCTGATGGTGACTTTTTGACTAAGTTTCAGCAATTTTTACCAATCTGTACTGGAGATTTTAAACTTAATTTGTGGAGGTTTTGAACTGAGTGAACCACCAATGCTTCTGATGGTGACTTTTTGACTAAGTTTCAGCAGTTTTTACCAATCTGTACTGGAGATTTTAAACTTAATTTGTGGAGGTTTTGAACTGAGTGAACCACCAATGCTTCTGATGGCAATTTTTTGACTAAGTTTCAGCAGTTTTTACAAACCTTTACTCAAGATTTTGAACATAATTTCAGGAGGTTTTAAACTTTGTGTCCTCGAAAGCTCATAGATATGCATTGGCCGGGAATCGGACCCGGGTCTCCCGCGTGGCAGGCGAGAATTCTACCACTGAACCACCAATGCTTCTGATGGTGACTTTTTGACTAAGTTTCAGGAGTTTTTACCAATATGTAGTGGAGATTTTAAACTTAATTTGTGGAGGTTTTGAACTGAGTGAACCACCAATGCTTCTGATGGTGACTTTTGACTAAGTTTCAGCAGTTTTAACTAATCTGTACTGGAGATTTTAAACTTAATTTCTGGAGGTTTTAAACTTTGTGACCTCAAAAATCCATTGATCTGCATTGGCCGGGAATCGGACCCGGGTCTCCCGCGTGGCAGGCGAGAATTCTACCACTGAACCACCAATGCTTCTGATGGTGACTTTTGACTAAGTTTCAACAGATTTTACCAATCTGTACTGGAAATTTTGAATTTAATTTCTGGAGGTTTTGAACTTTGTGTCCTCAAAAGCTCATTGATATGCATTGGCCGGGAATCGGACCCGGGTCTCCCGCGTGGCAGGCGAGAATTCTACCACTGAACCACCAATGCTTCTGATGGTGACTTTTTGACTAAGTTTCAGCAGTTTTAACTAATCTGTAGTGGAGATTTTAAACTTAATTTCAGGAGGTTTTAAACTTTGTGTCCTCGAAAGCTCATTGATATGCATTGGCCGGGAATCGGACCCGGGTCTCCCGCGTGGCAGGCGAGAATTCTACCACTGAACCACCAATGCTTCTGATGGTGACTTTTTGACTAAGTTTCAGCAGTTTTAACTAATCTGTACTGGAGATTTTAAACTTAATTTCTGGAGGTTTTAAACTTTGTGACCTCAAAAATCCATTGATCTGCATTGGCCGGAAATCGGACCCGGGTCTCCCGCGTGGCAGGCGAGAATTCTACCACTGAACCACCAATGCTTCTGATGGTGACTTTTGACTAAGTTTCAACAGATTTTACCAATCTGTACTGGAAATTTTGAATTTAATTTCTGGAGGTTTTGAACTTTGTGTCCTCAAAAGCTCATTGATATGCATTGGCCGGGAATCGGACCCGGGTCTCCCGCGTGGCAGGCGAGAATTCTACCACTGAACCACCAATGCTTCTGATGGTGACTTTTTGACTAAGTTTCAGCAGTTTTTACCAATCTGTAGTGGAGATTTTAAACTTAATTTGTGGAGGTTTTAAACTTTGTGACCTCAAAAATCCATTGATCTGCATTGGCCGGGAATCGGACCAATCTGTACTGGAGATTTTAAACTTAATTTGTGGAGGTTTTGAACTGAGTGAACCACCATTGCTTCTGATGGTGACTTTTGACTAAGTTTCAACAGATTTTACCAATCTGTATTGTAAATTTTGAATTTCATTTCTGGAGGTTTTGAACTTTGTGTCCTCAAAAGCTTATTGATATGCATTGGCCGGGAATCGGACCCGGGTCTCCCGCGTGGCAGGCGAGAATTCTACCACTGAACCACCAATGCTTCTGATGGTAACTTTTTGACTAAGTTTCAGCAGTTCTTACCAATCTGTACTGGAAATTTTGAATTTAATTTCTGGAGGTTTTGAACTTTGTGTCCTCAAAAGCTCATTGATATGCATTGGCCGGGAATCGGACCCGGGTCTCCCGCGTGGCAGGCGAGAATTCTACCACTGAACCACCAATGCTTCTGATGGTGACTTTTTGACTAAGTTTCAGCAGTTTTTACCAATCTGTAGTGGAGATTTTAAACTTAATTTGTGGAGGTTTTAAACTTTGTGACCTCAAAAATCCATTGATCTGCATTGGCCGGGAATCGGACCCGGGTATCCCGCGTGGCAGGCGAGAATTCTACCACTGAACCACCAATGCTTCTGATGGTGACTTTTTGACTAAGTTTCAGCAGTTTTAACTAATCTGTACTGGAGATTTTAAACTTAATTTCAGGAGGTTTTAAACTTTGTGTCCTCGAAAGCTCATTGATATGCATTGGCCGGGAATCGGACCCGGGTCTCCCGCGTGGCAGGCGAGAATTCTACCACTGAACCACCAATGCTTCTGATGGTGACTTTTTGACTAAGTTTCAGCAGTTTTAACTAATCTGTACTGGAGATTTTAAACTTAATTTGTGGAGGTTTTAAACTTTGTGACCTCAAAAATCCATTGATCTGCATTGGCCGGGAATCGGACCCGGGTCTCCCGCGTGGCAGGCGAGAATTCTACCACTGAACCACCAATGCTTCTGATGGTGACTTTTTGACTAAGTTTCAGCAGTTTTAACCAATCTGTACTGGAGATTTTAAACTTAATTTCAGGAGGTTTTAAACTTTGTGTCATCGAAAGCTCATTGATCTGCATTGGCCGGGAATCGGACCCGGGTCTCCCGCGTGGCAGGCGAGAATTCTACCACTGATCCACCAATACTTCTGATGGTGACTTTTGACTAAGTTTCAACAGATTTTACCAATATGTAGTGGAGATTTTAAACTTAATTTGTGGAGGTTTTGAACTGAGTGAACCACCAATGCTTCTGATGGTGACTTTTGACTAAGTTTCAGCAGTTTTTACAAACCTTTACTCAAGATTTTGAACATAATTTCAGGAGGTTTTAAACTTTGTGTCCTCGAAAGCTCATTGATATGCATTGGCCGGGAATCGGACCCGGGTCTCCCGCGTGGCAGGCGAGAATTCTACCACTGAACCACCAATGCTTCTGATGGTGACTTTTTGACTAAGTTTCAGCAGTTTTAACTAATCTGTACTGGAGATTTTAAACTTAATTTGTGGAGGTTTTAAACTTTGTGACCTCAAAAATCCATTGATCTGCATTGGCCGGGAATCGGACCCGGGTCTCCCGCGTGGCAGGCGAGAATTCTACCACTGAACCACCAATGCTTCTGATGGGGATTTTTTGACTAAGTTTCAGCAGTTTTTACAAACCTTTACTCAAGATTTTGAACATAATTTCAGGAGGTTTTAAACTTTGTGTCCTCGAAAGCTCATAGATATGCATTGGCCGGGAATCGGACCCGGGTCTCCCGCGTGGCAGGCGAGAATTCTACCACTGAACCACCAATGCTTCTGATGGTGACTTTTTGACTAAGTTTCAGGAGTTTTTACCAATATATAGTGGAGATTTTAAACTTAATTTGTGGAGGTTTTGAACTGAGTGAACCACCAATGCTTCTGATGGTGACTTTTGACTAAGTTTCAACAGTTTTTACAAATCTTTGCTCAAGATTTTGAACACAATTTCAGGAGGTTTTAAACTTTGTGTCCTCGAAAGCTCATTGATATGCATTGGCCGGGAATCGGACCCGGGTCTCCCGCGTAGCAGGCGAGAATTCTACCACTGAACCACCAATGCTTCTGATGGTGACTTTTTGACTAAGTTTCAGCAGTTTTTACCAATATGTAGTGGAGATTTTAAACTTAATTTGTGGAGGTTTTGAACTGAGTGAACCACCAATGCTTCTGATGGTGACTTTTGACTAAGTTTCAACAGTTTTTACAAATCTTTGCTCAAGATTTTGAACACAATTTCAGGAGGTTTTAAACTTTGTGTCCTCGAAAGCTCATTGATATGCATTGGCCGGGAATCGGACCCGGGTCTCCCGCGTAGCAGGCGAGAATTCTACCACTGAACCACCAATGCTTCTGATGGTGACTTTTTGACTAAGTTTCAGCAGTTTTTACCAATATGTAGTGGAGATTTTAAACTTAATTTGTGGAGGTTTTGAACTGAGTGAACCACCAATGCTTCTGATGGTGACTTTTGACTAAGTTTCAACAGTTTTTACAAATCTTTGCTCAAGATTTTGAACACAATTTCAGGAGGTTTTAAACTTTGTGTCCTCGAAAGCTCATTGATATGCATTGGCCGGGAATCGGACCCGGGTCTCCCGCGTAGCAGGCGAGAATTCTACCACTGAACCACCAATGCTTCTGATGGTGACTTTTTGACTAAGTTTCAGCAGTTTTTACCAATCTGTACTGGAGATTTTAAACTTAATTTGTGGAGGTTTTGAACTGAGTGAACCACCATTGCTTCTGATGGTGACTTTTGACTAAGTTTCAACAGATTTTACCAATCTGTATTGTAAATTTTGAATTTAATTTCTGGAGGTTTTGAACTTTGTGTCCTCAAAAGCTTATTGATATGCATTGGCCGGGAATCGGACCCGGGTCTCCCGCGTGGCAGGCGAGAATTCTACCACTGAACCACCAATGCTTCTGATGGTAACTTTTTGACTAAGTTTCAGCAGTTCTTACCAATCTGTACTGGAAATTTTGAATTTAATTTCTGGAGGTTTTGAACTTTGTGTCCTCAAAAGCTCATTGATATGCATTGGCCGGGAATCGGACCCGGGTCTCCCGCGTGGCAGGCGAGAATTCTACCACTGAACCACCAATGCTTCTGATGGTGACTTTTGACTAAGTTTCAACAGATTTTACCAATCTGTACTGGAAATTTTGAATTTAATTTCTGGAGGTTTTGAACTTTGTGTCCTCAAAAGCTCATTGATATGCATTGGCCGGGAATCGGACCCGGGTCTCCCGCGTGGCAGGCGAGAATTCTAACACTGAACCACCAATGCTTCTGATGGTGACTTTTTGACTAAGTTTCAGCAGTTTTAACTAATCTGTACTGGAGATTTTAAACTTAATTTCAGGAGGTTTTAAACTTTGTGTCCTCGAAAGCTCATTGATATGCATTGGCCGGGAATCGGACCCGGTCTCCCGCGTGGCAGGCGAGAATTCTACCACTGAACCACCAATGCTTCTGATGGTGAATTTTTGACTAAATTTCAGCAGTTTTTACCAATCTGTACTGGAGATTTTAAACTTCATTTGTGGAGGTTTTGAACTGAGTGAACCACCATTGCTTCTGATGGTGACTTTTGACTAAGTTTCAACAGATTTTACCAATCTGTATTGTAAATTTTTAATTTAATTTCTGGAGGTTTTGAACTTTGTGTCCTCAAAAGCTTATTGATATGCATTGGCCGGGAATCGGACCCGGGTCTCCCGCGTGGCAGGCGAGAATTCTACCACTGAACCACCAATGCTTCTGATGGGGATTTTTTGACTAAGTTTCAGCAGTTTTTACAAACCTTTACTCAAGATTTTGAACATAATTTCAGGAGGTTTTAAACTTTGTGTCCTCGAAAGCTCATAGATATGCATTGGCCGGGAATCGGACCCGGGTCTCCCGCGTGGCAGGCGAGAATTCTACCACTGAACCACCAATGCTTCTGATGGTGACTTTTTGACTAAGTTTCAGGAGTTTTTACCAATATGTAGTGGAGATTTTAAACTTAATTTGTGGAGGTTTTGAACTGAGTGAACCACCAATGCTTCTGATGGTGACTTTTGACTAAGTTTCAACAGTTTTTACAAATCTTTGCTCAAGATTTTGAACACAATTTCAGGAGGTTTTAAACTTTGTGTCCTCGAAAGCTCATTGATATGCATTGGCCGGGAATCGGACCCGGGTCTCCCGCGTAGCAGGCGAGAATTCTACCACTGAACCACCAATGCTTCTGATGGTGACTTTTTGACTAAGTTTCAGCAGTTTTTACCAATCTGTACTGGAGATTTTAAACTTAATTTGTGGAGGTTTTGAACTGAGTGAACCACCATTGCTTCTGATGGTGACTTTTGACTAAGTTTCAACAGATTTTACCAATCTGTATTGTAAATTTTGAATTTAATTTCTGGAGGTTTTGAACTTTGTGTCCTCAAAAGCTTATTGATATGCATTGGCCGGGAATCGGACCCGGGTCTCCCGCGTGGCAGGCGAGAATTCTACCACTGAACCACCAATGCTTCTGATGGGGATTTTTTGACTAAGTTTCAGCAGTTTTTACAAACCTTTACTCAAGATTTTGAACATAATTTCAGGAGGTTTTAAACTTTGTGTCCTCGAAAGCTCATTGATATGCATTGGCCGGGAATCGGACCCGGGTCTCCCGCGTGGCAGGCGAGAATTCTACCACTGAACCACCAATGCTTCTGATGGTGACTTTTTGACTAAGTTTCAGCAGTTTTAACCAATCTGTACTGGAGATTTTAAACTTAATTTCAGGAGGTTTTAAACTTTGTGTCCTCGAAAGCTCATTGATATGCATTGGCCGGGAATCGGACCCGGGTCTCCCGCGTGGCAGGCGAGAATTCTACCACTGAACCACCAATGCTTCTGATGGTGACTTTTTGACTAAGTTTCAGCAGTTTTTACCAATCTGTACTGGAGATTTTAAACTTCATTTGTGGAGGTTTTGAACTGAGTGAACCACCATTGCTTCTGATGGTGACTTTTGACTAAGTTTCAACAGATTTTACCAATCTGTATTGTAAATTTTGAATTTAATTTCTGGAGGTTTTAAACTTTGTGTCCTCGAAAGCTCATAGATATGCATTGGCCGGGAATCGGACCCGGGTCTCCCGCGTGGCAGGCGAGAATTCTACCACTGAACCACCAATGCTTCTGATGGTGACTTTTTGACTAAGTTTCAGGAGTTTTTACCAATATGTAGTGGAGATTTTAAACTTAATTTGTGGAGGTTTTGAACTGAGTGAACCACCAATGCTTCTGATGGTGACTTTTGACTAAGTTTCAACAGTTTTTACAAATCTTTGCTCAAGATTTTGAACACAATTTCAGGAGGTTTTAAACTTTGTGTCCTCGAAAGCTCATTGATATGCATTGGCCGGGAATCGGACCCGGGTCTCCCGCGTAGCAGGCGAGAATTCTACCACTGAACCACCAATGCTTCTGATGGTGACTTTTTGACTAAGTTTCAGCAGTTTTTACCAATCTGTACTGGAGATTTTAAACTTAATTTGTGGAGGTTTTGAACTGAGTGAACCACCATTGCTTCTGATGGTGACTTTTGACTAAGTTTCAACAGATTTTACCAATCTGTATTGTAAATTTTGAATTTAATTTCTGGAGGTTTTGAACTTTGTGTCCTCAAAAGCTTATTGATATGCATTGGCCGGGAATCGGACCCGGGTCTCCCGCGTGGCAGGCGAGAATTCTACCACTGAACCACCAATGCTTCTGATGGTAACTTTTTGACTAAGTTTCAGCAGTTCTTACCAATCTGTACTGGAAATTTTGAATTTAATTTCTGGAGGTTTTGAACTTTGTGTCCTCAAAAGCTCATTGATATGCATTGGCCGGGAATCGGACCCGGGTCTCCCGCGTGGCAGGCGAGAATTCTACCACTGAACCACCAATGCTTCTGATGGTGACTTTTTGACTAAGTTTCAGCAGTTTTTACCAATCTGTAGTGGAGATTTTAAACTTAATTTGTGGAGGTTTTAAACTTTGTGACCTCAAAAATCCATTGATCTGCATTGGCCGGGAATCGGACCCGGGTCTCCCGCGTGGCAGGCGAGAATTCTACCACTGAACCACCAATGCTTCTGATGGTGACTTTTGACTAAGTTTCAACAGATTTTACCAATCTGTACTGGAAATTTTGAATTTAATTTCTGGAGGTTTTGAACTTTGTGTCCTCAAAAGCTCATTGATATGCATTGGCCGGGAATCGGACCCGGGTCTCCCGCGTGGCAGGCGAGAATTCTACCACTGAACCACCAATGCTTCTGATGGTGACTTTTTGACTAAGTTTCAGCAGTTTTTACCAATCTGTAGTGGAGATTTTAAACTTAATTTGTGGAGGTTTTAAACTTTGTGACCTCAAAAATCCATTGATCTGCATTGGCCGGGAATCGGACCCGGGTCTCCCGCGTGGCAGGCGAGAATTCTACCACTGAACCACCAATGCTTCTGATGGTGACTTTTTGACTAAGTTTCAGCAGTTTTAACTAATCTGTACTGGAGATTTTAAACTTAATTTCAGGAGGTTTTAAACTTTGTGTCCTCGAAAGCTCATTGATATGCATTGGCCGGGAATCGGACCCGGGTCTCCCGCGTGGCAGGCGAGAATTCTACCACTGAACCACCAATGCTTCTGATGGTGACTTTTTGACTAAGTTTCAGCAGTTTTTACCAATCTGTACTGGAGATTTTAAACTTCATTTGTGGAGGTTTTGAACTGAGTGAACCACCATTGCTTCTGATGGTGACTTTTGACTAAGTTTCAACAGATTTTACCAATCTGTATTGTAAATTTTTAATTTAATTTCTGGAGGTTTTGAACTTTGTGTCCTCAAAAGCTTATTGATATGCATTGGCCGGGAATCGGACCCGGGTCTCCCGCGTGGCAGGCGAGAATTCTACCACTGAACCACCAATGCTTCTGATGGTAACTTTTTGACTAAGTTTCAGCAGTTCTTACCAATCTGTACTGGAAATTTTGAATTTAATTTCTGGAGGTTTTGAACTTTGTGTCCTCAAAAGCTCATTGATATGCATTGGCCGGGAATCGGACCCGGGTCTCCCGCGTGGCAGGCGAGAATTCTACCACTGAACCACCAATGCTTCTGATGGTGACTTTTTGACTAAGTTTCAGCAGTTTTTACCAATCTGTAGTGGAGATTTTAAACTTAATTTGTGGAGGTTTTAAACTTTGTGACCTCAAAAATCCATTGATCTGCATTGGCCGGGAAGCGGACCCGGGTCTCCCGCGTGGCAGGCGAGAATTCTACCACTGAACCACCAATGCTTCTGATGGTGACTTTTGACTAAGTTTCAACAGATTTTACCAATCTGTACTGGAAATTTTGAATTTAATTTCTGGAGGTTTTGAACTTTGTGTCCTCAAAAGCTCATTGATATGCATTGGCCGGGAATCGGACCCGGGTCTCCCGCGTGGCAGGCGAGAATTCTACCACTGAACAACCAATGCTTCTGATGGTGACTTTTTGACTAAGTTTCAGCAGTTTTTACCAATCTGTAGTGGAGATTTTAAACTTAATTTGTGGAGGTTTTAAACTTTGTGACCTCAAAATCCCATTGATCTGCATTGGCCGGGAATCGGACCCGGGTCTCCCGCGTGGCAGGCGAGAATTCTACCACTGAACCACCAATGCTTCTGATGGTGACTTTTTGACTAAGTTTCAGCAGTTTTAACTAATCTGTACTGGAGATTTTAAACTTAATTTCAGGAGGTTTTAAACTTTGTGTCCTCGAAAGCTCATTGATATGCATTGGCCGGGAATCGGACCAGGGTCTCCCGCGTGGCAGGCGAGAATTCTACCACTGAACCACCAATGCTTCTGATGGTGACTTTTTGACTAAGTTTCAGCAGTTTTAACTAATCTGTACTGGAGATTTTAAACTTAATTTCTGGAGGTTTTAAACTTTGTGACCTCAAAAATCCATTGATCTGCATTGGCCGGGAATCGGACCCGGGTCTCCCGCGTGGCAGGCGAGAATTCTACCACTGAACCACCAATGCTTCTGATGGTGACTTTTTGACTAAGTTTCAGTAGTTTTTACCAATCTGTAGTGGAGATTTTAAACTTAATTTGTGGAGGTTTTAAACTTTGTGACCTCAAAAATCCATTGATCTGCATTGGCCGGGAATCGGACCCGGGTGTCCCGCGTGGCAGGCGAGAATTCTACCACTGAACCACCAATGCTTCTGATGGAGACTTTTTGACTAAGTTTCAGCAGATTTTACCAATCTGTAGTGGAGATTTTAAACTTAATTTGTGGAGGTTTTGAACTGAGTGAACCACCAATGCTTCTGATGGTGACTTTTGACTAAGTTTCAGCAGTTTTTACCAATCTGTAGTGGAGATTTTAAACTTAATTTCTGGAGGTTTTGAACTGAGTGAACCACCAATGCTTCTGATTTTGAATTTTGACATAGTTTCAGCAGTTTTAAACAATCTGTACTGGAGATTTTAAACTTATTATCTGGAAGTTTTAAACTTTGTGACCTCAAAAATCCATTGATCTGCATTGGCCGGGAATCGGACCCGGGTCTCCCGCGTGGCAGGCGAGAATTCTACCACTGAACCACCAATGCTTCTGATGGTAACTTTTTGACTAAGTTTCAGCAGTTCTTACCAATCTGTACTGGAAATTTTGAATTTAATTTCTGGAGGTTTTGAACTTTGTGTCCTCAAAAGCTCATTGATATGCATTGGCCGGGAATCGGACCCGGGTCTCCCGCGTGGCAGGCGAGAATTCTACCACTGAACCACCAATGCTTCTGATGGTGACTTTTTGACTAAGTTTCAGCAGTTTTTACCAATCTGTAGTGGAGATTTTAAACTTAATTTGTGGAGGTTTTAAACTTTGTGACCTCAAAAATCCATTGATCTGCATTGGCCGGGAATCGGACCCGGGTCTCCCGCGTGGCAGGCGAGAATTCTACCACTGAACCACCAATGCTTCTGATGGTGACTTTTTGACTAAGTTTCAGCAGTTTTAACTAATCTGTACTGGAGATTTTAAACTTAATTTCAGGAGGTTTTAAACTTTGTGTCCTCGAAAGCTCATTGATATGCATTGGCCGGGAATCGGACCCGGGTCTCCCGCGTGGCAGGCGAGAATTCTACCACTGAACCACCAATGCTTCTGATGGTGACTTTTTGACTAAGTTTCAGCAGTTTTTACCAATCTGTACTGGAGATTTTAAACTTCATTTGTGGAGGTTTTGAACTGAGTGAACCACCATTGCTTCTGATGGTGACTTTTGACTAAGTTTCAACAGATTTTACCAATCTGTATTGTAAATTTTTAATTTAATTTCTGGAGGTTTTGAACTTTGTGTCCTCAAAAGCTTATTGATATGCATTGGCCGGGAATCGGACCCGGGTCTCCCGCGTGGCAGGCGAGAATTCTACCACTGAACCACCAATGCTTCTGATGGGGATTTTTTGACTAAGTTTCAGCAGTTTTTACAAACCTTTACTCAAGATTTTGAACATAATTTCAGGAGGTTTTAAACTTTGTGTCCTCGAAAGCTCATAGATATGCATTGGCCGGGAATCGGACCCGGGTCTCCCGCGTGGCAGGCGAGAATTCTACCACTGAACCACCAATGCTTCTGATGGTGACTTTTTGACTAAGTTTCAGGAGTTTTTACCAATATGTAGTGGAGATTTTAAACTTAATTTGTGGAGGTTTTGAACTGAGTGAACCACCAATGCTTCTGATGGTGACTTTTGACTAAGTTTCAACAGTTTTTACAAATCTTTGCTCAAGATTTTGAACACAATTTCAGGAGGTTTTAAACTTTGTGTCCTCGAAAGCTCATTGATATGCATTGGCCGGGAATCGGACCCGGGTCTCCCGCGTGGCAGGCGAGAATTCTACCACTGAACCACCAATGCTTCTGATGGTAACTTTTTGACTAAGTTTCAACAGATTTTACCAATCTGTATTGTAAATTTTGAATTTAATTTCTGGAGGTTTTGAACTTTGTGTCCTCAAAAGCTTATTGATATGCATTGGCCGGGAATCGGACCCGGGTCTCCCGCGTGGCAGGCGAGAATTCTACCACTGAACCACCAATGCTTCTGATGGTAACTTTTTGACTAAGTTTCAGCAGTTCTTACCAATCTGTACTGGAAATTTTGAATTTAATTTCTGGAGGTTTTGAACTTTGTGTCCTCAAAAGCTCATTAATATGCATTGGCCGGGAATCGGACCCGGGTCTCCCGCGTGGCAGGCGAGAATTCTACCACTGAACCACCAATGCTTCTGATGGTGACTTTTTGACTAAGTTTCAGCAGTTTTTACCAATCTGTAGTGGAGATTTTGAACTTAATTTCTGGAGGTTTTGAACTTTGTGTCCTCAAAAATCCATTGATATGCATTGGCCGGGAATCGGACCCGGGTCTCCCGCGTGGCAGGCGAGAATTCTACCACTGAACCACCAATGCTTCTGATGGTGACTTTTGACTAAGTTTCAGCAGTTTTTACCAATCTGTACTGGAGATTTTAAACTTAATTTGTGGAGGTTTTAAACTTTGTGACCTCAAAATCCCATTGATCTGCATTGGCCGGGAATCGGACCCGGGTCTCCCGCGTGGCAGGCGAGAATTCTACCACTGAACCACCAATGCTTCTGATGGTGACTTTTTGACTAAGTTTCAGCAGTTTTTACCAATCTGTAGTGGAGATTTTAAACTTAATTTGTGGAGGTTTTAAACTTTGTGACCTCAAAATCCCATTGATCTGCATTGGCCGGGAATCGGACCCGGGTCTCCCGCGTGGCAGGCGAGAATTCTACCACTGAACCACCAATGCTTCTGATGGTGACTTTTTGACTAAGTTTCAGCAGTTTTAACTAATCTGTACTGGAGATTTTAAACTTAATTTCAGGAGGTTTTAAACTTTGTGTCCTCGAAAGCTCATTGATATGCATTGGCCGGGAATCGGACCAGGGTCTCCCGCGTGGCAGGCGAGAATTCTACCACTGAACCACCAATGCTTCTGATGGTGACTTTTTGACTAAGTTTCAGCAGTTTTAACTAATCTGTACTGGAGATTTTAAACTTAATTTCTGGAGGTTTTAAACTTTGTGACCTCAAAAATCCATTGATCTGCATTGGCCGGGAATCGGACCCGGGTCTCCCGCGTGGCAGGCGAGAATTCTACCACTGAACCACCAATGCTTCTGATGGTGACTTTTTGACTAAGTTTCAGTAGTTTTTACCAATCTGTAGTGGAGATTTTAAACTTAATTTGTGGAGGTTTTAAACTTTGTGACCTCAAAAATCCATTGATCTGCATTGGCCGGGAATCGGACCCGGGTGTCCCGCGTGGCAGGCGAGAATTCTACCACTGAACCACCAATGCTTCTGATGGAGACTTTTTGACTAAGTTTCAGCAGATTTTACCAATCTGTAGTGGAGATTTTAAACTTAATTTGTGGAGGTTTTGAACTGAGTGAACCACCAATGCTTCTGATGGTGACTTTTGACTAAGTTTCAGCAGTTTTTACCAATCTGTAGTGGAGATTTTAAACTTAATTTCTGGAGGTTTTGAACTGAGTGAACCACCAATGCTTCTGATTTTGAATTTTGACATAGTTTCAGCAGTTTTAAACAATCTGTACTGGAGATTTTAAACTTATTATCTGGAAGTTTTAAACTTTGTGACCTCAAAAATCCATTGATCTGCATTGGCCGGGAATCGGACCCGGGTCTCCCGCGTGGCAGGCGAGAATTCTACCACTGAACCACCAATGCTTCTGATGGTGACTTTTTGACTAAGTTTCAGCAGTTTTTACAAACCTTTACTCAAGATTTTGAACATAATTTCAGGAGGTTTTAAACTTTGTGTCCTCGAAAAGCTCATAGATATGCATTGGCCGGGAATCGGACCAGGGTCTCCCGCGTGGCAGGCGAGAATTCTACCACTGAACCACCAATGCTTCTGATGGTGACTTTCTGACTAAGTTTCAGCAGATTTTACCAATCTGTAGTGGAGATTTTAAACTTAATTTCTGGAGGTTTTAAACTGAGTGAACCACCAATGCTTCTGATGGTGACTTTTTGACTAAGTTTCAGCAGTTTTTACCAATCTGTACTGGAGATTTTAAACTTAATTTGTGGAGGTTTTGAATTGAGTGAACCACCAATGCTTCTGATGGTGACTTTTGACTAAGTTTCAACAGATTTTACCAATCTGTAGTGGAGATTTTAAACTTAATTTCTGGAGGTTTTGAACTGAGTGAACCACCAATGCTTCTGATTTTGAATTTTGACATAGTTTCAGCAGTTTTAAACAATCTGTACTGGAGATTTTAAACTTATTATCTGGAAGTTTTAAACTTTGTGACCTCAAAAATCCATTGATCTGCATTGGCCGGGAATCGGACCCGGGTCTCCCGCGTGGCAGGCGAGAATTCTACCACTGAACCACCAATGCTTCTGATGGTGACTTTTTGACTAAGTTTCAGCAGTTTTTACAAACCTTTACTCAAGATTTTGAACATAATTTCAGGAGGTTTTAAACTTTGTGTCCTCGAAAAGCTCATAGATATGCATTGGCCGGGAATCGGACCAGGGTCTCCCGCGTGGCAGGCGAGAATTCTACAACTGAACCACCAATGCTTCTGATGGTGACTTTCTGACTAAGTTTCAGCAGATTTTACCAATCTGTAGTGGAGATTTTAAACTTAATTTCTGGAGGTTTTAAACTGAGTGAACCACCAATGCTTCTGATGGTGACTTTTTGACTAAGTTTCAGCAGTTTTTACCAATCTGTACTGGAGATTTTAAACTTAATTTGTGGAGGTTTTGAATTGAGTGAACCACCAATGCTTCTGATGGTGACTTTTGACTAAGTTTCAACAGATTTTACCAATCTGTACTGGAAATTTTGAATTTAATTTCTGGAGGTTTTGAACTTTTTGTCCTCAAAAGCTCATTGATATGCATTGGCCGGGAATCGGACCCGGGTCTCCCGCGTGGCAGGCGAGAATTCTACCACTGAACCACCAATGCTTCTGATGGTGACTTTTTGACTAAGTTTCAGCAGTTTTTACCAATCTGTAGTGGAGATTTTAAACTTAATTTCTGGAGGTTTTGAACTGAGTGAACCACCAATGCTTCTCATGGTGAATTTTGACATAGTTTCAGCAGTTTTAAACAATCTGTACTGGAGATTTTAAACTTATTATCTGGAAGTTTTAAACTTTGTGACCTCAAAAATCCATTGATCTGCATTGGCCGGGAATCGGACCCGGGTCTCCCGCGTGGCAGGCGAGAATTCTACCACTGAACCACCAATGCTTCTGATGGAGACTTTTTGACTAAGTTTCAGCAGTTTTTACCAATCTGTAGTGGAGATTTTAAACTTAATTTCTGGAGGTTTTGAACTGAGTGAACCACCAATGCTTCTGATGGTGACTTTTGACTAAGTTTCAACAGATTTTACCAATCTGTATTGTAAATTTTGAATTTAATTTCTGGAGGTTTTGAACTTTGTGTCCTCAAAAGCTTATTGATATGCATTGGCCGGGAATCGGACCCGGGTCTCCCGCGTGGCAGGCGAGAATTCTACCACTGAACCACCAATGCTTCTGATGGTAACTTTTTGACTAAGTTTCAGCAGTTCTTACCAATCTGTACTGGAAATTTTGAATTTAATTTCTGGAGGTTTTAAACTTTGTGTCCTCGAAAGCTCATTGATATGCATTGGCCGGGAATCGGACCCGGGTCTCCCGCGTGGCAGGCGAGAATTCTACCACTGAACCACCAATGCTTCTGATGGTGACTTTTTGACTAAGTTTCAGCAGTTTTTACCAATCTGTACTGGAGATTTTAAACTTCATTTGTGGAGGTTTTGAACTGAGTGAACCACCATTGCTTCTGATGGTGACTTTTGACTAAGTTTCAACAGATTTTACCAATCTGTATTGTAAATTTTGAATTTAATTTCTGGATGTTTTGAACCTTGTGTCCTCAAAAGCTTATTGATATGCATTGGCCGGGAATCGGACCCGGGTCTCCCGCGTGGCAGGCGAGAATTCTACCACTGAACCACCAATGCTTCTGATGGGGATTTTTTGACTAAGTTTCAGCAGTTTTTACAAACCTTTACTCAAGATTTTGAACATAATTTCAGGAGGTTTTAAACTTTGTGTCCTCGAAAGCTCATAGATATGCATTGGCCGGGAATCGGACCCGGGTCTCCCGCGTAGCAGGCGAGAATTCTACCACTGAACCACCAATGCTTCTGATGGTGACTTTTTGACTAAGTTTCAGCAGTTTTTACCAATCTGTACTGGAGATTTTAAACTTAATTTGTGGAGGTTTTGAACTGAGTGAACCACCAATGCTTCTGATGGTGACTTTTGACTAAGTTTCAACAGTTTTTACAAATCTTTGCTCAAGATTTTGAACACAATTTCAGGAGGTTTTAAACTTCGTGTCCTCGAAAGCTCATTGATATGCATTGGCCGGGAATCGGACCCGGGTCTCCCGCGTAGCAGGCGAGAATTCTACCACTGAACCACCAATGCTTCTGATGGTGACTTTTTGACTAAGTTTCAGCAGTTTTTACCAATCTGTACTGGAGATTTTAAACTTAATTTGTGGAGGTTTTGAACTGAGTGAACCACCATTGCTTCTGATGGTGACTTTTGACTAAGTTTCAACAGATTTTACCAATCTGTATTGTAAATTTTGAATTTAATTTCTGGATGTTTTGAACCTTGTGTCCTCAAAAGCTTATTGATATGCATTGGCCGGGAATCGGACCCGGGTCTCCCGCGTGGCAGGCGAGAATTCTACCACTGAACCACCAATGCTTCTGATGGGGATTTTTTGACTAAGTTTCAGCAGTTTTTACAAACCTTTACTCAAGATTTTGAACATAATTTCAGGAGGTTTTAAACTTTGTGTCCTCGAAAGCTCATAGATATGCATTGGCCGGGAATCGGACCCGGGTCTCCCGCGTAGCAGGCGAGAATTCTACCACTGAACCACCAATGCTTCTGATGGTGACTTTTTGACTAAGTTTCAGCAGTTTTTACCAATCTGTACTGGAGATTTTAAACTTAATTTGTGGAGGTTTTGAACTTTGTGACCTCAAAAATCCATTGATCTGCATTGGCCGGGAATCGGACCCGGGTCTCCCGCGTGGCAGGCGAGAATTCTACCACTGAACCACCAATGCTTCTGATGGTGACTTTTGACTAAGTTTCAACAGATTTTACCAATCTGTACTGGAAATTTTGAATTTAATTTCTGGAGGTTTTGAACTTTGTGTCCTCAAAAGCTCATTGATATGCATTGGCCGGGAATCGGACCCGGGTCTCCCGCGTGGCAGGCGAGAATTCTACCACTGAACCACCAATGCTTCTGATGGTGACTTTTTGACTAAGTTTCAGCAGTTTTAACTAATCTGTACTGGAGATTTTAAACTTAATTTCAGGAGGTTTTAAACTTTGTGTCCTCGAAAGCTCATTGATATGCATTGGCCGGGAATCGGACCCGGGTCTCCCGCGTGGCAGGCGAGAATTCTACCACTGAACCACCAATGCTTCTGATGGTGACTTTTTGACTAAGTTTCAGCAGTTTTTACCAATCTGTACTGGAGATTTTAAACTTCATTTGTGGAGGTTTTGAACTGAGTGAACCACCATTGCTTCTGATGGTGACTTTTGACTAAGTTTCAACAGATTTTACCAATCTGTATTGTAAATTTTTAATTTAATTTCTGGAGGTTTTGAACTTTGTGTCCTCAAAAGCTTATTGATATGCATTGGCCGGGAATCGGACCCGGGTCTCCCGCGTGGCAGGCGAGAATTCTACCACTGAACCACCAATGCTTCTGATGGGGATTTTTTGACTAAGTTTCAGCAGTTTTTACAAACCTTTACTCAAGATTTTGAACATAATTTCAGGAGGTTTTAAACTTTGTGTCCTCGAAAGCTCATAGATATGCATTGGCCGGGAATCGGACCCGGGTCTCCCGCGTGGCAGGCGAGAATTCTACCACTGAACCACCAATGCTTCTGATGGTGACTTTTTGACTAAGTTTCAGCAGTTTTTACAAACCTTTACTCAAGATTTTGAACATAATTTCAGGAGGTTTTAAACTTTGTGACCTCAAAAATCCATTGATCTGCATTGGCCGGGAATCGGACCCGGGTCTCCCGCGTGGCAGGCGAGAATTCTACCACTGAGCCACCAATGCTTCTGATGGAGACTTTTTGACTAAGTTTCAGCAGTTTTTACCAATCTGTAGTGGAGATTTTAAACTTAATTTCTGGAGGTTTTGAACTGAGTGAACCACCAATGCTTCTGATGGTGACTTTTGACTAAGTTTCAACAGATTTTAACCAATCTGTACTGGAAATTTTGAATTTAATTTCTGGAGGTTTTGAACTTTGTGTCCTCAAAGGCTCATTGATATGCATTGGCCGGGAATCGGACCCGGGTCTCCCGCGTGGCAGGCGAGAATTCTACCACTGAACCACCAATGCTACTGATGGTGACTTTTTGACTAAGTTTCAGCAGTTTTAACCAATCTGTACTGGAGATTTTAAACTTAATTTCAGGAGGTTTTAAACTTTGTGTCCTCGAAAGCTCATTGATATGCATTGGCCGGGAATCGGACCCGGGTCTCCCGCGTGGCAGGCGAGAATTCTACCACTGAACCACCAATGCTTCTGATGGTGACTTTTTGACTAAGTTTCAGCAGTTTTTACCAATCTGTAGTGGAGATTTTAAACTTAATTTGTGGAGGTTTTAAACTTTGTGACCTCAAAATCCCATTGATCTGCATTGGCCGGGAATCGGACCCGGGTCTCCCGCGTGGCAGGCGAGAATTCTACCACTGAACCACCAATGCTTCTGATGGTGACTTTTTGACTAAGTTTCAGCAGTTTTTACCAATCTGTACTGGAGATTTTAAACTTAATTTGTGGAGGTTTTGAACTGAGTGAACCACCAATGCTTCTGATGGTGACTTTTGACTAAGTTTCAACAGTTTTTACAAATCTTTGCTCAAGATTTTGAACACAATTTCAGGAGGTTTTAAACTTTGTGTCCTCGAAAGCTCATTGATATGCATTGGCCGGGAATCGGACCCGGGTCTCCCGCGTAGCAGGCGAGAATTCTACCACTGAACCACCAATGCTTCTGATGGTGACTTTTTGACTAAGTTTCAGCAGTTTTTACCAATCTGTACTGGAGATTTTAAACTTAATTTGTGGAGGTTTTGAACTGAGTGAACCACCATTGCTTCTGATGGTGACTTTTGACTAAGTTTCAACAGATTTTACCAATCTGTATTGTAAATTTTGAATTTAATTTCTGGAGGTTTTGAACTTTGTGTCCTCAAAAGCTTATTGATATGCATTGGCCGGGAATCGGACCCGGGTCTCCCGCGTGGCAGGCGAGAATTCTACCACTGAACCACCAATGCTTCTGATGGTGACTTTTTGACTAAGTTTCAGCAGTTTTTACCAATCTGTAGTGGAGATTTTAAACTTAATTTGTGGAGGTTTTAAACTGAGTGAACCACCAATGCTTCTGATGGTGACTTTTGACTAAGTTTCAGCAGTTTTTACCAATCTGTAGTGGAGATTTTAAACTTAATTTCTGGAGGTTTTGAACTGAGTGAACCACCAATGCTTCTGATGGTGAATTTTGACATAGTTTCAGCAGTTTTAAACAATCTGTACTGGAGATTTTAAACTTATTATCTGGAAGTTTTAAACTTTGTGACCTCAAAAATCCATTGATCTGCATTGGCCGGGAATCGGACCCGGGTCTCCCGCGTGGCAGGCGAGAATTCTACCACTGAACCACCAATGCTTCTGATGGTGACTTTTGACTAAGTTTCAACAGATTTTACCAATCTGTACTGGAAATTTTGAATTTAATTTCTGGAGGTTTTGAACTTTGTGTCCTCAAAAGCTCATTGATATGCATTGGCCGGGAATCGGACCCGGGTCTCCCGCGTGGCAGGCGAGAATTCTACCACTGAACCACCAATGCTTCTGATGGTGACTTTTTGACTAAGTTTCAGCAGTTTTAACTAATCTGTACTGGAGATTTTAAACTTAATTTCAGGAGGTTTTAAACTTTGTGTCCTCGAAAGCTCATTGATATGCATTGGCCGGGAATCGGACCCGGGTCTCCCGCGTGGCAGGCGAGAATTCTACCACTGAACCACCAATGCTTCTGATGGTGACTTTTTGACTAAGTTTCAGCAGTTTTTACCAATCTGTACTGGAGATTTTAAACTTCATTTGTGGAGGTTTTGAACTGAGTGAACCACCATTGCTTCTGATGGTGACTTTTGACTAAGTTTCAACAGATTTTACCAATCTGTATTGTAAATTTTTAATTTAATTTCTGGAGGTTTTGAACTTTGTGTCCTCAAAAGCTTATTGATATGCATTGGCCGGGAATCGGACCCGGGTCTCCCGCGTGGCAGGCGAGAATTCTACCACTGAACCACCAATGCTTCTGATGGGGATTTTTTGACTAAGTTTCAGCAGTTTTTACAAACCTTTACTCAAGATTTTGAACATAATTTCAGGAGGTTTTAAACTTTGTGTCCTCGAAAGCTCATAGATATGCATTGGCCGGGAATCGGACCCGGGTCTCCCGCGTGGCAGGCGAGAATTCTACCACTGAACCACCAATGCTTCTGATGGTGACTTTTTGACTAAGTTTCAGCAGTTTTTACAAACCTTTACTCAAGATTTTGAACATAATTTCAGGAGGTTTTAAACTTTGTGACCTCAAAAATCCATTGATCTGCATTGGCCGGGAATCGGACCCGGGTCTCCCGCGTGGCAGGCGAGAATTCTACCACTGAGCCACCAATGCTTCTGATGGAGACTTTTTGACTAAGTTTCAGCAGTTTTTACCAATCTGTAGTGGAGATTTTAAACTTAATTTCTGGAGGTTTTGAACTGAGTGAACCACCAATGCTTCTGATGGTGACTTTTGACTAAGTTTCAACAGATTTTAACCAATCTGTACTGGAAATTTTGAATTTAATTTCTGGAGGTTTTGAACTTTGTGTCCTCAAAGGCTCATTGATATGCATTGGCCGGGAATCGGACCCGGGTCTCCCGCGTGGCAGGCGAGAATTCTACCACTGAACCACCAATGCTACTGATGGTGACTTTTTGACTAAGTTTCAGCAGTTTTAACCAATCTGTACTGGAGATTTTAAACTTAATTTCAGGAGGTTTTAAACTTTGTGTCCTCGAAAGCTCATTGATATGCATTGGCCGGGAATCGGACCCGGGTCTCCCGCGTGGCAGGCGAGAATTCTACCACTGAACCACCAATGCTTCTGATGGTGACTTTTTGACTAAGTTTCAGCAGTTTTTACCAATCTGTAGTGGAGATTTTAAACTTAATTTGTGGAGGTTTTAAACTTTGTGACCTCAAAATCCCATTGATCTGCATTGGCCGGGAATCGGACCCGGGTCTCCCGCGTGGCAGGCGAGAATTCTACCACTGAACCACCAATGCTTCTGATGGTGACTTTTTGACTAAGTTTCAGCAGTTTTTACCAATCTGTACTGGAGATTTTAAACTTAATTTGTGGAGGTTTTGAACTGAGTGAACCACCAATGCTTCTGATGGTGACTTTTGACTAAGTTTCAACAGTTTTTACAAATCTTTGCTCAAGATTTTGAACACAATTTCAGGAGGTTTTAAACTTTGTGTCCTCGAAAGCTCATTGATATGCATTGGCCGGGAATCGGACCCGGGTCTCCCGCGTAGCAGGCGAGAATTCTACCACTGAACCACCAATGCTTCTGATGGTGACTTTTTGACTAAGTTTCAGCAGTTTTTACCAATCTGTACTGGAGATTTTAAACTTAATTTGTGGAGGTTTTGAACTGAGTGAACCACCATTGCTTCTGATGGTGACTTTTGACTAAGTTTCAACAGATTTTACCAATCTGTTTTGTAAATTTTGAATTTAATTTCTGGAGGTTTTGAACTTTGTGTCCTCAAAAGCTTATTGATATGCATTGGCCGGGAATCGGACCCGGGTCTCCCGCGTGGCAGGCGAGAATTCTACCACTGAACCACCAATGCTACTGATGGTGACTTTTGACTAAGTTTCAGCAGTTTTAACCAATCTGTACTGGAGATTTTAACTTAATTTCAGGAGGTTTTAAACTTTGTGTCCTCGAAAGCTCATTGATATGCATTGGCCGGGAATCGGACCCGGGTCTCCCGCGTGGCAGGCGAGAATTCTACCACTGAACCACCAATGCTTCTGATGGTGACTTTTTGACTAAGTTTCAGCAGTTTTTACCAATCTGTAGTGGAGATTTTAAACTTAATTTGTGGAGGTTTTAAACTTTGTGACCTCAAAATCCCATTGATCTGCATTGGCCGGGAATCGGACCCGGGTCTCCCGCGTGGCAGGCGAGAATTCTACCACTGAACCACCAATGCTTCTGATGGTGACTTTTTGACTAAGTTTCAGCAGTTTTTACCAATCTGTACTGGAGATTTTAAACTTAATTTGTGGAGGTTTTGAACTGAGTGAACCACCAATGCTTCTGATGGTGACTTTTGACTAAGTTTCAACAGTTTTTACAAATCTTTGCTCAAGATTTTGAACACAATTTCAGGAGGTTTTAAACTTTGTGTCCTCGAAAGCTCATTGATATGCATTGGCCGGGAATCGGACCCGGGTCTCCCGCGTAGCAGGCGAGAATTCTACCACTGAACCACCAATGCTTCTGATGGTGACTTTTTGACTAAGTTTCAGCAGTTTTTACCAATCTGTACTGGAGATTTTAAACTTAATTTGTGGAGGTTTTGAACTGAGTGAACCACCATTGCTTCTGATGGTGACTTTTGACTAAGTTTCAACAGATTTTACCAATCTGTATTGTAAATTTAGAATTTAATTTCTGGAGGTTTTGAACTTTGTGTCCTCAAAAGCTTATTGATATGCATTGGCCGGGAATCGGACCCGGGTCTCCCGCGTGGCAGGCGAGAATTCTACCACTGAACCACCAATGCTTCTGATGGTGACTTTTTGACTAAGTTTCAGCAGTTCTTACCAATCTGTACTGGAAATTTTGAATTTAATTTCTGGAGGTTTTGAACTTTGTGTCCTCAAAAGCTCATTGATATGCATTGGCCGGGAATCGGACCCGGGTCTCCCGCGTGGCAGGCGAGAATTCTACCACTGAACCACCAATGCTTCTGATGGTGACTTTTTGACTAAGTTTCAGCAGTTTTTACCAATCTGTAGTGGAGATTTTAAACTTAATTTGTGGAGGTTTTAAACTTTGTGACCTCAAAAATCCATTGATTTGCATTGGCCGGGAATCGGACCCGGGTCTCCCGCGTGGCAGGCGAGAATTCTACCACTGAACCACCAATGCTTCTGATGGTGACTTTTTGACTAAGTTTCAGCAGTTTTTACCAATCTGTAGTGGAGATTTTAAACTTAATTTCTGGAGGTTTTGAACTGAGTGAACCACCAATGCTTCTCATGGTGAATTTTGACATAGTTTCAGCAGTTTTAAACAATCTGTACTGGAGATTTTAAACTTATTATCTGGAAGTTTTAAACTTTGTGACCTCAAAAATCCATTGATCTGCATTGGCCGGGAATCGGACCCGGGTCTCCCGCGTGGCAGGCGAGAATTCTACCACTGAACCACCAATGCTTCTGATGGAGACTTTTTGACTAAGTTTCAGCAGTTTTTACCAATCTGTAGTGGAGATTTTAAACTTAATTTCTGGAGGTTTTGAACTGAGTGAACCACCAATGCTTCTGATGGTGACTTTTGACTAAGTTTCAACAGATTTTACCAATCTGTATTGTAAATTTTGAATTTAATTTCTGGAGGTTTTGAACTTTGTGTCCTCAAAAGCTTATTGATATGCATTGGCCGGGAATCGGACCCGGGTCTCCCGCGTGGCAGGCGAGAATTCTACCACTGAACCACCAATGCTTCTGATGGTAACTTTTTGACTAAGTTTCAGCAGTTCTTACCAATCTGTACTGGAAATTTTGAATTTAATTTCTGGAGGTTTTAAACTTTGTGTCCTCGAAAGCTCATTGATATGCATTGGCCGGGAATCGGACCCGGGTCTCCCGCGTGGCAGGCGAGAATTCTACCACTGAACCACCAATGCTTCTGATGGTGACTTTTTGACTAAGTTTCAGCAGTTTTTACCAATCTGTACTGGAGATTTTAAACTTCATTTGTGGAGGTTTTGAACTGAGTGAACCACCATTGCTTCTGATGGTGACTTTTGACTAAGTTTCAACAGATTTTACCAATCTGTATTGTAAATTTTGAATTTAATTTCTGGATGTTTTGAACCTTGTGTCCTCAAAAGCTTATTGATATGCATTGGCCGGGAATCGGACCCGGGTCTCCCGCGTGGCAGGCGAGAATTCTACCACTGAACCACCAATGCTTCTGATGGGGATTTTTTGACTAAGTTTCAGCAGTTTTTACAAACCTTTACTCAAGATTTTGAACATAATTTCAGGAGGTTTTAAACTTTGTGTCCTCGAAAGCTCATAGATATGCATTGGCCGGGAATCGGACCCGGGTCTCCCGCGTAGCAGGCGAGAATTCTACCACTGAACCACCAATGCTTCTGATGGTGACTTTTTGACTAAGTTTCAGCAGTTTTTACCAATCTGTACTGGAGATTTTAAACTTAATTTGTGGAGGTTTTGAACTGAGTGAACCACCAATGCTTCTGATGGTGACTTTTGACTAAGTTTCAACAGTTTTTACAAATCTTTGCTCAAGATTTTGAACACAATTTCAGGAGGTTTTAAACTTCGTGTCCTCGAAAGCTCATTGATATGCATTGGCCGGGAATCGGACCCGGGTCTCCCGCGTAGCAGGCGAGAATTCTACCACTGAACCACCAATGCTTCTGATGGTGACTTTTTGACTAAGTTTCAGCAGTTTTTACCAATCTGTACTGGAGATTTTAAACTTAATTTGTGGAGGTTTTGAACTGAGTGAACCACCATTGCTTCTGATGGTGACTTTTGACTAAGTTTCAACAGATTTTACCAATCTGTATTGTAAATTTTGAATTTAATTTCTGGAGGTTTTGAACTTTGTGTCCTCAAAAGCTTATTGATATGCATTGGCCGGGAATCGGACCCGGGTCTCCCGCGTGGCAGGCGAGAATTCTACCACTGAACCACCAATGCTTCTGATGGTAACTTTTTGACTAAGTTTCAGCAGTTCTTACCAATCTGTACTGGAAATTTTGAATTTAATTTCTGGAGGTTTTGAACTTTGTGTCCTCAAAAGCTCATTGATATGCATTGGCCGGGAATCGGACCCGGGTCTCCCGCGTGGCAGGCGAGAATTCTACCACTGAACCACCAATGCTTCTGATGGTGACTTTTTGACTAAGTTTCAGCAGTTTTAACTAATCTGTACTGGAGATTTTAAACTTAATTTCAGGAGGTTTTAAACTTTGTGTCCTCGAAAGCTCATTGATATGCATTGGCCGGGAATCGGACCCGGGTCTCCCGCGTGGCAGGCGAGAATTCTACCACTGAACCACCAATGCTTCTGATGGTGACTTTTTGACTAAGTTTCAGCAGTTTTTACCAATCTGTACTGGAGATTTTAAACTTCATTTGTGGAGGTTTTGAACTGAGTGAACCACCATTGCTTCTGATGGTGACTTTTGACTAAGTTTCAACAGATTTTACCAATCTGTATTGTAAATTTTTAATTTAATTTCTGGAGGTTTTGAACTTTGTGTCCTCAAAAGCTTATTGATATGCATTGGCCGGGAATCGGACCCGGGTCTCCCGCGTGGCAGGCGAGAATTCTACCACTGAACCACCAATGCTTCTGATGGGGATTTTTTGACTAAGTTTCAGCAGTTTTTACAAACCTTTACTCAAGATTTTGAACATAATTTCAGGAGGTTTTAAACTTTGTGTCCTCGAAAGCTCATAGATATGCATTGGCCGGGAATCGGACCCGGGTCTCCCGCGTGGCAGGCGAGAATTCTACCACTGAACCACCAATGCTTCTGATGGTGACTTTTTGACTAAGTTTCAGGAGTTTTTACCAATATGTAGTGGAGATTTTAAACTTAATTTGTGGAGGTTTTGAACTGAGTGAACCACCAATGCTTCTGATGGTGACTTTTGACTAAGTTTCAACAGTTTTTACAAATCTTTGCTCAAGATTTTGAACACAATTTCAGGAGGTTTTAAACTTTGTGTCCTCGAAAGCTCATTGATATGCATTGGCCGGGAATCGGACCCGGGTCTCCCGCGTAGCAGGCGAGAATTCTACCACT
Organism: Triplophysa dalaica; assembly: GCF_015846415.1. NCBI lineage: Eukaryota > Metazoa > Chordata > Actinopteri > Cypriniformes > Nemacheilidae > Triplophysa > Triplophysa dalaica. The sequence continues at coordinate 19,115,774 of NC_079563.1, read as the reverse complement.
GAACCACCAATGCTTCTGATGGTGACTTTTTGACTAAGTTTCAGCAGTTTTTACCAATCTGTACTGGAGATTTTAAACTTAATTTGTGGAGGTTTTGAACTGAGTGAACCACCATTGCTTCTGATGGTGACTTTTGACTAAGTTTCAACAGATTTTACCAATCTGTATTGTAAATTTTGAATTTAATTTCTGGAGGTTTTGAACTTTGTGTCCTCAAAAGCTTATTGATATGCATTGGCCGGGAATCGGACCCGGGTCTCCCGCGTGGCAGGCGAGAATTCTACCACTGAACCACCAATGCTTCTGATGGGGATTTTTTGACTAAGTTTCAGCAGTTTTTACAAACCTTTACTCAAGATTTTGAACATAATTTCAGGAGGTTTTAAACTTTGTGTCCTCGAAAGCTCATAGATATGCATTGGCCGGGAATCGGACCCGGGTCTCCCGCGTGGCAGGCGAGAATTCTACCACTGAACCACCAATGCTTCTGATGGGGATTTTTTGACTAAGTTTCAGCAGTTTTTACAAACCTTTACTCAAGATTTTGAACATAATTTCTGGAGGTTTTAAACTTTGTGTCCTCGAAAGCTCATTGATATGCATTGGCCGGGAATCGGACCCGGGTCTCCCGCGTGGCAGGCGAGAATTCTACCACTGAACCACCAATGCTTCTGATGGTGACTTTTTGACTAAGTTTCAGCAGTTTTTACCAATCTGTACTGGAGATTTTAAACTTCATTTGTGGAGGTTTTGAACTGAGTGAACCACCATTGCTTCTGATGGTGACTTTTGACTAAGTTTCAACAGATTTTACCAATCTGTATTGTAAATTTTGAATTTAATTTCTGGATGTTTTGAACTTTGTGTCCTCAAAAGCTTATTGATATGCATTGGCCGGGAATCGGACCCGGGTCTCCCGCGTGGCAGGCGAGAATTCTACCACTGAACCACCAATGCTTCTGATGGGGATTTTTTGACTAAGTTTCAGCAGTTTTTACAAACCTTTACTCAAGATTTTGAACATAATTTCAGGAGGTTTTAAACTTTGTGTCCTCGAAAGCTCATAGATATGCATTGGCCGGGAATCGGACCCGGGTCTCCCGCGTAGCAGGCGAGAATTCTACCACTGAACCACCAATGCTTCTGATGGTGACTTTTTGACTAAGTTTCAGCAGTTTTTACCAATCTGTACTGGAGATTTTAAACTTAATTTGTGGAGGTTTTGAACTGAGTGAACCACCAATGCTTCTGATGGTGACTTTTGACTAAGTTTCAACAGTTTTTACAAATCTTTGCTCAAGATTTTGAACACAATTTCAGGAGGTTTTAAACTTTGTGTCCTCGAAAGCTCATTGATATGCATTGGCCGGGAATCGGACCCGGGTCTCCCGCGTAGCAGGCGAGAATTCTACCACTGAACCACCAATGCTTCTGATGGTGACTTTTTGACTAAGTTTCAGCAGTTTTTACCAATCTGTACTGGAGATTTTAAACTTAATTTGTGGAGGTTTTGAACTGAGTGAACCACCATTGCTTCTGATGGTGACTTTTGACTAAGTTTCAACAGATTTTACCAATCTGTATTGTAAATTTTGAATTTAATTTCTGGAGGTTTTGAACTTTGTGTCCTCAAAAGCTTATTGATATGCATTGGCCGGGAATCGGACCCGGGTCTCCCGCGTGGCAGGCGAGAATTCTACCACTGAACCACCAATGCTTCTGATGGTAACTTTTTGACTAAGTTTCAGCAGTTCTTACCAATCTGTACTGGAAATTTTGAATTTAATTTCTGGAGGTTTTGAACTTTGTGTCCTCAAAAGCTCATTGATATGCATTGGCCGGGAATCGGACCCGGGTCTCCCGCGTGGCAGGCGAGAATTCTACCACTGAACCACCAATGCTTCTGATGGTGACTTTTTGACTAAGTTTCAGCAGTTTTAACTAATCTGTACTGGAGATTTTAAACTTAATTTCAGGAGGTTTTAAACTTTGTGTCCTCGAAAGCTCATTGATATGCATTGGCCGGGAATCGGACCCGGGTCTCCCGCGTGGCAGGCGAGAATTCTACCACTGAACCACCAATGCTTCTGATGGTGACTTTTTGACTAAGTTTCAGCAGTTTTTACCAATCTGTACTGGAGATTTTAAACTTCATTTGTGGAGGTTTTGAACTGAGTGAACCACCATTGCTTCTGATGGTGACTTTTGACTAAGTTTCAACAGATTTTACCAATCTGTATTGTAAATTTTTAATTTAATTTCTGGAGGTTTTGAACTTTGTGTCCTCAAAAGCTTATTGATATGCATTGGCCGGGAATCGGACCCGGGTCTCCCGCGTGGCAGGCGAGAATTCTACCACTGAACCACCAATGCTTCTGATGGGGATTTTTTGACTAAGTTTCAGCAGTTTTTACAAACCTTTACTCAAGATTTTGAACATAATTTCAGGAGGTTTTAAACTTTGTGTCCTCGAAAGCTCATAGATATGCATTGGCCGGGAATCGGACCCGGGTCTCCCGCGTGGCAGGCGAGAATTCTACCACTGAACCACCAATGCTTCTGATGGTGACTTTTTGACTAAGTTTCAGGAGTTTTTACCAATATGTAGTGGAGATTTTAAACTTAATTTGTGGAGGTTTTGAACTGAGTGAACCACCAATGCTTCTGATGGTGACTTTTGACTAAGTTTCAACAGTTTTTACAAATCTTTGCTCAAGATTTTGAACACAATTTCAGGAGGTTTTAAACTTTGTGTCCTCGAAAGCTCATTGATATGCATTGGCCGGGAATCGGACCCGGGTCTCCCGCGTAGCAGGCGAGAATTCTACCACTGAACCACCAATGCTTCTGATGGTGACTTTTTGACTAAGTTTCAGCAGTTTTTACCAATCTGTACTGGAGATTTTAAACTTAATTTGTGGAGGTTTTGAACTGAGTGAACCACCATTGCTTCTGATGGTGACTTTTGACTAAGTTTCAACAGATTTTACCAATCTGTATTGTAAATTTTGAATTTAATTTCTGGAGGTTTTGAACTTTGTGTCCTCAAAAGCTTATTGATATGCATTAGCCGGGAATCGGACCCGGGTCTCCCGCGTGGCAGGCGAGAATTCTACCACTGAACCACCAATGCTTCTGATGGTAACTTTTTGACTAAGTTTCAGCAGTTCTTACCAATCTGTACTGGAAATTTTGAATTTAATTTCTGGAGGTTTTGAACTTTGTGTCCTCAAAAGCTCATTGATATGCATTGGCCGGGAATCGGACCCGGGTCTCCCGCGTGGCAGGCGAGAATTCTACCACTGAACCACCAATGCTTCTGATGGTGACTTTTTGACTAAGTTTCAGCAGTTTTTACCAATCTGTAGTGGAGATTTTAAACTTAATTTGTGGAGGTTTTAAACTTTGTGACCTCAAAAATCCATTGATCTGCATTGGCCGGGAATCGGACCCGGGTCTCCCGCGTGGCAGGCGAGAATTCTACCACTGAACCACCAATGCTTCTGATGGTGACTTTTGACTAAGTTTCAACAGATTTTACCAATCTGTACTGGAAATTTTGAATTTAATTTCTGGAGGTTTTGAACTTTGTGTCCTCAAAAGCTCATTGATATGCATTGGCCGGGAATCGGACCCGGGTCTCCCGCGTGGCAGGCGAGAATTCTACCACTGAACCACCAATGCTTCTGATGGTGACTTTTTGACTAAGTTTCAGCAGTTTTAACTAATCTGTACTGGAGATTTTAAACTTAATTTCAGGAGGTTTTAAACTTTGTGTCCTCGAAAGCTCATTGATATGCATTGTCCGGGAATCGGACCCGGGTCTCCCGCGTGGCAGGCGAGAATTCTACCACTGAACCACCAATGCTTCTGATGGTGACTTTTTGACTAAGTTTCAGCAGTTTTTACCAATCTGTACTGGAGATTTTAAACTTCATTTGTGGAGGTTTTGAACTGAGTGAACCACCATTGCTTCTGATGGTGACTTTTGACTAAGTTTCAACAGATTTTACCAATCTGTATTGTAAATTTTTAATTTAATTTCTGGAGGTTTTGAACTTTGTGTCCTCAAAAGCTTATTGATATGCATTGGCCGGGAATCGGACCCGGGTCTCCCGCGTGGCAGGCGAGAATTCTACCACTGAACCACCAATGCTTCTGATGGGGATTTTTTGACTAAGTTTCAGCAGTTTTTACAAACCTTTACTCAAGATTTTGAACATAATTTCAGGAGGTTTTAAACTTTGTGTCCTCGAAAGCTCATAGATATGCATTGGCCGGGAATCGGACCCGGGTCTCCCGCGTGGCAGGCGAGAATTCTACCACTGAACCACCAATGCTTCTGATGGTGACTTTTTGACTAAGTTTCAGCAGTTTTTACAAACCTTTACTCAAGATTTTGAACATAATTTCAGGAGGTTTTAAACTTTGTGACCTCAAAAATCCATTGATCTGCATTGGCCGGGAATCGGACCCGGGTCTCCCGCGTGGCAGGCGAGAATTCTACCACTGAGCCACCAATGCTTCTGATGGAGACTTTTTGACTAAGTTTCAGCAGTTTTTACCAATCTGTAGTGGAGATTTTAAACTTAATTTCTGGAGGTTTTGAACTGAGTGAACCACCAATGCTTCTGATGGTGACTTTTGACTAAGTTTCAACAGATTTTAACCAATCTGTACTGGAAATTTTGAATTTAATTTCTGGAGGTTTTGAACTTTGTGTCCTCAAAGGCTCATTGATATGCATTGGCCGGGAATCGGACCCGGGTCTCCCGCGTGGCAGGCGAGAATTCTACCACTGAACCACCAATGCTACTGATGGTGACTTTTTGACTAAGTTTCAGCAGTTTTAACCAATCTGTACTGGAGATTTTAAACTTAATTTCAGGAGGTTTTAAACTTTGTGTCCTCGAAAGCTCATTGATATGCATTGGCCGGGAATCGGACCCGGGTCTCCCGCGTGGCAGGCGAGAATTCTACCACTGAACCACCAATGCTTCTGATGGTGACTTTTTGACTAAGTTTCAGCAGTTTTTACCAATCTGTAGTGGAGATTTTAAACTTAATTTGTGGAGGTTTTAAACTTTGTGACCTCAAAATCCCATTGATCTGCATTGGCCGGGAATCGGACCCGGGTCTCCCGCGTGGCAGGCGAGAATTCTACCACTGAACCACCAATGCTTCTGATGGTGACTTTTTGACTAAGTTTCAGCAGTTTTTACCAATCTGTACTGGAGATTTTAAACTTAATTTGTGGAGGTTTTGAACTGAGTGAACCACCAATGCTTCTGATGGTGACTTTTGACTAAGTTTCAACAGTTTTTACAAATCTTTGCTCAAGATTTTGAACACAATTTCAGGAGGTTTTAAACTTTGTGTCCTCGAAAGCTCATTGATATGCATTGGCCGGGAATCGGACCCGGGTCTCCCGCGTAGCAGGCGAGAATTCTACCACTGAACCACCAATGCTTCTGATGGTGACTTTTTGACTAAGTTTCAGCAGTTTTTACCAATCTGTACTGGAGATTTTAAACTTAATTTGTGGAGGTTTTGAACTGAGTGAACCACCATTGCTTCTGATGGTGACTTTTGACTAAGTTTCAACAGATTTTACCAATCTGTATTGTAAATTTTGAATTTAATTTCTGGAGGTTTTGAACTTTGTGTCCTCAAAAGCTTATTGATATGCATTGGCCGGGAATCGGACCCGGGTCTCCCGCGTGGCAGGCGAGAATTCTACCACTGAACCACCAATGCTTCTGATGGTGACTTTTTGACTAAGTTTCAGCAGTTTTTACCAATCTGTAGTGGAGATTTTAAACTTAATTTGTGGAGGTTTTAAACTGAGTGAACCACCAATGCTTCTGATGGTGACTTTTGACTAAGTTTCAGCAGTTTTTACCAATCTGTAGTGGAGATTTTAAACTTAATTTCTGGAGGTTTTGAACTGAGTGAACCACCAATGCTTCTGATGGTGAATTTTGACATAGTTTCAGCAGTTTTAAACAATCTGTACTGGAGATTTTAAACTTATTATCTGGAAGTTTTAAACTTTGTGACCTCAAAAATCCATTGATCTGCATTGGCCGGGAATCGGACCCGGGTCTCCCGCGTGGCAGGCGAGAATTCTACCACTGAACCACCAATGCTTCTGATGGTGACTTTTGACTAAGTTTCAACAGATTTTACCAATCTGTACTGGAAATTTTGAATTTAATTTCTGGAGGTTTTGAACTTTGTGTCCTCAAAAGCTCATTGATATGCATTGGCCGGGAATCGGACCCGGGTCTCCCGCGTGGCAGGCGAGAATTCTACCACTGAACCACCAATGCTTCTGATGGTGACTTTTTGACTAAGTTTCAGCAGTTTTAACTAATCTGTACTGGAGATTTTAAACTTAATTTCAGGAGGTTTTAAACTTTGTGTCCTCGAAAGCTCATTGATATGCATTGGCCGGGAATCGGACCCGGGTCTCCCGCGTGGCAGGCGAGAATTCTACCACTGAACCACCAATGCTTCTGATGGTGACTTTTTGACTAAGTTTCAGCAGTTTTTACCAATCTGTACTGGAGATTTTAAACTTCATTTGTGGAGGTTTTGAACTGAGTGAACCACCATTGCTTCTGATGGTGACTTTTGACTAAGTTTCAACAGATTTTACCAATCTGTATTGTAAATTTTTAATTTAATTTCTGGAGGTTTTGAACTTTGTGTCCTCAAAAGCTTATTGATATGCATTGGCCGGGAATCGGACCCGGGTCTCCCGCGTGGCAGGCGAGAATTCTACCACTGAACCACCAATGCTTCTGATGGGGATTTTTTGACTAAGTTTCAGCAGTTTTTACAAACCTTTACTCAAGATTTTGAACATAATTTCAGGAGGTTTTAAACTTTGTGTCCTCGAAAGCTCATAGATATGCATTGGCCGGGAATCGGACCCGGGTCTCCCGCGTGGCAGGCGAGAATTCTACCACTGAACCACCAATGCTTCTGATGGTGACTTTTTGACTAAGTTTCAGCAGTTTTTACAAACCTTTACTCAAGATTTTGAACATAATTTCAGGAGGTTTTAAACTTTGTGACCTCAAAAATCCATTGATCTGCATTGGCCGGGAATCGGACCCGGGTCTCCCGCGTGGCAGGCGAGAATTCTACCACTGAGCCACCAATGCTTCTGATGGAGACTTTTTGACTAAGTTTCAGCAGTTTTTACCAATCTGTAGTGGAGATTTTAAACTTAATTTCTGGAGGTTTTGAACTGAGTGAACCACCAATGCTTCTGATGGTGACTTTTGACTAAGTTTCAACAGATTTTAACCAATCTGTACTGGAAATTTTGAATTTAATTTCTGGAGGTTTTGAACTTTGTGTCCTCAAAGGCTCATTGATATGCATTGGCCGGGAATCGGACCCGGGTCTCCCGCGTGGCAGGCGAGAATTCTACCACTGAACCACCAATGCTACTGATGGTGACTTTTTGACTAAGTTTCAGCAGTTTTAACCAATCTGTACTGGAGATTTTAAACTTAATTTCAGGAGGTTTTAAACTTTGTGTCCTCGAAAGCTCATTGATATGCATTGGCCGGGAATCGGACCCGGGTCTCCCGCGTGGCAGGCGAGAATTCTACCACTGAACCACCAATGCTTCTGATGGTGACTTTTTGACTAAGTTTCAGCAGTTTTTACCAATCTGTAGTGGAGATTTTAAACTTAATTTGTGGAGGTTTTAAACTTTGTGACCTCAAAATCCCATTGATCTGCATTGGCCGGGAATCGGACCCGGGTCTCCCGCGTGGCAGGCGAGAATTCTACCACTGAACCACCAATGCTTCTGATGGTGACTTTTTGACTAAGTTTCAGCAGTTTTTACCAATCTGTACTGGAGATTTTAAACTTAATTTGTGGAGGTTTTGAACTGAGTGAACCACCAATGCTTCTGATGGTGACTTTTGACTAAGTTTCAACAGTTTTTACAAATCTTTGCTCAAGATTTTGAACACAATTTCAGGAGGTTTTAAACTTTGTGTCCTCGAAAGCTCATTGATATGCATTGGCCGGGAATCGGACCCGGGTCTCCCGCGTAGCAGGCGAGAATTCTACCACTGAACCACCAATGCTTCTGATGGTGACTTTTTGACTAAGTTTCAGCAGTTTTTACCAATCTGTACTGGAGATTTTAAACTTAATTTGTGGAGGTTTTGAACTGAGTGAACCACCATTGCTTCTGATGGTGACTTTTGACTAAGTTTCAACAGATTTTACCAATCTGTTTTGTAAATTTTGAATTTAATTTCTGGAGGTTTTGAACTTTGTGTCCTCAAAAGCTTATTGATATGCATTGGCCGGGAATCGGACCCGGGTCTCCCGCGTGGCAGGCGAGAATTCTACCACTGAACCACCAATGCTACTGATGGTGACTTTTGACTAAGTTTCAGCAGTTTTAACCAATCTGTACTGGAGATTTTAAACTTAATTTCAGGAGGTTTTAAACTTTGTGTCCTCGAAAGCTCATTGATATGCATTGGCCGGGAATCGGACCCGGGTCTCCCGCGTGGCAGGCGAGAATTCTACCACTGAACCACCAATGCTTCTGATGGTGACTTTTTGACTAAGTTTCAGCAGTTTTTACCAATCTGTAGTGGAGATTTTAAACTTAATTTGTGGAGGTTTTAAACTTTGTGACCTCAAAATCCCATTGATCTGCATTGGCCGGGAATCGGACCCGGGTCTCCCGCGTGGCAGGCGAGAATTCTACCACTGAACCACCAATGCTTCTGATGGTGACTTTTTGACTAAGTTTCAGCAGTTTTTACCAATCTGTACTGGAGATTTTAAACTTAATTTGTGGAGGTTTTGAACTGAGTGAACCACCAATGCTTCTGATGGTGACTTTTGACTAAGTTTCAACAGTTTTTACAAATCTTTGCTCAAGATTTTGAACACAATTTCAGGAGGTTTTAAACTTTGTGTCCTCGAAAGCTCATTGATATGCATTGGCCGGGAATCGGACCCGGGTCTCCCGCGTAGCAGGCGAGAATTCTACCACTGAACCACCAATGCTTCTGATGGTGACTTTTTGACTAAGTTTCAGCAGTTTTTACCAATCTGTACTGGAGATTTTAAACTTAATTTGTGGAGGTTTTGAACTGAGTGAACCACCATTGCTTCTGATGGTGACTTTTGACTAAGTTTCAACAGATTTTACCAATCTGTATTGTAAATTTAGAATTTAATTTCTGGAGGTTTTGAACTTTGTGTCCTCAAAAGCTTATTGATATGCATTGGCCGGGAATCGGACCCGGGTCTCCCGCGTGGCAGGCGAGAATTCTACCACTGAACCACCAATGCTTCTGATGGTGACTTTTTGACTAAGTTTCAGCAGTTCTTACCAATCTGTACTGGAAATTTTGAATTTAATTTCTGGAGGTTTTGAACTTTGTGTCCTCAAAAGCTCATTGATATGCATTGGCCGGGAATCGGACCCGGGTCTCCCGCGTGGCAGGCGAGAATTCTACCACTGAACCACCAATGCTTCTGATGGTGACTTTTTGACTAAGTTTCAGCAGTTTTTACCAATCTGTAGTGGAGATTTTAAACTTAATTTGTGGAGGTTTTAAACTTTGTGACCTCAAAAATCCATTGATTTGCATTGGCCGGGAATCGGACCCGGGTCTCCCGCGTGGCAGGCGAGAATTCTACCACTGAACCACCAATGCTTCTGATGGTGACTTTTGACTAAGTTTCAACAGATTTTACCAATCTGTACTGGAAATTTTGAATTTAATTTCTGGAGGTTTTGAACTTTGTGTCCTCAAAAGCTCATTGATATGCATTGGCCGGGAATCGGACCCGGGTCTCCCGCGTGGCAGGCGAGAATTCTACCACTGAACCACCAATGCTTCTGATGGTGACTTTTGACTAAGTTTCAACAGATTTTACCAATCTGTATTGTAAATTTTTAATTTAATTTCTGGAGGTTTTGAACTTTGTGTCCTCAAAAGCTTATTGATATGCATTGGCCGGGAATCGGACCCGGGTCTCCCGCGTGGCAGGCGAGAATTCTACCACTGAACCACCAATGCTTCTGATGGGGATTTTTTGACTAAGTTTCAGCAGTTTTTACAAACCTTTACTCAAGATTTTGAACATAATTTCAGGAGGTTTTAAACTTTGTGTCCTCGAAAGCTCATAGATATGCATTGGCCGGGAATCGGACCCGGGTCTCCCGCGTGGCAGGCGAGAATTCTACCACTGAACCACCAATGCTTCTGATGGGGATTTTTTGACTAAGTTTCAGCAGTTTTAACCAATCTGTACTGGAGATTTTAAACTTAATTTCAGGAGGTTTTAAACTTTGTGTCCTCGAAAGCTCATTGATATGCATTGGCCGGGAATCGGACCCGGGTCTCCCGCGTGGCAGGCGAGAATTCTACCACTGAACCACCAATGCTTCTGATGGTGACTTTTTGACTAAGTTTCAGCAGTTTTAACTAATCTGTACTGGAGATTTTAAACTTAATTTCTGGAGGTTTTAAACTTTGTGACCTCAAAAATCCATTGATCTGCATTGGCCGGGAATCGGACCCGGGTCTCCCGCGTGGCAGGCGAGAATTCTACCACTGAACCACCAATGCTTCTGATGGAGACTTTTTTACTAAGTTTCAGCAGTTTTTACCAATCTGTAGTGGAGATTTTAAACTTAATTTCTGGAGGTTTTGAACTGAGTGAACCACCAATGCTTCTGATGGTGACTTTTGACTAAGTTTCAGCAGTTTTTACCAATCTGTAGTGGAGATTTTAAACTTAATTTCTGGAGGTTTTGAACTGAGTGAACCACCAATGCTTCTGATGGTGAATTTTGACATAGTTTCAGCAGTTTTAAACAATCTGTACTGGAGATTTTAAACTTATTATCTGGAAGTTTTAAACTTTGTGACCTCAAAAATCCATTGATCTGCATTGGCCGGGAATCGGACCCGGGTCTCCCGCGTGGCAGGCGAGAATTCTACCACTGAACCACCAATGCTTCTGATGGGGATTTTTTGACTAAGTTTCAGCAGTTTTTACAAACCTTTACTCAAGATTTTGAACATAATTTCAGGAGGTTTTAAACTTTGTGTCCTCGAAAGCTCATAGATATGCATTGGCCGGGAATCGGACCCGGGTATCCCGCGTGGCAGGAGAGAATTCTACCACTGAACCACCAATGCTTCTGATGGTGACTTTTTGACTAAGTTTCAGCAGTTTTTACCAATCTGTAGTGGAGATTTTAAACTTAATTTGTGGAGGTTTTGAACTGAGTGAACCACCAATGCTTCTGATGGTGACTTTTGACTAAATTTCAGCAGTTTTTACCAATCTGTAGTGGAGATTTTAAACTTAATTTCTGGAGGTTTTGAACTGAGTGAACCACCAATGCTTCTCATGGTGAATTTTGACATAGTTTCAGCAGTTTTAAACAATCTGTACTGGAGATTTTAAACTTATTATCTGGAAGTTTTAAACTTTGTGACCTCAAAAATCCATTGATCTGCATTGGCCGGGAATCGGACCCGGGTCTCCCGCGTGGCAGGCGAGAATTCTACCACTGAACCACCAATGCTTCTGATGGGGATTTTTTGACTAAGTTTCAGCAGTTTTTACAAACCTTTACTCAAGATTTTGAACATAATTTCAGGAGGTTTTAAACTTTGTGTCCTCGAAAGCTCATAGATATGCATTGGCCGGGAATCGGACCCGGGTATCCCGCGTGGCAGGCGAGAATTCTACCACTGAACCACCAATGCTTCTGATGGTGACTTTTTGACTAAGTTTCAGCAGTTTTTACCAATCTGTAGTGGAGATTTTAAACTTAATTTGTGGAGGTTTTGAACTGAGTGAACCACCAATGCTTCTGATGGTGACTTTTGACTAAATTTCAGCAGTTTTTACCAATCTGTAGTGGAGATTTTAAACTTAATTTCTGGAGGTTTTGAACTGAGTGAACCACCAATGCTTCTCATGGTGAATTTTGACATAGTTTCAGCAGTTTTAAACAATCTGTACTGGAGATTTTAAACTTATTATCTGGAAGTTTTAAACTTTGTGTCCTCGAAAGCTCATAGATATGCATTGGCCGGGAATCGGACCCGGGTATCCCGCGTGGCAGGCGAGAATTCTACCACTGAACCACCAATGCTTCTGATGGTGACTTTTTGACTAAGTTTCAGCAGTTTTTACCAATCTGTAGTGGAGATTTTAAACTTAATTTGTGGAGGTTTTGAACTGAGTGAACCACCAATGCTTCTGATGGTGACTTTTGACTAAATTTCAGCAGTTTTTACCAATCTGTAGTGGAGATTTTAAACTTAATTTGTGGAGGTTTTAAACTTTGTGACCTCAAAAATCCATTGATCTGCATTGGCCGGAAATCGGACCCGGGTCTCCCGCGTGGCAGGCGAGAATTCTCCCACTGAACCACCAATGCCTCTGATGGTGACTTTTGACTAAGTTTCAGCAGTTTTTACAAACCTTTACTCAAGATTTTGAACATAATTTCAGGAGGTTTTAAACTTTGTGTCCTCGAAAGCTCATAGATATGCATTGGCCGGGAATCGGACCCGGGTCTCCCGCGTGGCAGGCGAGAATTCTACCACTGAACCACCAATGCTTCTCATGGTGAATTTTGACATAGTTTCAGCAGTTTTAAACAATCTGTACTGGAGATTTTAAACTTATTATCTGGAAGTTTTAAACTTTGTGACCTCAAAAATCCATTGATCTGCATTGGCCGGGAATCGGACCCGGGTCTCCCGCGTGGCAGGCGAGAATTCTACCACTGAACCACCAATGCTTCTGATGGGGATTTTTTGACTAAGTTTCAGCAGTTTTTACAAACCTTTACTCAAGATTTTGAACATAATTTCAGGAGGTTTTAAACTTTGTGTCCTCGAAAGCTCATAGATATGCATTGGCCGGGAATCGGACCCGGGTATCCCGCGTGGCAGGCGAGAATTCTACCACTGAACCACCAATGCTTCTGATGGTGACTTTTTGACTAAGTTTCAGCAGTTTTTACCAATCTGTAGTGGAGATTTTAAACTTAATTTGTGGAGGTTTTGAACTGAGTGAACCACCAATGCTTCTGATGGTGACTTTTGACTAAATTTCAGCAGTTTTTACCAATCTGTAGTGGAGATTTTAAACTTAATTTCTGGAGGTTTTGAACTGAGTGAACCACCAATGCTTCTCATGGTGAATTTTGACATAGTTTCAGCAGTTTTAAACAATCTGTACTGGAGATTTTAAACTTATTATCTGGAAGTTTTAAACTTTGTGTCCTCGAAAGCTCATAGATATGCATTGGCCGGGAATCGGACCCGGGTATCCCGCGTGGCAGGCGAGAATTCTACCACTGAACCACCAATGCTTCTGATGGTGACTTTTTGACTAAGTTTCAGCAGTTTTTACCAATCTGTAGTGGAGATTTTAAACTTAATTTGTGGAGGTTTTGAACTGAGTGAACCACCAATGCTTCTGATGGTGACTTTTGACTAAATTTCAGCAGTTTTTACCAATCTGTAGTGGAGATTTTAAACTTAATTTCTGGAGGTTTTGAACTGAGTGAACCACCAATGCTTCTCATGGTGAATTTTGACATAGTTTCAGCAGTTTTAAACAATCTGTACTGGAGATTTTAAACTTATTATCTGGAAGTTTTAAACTTTGTGACCTCAAAAATCCATTGATCTGCATTGGCCGGGAATCGGACCCGGGTCTCCCGCGTGGCAGGCGAGAATTCTACCACTGAACCACCAATGCTTCTGATGGGGATTTTTTGACTAAGTTTCAGCAGTTTTTACAAACCTTTACTCAAGATTTTGAACATAATTTCAGGAGGTTTTAAACTTTGTGTCCTCGAAAGCTCATAGATATGCATTGGCCGGGAATCGGACCCGGGTATCCCGCGTGGCAGGCGAGAATTCTACCACTGAACCACCAATGCTTCTGATGGTGACTTTTTGACTAAGTTTCAGCAGTTTTTACCAATCTGTAGTGGAGATTTTAAACTTAATTTGTGGAGGTTTTGAACTGAGTGAACCACCAATGCTTCTGATGGTGACTTTTGACTAAATTTCAGCAGTTTTTACCAATCTGTAGTGGAGATTTTAAACTTAATTTCTGGAGGTTTTGAACTGAGTGAACCACCAATGCTTCTCATGGTGAATTTTGACATAGTTTCAGCAGTTTTAAACAATCTGTACTGGAGATTTTAAACTTATTATCTGGAAGTTTTAAACTTTGTGACCTCAAAAATCCATTGATCTGCATTGGCCGGGAATCGGACCCGGGTCTCCCGCGTGGCAGGCGAGAATTCTACCACTGAACCACCAATGCTTCTGATGGGGATTTTTTGACTAAGTTTCAGCAGTTTTTACCAATCTGTACTGGAGATTTTAAACTTAATTTGTGGAGGTTTTGAACTGAGTGAACCACCAATGCTTCTGATGGTGACTTTTTGACTAAGTTTCAGCAGTTTTTACCAATCTGTACTGGAGATTTTAAACTTAATTTGTGGAGGTTTTGAATTGAGTGAACCACCAATGCTTCTGATGGTGACTTTTGACTAAGTTTCAACAGATTTTACCAATCTGTACTGGAGATTTTAAACTTAATTTGTGGAGGTTTTGAACTGAGTGAACCACCAATGCTTCTGATGGCAATTTTTTGACTAAGTTTCAGCAGTTTTTACAAACCTTTACTCAAGATTTTGAACATAATTTCAGGAGGTTTTAAACTTTGTGTCCTCGAAAGCTCATAGATATGCATTGGCCGGGAATCGGACCCGGGTCTCCCGCGTGGCAGGCGAGAATTCTACCACTGAACCACCAATGCTTCTGATGGGGATTTTTTTACTAAGTTTCAGCAGTTTTTACAAACCTTTACTCAAGATTTTGAACATAATTTCAGGAGGTTTTAAACTTTGTGTCCTCGAAAGCTCATAGATATGCATTGGCCGGGAATCGGACCCGGGTATCCCGCGTGGCAGGCGAGAATTCTACCACTGAACCAGCAATGCTTCTGATGGTGACTTTTTGACTAAGTTTCAGCAGTTTTTACCAATCTGTACTGGAGATTTTAAACTTAATTTGTGGAGGTTTTGAACTGAGTGAACCACCAATGTTTCTGATGGTGACTTTTGACTAAGTTTCAACAGATTTTACCAATCTGTACTGGAAATTTTGAATTTAATTTCTGGAGGTTTTGAACTTTGTGTCCTCAAAAGCTCATTGATATGCATTGGCCGGGAATCGGACCCGGGTCTCCCGCGTGGCAGGCGAGAATTCTACCACTGAACCACCAATGCTTCTGATGGTGACTTTTTGACTAAGTTTCAGCAGTTTTTACCAATCTGTAGTGGAGATTTTAAACTTAATTTGTGGAGGTTTTAAACTGAGTGAACCACCAATGCTTCTGATGGTGACTTTTGACTAAGTTTCAGCAGTTTTTACCAATCTGTAGTGGAGATTTTAAACTTAATTTCTGGAGGTTTTGAACTGAGTGAACCACCAATGCTTCTGATGGTGAATTTTGACATAGTTTCAGCAGTTTTAAACAATCTGTACTGGAGATTTTAAACTTAATTTGTGGAGGTTTTAAGCTTTGTGACCTCAAAAATCCATTGATCTGCATTGGCCGGGAATCGGACCCGGGTCTCCCGCGTGGCAGGCGAGAATTCTACCACTGAACCACCAATGCTTCTGATGGTGACTTTTTGACTAAGTTTCAGCAGTTTTTACAAACCTTTACTCAAGATTTTGAACATAATTTCAGGATGTTTTAAACTTTGTGTCCTCGAAAAGCTCATAGATATGCATTGGGCGGGAATCGGACCCGGGTCTCCCGCGTGGCAGGCGAGAATTCTACCACTGAACCACCAATGCTTCTGATGGTGACTTTTTGACTAAGTTTCAGCAGTTTTTACCAATCTGTAGTGGAGATTTTAAACTTAATTTGTGGAGGTTTTGAACTGAGTGAACCACCAATGCTTCTGATGGTGACTTTTGACTAAGTTTCAACAGTTTTTACAAATCTTTACTCAAGATTTTGAACATAATTTCAGGAGGTTTTATACTTTGTGTCCTCAAAAGCTCATTGATATGCATTGGCCGGGAATCGGACCCGGGTCTCCCGCGTGGCAGGCGAGAATTCTACCACTGAACCACCAATGCTTCTGATGGTGACTTTTTGACTAAGTTTCAGCAGTTTTTACCAATCTGCAGTGGAGATTTTAAACTTAATTTGTGGAGGTTTTAAGCTTTGTGACCTCAAAAATCCATTGATCTGCATTGGCCGGGAATCGGACCCGGGTCTCCCGCGTGGCAGGCGAGAATTCTACCACTGAACCACCAATACTTCTGATGGTGACTTTTTGACTAAATTTCAGCAGTTTTTACCAATCTGTAGTGGAGGTTTTAAACTTAATTTCTGGAGGTTTTGAACTGAGTGAACCACCAATGCTTCTGATGGTGACATTTTGACTAAGTTTCAGCAGTTTTTACCAATCTGTACTGGAGATTTTAAACTTAATTTGTGGAGGTTTTGAACTGAGTGAACCACCAATGCTTCTGATGGTGACTTTTTGACTAAGTTTCAGCAGTTTTTACAAACCTTTACTCAAGATTTTGAACATAATTTCAGGAGGTTTTAAACTTTGTGTCCTCGAAAAGCTCATAGATATGCATTGGGCGGGAATCGGACCCGGGTCTCCCGCGTGGCAGGCGAGAATTCTACCACTGAACCACCAATGCTTCTGATGGTGACTTTTTGGCTAAGTTTCAGCAGTTTTTACCAATCTGTAGTGGAGATTTTAAACTTAATTTGTGGAGGTTTTGAACTGAGTGAACCACCAATGCTTCTGATGGTGACATTTTGACTAAGTTTCAGCAGTTTTTACCAATCTGTACTGGAGATTTTAAACTTAATTTGTGGAGGTTTTGAACTGAGTGAACCACCGATGCTTCTGATGGTGACTTTTTGACTAAGTTTCAGCAGTTTTTACAAACCTTTACTCAAGATTTTGAACATAATTTCAGGAGGTTTTAAACTTTGTGTCCTCGAAAAGCTCATAGATATGCATTGGCCGGGAATCGGACCCGGGTCTCCCGCGTGGCAGGCGAGAATTCTACCACTGAACCACCAATGCTTCTGATGGTGACTTTTTGACTAAGTTTCAGCAGTTTTTACCAATCTGTACTGGAGATTTTAAACTTAATTTGTGGAGGTTTTGAACTGAGTGAACCACCAATGCTTCTGATGGTGACTTTTGACTAAGTTTCAACAGTTTTTACAAATCTTTGCTCAAGATTTTGAACACAATTTCAGGAGGTTTTAAACTTTGTGTCCTCGAAAGCTCATTGATATGCATTGGCCGGGAATCGGACCCGGGTCTCCCGCGTGGCAGGCGAGAATTCTACCACTGAACCACCAATGCTTCTGATGGTGACTTTTTGACTAAGTTTCAGCAGTTTTAACTAATCTGTACTGGAGATTTTAAACTTAATTTCTGGAGGTTTTAAACTTTGTGACCTCAAAAATCCATTGATCTGCATTGGCCGGGAATCGGACCCGGGTCTCCCGCGTGGCAGGCGAGAATTCTACCACTGAACCACCAATGCTTCTGATGGTGACTTTTTGACTAAGTTTCAGCAGTTTTTACCAATCTGTAGTGGAGATTTTAAACTTAATTTGTGGAGGTTTTGAACTGAGTGAACCACCAATGCTTCTGATGGTGACTTTTGACTAAATTTCAGCAGTTTTTACCAATCTGTAGTGGAGATTTTAAACTTAATTTGTGGAGGTTTTGAACTGAGTGAACCACCAATGCTTCTCATGGTGAATTTTGACATAGTTTCAGCAGTTTTAAACAATCTGTACTGGAGATTTTAAACTTATTATCTGGAAGTTTTAAACTTTGTGACCTCAAAAATCCATTGATCTGCATTGGCCGGGAATCGGACCCGGGTCTCCCGCGTGGCAGGCGAGAATTCTACCACTGAACCACCAATGCTTCTGATGGAGACTTTTTTACTAAGTTTCAGCAGTTTTTACCAATCTGTAGTGGAGATTTTAAACTTAATTTCTGGAGGTTTTGAACTGAGTGAACCACCAATGCTTCTGATGGTGACTTTTGACTAAGTTTCAGCAGTTTTTACCAATCTGTAGTGGAGATTTTAAACTTAATTTCTGGAGGTTTTGAACTGAGTGAACCACCAATGCTTCTGATGGTGAATTTTGACATAGTTTCAGCAGTTTTAAACAATCTGTACTGGAGATTTTAAACTTATTATCTGGAAGTTTTAAACTTTGTGACCTCAAAAATCCATTGATCTGCATTGGCCGGGAATCGGACCCGGGTCTCCCGCGTGGCAGGCGAGAATTCTACCACTGAACCACCAATGCTTCTGATGGGGATTTTTTGACTAAGTTTCAGCAGTTTTTACAAACCTTTACTCAAGATTTTGAACATAATTTCAGGAGGTTTTAAACTTTGTGTCCTCGAAAGCTCATAGATATGCATTGGCCGGGAATCGGACCCGGGTATCCCGCGTGGCAGGAGAGAATTCTACCACTGAACCACCAATGCTTCTGATGGTGACTTTTTGACTAAGTTTCAGCAGTTTTTACCAATCTGTAGTGGAGATTTTAAACTTAATTTGTGGAGGTTTTGAACTGAGTGAACCACCAATGCTTCTGATGGTGACTTTTGACTAAATTTCAGCAGTTTTTACCAATCTGTAGTGGAGATTTTAAACTTAATTTCTGGAGGTTTTGAACTGAGTGAACCACCAATGCTTCTCATGGTGAATTTTGACATAGTTTCAGCAGTTTTAAACAATCTGTACTGGAGATTTTAAACTTATTATCTGGAAGTTTTAAACTTTGTGACCTCAAAAATCCATTGATCTGCATTGGCCGGGAATCGGACCCGGGTCTCCCGCGTGGCAGGCGAGAATTCTACCACTGAACCACCAATGCTTCTGATGGGGATTTTTTGACTAAGTTTCAGCAGTTTTTACAAACCTTTACTCAAGATTTTGAACATAATTTCAGGAGGTTTTAAACTTTGTGTCCTCGAAAGCTCATAGATATGCATTGGCCGGGAATCGGACCCGGGTATCCCGCGTGGCAGGCGAGAATTCTACCACTGAACCACCAATGCTTCTGATGGTGACTTTTTGACTAAGTTTCAGCAGTTTTTACCAATCTGTAGTGGAGATTTTAAACTTAATTTGTGGAGGTTTTGAACTGAGTGAACCACCAATGCTTCTGATGGTGACTTTTGACTAAATTTCAGCAGTTTTTACCAATCTGTAGTGGAGATTTTAAACTTAATTTCTGGAGGTTTTGAACTGAGTGAACCACCAATGCTTCTCATGGTGAATTTTGACATAGTTTCAGCAGTTTTAAACAATCTGTACTGGAGATTTTAAACTTATTATCTGGAAGTTTTAAACTTTGTGTCCTCGAAAGCTCATAGATATGCATTGGCCGGGAATCGGACCCGGGTATCCCGCGTGGCAGGCGAGAATTCTACCACTGAACCACCAATGCTTCTGATGGTGACTTTTTGACTAAGTTTCAGCAGTTTTTACCAATCTGTAGTGGAGATTTTAAACTTAATTTGTGGAGGTTTTGAACTGAGTGAACCACCAATGCTTCTGATGGTGACTTTTGACTAAATTTCAGCAGTTTTTACCAATCTGTAGTGGAGATTTTAAACTTAATTTGTGGAGGTTTTAAACTTTGTGACCTCAAAAATCCATTGATCTGCATTGGCCGGAAATCGGACCCGGGTCTCCCGCGTGGCAGGCGAGAATTCTCCCACTGAACCACCAATGCCTCTGATGGTGACTTTTGACTAAGTTTCAGCAGTTTTTACAAACCTTTACTCAAGATTTTGAACATAATTTCAGGAGGTTTTAAACTTTGTGTCCTCGAAAGCTCATAGATATGCATTGGCCGGGAATCGGACCCGGGTCTCCCGCGTGGCAGGCGAGAATTCTACCACTGAACCACCAATGCTTCTCATGGTGAATTTTGACATAGTTTCAGCAGTTTTAAACAATCTGTACTGGAGATTTTAAACTTATTATCTGGAAGTTTTAAACTTTGTGACCTCAAAAATCCATTGATCTGCATTGGCCGGGAATCGGACCCGGGTCTCCCGCGTGGCAGGCGAGAATTCTACCACTGAACCACCAATGCTTCTGATGGGGATTTTTTGACTAAGTTTCAGCAGTTTTTACAAACCTTTACTCAAGATTTTGAACATAATTTCAGGAGGTTTTAAACTTTGTGTCCTCGAAAGCTCATAGATATGCATTGGCCGGGAATCGGACCCGGGTATCCCGCGTGGCAGGCGAGAATTCTACCACTGAACCACCAATGCTTCTGATGGTGACTTTTTGACTAAGTTTCAGCAGTTTTTACCAATCTGTAGTGGAGATTTTAAACTTAATTTGTGGAGGTTTTGAACTGAGTGAACCACCAATGCTTCTGATGGTGACTTTTGACTAAATTTCAGCAGTTTTTACCAATCTGTAGTGGAGATTTTAAACTTAATTTCTGGAGGTTTTGAACTGAGTGAACCACCAATGCTTCTCATGGTGAATTTTGACATAGTTTCAGCAGTTTTAAACAATCTGTACTGGAGATTTTAAACTTATTATCTGGAAGTTTTAAACTTTGTGTCCTCGAAAGCTCATAGATATGCATTGGCCGGGAATCGGACCCGGGTATCCCGCGTGGCAGGCGAGAATTCTACCACTGAACCACCAATGCTTCTGATGGTGACTTTTTGACTAAGTTTCAGCAGTTTTTACCAATCTGTAGTGGAGATTTTAAACTTAATTTGTGGAGGTTTTGAACTGAGTGAACCACCAATGCTTCTGATGGTGACTTTTGACTAAATTTCAGCAGTTTTTACCAATCTGTAGTGGAGATTTTAAACTTAATTTCTGGAGGTTTTGAACTGAGTGAACCACCAATGCTTCTCATGGTGAATTTTGACATAGTTTCAGCAGTTTTAAACAATCTGTACTGGAGATTTTAAACTTATTATCTGGAAGTTTTAAACTTTGTGACCTCAAAAATCCATTGATCTGCATTGGCCGGGAATCGGACCCGGGTCTCCCGCGTGGCAGGCGAGAATTCTACCACTGAACCACCAATGCTTCTGATGGGGATTTTTTGACTAAGTTTCAGCAGTTTTTACAAACCTTTACTCAAGATTTTGAACATAATTTCAGGAGGTTTTAAACTTTGTGTCCTCGAAAGCTCATAGATATGCATTGGCCGGGAATCGGACCCGGGTATCCCGCGTGGCAGGCGAGAATTCTACCACTGAACCACCAATGCTTCTGATGGTGACTTTTTGACTAAGTTTCAGCAGTTTTTACCAATCTGTAGTGGAGATTTTAAACTTAATTTGTGGAGGTTTTGAACTGAGTGAACCACCAATGCTTCTGATGGTGACTTTTGACTAAATTTCAGCAGTTTTTACCAATCTGTAGTGGAGATTTTAAACTTAATTTCTGGAGGTTTTGAACTGAGTGAACCACCAATGCTTCTCATGGTGAATTTTGACATAGTTTCAGCAGTTTTAAACAATCTGTACTGGAGATTTTAAACTTATTATCTGGAAGTTTTAAACTTTGTGACCTCAAAAATCCATTGATCTGCATTGGCCGGGAATCGGACCCGGGTCTCCCGCGTGGCAGGCGAGAATTCTACCACTGAACCACCAATGCTTCTGATGGGGATTTTTTGACTAAGTTTCAGCAGTTTTTACAAACCTTTACTCAAGATTTTGAACATAATTTCAGGAGGTTTTAAACTTTGTGTCCTCGAAAGCTCATAGATATGCATTGGCCGGGAATCGGACCCGGGCATCCCGCGTGGCAGGCGAGAATTCTACCACTGAACCAGCAATGCTTCTGATGGTGACTTTTTGACTAAGTTTCAGCAGTTTTTACCAATCTGTACTGGAGATTTTAAACTTAATTTGTGGAGGTTTTGAACTGAGTGAACCACCAATGCTTCTGATGGTGACTTTTTGACTAAGTTTCAGCAGTTTTTACCAATCTGTACTGGAGATTTTAAACTTAATTTGTGGAGGTTTTGAATTGAGTGAACCACCAATGCTTCTGATGGTGACTTTTGACTAAGTTTCAACAGATTTTACCAATCTGTACTGGAGATTTTAAACTTAATTTGTGGAGGTTTTGAACTGAGTGAACCACCAATGCTTCTGATGGCAATTTTTTGACTAAGTTTCAGCAGTTTTTACAAACCTTTACTCAAGATTTTGAACATAATTTCAGGAGGTTTTAAACTTTGTGTCCTCGAAAGCTCATAGATATGCATTGGCCGGGAATCGGACCCGGGTCTCCCGCGTGGCAGGCGAGAATTCTACCACTGAACCACCAATGCTTCTGATGGGGATTTTTTTACTAAGTTTCAGCAGTTTTTACAAACCTTTACTCAAGATTTTGAACATAATTTCAGGAGGTTTTAAACTTTGTGTCCTCGAAAGCTCATAGATATGCATTGGCCGGGAATCGGACCCGGGTATCCCGCGTGGCAGGCGAGAATTCTACCACTGAACCAGCAATGCTTCTGATGGTGACTTTTTGACTAAGTTTCAGCAGTTTTTACCAATCTGTACTGGAGATTTTAAACTTAATTTGTGGAGGTTTTGAACTGAGTGAACCACCAATGTTTCTGATGGTGACTTTTGACTAAGTTTCAACAGATTTTACCAATCTGTACTGGAAATTTTGAATTTAATTTCTGGAGGTTTTGAACTTTGTGTCCTCAAAAGCTCATTGATATGCATTGGCCGGGAATCGGACCCGGGTCTCCCGCGTGGCAGGCGAGAATTCTACCACTGAACCACCAATGCTTCTGATGGTGACTTTTTGACTAAGTTTCAGCAGTTTTTACCAATCTGTAGTGGAGATTTTAAACTTAATTTGTGGAGGTTTTAAACTGAGTGAACCACCAATGCTTCTGATGGTGACTTTTGACTAAGTTTCAGCAGTTTTTACCAATCTGTAGTGGAGATTTTAAACTTAATTTCTGGAGGTTTTGAACTGAGTGAACCACCAATGCTTCTGATGGTGAATTTTGACATAGTTTCAGCAGTTTTAAACAATCTGTACTGGAGATTTTAAACTTAATTTGTGGAGGTTTTAAGCTTTGTGACCTCAAAAATCCATTGATCTGCATTGGCCGGGAATCGGACCCGGGTCTCCCGCGTGGCAGGCGAGAATTCTACCACTGAACCACCAATGCTTCTGATGGTGACTTTTTGACTAAGTTTCAGCAGTTTTTACAAACCTTTACTCAAGATTTTGAACATAATTTCAGGATGTTTTAAACTTTGTGTCCTCGAAAAGCTCATAGATATGCATTGGGCGGGAATCGGACCCGGGTCTCCCGCGTGGCAGGCGAGAATTCTACCACTGAACCACCAATGCTTCTGATGGTGACTTTTTGACTAAGTTTCAGCAGTTTTTACCAATCTGTAGTGGAGATTTTAAACTTAATTTGTGGAGGTTTTGAACTGAGTGAACCACCAATGCTTCTGATGGTGACTTTTGACTAAGTTTCAACAGTTTTTACAAATCTTTACTCAAGATTTTGAACATAATTTCAGGAGGTTTTATACTTTGTGTCCTCAAAAGCTCATTGATATGCATTGGCCGGGAATCGGACCCGGGTCTCCCGCGTGGCAGGCGAGAATTCTACCACTGAACCACCAATGCTTCTGATGGTGACTTTTTGACTAAGTTTCAGCAGTTTTTACCAATCTGCAGTGGAGATTTTAAACTTAATTTGTGGAGGTTTTAAGCTTTGTGACCTCAAAAATCCATTGATCTGCATTGGCCGGGAATCGGACCCGGGTCTCCCGCGTGGCAGGCGAGAATTCTACCACTGAACCACCAATACTTCTGATGGTGACTTTTTGACTAAATTTCAGCAGTTTTTACCAATCTGTAGTGGAGGTTTTAAACTTAATTTCTGGAGGTTTTGAACTGAGTGAACCACCAATGCTTCTGATGGTGACATTTTGACTAAGTTTCAGCAGTTTTTACCAATCTGTACTGGAGATTTTAAACTTAATTTGTGGAGGTTTTGAACTGAGTGAACCACCAATGCTTCTGATGGTGACTTTTTGACTAAGTTTCAGCAGTTTTTACAAACCTTTACTCAAGATTTTGAACATAATTTCAGGAGGTTTTAAACTTTGTGTCCTCGAAAAGCTCATAGATATGCATTGGGCGGGAATCGGACCCGGGTCTCCCGCGTGGCAGGCGAGAATTCTACCACTGAACCACCAATGCTTCTGATGGTGACTTTTTGGCTAAGTTTCAGCAGTTTTTACCAATCTGTAGTGGAGATTTTAAACTTAATTTGTGGAGGTTTTGAACTGAGTGAACCACCAATGCTTCTGATGGTGACATTTTGACTAAGTTTCAGCAGTTTTTACCAATCTGTACTGGAGATTTTAAACTTAATTTGTGGAGGTTTTGAACTGAGTGAACCACCGATGCTTCTGATGGTGACTTTTTGACTAAGTTTCAGCAGTTTTTACAAACCTTTACTCAAGATTTTGAACATAATTTCAGGAGGTTTTAAACTTTGTGTCCTCGAAAAGCTCATAGATATGCATTGGCCGGGAATCGGACCCGGGTCTCCCGCGTGGCAGGCGAGAATTCTACCACTGAACCACCAATGCTTCTGATGGTGACTTTTTGACTAAGTTTCAGCAGTTTTTACCAATCTGTACTGGAGATTTTAAACTTAATTTGTGGAGGTTTTGAACTGAGTGAACCACCAATGCTTCTGATGGTGACTTTTGACTAAGTTTCAACAGTTTTTACAAATCTTTGCTCAAGATTTTGAACACAATTTCAGGAGGTTTTAAACTTTGTGTCCTCGAAAGCTCATTGATATGCATTGGCCGGGAATCGGACCCGGGTCTCCCGCGTGGCAGGCGAGAATTCTACCACTGAACCACCAATGCTTCTGATGGTGACTTTTTGACTAAGTTTCAGCAGTTTTAACTAATCTGTACTGGAGATTTTAAACTTAATTTCTGGAGGTTTTAAACTTTGTGACCTCAAAAATCCATTGATCTGCATTGGCCGGGAATCGGACCCGGGTCTCCCGCGTGGCAGGCGAGAATTCTACCACTGAACCACCAATGCTTCTGATGGTGACTTTTTGACTAAGTTTCAGCAGTTTTTACCAATCTGTAGTGGAGATTTTAAACTTAATTTGTGGAGGTTTTGAACTGAGTGAACCACCAATGCTTCTGATGGTGACTTTTGACTAAATTTCAGCAGTTTTTACCAATCTGTAGTGGAGATTTTAAACTTAATTTGTGGAGGTTTTGAACTGAGTGAACCACCAATGCTTCTCATGGTGAATTTTGACATAGTTTCAGCAGTTTTAAACAATCTGTACTGGAGATTTATACTTATTATCTGGAAGTTTTAAACTTTGTGACCTCAAAAATCCATTGATCTGCATTGGCCGGGAATCGGACCCGGGTCTCCCGCGTGGCAGGCGAGAATTCTACCACTGAACCACCAATGCTTCTGATGGTGACTTTTTGACTAAGTTTCAGCAGTTTTTACCAATCTGTAGTGGAGATTTTAAACTTAATTTGTGGAGGTTTTGAACTGAGTGAACCACCAATGCTTCTGATGGGGATTTTTTGACTAAGTTTCAGCAGTTTTTACAAACCTTTACTCAAGATTTTGAACATAATTTCAGGAGGTTTTAAACTTTGTGTCCTCGAAAGCTCATAGATATGCATTGGCCGGGAATCGGACCCGGGTATCCCGCGTGGCAGGCGAGAATTCTACCACTGAACCAGCAATGCTTCTGATGGTGACTTTTTGACTAAGTTTCAGCAGTTTTTACCAATCTGTACTGGAGATTTTAAACTTAATTTGTGGAGGTTTTGAACTGAGTGAACCACCAATGCTTCTGATGGTGACTTTTTGACTAAGTTTCAGCAGTTTTTACCAATCTGTACTGGAGATTTTAAACTTAATTTGTGGAGGTTTTGAATTGAGTGAACCACCAATGCTTCTGATTGTGACTTTTGACTAAGTTTCAACAGATTTTACCAATCTGTACTGGAGATTTTAAACTTAATTTGTGGAGGTTTTGAACTGAGTGAACCACCAATGCTTCTGATGGCAATTTTTTGACTAAGTTTCAGCAGTTTTTACAAACCTTTACTCAAGATTTTGAACATAATTTCAGGAGGTTTTAAACTTTGTGTCCTCGAAAGCTCATATATATGCATTGGCCGGGAATCGGACCCGGGTCTCCCGCGTGGCAGGCGAGAATTCTACCACTGAACCACCAATGCTTCTGATGGGGATTTTTTGACTAAGTTTCAGCAGTTTTTACAAACCTTTACTCAAGATTTTGAACATAATTTCAGGAGGTTTTAAACTTTGTGTCCTCGAAAGCTCATAGATATGCTCTGGCCGGGAATCGGACCCGGGTATCCCGCGTGGCAGGCGAGAATTCTACCACTGAACCAGCAATGCTTCTGATGGTGACTTTTTGACTAAGTTTCAGCAGTTTTTACCAATCTGTACTGGAGATTTTAAACTTAATTTGTGGAGGTTTTGAACTGAGTGAACCACCAATGCTTCTGATGGTGACTTTTGACTAAGTTTCAACAGATTTTACCAATCTGTACTGGAAATTTTGAATTTAATTTCTGGAGGTTTTGAACTTTGTGTCCTCAAAAGCTCATTGATATGCATTGGCCGGGAATCGGACCCGGGTCTCCCGCGTGGCAGGCGAGAATTCTACCACTGAACCACCAATGCTTCTGATGGTGACTTTTTGACTAAGTTTCAGCAGTTTTTACCAATCTGTAGTGGAGATTTTAAACTTAATTTGTGGAGGTTTTAAACTGAGTGAACCACCAATGCTTCTGATGGTGACTTTTGACTAAGTTTCAGCAGTTTTTACCAATCTGTAGTGGAGATTTTAAACTTAATTTCTGGAGGTTTTGAACTGAGTGAACCACCAATGCTTCTGATGGTGAATTTTGACATAGTTTCAGCAGTTTTAAACAATCTGTACTGGAGATTTTAAACTTATTATCTGGAAGTTTTAAACTTTGTGACCTCAAAAATCCATTGATCTGCATTGGCCGGGAATCGGACCCGGGTCTCCCGCGTGGCAGGCGAGAATTCTACCACTGAACCACCAATGCTTCTGATGGTGACTTTTTGACTAAGTTTCAGCAGTTTTTACAAACCTTTACTCAAGATTTTGAACATAATTTCAGGATGTTTTAAACTTTGTGTCCTCGAAAAGCTCATAGATATGCATTGGGCGGGAATCGGACCCGGGTCTCCCGCGTGGCAGGCGAGAATTCTACCACTGAACCACCAATGCTTCTGATGGTGACTTTTTGACTAAGTTTCAGCAGTTTTTACCAATCTGTAGTGGAGATTTTAAACTTAATTTGTGGAGGTTTTGAACTGAGTGAACCACCAATGCTTCTGATGGTGACTTTTGACTAAGTTTCAACAGTTTTTACAAATCTTTACTCAAGATTTTGAACATAATTTCAGGAGGTTTTATACTTTGTGTCCTCAAAAGCTCATTGATATGCATTGGCCGGGAATCGGACCCGGGTCTCCCGCGTGGCAGGCGAGAATTCTACCACTGAACCACCAATGCTTCTGATGGTGACTTTTTGACTAAGTTTCAGCAGTTTTTACCAATCTGTAGTGGAGATTTTAAACTTAATTTGTGGAGGTTTTAAGCTTTGTGACCTCAAAAATCCATTGATCTGCATTGGCCGGGAATCGGACCCGGGTCTCCCGCGTGGCAGGCGAGAATTCTACCACTGAACCACCAATGCTTCTGATGGTGACTTTTTGGCTAAGTTTCAGCAGTTTTTACCAATCTGTAGTGGAGATTTTAAACTTAATTTGTGGAGGTTTTGAACTGAGTGAACCACCAATGCTTCTGATGGTGACATTTTGACTAAGTTTCAGCAGTTTTTACCAATCTGTACTGGAGATTTTAAACTTAATTTGTGGAGGTTTTGAACTGAGTGAACCACCGATGCTTCTGATGGTGACTTTTTGACTAAGTTTCAGCAGTTTTTACAAACCTTTACTCAAGATTTTGAACATAATTTCAGGAGGTTTTAAACTTTGTGTCCTCGAAAAGCTCATAGATATGCATTGGCCGGGAATCGGACCCGGGTCTCCCGCGTGGCAGGCGAGAATTCTACCACTGAACCACCAATGCTTCTGATGGTGACTTTTTGACTAAGTTTCAGCAGTTTTTACAAACCTTTACTCAAGATTTTGAACATAATTTCAGGATGTTTTAAACTTTGTGTCCTCGAAAAGCTCATAGATATGCATTGGCCGGGAATCGGACCCGGGTCTCCCGCGTGGCAGGCGAGAATTCTACCACTGAACCACCAATGCTTCTGATGGTGACTTTTTGACTAAGTTTCAGCAGTTTTTACCAATCTGTAGTGGAGATTTTAAACTTAATTTGTGGAGGTTTTGAACTGAGTGAACCACCAATGCTTCTGATGGTGACTTTTGACTAAGTTTCAACAGTTTTTACAAATCTTTACTCAAGATTTTGAACATAATTTCAGGAGGTTTTATACTTTGTGTCCTCAAAAGCTCATTGATATGCATTGGCCGGGAATCGGACCCGGGTCTCCCGCGTGGCAGGCGAGAATTCTACCACTGAACCACCAATGCTTCTGATGGTGACTTTTTGACTAAGTTTCAGCAGTTTTTACCAATCTGTAGTGGAGATTTTAAACTTAATTTGTGGAGGTTTTAAGCTTTGTGACCTCAAAAATCCATATATCTGCATTGGCCGGGAATCGGACCCGGGTCTCCCGCGTGGCAGGCGAGAATTCTACCACTGAACCACCAATACTTCTGATGGTGACTTTTTGACTAAATTTCAGCAGTTTTTACCAATCTGTAGTGGAGGTTTTAAACTTAATTTCTGGAGGTTTTGAACTGAGTGAACCACCAATGCTTCTGATGGTGACATTTTGACTAAGTTTCAGCAGTTTTTACCAATCTGTACTGGAGATTTTAAACTTAATTTGTGGAGGTTTTGAACTGAGTGAACCACCAATGCTTCTGATGGTGACTTTTTGACTAAGTTTCAGCAGTTTTTACAAACCTTTACTCAAGATTTTGAACATAATTTCAGGAGGTTTTAAACTTTGTGTCCTCGAAAAGCTCATAGATATGCATTGGGCGGGAATCGGACCCGGGTCTCCCGCGTGGCAGGCGAGAATTCTACCACTGAACCACCAATGCTTCTGATGGTGACTTTTTGGCTAAGTTTCAGCAGTTTTTACCAATCTGGAGTGGAGATTTTAAACTTAATTTGTGGAGGTTTTGAACTGAGTGAACCACCAATGCTTCTGATGGTGACATTTTGACTAAGTTTCAGCAGTTTTTACCAATCTGTACTGGAGATTTTAAACTTAATTTGTGGAGGTTTTGAACTGAGTGAACCACCAATGCTTCTGATGGTGACTTTTTGACTAAGTTTCAGCAGTTTTTACAAACCTTTACTCAAGATTTTGAACATAATTTCAGGAGGTTTTAAACTTTGTGTCCTCGAAAAGCTCATAGATATGCATTGGCCGGGAATCGGACCCGGGTCTCCCGCGTGGCAGGCGAGAATTCTACCACTGAACCACCAATGCTTCTGATGGTGACTTTTTGACTAAGTTTCAGCAGTTTTTACCAATCTGTACTGGAGATTTTAAACTTAATTTGTGGAGGTTTTGAACTGAGTGAACCACCAATGCTTCTGATGGTGACTTTTGACTAAGTTTCAACAGTTTTTACAAATCTTTGCTCAAGATTTTGAACACAATTTCAGGAGGTTTTAAACTTTGTGTCCTCGAAAGCTCATTGATATGCATTGGCCGGGAATCGGACCCGGGTCTCCCGCGTGGCAGGCGAGAATTCTACCACTGAACCACCAATGCTTCTGATGGTGACTTTTTGACTAAGTTTCAGCAGTTTTAACTAATCTGTACTGGAGATTTTAAACTTAATTTCTGGAGGTTTTAAACTTTGTGACCTCAAAAATCCATTGATCTGCATTGGCCGGGAATCGGACCCGGGTCTCCCGCGTGGCAGGCGAGAATTCTACCACTGAACCACCAATGCTTCTGATGGTGACTTTTGACTAAGTTTCAACAGATTTTACCAATCTGTACTGGAAATTTTGAATTTAATTTCTGGAGGTTTTGAACTTTGTGTCCTCAAAAGCTCATTGATATGCATTGGCCGGGAATCGGACCCGGGTCTCCCGCGTGGCAGGCGAGAATTCTATCACTGAACCAGCAATGCTTCAGATGGTGACTTTTTGACTAAGTTTCAGCAGTTCTTACCAATCTCTACTGGAGATTTTAAACTTAATTTCTGGAGGTTTTGAACTGAGTGAACCACCAATGCTTCTGATGGTGACATTTTGACTAAGTTTCAGCAGTTTTTACCAATCTGTACTGGAGATTTTAAACTTAATTTGTGGAGGTTTTGAACTGAGTGAACCACCAATGCTTCTGATGGTGACTTTTTGACTAAGTTTCAGCAGTTTTAACCAATCTGTACTGGAGATTTTAAACTTAATTTGTGGAGGTTTTGAACTGAGTGAACCACCAATGCTTCTGATGGTGACTTTTGACTAAGTTTCAACAGATTTTACCAATCTGTACTGGAAATTTTGAATTTAATTTCTGGAGGTTTTGAACTTTGTGTCCTCAAAAGCTCATTGATCTGCATTGGCCGGGAATCGGACCCGGGTCTCCCGCGTGGCAGGCGAGAATTCTTCCACTGAACAACCAATGCTTCTGATGGCGACTTTTTGACTATGTTTCAGCAGTTTTTTCAAACCTTTACTCAAGATTTTGAACACAATTTCAGGAGGTTTTAAACTTTGTGTCCTCGAAAGCTCATTGATATGCATTGGCCGGGAATCGGACCCGGGTCTCCCGCGTGGCAGGCGAGAATTCTACCACTGAACCACCAATGCTTCTGATGGTGACTTTTTGACTAAGTTTCAACAGATTTTACCAATCTGTACTGGGAATTTTGAATTTAATTTCTGGAGGTTCTGAACTTTGTGTCCTCTAAAGCTCATTGATATGCATTGGCCGGGAATCGGACCCGGGTCTCCCGCGTGGCAGGCGAGAATTCTACCACTGAACCACCAATGCTTCTGACGGTGACTTTTTGACTAAGTTCCAGCAGTTTTAAACAATCTGTACTGGAGATTTTAATCTTAATTTCTGGAGGTTTTAAACTTTGTGACCTCTAAAGTCCATAGGTGTGTATGCATTGGCCGGGAATCGGACCCGGGTCCGATTCCCGTGTCACACACACACCATTCAATTCGACTATCAGTCAACTAAATGTAAATCCTTGGAGGAGGGCACCCCTACATTCTGAACATTACTTTATCAGAAATTATTACACGGCTCATTTGAATGCTTGCTTCTGATTGGCCAGTCGTGACATTCCAAAGGTTGTTATTTTTCAAATATCAACCGCTCAAAACTGATAACACCCTTTAACCCAGATGCTACAAATCATTTTGAGATTGGCAGTTTAATTTTACACGAAATGTCTTTAAATAAAATATATATACATATTCAAATGATTAAACCAATTTGCCTGTTCATGACGTTTGAACGTCGTTTCTTACTTTAATACCTAAAGTAAAAACGGCTTTTCTGTAAAACGGTGCATTCGGTAAAAATGATAAAATATTTCAAATTCACATTTCATGTCCAGTTATTTTCTCATGTGGCAAGTAGCCGTATATTAGCAGATTAATGTACAAGCAGCCGGCTGTTATAGCCAAATAAGCCCCTTTAGTGTGATACAAGATCCGATTCGCTTCAGGTCCTGATCAAACTATTTTTGAGACAACAACCGGCTGCTTGACATTATCCCTCACGGAAACCATACAAATATAAAGCAAAATAAAACCTGTCATAATAATTTAGGAGTTAATTCTCGAATAAAAACATGTATTTCAAGATCACACTCTGATGCTGTTCTCTTGTTCCTTCCACAGTCTTAAAACTACACTGAAAAAGAAGTTAGCTAATGATACCATGGATCTGTCTGGTATCCCTCTCTCTGGACGTGATTTGCATCGTGTGGCCAACTACCTTCAGAACAACGGTTCATCGGTAACGGCAGTGGACCTCAGCTTTACGGAGCTCTTGGACGAGAGCCTCAGACATCTATTACCATTCTTAGGGGTGCTACCCAAACTCTACACGCTTGCTGTCAACGGAAACCGACTAACTGTGGCAATCCTTAAAGACCTGATAGAGATGGTCAAGGACCCCAAGAAGTTTCCCAGTTTGGCCTGGGTGGACATAGGAAACAACGTGGACATCTTTACTGTCCCGCAGCCATTGCTGGTCGCTCTCCGCAGGCGCTTTGGATTGAGAAGTAGCCTTCCAACCATTTATGAATTTAATGAGAATCAAAGCAGTAGCTACTATCTAGACACTTCTACTGAAGACAATAGTGTGTTTGAGGAGAAAGAGCAGGAGGATGAGCTGGAGGACCATCTGGTTTTGGAATCCTTGAATGTGGAAAGGAGGAGTGAGAACATTGCATTGCATTTCTGTGAGAGATGATGGGCCATAGATCTCTGTTGCTCTAAATGGTTCTCTTGCTCTTATTGCCATGGTGTGGTAATTAAACCCTAAAAGGATGTCAAAAAGAATGGCGCTGTTAAATCAAGAGTCTGAAGGTGTGAATTTGAAAGGTTGAAAATCTCTGTGCCGTTCAAATACAGACTAACCATGACGATAATCAATAAGGACAAAGATATTTCAAATTTTTGGCTCTTGGAACATTTCAAATATTTTTTTTACACCAGCAGCTCCTGGGCCTCTGATCTAAACATTCACATAACTGAATGCTCTTCTCTGGGTAAGCTTTTGTCAAGAGATGATTTGCCTCAATTGGAGTGGAGCTGAGAGCAGAGCTAGGTGAGAGAGGAGAATCCAAGGGCTGGTGTGTGTGTACTGGTATTCATCAATGTCCTCACAAAGATAGTAATACCAGTAGATTTTGACCTTTTGGGAAAAAAATGTAGGTCCCCATGGGGTGAAACAGCGTATAAATTATACAGAATGATATTTATTGAAAATTATAAAATGTAGAAAAGTTTGTGTGTTCAAATCAATGGACGTTTATGGAATGTCCCCATAAAACATGACAACCACTGTGTGTGTGTGTGCGTGCGTGTGTTTATATGTAAAAATACATTTAAATGTATATGTCTAAATGTAAACATCAGCTTAAGATTCAAATGTAGCCAGAACTCATTAGAGAGGACCAGACGTATGGATGGCCAGGAGACTTGCAATGTTACATAGCTGAAGTGATTATTTTTTTATTAAATCTCACCCAGCTTGCAACATATTTCACTAGCAGAGAAATCAACAGCTGTGTGGTGTTTTTAAGGTTTTATAACACATTTTGTTTCATTTATGTCAATACTTTATATTTATATAATAACTTGTTTCTGAGCTAAACTCTGTATTCTCATGCTGTGAGTGTGTGAGCGTGTCAATGCATGAGTGTTCTACAGTAAATGTGACCTTTGATGCTGCCCTTCGCTCCACAGGAGGTACCTACGTGGTTTCCTTTACAGACGATCTGTCTGAGTTGCACTTTACATAGTAGGCTTTTCCTGTTGGCTGGTCATCTCCAGTTTTTGACCTTTCGTGGTCCTGTGTATGACTCCGGCAAAATTATTTGGATTGTAGTATGCATCAAATGTAAATGTCACAAAATGCACCTTTAAAAAGTTGCTTCAAAAGGTGTTTCCATGCCTTTTGGTACCATAAAGAACCTTTAACATATGAAGAACCTTTCTGTTTCAAAAAAGGTTCTTTTTGACAAAACGGAATCTGATCAATCCGATTATAAATGTAAGAAAGAGATGGTTCTTTAAAGAACCTTTGACTGAATTTTTCTTTTATTGCATCGCTGTGAAGAACCTTTTATGCACCTTTATTTTCAAAAGTGTGTTTGACTTTTTTGGATTATTTAAAGCACCTGAAGAGAATTTATTCTGTATCTTTATAACAATTTTATATGTAAAAAACGACATGATCATGGGTTTGTTTTCAAGAAGCCCAACTTATGTCTTATATAACGCACAGTATGTTTTTTTTTTATTAAGTGTCTAAATTTGTGCTGAATGCCTTACTATAAAAGTAGACAACAGAACAATCAATGGATACGTTGATGGTTAAAACATGGTATTGCCAGTGCACTTCTGCTTTGCTCTCCTGTAAACACAACTAAAGTCCTATTTTATTGAGAAGCTTGATCTTGTCTCTATTTTCCTGTTCCATTTCTCCTCTTAGTGTGATAAATTCTCACAATTTCTCAGTGTCTGTGTTTGTTTAATGAGAACAGTGCTCAGCGTTAGCAGACAGCACTTTCTTAATGAGACTCTGTAAGTCATTTCAACAGCTGACAGGGTTCCCAGCCATCACCTGATCTACTGCACCACATTTTCACTAATCTGGTTTTCTCGTTATTTTTCTGTAGTTCTTGTAAATAATAAACACTCTCAGTAAAATCTTACATTACTTTTAGATTGCTGTTTGCTTTATTCTTAAAGCTCTTTATTCATAAATCATAACAATAGAATAATGTAAGCTTGTTATGCTTTTAAAGAATTATAAAATGAGAGGCAGATAAATCAGTGATTGTTAGTAACCTTAACATTTTTGGTTTGAAATAAACCAGGCACGGATTGTATTAAAGGAACTGTAATAAAACAGAATTACATAACGTGCGCCATCTAGTGGTGATCATTGCAATTTTGCGGTAAATCCCGATTAGTGAATTGGTTTGGATAACCCTGAAAAAGCCAATGACCTTCCCGTCATCTCCTCCAAACTCCTAACCGTGACAAAAAGCAGCAGTGATGCACTATTTCTGAATCAGTGCTTTTCTGTAACCTTTATGAGGGAGGATTTGAAGCCATACATTTGCGAGTTTGATTTGATCCATATGTTTGCTGTTTGACTGTTCCATAACCTTTATCTTGGACCATTTACGAGACTGTTTTTCCAATTTAACTATGGGGTATTGTACTTTCTCTGTCCTCTGAGACTGTCTGTGCTTGTTTCACATCTGAGGGGCATAAAAATATAAAGCTACAAAACCCAAAGCACCACAAAATTAACGACATCAGGGAATTCTGCATATGGATTCACATGTAGCCCCTGAGTTCCTAAAGAAAACACGTGCTCGCAAATGTGTGACTTCATGTAAAGTCTACAAAGTGTCCTACAGCATTTTGCCCAATTCGCGTTCATCTGAGATCTCGTGGAAAATGTCGCCCCCATCTGGGTATCTGTTGTAATTACATTCACGTGTAAAGAACTGCTTTGAAAAATATAGCATGGGGTATAACTTCTGTTGTTATATGATCAATAGAAAAGGTCCACAATCTACATACCACTGATATCATTTTAAAACTTGGTTAAGATGAAAGATAAACATGTCTGGGCAAACTGAATTTGTGTCGTAATTCATCAGATAGAATCAGCTTTCAAAAGCTTTAAATATTATCTCAGTCGTCCTTTGGCAAGGCAGTCATGCGTTTACAATTCAGACAGGTGAACGATGTTCTGGTCTTTATCACTGTTTAAAACATGTTGGAAATCTGATACTTGTGTGTTTTATGTCAAATCTCTCTCTCTCTATCTCTCTTGTAACTAAATGGGTGTTCTGCCTCAGGGGGTGCGGGTATAACATGGTATCACAATCCCTAAAGCCCTCAACCATTACATTTTCTCTCTTTTTGGATCATTTCAGATCACGTGCTCACGTCACGTGTAAACAGACTCTTCCACCATCACATATTGAACTCTAACAAAAGACAATAGAACGCATTATAACCCATTATACTTTTAAATGTTGTCCACACTGGATGCAGCCCAACATGACAATTCAACCGTGTGTCGTGTCGCGTCCGGTCGTGTAGACACATTTGCGACAATCGCATAGACGTCCGTTGGAAGAATGGAATGCGGAAGTAACTCGCATCATGGGGAGCTCTAACTAAACATTGTATTTAAGCCAATTCATTTTACTGATTTACAAACACAGGTAATCGCAGGTAAGTTTATAAAATACATCTCTGTAAAACTGATGTTTTATTATAAGGATGTTTTTGAAACAACATATAGTTTTCTTAAATAAAAATGGCTTTTCTGTCTGTATTTGAGGTTGCATTATTAACTGACTGAATTTCTTTGTCTTGTTCATTTTTTCAGCGTTCTTTGTGGTACATTTAATTGCAATCATTGATTACTTATTGATAAATTACTTGTGCATTTTATGTCTTAACATTGGTATGTACTGATGATCATAGAAGCATAAGAAACAGATGAATGCATGCAAACTGTTAATGTATTGCACATTTTGCATTCTTGCTAGTCAAAATAACTTACACATCTGATTTAATACAGTTTCTCTAAAACTCATCAGACAAAATGTTTTTATAATTGTAATCGTCAAAGTAATCAGTACATTTATTGTGCTAGTATTTAATTAAATTTTCTGCAAATACAGCTGCTACCACTGACTTTCCGTCTTAAATCCATTCAAATAGACTGACACTTTGGAACTATTGAGAGCTCTACGAACCACGTGACCACGCGGTGGTGAGCTCAAAGTGTGTCGCAACTCTGTTTTCAACGGCTCTGGGCACGGTGTAAATTCCAGATGCATCTTTAGTGTGTCATCCTTTTGTAGCTCCGCCCACTCTTCCCCACATATTTATTTTACTATTTAATAACGACCTGTGAACAGAAGAACGGCTAACTAAATGCACTTTGTTCTCTATTCAAGCTTCAGATGAGTGAACATGCATTGCTGTTGAAAATGCAATACATTTTTGCATGGTGTGTAATCACTTCGCTTTCTTTATAATGTTATATAGACCAATAAAAATATATACATATATTTATCTTCCCACGTGCATTCCTTGACATTCGCATGAGTATGCGTTTATTTGGCCACTAGATGGCCTGATTCCCCACTTTATCGCATGAACGCAAACAAATGCATGTGAACTTGCTTAAAGCCTGTACTGCTGAATGACTTTTATTAAAAATAAACAGACTATTAATCCAATATTTATTTTAAATATAGTCACTTATTGATTCCCCTGCCTTTACTGTGCTAATGTGACAGTCTTGTGTGCCTTAGGTTTTATAGTAATTGCATTTTAAATGCATGTTTGTCAGACCTAGTTCAAATTGTATGTTTTAATGCGTTTAAAATGTAATAAATTAAATTGCAGGACAACTACATCAGGGTAAAATCAACTTTCCAGAAACTACAGAGTGAACATACAACAGCCAGTTCGCATTTAATGACCGCGGCCGCTGCATCAAACCGAGGACTGTGCACATGCTGAGACACGCCCACATGCCGGGGAGAGACGGTCCGATTGGCTGCTATACATAACCGTGCCTCTCGCTACTTCAGGATTGGTGCATTCTTGCTGTGCCATTACGTTATGCTTTGTTCTACAAATACACAGAGATGACAGAAAGCGAAGACGTAATGGAGCGTTCTCGAGCGTCCTTGCAATGAACATCGTATCATCCGACGGTTTTTACAGACGGGAGATGCAATGAAGGTATGGTAACATGCTTCTTTTTGCGGGAAAATCTGCCGATGGTGGTTATGTGGAATGAATGACAGTTACCGGTGAAGCGTTTCTGTTGGATTAGCTCCCTCTCGCTCGACGTATTTTGCGTTTGATATGCAACCATCCGGACTTCTTAAAAGTTGCATCAGTGTGTGTTTGGTGAGGATGCATCATATGATGCTTTCCGCAGAAAGCAATGCTTGTGTTTTGGACATGTCTCTAACAGTACGCGTTTCCGCTTGGCTGATATAGTTTTGTCGATTATCAGTAAATAACACTAATACCGTTCGACAGACCGGGAGCGATTCATCTGTGTAGTGGACGTTTGGAACGGCGTGTACGAGCGATCATCATAACCCAGTTTATCACACCACTTCTCTAATGAGATTGCTGGAGAGGTCACGTCTGAGCTGATGCGAATGGACAAACAGCTCAGACATTCATGAAGCACACAGGTCATTTCCCTGTGAAAACGTCATCATTTAATTACGTGTTTATGTTTGCTAACTATTGAGATGACGTCAGAACATCGATTAAAACGAACGCGATGGTTGGCTATATGGAAACATCTCAGAGATTCATAGCAGGTGGCAGACGCGAAATCCCTTACGAGGTATCGCCGTAGGGATTATGACGTCACAGCGGCGGAGAATAAAGTTATGGAAATGATTCTGACCCGCTTGGCTGGATAAGCAGCTCAGACGTCATTGGGGACATGAGCACTTTTCGACGTGACATCACAATTGAAGTGTGGCCTTGTTTATCAGACCGGTGTGTTTGTGCTTTAGGTTGTCTTAAGTGAGATGTTTCTCACAGAGACGTCACAGTTTGATTATGTCACGGTGATTATAACATCAGAACGGTTCAGATCAGACACACATGAAGCATAGCTTCCCCAGCCTGTATTGATATATGAAATATAAGTTAAAAAAGTAGTTATGCTAATTTTAAGACTTTATGATATTGGTAGTAGAGAACACTAAAGTGAGGTTAACTGTGTGAATTTGCACATGGGACATAAGCATCAAAATTTAAAATCTTAATTTTGGAGAGAGATTATCATTTTTCAGATTAAGTCTATCAGATCTGAAAGGAATGTCAACTGTTTTACTTATTAAAAAAACTGATTTGTATGCAAAGAATGAAGCCTTTTTCATCTCAACATTGACCTCACTTCAGCCACGAGGGTCTTTGTGAAAGAGGATAATTATAATCTTAACTGCACATCTGTTTATTTGGGTTTTATGAATAATAACTTTCATTCACAAGCGCTCTTCTGTCTGGATTAATATCTCCCTGTGGTTTATTTAATGATGTCGTAGTGACACTTTAAATACAGATTTCCCCTTTGAGTAAAGTAAATTTTAAAAGAATGCCCTTTACTCCAGGAAAACATATTTTATGTGAGTTTGACATAAGTCTGTGTATCATGTCATATGTGGGATCAGTCATTTTTATATCTTGCACATTCCTTCTAGTAAAGCCAAGCGTTTATAAAGACTTAATGTATATATTGTGCAGTCAAATCAGTTTATATCTGGATCCTTTTATGTTTCAATAGTGTCTGATTATAGTTGGAGTTGAGCACAAGTCTCCATAAGTCTAAGTAAGTTTCAGTTCAGCCAAGATGATTTGCAGTTCTCTGTTTAATAATAAAACGGAGGGTAGATGGACTTGCATATGTCATCAAATGATCATTATTGAAAATGCCAGTCATTTCTTAATAAACGTCTGTCTCTAAAATTCAAATGCTGATGATGACTAAGATTTGCGAAGATGAAAGAATCAATCTTCTGTTTCTTTGTCTGAATAGTTGAAAATCATTAGTTTAGTTTAATACTTTGAGCCGTCTTGTTGGTTTCTATTGAGGTTTCTTCACCCCTTGAAAGTATCTCTGAGTAAATTCAAAACACATCATTGGCTCAAACTTTTCCGTGGAATTCCTAAAGAGATTTTTTCCAAATCTTTACTTGAAATCTTCAACGTATAATTAAGTAAATAATGACAGGATTTACATTTTGAGTGAATTGTTTCTCATAGTCATGAAACGTTGCTTTAAGCAACCGCATTTCCAATGCTGCTCGGTCAACATCTGCTTGCGTATAGTTAGTTATGCACTTTGATGTGAATGCTCATTAGTCAGAATAGCTGAAAGCCGCGGAGGATTCTCTTTCTTAATCGCGGGAGACTCTACCAGCTCACCAAACCTGAAGAAAGAGACAATAAATGCACTTATGCTGATTCATTGTTTTACAAATTCCCGTCATTTAATGCAGTTATTAGTCTCTGTGTGTGTTATGTTGTGAATGCTAGACACATTCAGTTTACTCTGGTGGACACGCGGTCCTCTCTCATGCCCCTCTGGAGTACACAGAGTTTCAAAAAGAAGCATTTAAAGGCGTTATTCTCTTCTAATTAGTCTGTGAAATGGATTGTGAGGGAAGATGTAATGCTCTATTTCTCTTAAAGCACACAATGCAACTTTCTGTGTCTCATGTCTGATGAAAAAAAACAGCATATGCTGGGTTCAAACCCGCTAAGAACCAGCACATGACCAGCTTAAACCAGCACAAACCAGCATCAAAACATACCAAACCGGCATATGCTGTTTTTTTCAACAGGGATAGTCTGAGCTGAGGAATATTTTATGTCAAGCAAGACGCATTGCTGGAGTCAGAAACTACTAATATCTACATTGGCACTTTCTATGCCAGGTCACACACATATTATAAAAACAAACATGCAGGTTCCATAGAGTTAAAGGAGTAATTCACCCAAAAATAACACTTTCTTAATTATTGAAACTGTAGATCATAACGTAAATTTGGAAGGAGCTTGTCTTTCACATCTAGTCCTGTCAATCATATTACGGTTAAAAGGCATGCACACGCCTCCTGTATCCATCCACCTCCAACTCCTTTGTTTTTTATGGCCATCATTCATTAACTACTAATTCACTGCTGTTTTTTGTGAATTGCTCATCAAAGACATTCAGTCTGAA
Organism: Triplophysa dalaica; assembly: GCF_015846415.1. Lineage (NCBI taxonomy): Eukaryota > Metazoa > Chordata > Actinopteri > Cypriniformes > Nemacheilidae > Triplophysa > Triplophysa dalaica. Next base: position 19,074,958 of record NC_079563.1, on the reverse strand, counting down.
GGAGTTGTTATATTTTGATGGACGTGGCCTCTCCGTCGGGCTCGCGGGGTGTTAATACAAGTGACAGGGGAAATCTGTGGCACCGGCTCTCTGCCAGACTGAAGCACGAGCAGCGACTTCACGCCCCGACCTTATGTTACGCAATACGGCGCTCACGCTAGCTGTCACGCTGTGCAAACATTTCACGTTCCGCCGGCAGGGCACCCTAACCCTTGGTTTCTCATGAATAGCCAACATCATTTATAATCTGATAAAGATAGATAATATGAGTGACCTGACAGACTTCACCATAAGTAACCATAAGTCTCCAAAATGCATATAACCACTTTTTCTGTCTCTTATTTGTTATATGTTAATATAATTGATTTATATTTATTGAAACAAGCTTTTTTAATAAAAACTATTTTCATGCATATCATCTTTTTGTAGTATTGTGTATCATTCTTTCTCAAATGTTTTAGAGGTCCAGTGTATGAGATTTAGCAGCATCTAGTGGTCAGGTTGTGAATTGCAACTAATGGCTCACTCCACCACTGACACCTCCATTTCGAATCACTACAGTGGCTGACAACGGACTATGTTGTCATGTTTTGCTTCTTTGCCGAAGGAGATAACGTATTTACGAAATGCGCTCTGTAGAGGAGTTTGTCCGTTTAGGGCTACTGTAGAAACCACATGGAGAATTTCATGGAAGGAGACCCATGTAGAAAGTAGAAGGCTCATTCTAAGGTAACAAAAACATAACGCTTCATTATGTAAGATCTTTATACACTTTTGAAGACATAGTTACATACATAAGAGTCAAAACACTCTTTTTAACCATTTGTATTGTGTGTCGAGTTGTTAGAGCCACACATTCCACTGCTTTGCATTATGAAAATGTTTTTTACAGTAAAGGCCCAGGGCGAGCCAAGTGCCCTTCCTGGCTTAGCTTGCTCTGCATCGCTTGTAAAGACAACAGAGTTCAGCCTCTCAGCTAAAACAACAACACTCATATGGCAACATTTTGACAGTCCATCTCTGTCTCTCCGTCATCCAGCCTCTCTCAGTTTTGCATCACAGTATGCATGTGCGATCACTGCGGCCCATTGATCCTCCTGTTCTTAAACAGAAGACGCATTCTGTTACTCACACAAACCCATCCCCCCCACAAGCTCCTGCAGTCTTCTGAGACATCACGCCATGTTGGGTCATAGGATGGTCTGAAGAAGGACAGGAGCCATGTTTGGTGTCAATAACAATGTTTGTGGGATTATTGATTTGAGATTTTCTACAAAGACAAGAAATATGGGGTTCCATTTGTGCCAAAAATGTGTTAACTGCTTTATGCCTTGTTCTTTACATTTGTCTTTGCCTACGGTCATTGCCTACTTCTTCAGGTAAATCAGTATATAATATGTTGTCTGTTGACGTCGTCTTAATAAGTCATCCTCCTTTCCTTTTCTCTGTCTTCTTTGCTGTCGTCCTTATTGTCGTTTTGTTCTGTTATCTTTACTGTTGTCCTGTTCTGTCGTCCTTAATATCGTCTGTATATGTCTTCCTCCATGTCGTTATATTTAAAGCAGTTCAAAAAAAATTATGACTAATAAAACATTTATCAGATTATACTGTGGCTTTATTCAGTGTTCACAAAACAGTTTGCAAACAAACATTAGGAGGATGACATATACAGGCAACGTGAAGGAAAAAATTTACAGACGATGTGGTGAACAACACATACATACGACATTTACAGACAACATGGAGGACAACATATACAGAAGTCATATATATATATATATATACACGACATATACAGACGACGTGAAGGACGACATACACAGACGACTTGGAGGACGTCATATACAGATGACGTTGAGGAAGACATTTACAGACGATGTGGAGGACGACACAAACAGATGACAGAGATGACAAAATATACATACATATACATATGACACATACAGTTGAAAGAAAAAGTATGTGAACCCTTTTGGCTTACTTGGATTTCTTCATAAATTGGTCATAAAATGTGTTCTGATCTTCATCTGAGTCACAACAATAGAGAAACACAGTCTGCTTAAACTAATACCGCACAAACATTATACGTTTTCATGTTTTTATTGAACACAACATGTAAACATTCATAGTGCAGGGTGGAAAAAGTATGTGAAACCCTAAGCTAATGACTTCTCCAAGAGCTAATTGGAGCCAGGAGTCAGCCAACCTGGGGTCCAATCAGTGTGATGAGATTGGATGTGTTGATTAAAGCTGGCCTGTCAAATAAAAAACACACACCAGTTTTGAGTTTGCTGTTCTGAAGAAGCGTTGACTGATGTGAACCATGCCTCGCACAAAAGAGCTCTCAGAAGACCTACGATCAAGAATTGTTGACTTACATAAAGCTGGAAAGGGCTACAAAAGTATATCTAAGTATATCACGGTAAGACAGATTGTCTATAAATGGAGAAAGTTCAGCACTGTTGCTACACTCCCTAGGTGTGGTCGTCCTGTAAAGATGACTGCAAGAGCACAGCGCAGAATGCTCAATGAGGTGAAGAAGAATCCTAGAGTGTCAGCTAAACACTTACAGAAATCTCTGGCACATGCTAACATTTTTGTTGACAAATCTACAATAAGGAAAACATTAAACAAGAATGGACTTCATGGGAGGACACCACGGAGGAAGCCACTGCCGTCCAAAAAAAACATTGCAGCACGTTTGAAGTTTGCAGAGCAAACAGAGCAAGAGCACCTGGATGTTCCACAGCACTACTGGCAAAACATTCTGTGGACAGATGAAACCAAAATTGAGTTGTTTGGAAAGAACACACAACGCTATGTGTGGAGAACAAAAGGCACAGCACACCAACATCAAAACCTCATCCCAACTGTGAAATATGGTGGAGGGGGCATCATGGTTTGGGGCTGCTTTGCTGCCTCAGGCCCTGGACGGATTACTGTCATCGATGGAAGAATGAATTCCAAAGTTTATCAAGACATTTTGCAGGAAAACTTAAGACCATCTGTCCGCCAACTGAAGCTTAACAGAGGATGGACGATGCAACAGGACAACGACCCAAAGCATAGAAGTAAATGAACAACAGAATGGCTTCAACAGAAGAAAATACGCCTTCTGGAGTGGCCCAGTCAGAGTCCTGACCTCAACCCGATTGAGATGCTGTGGCATGACCTCAAGAGAGCGATTCACACCAGACATCCCAAGAATATTGCTGAACTGAAACACTTTTGTAAAGAGGAATGGTCCAAAATTTCTCCTGACCGTTGTGCAGGTCTGATCTGCAACTATAGGAAACGTTTGCTTGAGGTTATTGCTGCCAAAGGAGGGTCAACCAGTTATTAAACCCAAAGGTTCACATACTTTTTCCAACCTGTACTATGAATGTTTACATGTTGTGTTCAATAAAAACATGAAAACGTATAATGTTTGTGCGGTATTAGTTTAAGCAGACTGTGTTTCTCTATTGTTGTGACTTAGATGAAGATCAGAACACATTTTATGACCAATTTATGAAGAAATCCAAGTAAGCCCAAAGGGTTCACATACTTTTTCTTTCAACTGTATGTACATGCATACCAAAAACAAATAAAACACAGGCAATAACTGTAGACATAGACAATTGTATTGTACAGCGCAATCAACACTTTTTTGACACATGTGGAACCCCATAGTAAAGAAAAGGACAGCAGGATGACAAATAAAGACGACACCAACACGCAATATACATGTCAACATATACTGATTTACCTGAACAAGTAGGCAATGACCGTAGAGAAAGAAAAATTAATAGTACAAGGCATAAAGCAGTTGACACATTTTTGGCACAAATATAACCTCATAGAGTAAACACTGACTGCTGTTTACACTTGAGTGTACAACAATTGAAGTGTTTTTCATTCTGTTTGAGCTTTGCTATTGGTCGGCATCATTTTATCTCATAATATTCATGGGACTTTGTATTTAAAGGGCCAGTGTATGAAATTTAGCGGGAATTGCAACCAACAGCTCACTCCACCCCTCCCACCTCCTTTAAAAGCACTACGGTGGCTGACTCGGGACTAAAACGTCATCACGTTTTCGCTTCAACAAAGATATCAAACGGTGCTGGCAGTATTATGACACGTCTGGCATAGCAAAAGCAAAATTACTTAACCAGTGTCTAAGTTTACACCTTAAGTAAACGAAAGCTCTCAGAAACCTCACACTATTAGACCGTCAGAGACAGAGAGTAAAGATACTCTTAGTAATGAAGGCTTTTATGAGAGTATGTTTGGTTCGAATATCCATTTAGCTGAAACCCGAGTGATCTCCATCCGTTTAGCCCTCGGAGTCTGACATCGTGTTAACGTCGAAATGTGCACAGGTATCACAGCTGGATCTAAAATGACCTCAACAGACATCTTTGCTGTATCATATTCTTCACACTGTATGGGATTCACTTAACCTTCCAAACTATTTGATTTATGGCAGAAGAACACAGACCGAGTTTAAAAATATTAAACTCTCTGATTTAATACTCTGTATTATAAGAATAAATTGAGCGCAGTTCCTTTTTGTTTTGATGCAGAACAGTTGGAAGTGAGTCGATAAGTGAAAGTCGGTAGAGCAGATGTGTTTGATTTCATGTGGATGAATAAGTCGGACCTTGGTGGGGACATTCATGCAGGGCTTTTTTTTTAAGTGCTTTTTTGTTGCATTTTTATTGTGAAATATAACCCAGAGAAGCTTAGGCTGTTGTTTGTTCTGTATATGGGTAATCGACAAATAAATCGTGTCCTATAGTGTGACAGCAAAAATGTGTACAATTTAGTAAAATTGTTTTATATTATATAATATATTATTATTTTATATGATTGAAACATTTGTTTGTACTTTGAAAGCATAAACTCTTACCTCTTTCTGTAAAACATTTAAACAAAGAGACATGACGACCTGTTTGTCCAAATAATGGTAGACGCTGGACAGCAATGCTAGAAGTATTTGGGAAAACGACCAATTATTGTTTGCTATTTGGTTTGTTTTTACTCAAGATTTCAAGCATACTTCATATCGAAAAATCTTTTCCGTTCTAGGCGGGGGCCTCCTCCATGTGGGCGTCATGTTGCGGGCTGTTGAATGAGGTGATGGGCACCGGGGCTGTCCGCACCCAGCAGCCAGGCTTTGGAGCTGGAGCCGGGCCGTTCCGCTTCGCCCCCAGCGCTGGATACTCCACCTACCCCCCCGCCAGCACCACCTCAGGAAGCATAGGCCTGGCGTGCAAATCTTGTGGACTTGCCTTCTCGGTGTTCCGACGAAAGGTTGTCAAATCACGTCTCAAATCACCCACATCTCATACCAGCAGCTTAGCAAATCGTATGTAGATCACTACACCATAGCTTTTTGTGGTTTCAGCTTTTACTAAATATAAAAATATGAGCAGCTGTGTATGTATCTGTGTTTTGTAAGTCTTGTGAAGGTCTGCTGCCTGGTAAAGGACAGAGGTGATGATAGATCTCAGCGGTAACTTTTCAACAAAAGCGTCAGTGTTTTGATATCGTATCAGCGCTTTCACAGCTGTTTGCAGACGCTCGGACGGCGTGACGGATCTGCCCTGGCGACCACCGACAAGGAGCTGTTGGACTGATCTGAGTGAAATGGATTGATTGAAGAGTGGATTTATAAACATGATGGCATTTGAGAACAATCACAGAGCCGTCAAAGAATCCAGAAGTGTTTCCCAAAGAGATTGAAAGCAGAAATTAAGAGATGAAATTGTGTGTCCAGCACTGATGGGAGAGATGCTCAGCATCACTTAGAGCAACTAACCCCAATGTACTTCAATTGCTGATCTCGTGATACGAGTTTGTTCGCCATAGACTGTGGAACAAAGTTATTTATTTATTTATTTGCTAACAACTTACATTTATGTTGCAGTTATGCATTTAACAGACGTTTTTATGCATTCGAAGTACATTTTTATCTGATTCCAAAACATTGTGCTGCTAACGCAACAGTAACTTTATTTTTCATTTATTCTTTTAAGCATCATGTTTGTGTCCAAACATCTGATAAGCAGCAGATTCATGCCCAGATAGCACAGGTACATCTGTAAGATGTCTGCTAAAGATCTGGAAAACATCTGCTGTGTGCAAACGTCTTAGAAAAGTCAAAATCATAAACATTGTACGGTCTAAAATGACATCTGACAGGAGACATCCCAAAGATGTATTGCAGATAAGCAATCAATAAAAATGTCTTGCAGACATCTCACAGATGTATGTGTGCATTCTAAACTATAAACGTTGCAGAAAGGTCTTTTTTTGCTTGCTCTAACCTCCGACCGATGTTTTCAGCGTTTATCAGTCTCCCCTCCCTCTTTTTGCCCTTTCAGCACGTTTGCCTGGACTGTAAGAAGAGCTACTGCTCGCTGTGCTCCGTGCTGCAGGAGAACCTGCGCCGCTGTGCCACCTGTCACCTGCTGTGGAGCACGGCCTTCCAGCGGCCGCGGTTAATGCGACTCCGTGTCAAAGACCTGCGGCAGTACCTCATGCTGCGAAACATCAACACCGACACATGCAGGGAGAAACAGGACCTGGTGGACCTCGTGCTCTGTCATCTGGGTGCCGAACTGGAGATGGGGGAAGATGAGGAAGAAGAGGAGGAAGCAGAAGCAGAGGCGGACACGGACAGCCTGCACTCTCTCCCGCGGTCGCTCTCCACCCCATCTGCCCCTGCGGCGCGGTCCGCCTCGCAACAGTCGGCGCTGTCTGGAATCGCCTCTCAGGGAGAAGCTCTAAGTCACAGCGATAGCTCAGGGACAACCAGTCAGGTGAGGATCTTCAATCTGCTTTTTACAGGCAGAATAAAACCCTTCCTCTGAATGTTTGTTTCAGGTGGTCTCATTGGTAGAAGAACTAGAACATTTTGCACTGTGACTATGCAGCTTTTTCCCTTTAAAGACACGCTGTCAGGACATCATGGTTTAGTAATCTATTACTGTACACTTTATAGCCCGATCTATAGACTGCTTTCTCCGTACGGCCATTAAGCGGCTTACAGCCTTCAGTTATTGAACACTGAACAGCAGCGCTTTGACTCAACGTGGCCTCATGGATGCTGGAAACAGCTGTATCTGGGGAAGCCGGCGGTGATGTTTTTAAGCTTTGCTTTTTCTGACGCTCTGAGCAGGTTATGTAATGCCGGACTAGGTTGTCCGATAATTCCTTACAGCACGACACAACAGTTTATAGAGATTAACCACACACATATTCATTCAATTTTCATAATAGGACCAAAATGTATGTGTGTGTTTAAGGCCTAGCTTTACTCAGGATAACCTGGGCAGGCAGACTGACCCATCCATTATTGATAAACAGCCGACAGCAAGCAGCAAATGCTTCCAACACTGGAAAAAATGTCAATTTTTACAGTAATGTCAACCCTTAATACTGAAAAGTGTATGAATGTCATTACATAAAAAAGATGATTTGAAATCTTTATAAAAAGATATTGCAAGCATACATCGAGCATAAAATTTCATTATAGTAATTTAATTTCATGGTTTAACTTGTAACCAAAGTTTTTTTGGTTGTATTTGTTGTAAAAACATAGTTAACACAAATGTAACATTGTTAAAAATGGTTAATTGACTATTACTATAATAAAAACATGGTGAACTTTTCTTACAGATATGGCGTGATTATATAAAGTAAATAGATATAGAGAGCGCCTGGTACATTTTTTTGTAAATGTAGGTATTAGAGATGCATCAATGTTTCAGACAAGAATTGGTATCGGTTGATAAAAAACTATTTTTACGATATCTGCCGAGAGTAAAAAAATTGAAAATATGAATATCGAAAATATTAAGAAACATCACCAGTTTGATGTTCAATATTAACCGTCATTATCTGAATTAATAACATTCTGAAATATAACGTTATTTTCTGGATCGGTTTTGGCAGATCACTCTAAATAATTGGTTATCGGTGGATAGATTTAATATCTCTGCATATGTATATGTATTTATTAGGGCTGTCAAACGATTAATCGCGATTAATCACATTCAAAATAAATGTTTGTGTTTACAAATATATGTCTGTGTACTCTGCATAATAATTTTGTATTTATACACACAAAACATACACATACTTGTCAATATATTTAGGAAATATTTAAATGTATTAATTTATATTTACCATTAGTTTAAATTTATTTATTGTTATATTTTATATTTTTCTTAAATATATGCATTTATGTGTATGTGTTCATAGATACAAAATTAATATGCACAGTACACCGACATATATTACGTAAAACTTTTATTCTGGATGCAATTAATCACGATTAGTTAATCACACCCCTATAATTTTTTTTATCTGTTCATGTGTTTTTGGTTATTCATTCTAATGTACAGTACTTAAATAAATATATACATATATATATATATATACTCTTTAAGCCCTTTATATAGCTTTATGAGGTTGTATCTTAAAACTTGTTATTTGTCAAGCATCACTTTATTTAGATATAAAATTGTTTATCTACAGTATTAACAAAAAAGTATTATTGTTGTTAACTTTGGTTAACTACAGTTTTCTGTGATGTTTTGTAGGACCATGGAGATGCTGCATCGGTTTCTCTTCTAAACCTGGAACCTCATGAAGACATACTAGAGGTGAGATGTGTTCTAAATGGTTACTATACACTCTACATCTACACTATGTACTCCACCTTCAAGTCTTCAGTACATTTCAGCATATTTTACTGTAATGTTTTACGATAACCACTTATTTAATTCATGGAAGGAACGACGACCCTTTGAGAAAAAACAAGTATGAGGTTTGCGTTGTTGCAGTTAAATGTGAACCCATCTGTCTGCTTTGAGCAGGCGAGTCCAGCGACACAGAGACGGGCGCGTGCCTCCCTCTCAGATCTGGCTCATGAAGCCGACATCGAGAGTCTGACGGTACGGCAGCTGAAGGAGATCCTGGCACGAAACTTCGTCAACTATTCAGGTTGCTGTGAGAAGTGGGAGCTGGTAGAACGCGTGCATCGACTCTACAGAGACAACGAACACAACAGAAGATCAAGTAAGAGCTGGAATACTCTTAATGTTACTTGTAAAATGATGAATAATTGATACTTCAGGTGTTGCAATATTCCAGTATTGACCGCGATACCATTAAGCATGATTATTTAGAGAAGTTCAATCTGAAAATAGCAGTTTTCTGACGGATTCAAACACGCAAAACATGCGAAAATCTGCTGTGGCTAAAATGATTTACAAAGTGCCTCATTGTCTCCATTAAATTAATTGTTCTCATTTTGTTTCCTCGCAGTGGAAAATGTTAGCAACAGCCAATCTGCAGGTAAGCGATCAAATATTTTATTGAATTACGTGTGAGACACGAACATTGTTTCAGTTTAGTATGAAGTGTTGTCTGTAGCGAAACAAGCAGTGTTGGGTGTAACTAGTTACTAAGTAATTTAATTACTTTACTTTAAAAAGTAAGGAATTATTCTTATTTTTCTGTAATTTAATTACAGTTACTTTGGATGTAATTGAACTAAATACTCTGTAATGGATACAATACTGGAATTGACATTAAAATTCTAACTATAAAATTTGTAATACTGTATGTAGTTTAATATCATTTATTTGAATGAATTAAGAGTCGTTTCATGTCTATCCTTGAATCACTTAACTAATCAAGGTTGATGAAGGATATAGAAAGTCATTATTAACAAGTAATTCAATACTCTTTGGAGAGAGTCATTTTTACAATAATCTAATGATGCTATTAAATATGTCTAGTGTAACTAGTAATTAATTACTTTTTTAGAGTAACTTACCCAACACTGGAAACAAGCAGGGTTAAATATATATATATATATATATATATATATATATATATATATAGCTTGACACGGATTAACACCCTGGATTTGCATTGTTGTAATACTGCTTTAAGACAATTTTAACCCTGGCATTATGTCACGCTTGTAATTTGAAAGTATAAAATGACAAGTTGTTTACAATGAGGATTATTAACCAAGAGTTTAAAATGACTTATTTGTCATGGTAATAATACTGACCCTATTGTTACTGTGTTTGCTAACCAAAGTCATAGCCTATCCTCCCTCTATATGCAATGGAGGGATTGGAGGTAAGATTCAGTCTTTGTTTAATACTCCAATACCATCATTGCCATCATCTCATTACCACAAATGTTCGGTGAATTGTGACTCATCCCAATGCATGCTGGGAGTGGTCCAAGTTTGACACGTGGTCCCCTCGTGCATGATCATCTGTGTCTGACTCCATGTTATGAATTACACTCCTAATGTGATATGTCTGTTTTTATAGCTTGTCACATTGCTGTAATTGCACCTTGCCATCATGAATTATTTTAAAGATCACCACTGCTTGAATAAAATGCCGAGCTGATATTGAGGATCCACCGTTATAGATGCTCGCTCCGATATTTTAAGTGGCTTTTTGGAGACGGACTAGATTTTGTCAGGCTTCGCTGATGTGCACGGTTGATGATTTTGCATTAACAGCACTTAATAGAGATAATGAAGATCTCAGCGAATACTGGCCTGGAGGAGCTGAGAGTTAAGATAGGTTTCATTAAATGGTTTGACCGATGACTTTGGCTTGTTAGAAGGATGTCAAATTGTGTTTAGGGTCAAATAACACATACAAAACCTATTTTTAATTAGTTCCTGTATACTATAAAAGCTTTTTCATTTTAATGGAAAATAATGTTAAAATGCTATAATAAACACCTTTTAATTGGTAATTTATATAGCTTCAAGAAATTGCATGCATTTAATTTTACTCTAAAAAGTGTCAAATGTAAGATTTTAAGTTAAAGGTGTAATTTATGATATATTACTGTAAAAATCTATAATATTTTACAAAATGATGCATGTACTTTAAAAGTGAAATATTGATTTAGTTTTACAGTGGAAGGTTTCTAAAGAAGATTAAATATGATATTATTTTATTTTAATGATTTAAAAACGCTAAAATATATAAGATTTTGTATATTCCTAATGTACATCCAGTAAACCCTCTGGTGAAACACACAACGAAGCAAATGACTAGAAATTCTGAAATAAGTTTCAAGACGAGGAAAATGTATGTTTATTTAGAGAAATTATGAGTTTCGCTATTCTTTTCAACTGTGAAAATGCACCCACCTGTTTATTTCCAACGTAGACGTCACTGTAAACATGCTGAAAATAATCCGCTTTCATGATCGACTTGATACCGCAAATGCTTTCGGTATTGAACCTGGAGTTGTATTGAACCTGAAACGGCGCTGTAAAACATTTTAATGGAAATAAAAATCGACTGATAGCGTGTTTACTGCTGAAGATTCAAGTGGTATCAGCCAAACTTTGTTACTAAGGTTTTATACAACAATCTCTCCTAATGTAATCACAACTCATCTTTACAAGTGACCAGCACAAGCTAACAACCGTTGTTTTCTGTCTTGAATCGACGTGCAGATGGTGTGCCAGTGGCTCAGCTGGGCGGCGTTGATGAGAACCTGTGTCGGATCTGCATGGATGCGGTGATAGACTGCGTCCTGCTGGAGTGCGGTCACATGGTCACCTGCACCAAGTGCGGTAAGAGGATGAACGAGTGCCCCATCTGCAGGCAGTACGTGGTGCGGGCGGTTCACGTCTTCAAGTCATAACGCCGGCCTCACTTCTGCTGGAACACCAAAACATGGATGGACATATGCAGTATGGGGCGATGACTGGACTATGTGACTGCCCTCTAGTGGTGGAAACCAGTACAGCGCACACCTTCGCTGTTTAGAGCGTGACCATTATCTGCTGCCCTTTTTGTTTTCGTTGACACTTATGCTTTTCAATTCTGCGCTTACTAACCCAGGGAAGTTGGAGTTTAGAAGAATAAAATATATATGTATGAAAGATTAAATAGTTTACATTCCTGTAAACATTGGAAATGTTTTATCGTATGTGCAATATTAGAAATCTTTACATGTGCGTGTAGAGAAACCGATTGCCGTTAAGGTGCATGTTGTCGTAGCAACACTGAAGACCAATGCCGTGAAGGGGGAACTAGGTGCCAAAGTAGAAAAGGCTTCTGGATGTGCTATGATAACTTATTGTGTTATTTTCTTGTTTTGAATCCGCTTGTCACGCCACCGTTTAGCACATGTGACACCAGCCAGCAGTGAAGTTATCAGCAGCAGTGGTGACTGTTAGACTAAGAAACTTCATCCTATATTTTTCAAGTCACTGAAATCCAGAATCTGCCTTCATGTAGCTTATTACTGGAATCTTAATTGACTCTGAATCGAACATGTACCTGTCAAACGTGAGGTGTGGGGTTTGTCCAGCTCCGTTGTATTTTGTGGATGAGACACTACAGTGCACCAAGTCATTTTTGTTTCTTTCTTTCTAACATTTTTATTGATCAATTTCATCATAGTAATTTACACTAACAGCCATGTTTGCTTCGCAAGACAAGATATAATATCATAATAACGTGATTACCAAGAAGTATTCGAATACTCATGTGATGAAGTCTCAGATATGATTTGAGTTTTCATCTCATCAGGGTTTCAAACCACAGTTGATGTTTTTATATCTAAAGCATTTTACTTTGTCAATAGCAAAAATGTAAAAGTCTAAAACTAAAATTACTTTGTGCACCTTTTATTGGTCACATGACATTCACAAAATATGACATCGCTGGCCAGGGGTCAAAGTAAAAAACCTGCTTCGCTGTTCTTTATGTCGAGCAATACCAAAACAAACATCCTTTGGTGTGTTATGTCAGAGAAAAATATATGTGTGGACATTTTCCAACGATTCCCACAAGCGGTGCTACATGGATTTCTTCATCACAGTTCTTCAATGGATTTAAAACAAAATGAAGTTTGTTTTCTTCCCCTTTTTGTGTGCATATTCATGTCTATATATTTTTTAAATGAAAGAAGTAGTTTATCATCTATTTAGTTTAGATGCCCTTTGTTCTGTGAATTATGTAATCTGTGGTATTGCCTAGAAAAACAAATATAAAGGAAAATTGAATTAAATCACGATATACATGTGAGAAACAAATGTACATTCGCGGATATATCTACCTGTTATTTTAACATTTGTTCACCCTTTCAGCATTCCGGGATGTAAACAGCTTTCTTTTAGTAGCTTATCAACCAGTCACAAAGAAATTACTGTTCGGGTGTCACATCCACACTTTTTTGTGTTAAAACATCTCCACACATGTGTACCCATCTTTGACACTGTGCATACATGTATGTTTCTAATGCTGCTATCTCTAAAAGATGTCACTTACAGTTGGCAACTACTCTAGCTGAGCAGACGATGGACATCACACTCTTTAAATTACTTCAACTGAACGCAGGAGGATGTTTTGGGGTCTGGTCTTTGTATTTTGGAATGTTGAACTTTTTATTTTGGTAATTGAAAGATGATTTATGAAATTTAATAAAATATGGTATCTTGAACTAACTATATTTTCGCATTGCTGCAAACAATAAAACGCCCATTTGGCGCCCTCTAGTGGCTGTCCAGTAATGCGCACCCATAGTAATTAATAAGCTGTCCAGTCATCTGACGCAACACTTGCAGTTATCGTTTATGTTATCAAATAATGTCAATTTAAACGTAATACTTGTACACATTGCTGTTTGGACCAAACATTTACAAAGGTAAGTTATCATTGTACCGTGTGCAGCGATTCGGTTAAACGTCTTGATGCAGTGACGTAAAATAAGATGGCGGGAAATCGTAATTTATGTTAACGTATGGTTTTAAATATATCTTGCGTTTACTTTTCCTGACTACATGTTTCTATTTTGACCAATAAATGGTATTAAATTATCAAATAAAATTTTGGTTACTGTCGTAAAACCGGTTCATGTTTATGGGGTGCATTTGAAAACAAAGTTGAACAGTCATGATGTCATAAAACAAATCTCAAACGCTGGAAAAATATCAGAATTTATTAAGGTAAAACAGTGCAAATACGTTTTTCCCCAGATATATACAAAATGAAAGAAGCCAAATATAGATGTTTGAGCAAGAGAAAGTACCTGAAGACGACAAAAGAGGACATCAAAACTTAAATTAACATTACAAAAACATCTGCACAGTTACCAACTAGAATCGATATGAATCTTAACTTCCTACAGTGTAGAAAAAAATAGTCTTTGTACTTGGTGCTGACGTAATACTGTCAATAAATCTATATATGTGTATGAGTGCATTTAATACTGCACATAAAGAGTGAAATCCATTCTGATACAAAAATGAATACTGCATGATGCTTAACGTTTGCCTGGTAACAAAAAAGCACATGCATCAGTTTTCCTTTTCCAATAAAGAAAAAACAGTCAGCTTCGTCACTGCGATAGTGTGACTTTAAACCTTTTTTATATATTTTTTTGCGAAATATGGGTTAACATGACTTTCAGTGCCACTGTAATGTTGGCACACTCTTTTGGATGTGCCTTGTAAAGTCAACATAAATATAAAAGTGAAAGGCTGAAACGGCCAAATAAGATGAATACATTTCTGTGTCTGTGAACTCAAGCATCTGTGAGTTCATCCATTTGCTTGAAGTAAGTTTTTCTGAAGTAAGTCATTTTCACTTGTTGGTTTTCAGTTGAGTGTCTTGTTGCCTTCACACATCTCATGTGTAAAGTGTAGAAAATAAGGGGCAAAAATTGTTTGTTCCCTGGGTTCGTCAAGTTATTGTCAGTGTCTTTGTTGACTAGCTCAGTTTGCTCAGTAGTTTTTCCTCGATCAGTCCAAACTGCACGCTGACAGACATCTCCGCGATGAACTGCTCGCAACCCTCTTTGGCCACCTGTTTGCAGTCGCGCAGGTCGATGTGACAAATATTTCCACAACGTTTAAAGTATGTCAGCGATAGGTCTGTAACTCTGTTACAAACTGTTGAGAAAAGGGAAGAAGAATTTAGGTTAATATTCTGAATATGAGTCACCACCATTCTAACTTATAAGGAAGTTTTTATTTCTTGCGTACCTGACAGGTTGATGTGCGTGAGAGAGTCTCTGGTCGTGGTGCCAGCTGCCGTAAGGATGTTGACGCTCTGGTCAGTAATGTGATTACAGTAACTTAGGTCCAGTCGGGACAGTGAGGGCATGTGTCTTATGATTAGCTTAAGGGACGTGTCTGTGATGTCCAGACCAGCTAGACAGAGATCCTCCACGTTCCTCAGTTTACTCCTACTGTCCAGCTGACCTGAGAGACGAGAGTAGACATGACAGAAATGTTAAAGCATAGCATATAATCTAAACATGAAGTTACTTTCGACATACGCTATCATTTAGTACCTGGTCTGTTGTCTGTTGGAGTGGAAAGTAAGTCTTGTATCTGGTTGTCCTTCAGTCCCTCAACCCACTGCACATCTAGAGAACGTAGCAAAGGACAGCTGGATGTGCATAAAGCTGAAACGGCAGCCCACGAACACCCTGCCAGCAAAAGGACCCTCAGACCTGCCAGGAAACCAACACAAAAGAGTCACGTAGGAACCTAACATGAGAGACGAGATAAACACGAGACGGCCTGTTAAAAGTGATACAGACCAGGTAATCTGTTTATAAGCCAGCTGAGCTGTTTCTTGGAGATGTTGGTCCAGCTCAGGTCCAGAGAGACGGGCTGTCTGCGGATGATGCCGCTCAGCAGGAGGGGAGTGATAGACTTGCATCGGTTTAGATCGATCTTGGTCCACAGTCTTTTATCACAACACCTGAAATGGAAGTCAAAAGAATGAACCCTACTGAGGGTGGGGATCGTGTTCAGATTGTCACCACACTGGCCTGAGTTGCTGAAAAAAATCTGAGTTACTGAAAGTTGCTAAACTGGAAAGATGTAGTCATGTGACGTACCACCTGTTCCAGGTCTTGCAGACCTGCATGCAGACGCACAGGTCCCGGTGAATTAGGTGGCCGAACACCGCCATCCACACTTCCCGCTGCATGACATGGTTGTTTCCATCATCCAGAGGTAGCCGGTCAGGCGGGGGGCTGATCGGAGGGGGTCGAATCACGTGACGCTCCATCTGAACGCATTTTGGCGGAGAACAGCAAGGCGTCGGCCTAATGGCAGTTGTTGGCGTGGTCCTGGTCAAACTCACCGGGGATTTGTTTCGAGGGGATCTGTTACGTTCACGTTTAGGTGTCAGCCAGTCTCTCAGATGGGTTCTGCCATTATTTTGTGGCTTATAGTCCTCTCCATCGCTGCCCGGTTCCACCTTCATCGTCTGACCATTCTGATGGGCCAACCGGTCCTCTGTCTTTTGAATCTCTAGGTTGAGCTGTTTGCTCAGTTCCTTGCTCAGTTCTTTGTTGGGCAAGCGAGGCTTACGTCTGGGTTTTCGGTGACTCCTCACCTGCGCGTCACTGCCCAAATCGCTGCTGGGCCCCGCCCGTGGGGAACCGCCCTGCGATCGGTCACTGTCTCGTACAGCTGAAGTCCTGCGCAAATGGCTGGGAAGTTTCCCGTTTTCTGCTCCGCTACTCTTCTGATTCTTGGTCTCCTCTTCCTCCTCCCTTTCATCATCTCCGTCTTCCTCCTCGGAGGGCACGAATCTAAAGGGTCTCCTTTCCATTTCCTGTCTGTTAACCTCGTCACACTCCACGTCATCCTCTTTCTCTGTCTTGATTTGTCGCAGGAGCTTAGAGGTCACCAGAACATCTGGCCTTGAACTCTTCTTCTGTGGATTTAAAAGAGGGTCAAAATACATGCGTTGAAAAAATATGATTTGATCTCTTATCTGCTTTAACGTATTCATTGTCTCGCTACCTTTTTCTTGATATTTGTATCTGAATCTGAGTCCCTGTCAAACAGTTTCCTCTTCTTGCGTAGCGGGTTGTCCTCCGATTTGGTTTTCAGTGGACTTTCTGAAGGGGCATCTAAGGAGCGTTTCTTAAACATGCCCTCTGATTTGCAGGTCACGCTGTCCTCTCGTTCTGGCTTCTTTGTGGCAGGAGAAACTGTAGAGGTGTTCGACTCTGTGGACATGTTTGAGTCTGGCTCTTCCTTGATGTCACGGTTCATTCGCTGCTCTTTGAGAAGAGAGCCAGGAAGATTGGACGCAAACTTAAAACCTGGTCCTCGTTTTTGCTTTGTGGCCAAAAGGTGGGAAGTAAACAAGAAAACTTTTTATCAATCACCAACTCTTAATGAGTTTTAATTGTTATAAATGTTGGCATTATTTTAATCATAACATTACCGGCGTTTGCTTTTAGGTGTGTGGTTAGGTAAGAAAGTGATGCTTACTTTCCCTGTCTTTCCGGCATGATTGCATTTCGGACACTCCCAGCAATTTGGCAACTCATCATTCACAACACCGCCAGCGGCCATCTCCTGGACAAAGAAAATAATAAGTTTCAACCGAAGTTTCTGTCTAAAATTATGAAACAATACATTTATCCATCTAGCAAGGTATACATGTAGCTCACCCAAAATGTTTAATTCTGTCATCATTTACTCACGCTCATATCAATACAAACCTGTAACTCTTTATGTCTTCTGCAGAACACAGAAGAAGATTTTTTGAAGAATGTTGGTAATCAAACAACATTGACACCCATAGACTTCAATTATATGGACATAAACCCAGAAAAAACATTTTTCTAAATATTTTCTTGACAGATGTGGAAATAAATGATGGCAGAATTTAAATCATTTTAGCCTCTCAGAAACCCACCTTTAGACATGCTGGATGGATAATCTCATTGCAGATGGAGCATTCCATGAGCATCATGGTGTACTTTTCTTCCTCTTTCTCTACCGTATCTTCTTTCCCAATCTCACCGCACACCGAACACACTGCTGTGTGTGGCAGAATGGGCTGCAAAACACATAACAAAGCATTGATGAAAATTTCCAGACATACCCTTAAGGGCCACAACAAGTGAAGCTGAGCACTGACTCACCGCTATGCATTGTCTCTTGATGCAGGACTGCTTCATACGGCCTGGTCCTCCAAACTTCTTCATATCCTTGCAGAAGTGGCACTCCCCACACTCCTTGCGCGTACAGGCCTCGCACTTCCTGCAGCGCGTCCGCCTGCGTCGGGCATTAGATGCACTGCGACTGGACGAAAGCTTCACTCCACCACCTGGACCAGCGGATGGAGACGAGCCAATCTTGGATTTTGTTCGATTAAGCGGCCGTGGCTAAAATGCACAGAAGATAAGAATGTTGTTTGTCTTATTTATACAGGAGCCATCGAAAAAAAAAAAAAAAATGAATATGACGTATACATTAGGGCTTTTCACTCTGCGCTTAACCCCGGGTTATCTTCATTCTAAACCCTGCTTTAACCCTGGGTAAATTTACGTTTTACACTCGTATTTTGAAAAAGGGTTTTCCTGGATTTGACCCTGGACTAGCACCGCTTTTGCTGGGTTAAGGTCTTTGCACATACAGTCCGAAATTTTCGTATGCGTTTTTTCGTATTTTGTCAATTGAATTTGAATTGCCTCTCAAAAGGATTGCTACAAATGCAAAAAAAGGAAGAAAATCGAACCCAGTCCGAATTTTTTATGATGGACGAAATATCGGAGGCAGTGAGTAAATGTGATTGACACAACGTGGGGTAGGTTTTTTTTTAACATGCAGAAATTTCCGATGCAAATTTTAGACTCAATGTGCAGTGTGAAACGAAGCGGTGTTGAATGAAACGACCTGCAACACACACCCAATCCAAAACTGAACAGCGCTTACCTCATTTCTCAAGCTGTGTACAGTCACAGAAACTCCATGTGCTGTATAAACAGTCCTTGAGTTTTTTATTAATTTGAGTAAGTAACGTCTTAGGAGGCTTAAAACAGCCAAAAAGGATTTGCGAGGCGTCATTTTATTCTCGGGTGTGGAACAACAAGTTATTCGTTTATTTAAAGGGACCACACACTTTTTATTCAGTCAGTTTTACGCAGCATTATTTATTTAATCATAACTGTTCACTCCTCAACATGCAAATAAGAATGTTAACCCAAGGTTTAGTGATGTACAGTGTGAATTGTCAGGTTATGAATACCCAGGGCTATCTCTTAACCTCTGGTCAATTATAAGCAGTGTGAAACGTGAAACAGATAACCAAGGATTCTGTTTGCCTGGGGTTCAGAATAACCCACGGTTAACCATTTCAAGAGTGAAAAGCCCTTTTGTATCATCAGTATGTGTGCTCCGTGGGATCAAACCCATAACCTTATTTCAACCAATATTTCTCATATCTTTTTTCTTTCATACCTCTGTAGACCAGGCCATTCTGAAGGGTGGGTTTATATGGGTCGGTTTGATTTGTATGTGAACATATGCAACCAGTTTGTATGCCCCAGAGGCACTTTATAGACATTAGAAACATGGGAAAACATTTTTACTAGTCTGTAAAAGCTGATAAAATCAGCCCACAATGTCAGTCAAGTATGGTTGGGGACATTGTTCGCCATTATTCACTTTGTGTCCATGAAAGAACAATAAGTCAGGATACAGATGCAGGAACATGCATTAAACAAGCACATGCGTTTCATTCCTGAGTATTTCTGATAATATGAACTGCGTTTCCTTAGAAACACAAATATTTCACCACTAAACACTAAACTGTATTATGTAACAGAGGAGGGACGGGACTACAAACAGAATGAGTATCAATGTTTGTGCATTTGCCATTATATCTTTTTATCTTCCATTATTGGCTTGATTTCCTTTTTGATAGTGTTATATTTGGCCATTAGTCCAGATGGCAACGGTGCATTTACATTATGACTCATCAGTAAGTTCAAGACAAACACACACTTGCATAGACTTTTATAAGCCCAAGCAACAGCCAAGGGGAAGCCTCTACAAACATCAATAGTCCACATCCCCTGGGTTGCCAGCACATAGCTGATGAGGATTTGGTGTACACCCTTACACTCGCCCCCAGCGTCATGCCAGTCCCAGGCTTCCCTACCCTACGCAGGATGCCATGATGGGAAAGGGGTGATTTATGGGAATGGAGCCGGCCTCCACCCTCCTTATGAACCTCAAGTAAGGGAGAGGAAACACGAACAATCGCATTACCCGCAGGGGGGGGGGGCGAAATGCAACCTGACCTCCTCAATAGGTATGTTTCTTTGAAACAGCCTAAGTGGATTTCTCAGCCCCCGAGAGTTGAGATAAGCTGTTGAAACGGAGTCAAAAGTCTTGTTTGGACTGAGCTTTGAAGTTTATGCTTGTAGCAGAATTGATTTCTTTGTATTTGTCCATCATGCCGCCGGTTACGTTGCATTTTTGCTCAAACTGTCCACACATACAGTATGAGAAAGCAGAAACTGCTATTTCACAACGTATCAGATGTGATGTGTTATGAAACCAATTTGGGAGGAAAACAGAAGCGTAAACTCAAGCATGCGGTCAGCTGAGCTGGCAGAGAGAGATGGGAACTATGTGGCCACCAGTGAAAGATACTTCAGCTTTAGCATTCCAAACGAAACGTGTTCTCTTTTGCTAAGTGATGGAAATGTACTTATTTTGTCAGGTGAAGCAAGATGTTTCAGACATCTAGCATCTTTGACCCGTATTCAACACAAAAACCTGAAATGGTAGAATATCTGGTTGTGTCAGTGTCCAACAGGACCATCATCCAGAACAACCTGCACCCATGAGAAACACAATGAATACCAGCTCAGCACATTCTTACGTCATTCAACAAGTTTAGAACAGTGTACGTGCAATAAAGTAGATCAAGTAGCGGAATAAATACCTTAATCATCAATATGTTCAGAATAAACATAGAAAGAATGTTATTTATAGCAGACCAAAAGAGGAAGCTCATTGACAGTACAACCTTCAAACAACTGATTTAATCATTAGCGTGACACCACTTGTGATAAGAAAGGTCCACGTCAGCCTCAACAGTTAAAGGGGTTAGTTCACATAAATAAAAATCATCATTGATTCATCCCTATGTCATTCAAAACCTGTATATGACTCTTTCTTATATGAAACACAAAAGAAGATATTTTGAGAAATGGTTTTGTGTTGTTCATACAATGGAATGCCAGAGTTGTTTGGTTTCCAACATTCTTTAAAAAAACATATAAGTGTTCTGAAGAATAAAGAAAGTCAAACAGGTTTAGAATACCTGTGGGGTGGGGGGGGGTGGAGAGTAAATGATGAAATAATTTTAATTTTTTGATAAACTTAAAGACTATCAGGTTAATCTAATTGTCCAAATTGTTACGTACATTATGCATGTTTCTATAAAAAAACGGCCTCATCTCACACCCAGTGGCTGTGACAATAGCCAAGCAACCTTTAATTGGCAGGCGTGAAGATAGACTTGCTATTTAGCGCTAAACTCACAAAACTGGATGAGGCAGATTTCATCTAAAGAAATCCCTTTCACTGGCGAAAAAGACAACACACAACCAGAACACGTTCAAAGATTGTGGGCCAGTTTGTAACAGAACCACAATCCTGCTTAGTTATCTTAACAGTGCTGGAATGAGCAATACTGTACGTTCACTACTTGAATATAATGCAACTCAATGAGAGGATGGTGATATGAGATGACGTCTGTAGAGGTCAGCTCTCCCAGATATTCTGATCTAGTGTTTCAGTACACCGAGGATCAGAAGACTCCCTCGTTATGATGCTTCACTCCTGAACTAAACATGTTTACAATAGAAACATGTCTGGACTGTTTTTACTCACGTTGGCTCTTTTGTCCCGCCCCGCCCCCGTACGCTCATCTTGTAGGACCGGCTCAAAAGAGGCCCTTGTTGGGCTGTGGCCAGAACGGTTAAAAATATCTTGGAAATTGAGGAAGTCGAAAAACACAATGATCTATACAAATGTTCATCGGTAAACAAGCCGTGAAAGTAAACACTAAATGAAGTATTAAGTGTTTGCAGTAGGCGCGTTTACATGTTTACAAATGCCACAGTGATGTATATATCATCCAACGGCATTTTTCATTGGCACCCTGCATTCGGGCGTATTTCATCTGTATGTTTTGAATACGAGAGCGACACTTCCATGGGCAAAGCAGACGTATGCAAAGTCCTCAAAGATCTCACACACCTTTCAAACACGAAACATCAAAAACAGCTTGTTGTCAAAAGCACCTGTAGCAGCACGTCATACTAATATAGTTACTCCCATGTTAAAACAAGCACAGGTTTCCTTTCTTCGCTGGATTTCACTTTCATCTACAGCGTTTTGAAAGTACCTAAAACATTTTGTCATGTTACTTGATTTCGGTTTGAAAAACCTAAAACCATAAATAAGAACATTGTGTATGACTCGTCTAACAAACAAGCAGTTGTCAAGAAGAACTACATAAACATCAATATGAGCGAAGATAATGTTACATTATCACTCGAGTCATCTGATGGTATCACACTTTTCTGACAGCTCTGACTGTCTTCCTGATCACATGCTGTCTCTCTCACACACACACACACACACAAACACACATAACAATACAATAGCATGCTGAACGCACAGTGACTCTCCACATACTGCACTATCCCCTCGCCCCATGTGTCCTGCAACATTTTCTGACCTGTTCAGCCTCCGAGCTCTCGTAATCCTCCTCGTCAGTTATCAGCGACATGGTCATGGCTCTCAGAGTGTGCTCAGCGCTTTGCTAAACTGACATGGCTGCAGTTCCAGCTCGCTACTGGCTGAGACGGCACAACCCTCCCTTCTGTTTCTTAACCTCCCGGAGCACACAGGCTAGAGCAAGACAAGCTCATGAATATGGAACGGGGGCGGGTCGAAACTGAAGTGAGCCAATGGGAGAGCAACAAGCAGAACAAGATCATTTATATGCACCTTGGTCGCCAATAAGGAAACCAGAAGTGACGCATGTTTAAACAGGGTCATGGGATAAGGAAGACAGGCTAGTTGGGGCAGTGTAAGGACAGATGGTATTCCATCACAAAAGCCAAACACAATGAAGCAGAACATTCAGCAGCTGGGCCTTTAATGGTGGAGACAGTTTTAGTGCTTTGAAGAGGGGGTGTATAAAAGCAAACATCTAATAATACATCTAAAATAATCAAATGGGAAATAAAGTCCATAACCTGATTCATCATTCCACCGAACAGCTCATGCTAAGTTACTGAACGCGCCTTATTTACTACTAGCATCACGTCACTTTTCCTCAGAATCTCTCGACCTTTTGTTTCGTAGAAATTGGCACCAGTTCAAATCTTTGATCACACCAGGACATGAAGAGGGAGGAAAAGAATAAAGACAAGTCCGGACAGGATGAAATTGCAAGAAACCAAACAAACACTTTAGTTCAGTGTTGGCTTCGAGCATACCTGACGAGCAAGTTTGCATTATGTCAATCATATTAACGACCAAACAAACAAGCTTTAAGAAGCCGGTTGTCCCCCATGCTTACGTCTAGTAACATTAATTGTTTCTGCATGTAATAAACAATCTTACCTTGTCTGCGTCCTTCGGCCAACATACAATAGGACAACCAGTGATGGCCAGCTTTGGATTGTCATCAGCGTGCTCCTTCAAGACAACCTGTTCGTAAGAAAACGAAAGAATGAAAAGCAAAATAAAATAGGTCAGATGAGATAACTGAATACGTAGTCAGAAGTAGCAAGAACTGAGAAGTTTTGAAAGTGATATAGAAAATCAAGTTGATCATTATCATCACTATACTTACAATCAACATAAAATGTATTGTTAACTATTGTTTTTATTTATTTATTTAATCATTATATTGCTAGTAGTAATTTGCTACAATTGCTGATAAGAATGCTGATACTTCTGATATTAGAACAATACATACAAGTATGAGACAGAGTTTATTAAATATACAAAATATTTATTTATTAAACATTTTTATTTCCTTAACATTCATATTAAGCCAAGAAATAATAGACCTAGTTACAAAAAATGGCACGTGCACCACTGAGGTCTTGCACACACAGCTGCTCACACTGCAATGACGTAATTCTTGTCATGCACACCATGCGGTCATGCATTTGCGTTTCATTAAAAAACATAGCCTTGTCAGGCTACGGTGTAGGGTAAGCCTAGGGTATCCAGCTCTGCGTAAGGTACGCTAGAAAATAAACAGCACTTAAGTGATACAAAATGGCAATAGATAATGCATTGCACCTTGCTAGATTTGAACCTATAGACTTTCTGTTACAACCTATTCTTTTAACCACTGCATCCAAAAGGTGGTTTCATTGTTAGTTTCTGGCTAGATAAAAAAAAGGGGACTCCTGGATTTAGCAATAATGAAGTCAATTCTCGATACAGACGAGTGCCAAGTAGAAGAGAATCAAACCTTCACGTCATCCAGCAGCGCTTGTGGGTCGTCAATGCCTTCTGGAACACATTTCCTCGTCTCTGGTAGGGATTCCAGCTTCTCCACCAGCGCCTTGAGTCCGCTCAGCTCATAATCTGTTAAGTGAGTCCACTTTCCAGATTGCTCCATCACAGGTGATCCAGAAGGAGTCTTTGGACATTCTGAGAGGAGGGACTTTAGGCTGTCTTCAGAATCATTGGCCTGTGGGAGTTTAATGGTCTTGCAGGGAAGAGCTGTAGAGGGCCGAGTCGTCCCCTCTGTCTTCTCTAACTGGGTCTCACATGAGTCCTCTTCCGTGTCCATCCGGGTGTCTGAGATGGGGTGGTCCATTAGAAGCGTGGGTTCAGCTAGTTATAAAATATAAAGTGTAAAACAAAGAATGAAAACATGCTCGTTCACTCCTTCAATTCTCCAATTAGCATTAATGTATGTTCTCTATATAT
Organism: Triplophysa dalaica; assembly: GCF_015846415.1. NCBI lineage: Eukaryota > Metazoa > Chordata > Actinopteri > Cypriniformes > Nemacheilidae > Triplophysa > Triplophysa dalaica. The sequence continues at coordinate 19,050,156 of NC_079563.1, read as the reverse complement.
TGTGTCGAAATCAGATGCATTGTTTCCATCAGGTTAGGGTGCTTAAAGCTCACCCGTATGAAGAGACTCCCGACGAAGGTCCAGGCTAAGGTGCGAACGTCTGGTCAGGCAGTTCACGTACCTCTCCAGCACATACCAACACATCTCATAGAAGAAAGGGTAGCGAAATTTGGAGTGCACCTAAAATGCGTGTTCAAGGTAACGCTCAGGTTTGTTACCAAACAATGGTTATATAAAACCAACATAACATATTACAATATAAACCCACTCAACTCCACGAAATCTCTCCCAGAATGAGAAAATGACAACATGACTAAGATGCTTCTCATGCTCATAGCTTTCCGTTCTGGTTCCTCTCCTGGGAAGAAACTCACATTCTCAGAGTTATGGAGGCCTTCTGCTCTCTTTCCCTCGTGCCTTCTTCATCCAAGGCTAAATTTAGAGCACTGCAATAAAGCGCCCCCAGAACAACACGGCCGATACCACGATCTGTCTTTTTCTCTGCCTGCTGTCTAGCAAATATAAAAATAGCCGAGCCAACCAGCTCCAAGTTCTGCAGAACTCATCAAAGTGTCTTGCAGGTTCTGACAGCACTGAGAAAGTCTTTGCTTCAAATGTCAGGTGCTGTCCCCAACACTCCTTTTACCTGTCAGGAACCGGACCAATCAGAGGTCAGAGATCCTGCTTCCTGTTCAGTGCGACTCCGCTTCTCTCAAACACTCCTTGGGTTGGACTGACATTCAAAGACATGCTATTTTCATGACACTGTGTCTACACCCATCCGGTTTAGATGCGGTGTGAAGTTTAATGAAGAACATGTAAATTTCATGTTTCAAGATCCTCAAAGTTAATAAAGTAAAGAAATAAAAAATGACAATGCTTTTTCTTCATGAAATATTGCAGCATTTATTGTAAATAGTTTATAATTTTAGGTCATTCTCTTTATAAAATTCGTGTGCCTTCATAATCTTCAGTTAAAATGGAACAATGCACTTCCTTCCTTCAATGACCGTCCATCTCAAATGACGAACGTTAGACGGCTTGGGCGGAGCATCCGTTAACTCCTCCCCTTCAACTTCCAGTCTGCTGCCAGTTCCATTTCAAAATGCCAAGGCTGTTTTTATACATCCAATCAAATCGCAAAGACGAAAGCCACACCCACTATTTTTTCTCATTAGAAATTTCATTTCACTATGAAATGCCTCAAAATACGGAAGTAAAAACGATCGTAACTTCCGTTTCACAGGGACTTTAAGAATAAGCTGCCTGCACGCCTGGTTCCATCATTCCTTTGAGGTCTTTTAACTGATGATGTATTAAAATAATAAACCATGAAAGGATGTGCAAGATTTACCAAGTGTAAAAGGTCTCCCTTCTTTGTAATAAAGAGAACTATAATAAAAGCCCAAACTGTTTATCATTTTAATACATTATATTTCCTCTTGCCCCGTGGCAACAGTTTTTGCCATCAATCTCCAGGCTCAATGAAAATGACATTTCCGGTTCACTCAGGTCATGCGTAAAAAGCACTTATCCATGTTCGTTATTCCCTTCCAGCAGCAGCAAATTATAAAATACAAATCTTTCAATATCGCTAACAGATTTTAGACTTTTAAATAAATGCTTTACCTTTGTCCTGTTTTCAATTTCGTACACAGCAAGTTGCATGGGAATGTTAAAACTGTGCAGAATATTCCCACCAAACACCAAGGTGTCCTCTGGAGTGTACACAGCATGAATCCAACCTGCACGCACATACAAATACATGCAAACATTTGAAAACAAAGTGGTAAACAAAGACTTCTGTTTCATTATCCGAACCAATAAAAAAAAAAAACCCTATTGCAACAAATACAAGTGAATCAAAAACCAAAAGAATGAATTTCCAAAAGCAAAACTCTCTTAAGGACTACATCTGTGCTTTACCTGATGGGATAAAGAAGGTAAAGCCCTGTTGCAGCTCTATTCGCTGGCAGCCATCTGCACGGTCACCCAGGAAGATATCGCTCTGTTTACCAGACAGCACCCAGTCCTCGTAAAGAGACAGATTGTGTGGGCTCGGAGGAATCAGCCAGAATACCTGAACAAGAGAAAGGGGGACGCAGGTGTGATTCTAAACTGGGAAACGATTTTTCTTCTCTAAAAATAATATTTCGCCTTGCCACTATTAATATCGTAGGTGTAATTTATTTATCTCTCTGTTCAAGGGCAGCCAAATTTAGTGGGGTACAAAAGATAGATTTTTTCTTTAAACCCTGAAATAAGCACAAATTTGTGGAATGTTCCAAATTCGGAATCTTTGAAGATGCAGAAATATGCAGCCATTATACTAGTAACCTTAATAACCGCATTAACGCATCTACTGCACAGTAACTTCAATAACTGCACTAACTCATCTACTGCACTGTAACCTTAATAACCGCATTCACGCATCTACTGCACTGTAACTTCAATAACTGCATTAACGCATCTACTGCACCGTACCTTTAATAGCTAATGTCTGTAACTTATGCACACTCAAGTCACTTGCACTATTGTATAGTCTAATTGTTATCTGTTCATATCCACCTGTACATTAATGTTCACAGTATATAGCCTTCTGTTTATATTGTTCTAGTACATACCGACTGTCATATTTTCATAGTACATGCCCATTGTATAGTATTTTTCCTAATATTGTATTCTGTATTTATTCACACTGTATATCCTGCACTTGCTAATTGCACTTCTGGTTTGACCTAAACTACATTTCGTTACACTGTACTTGTATATGTGTAATGACAATAAAGTTGAATCTAATCTAATCTAGTGTTCATTATATGCCTAAAAATCTGTTCATATAAGCGGATACGATCGTAGTTTCAGTGCACGATTAAAACAGAAACTGATTTGTTTTGATTCCCCTTGTAAAATGAAACATAAGGAGAAACTCCTCTAACCGTTCCATCACTCTCTTAACTTGCACGTGCCGGTGCTCTTGTTTGACACTTCAATGCAGATATTATCTTCAGTTTACACAGAAACACAAGCAGCATTATAGCTGACGAAACAAACCCAGCAACAATAAAGAAGAGGGATGAGGATCATATTCAAAACCGTTTTAACAGATCGGAGAGAGAGAGACAATCCTACAAGATCAGAGAGAGTCAAACCCACAGCCAGGGAAAATATGTGAATAGTGACAGAAAACAAGTGTATGTTAAAGAGAAACATGCTTTATTTTTTATTTGATTTGATTATCATTCCAGTTGCATGTTAGTATTACTTTCTAGTGGTTGTTGCGTCATTTTGGGACGACACCTTTGGTGCAAATTCTATGCACCGAAAGTTAATTATTAGGCTTTGTGATTTGTCTAAATATTTGAGCGATGGTGATAGTGATGTTTGACTTAAAATGCATCACTAACTACATAAGAAGATAAGACTTGCCTTCTTTCCTTTAAAGACATGATACCATACTGATGTGCCACCGAAGTCTATGTGGAAGTCAGTGAAACAGCCTTTAACACTCATCAGACAGTACCTACAGAAAGAGACACAAAGAGTACAAGATTCATTTCTCAAAACCTGCATAAACAGAGAAAATTGGATAAACGTGGTCCTTTACGTTCAGAAAAAACATATCTGTGGATTAACCACATCATGGGAATTTTCTGCTCCCCAGAATTAATATTTCCTTCAAAACCACAAACATTGGAATTTCCCCTTATCAATCAACCTGCATTATCAGGAGAATATTCTGCCTTCAAAACTAAGAAAATGTTTTAGTTTTGTGTTCATCATTCATTTCTCTTGTGTGGACAGAACGCAGCTAAGGCCGTCTCAGCACCAGGACAGGCATGGAAGCTATTTGCGGCTCACGCATTTGTCATCCGCAGCATTTAGAAAGGAGTGAAATTAATCAAACCTCCAGAAAGCCTCGCTGTCTGGTTAAAGTTGTCCCACTGTGCCAGAAGAGGAAGAGAGCGAAGGAATCAGTTTGCTCTAATGAGCCAAAGGCATCAGTCACCACAAGCGTTCTTCTTTTGAGAAATCCACTCAAAACTATTAGACATCAATCTGACGAAATGAACCCAGATGGCTTGAAAAATGACACTTCTAAATTCAGAGTCAGACCAGGAACTCAAGATGATGTCTTGTAGGCAGATATGTGACTGACAGTCAAAGGGGATGTGCAACAGTGTTTCATGCATTCTGACTTCTTTACAATGTAGATGGCGCGGTCCCAGCGCTAAAAGATGCCGGACATGAACCACACACGCCAAGTCAAATTAAGTCATGTCTGTGTTTTTTTGTCAATGGGTGCACATGTTCTTTATGCTGTCATTCACAATTACATTATACATAAGACAATCAGCAAATCCCAATGAGCTTTGGATCCAGAACAGAAATAAGTGGAAGATGAACAGCCTAACAATTTATTGTGAAAGATGAACTTTCCTACATACTGTGTTCAGAAATTCTACACTGAATGTAATCATCACAAGTGTAAACATGGGAAACTGAATCCACAGAGACTGTAAATGGAGCACTCAGATGACAAGTTATAAATAAGCATTGGCTACATCATACCTTGATGTAAAGACATCCCATCTCTGCACAGATCAATGAAAAAAAAAAAAACTAAACTGTCAAAGCAAATACTAATAAAAACACTGCTATAATATTAAAAAATATCAATATTTTAATTGAACTTGTTATTTAACAAAAAATTACATTTAAAGGGCCAGCAGCGGATTTTGATCTGTAATTCACTGGTGTTCTCACTCCAGTCTTTATCCTACTTTTTGTGCAATGTTGTTTATCTGACATCCGAAGGATAGTAAAGCTTTTCATTCTGTTCTAAACCTGTATATGTCACACACTGAAAACTGAATTCAAGTAGAAGAAAGGCATTTAGAAATCCTCTTATATAAAAAACACACATCCCAAAGTTGCAACCGCCAAAGCCCGTAAATCCCACAGGGGCATGTCGCACCAAAGCAGCCAAAACAAACCTATAACCTTGATATTCGCAAACATGCTGAGTGGACTAAAAACCAAAGACTCCGCTTGTTCACAAAAATAATAGCAGAGAAAGTTAACCAAACTCTATCTTAAGGACCGTATAATTTTCTGTGAAATAGAGACGACATACCCGACAGCTTTTCATCCCCATTTGAGCCACTGCGCCCCGCTTCTGTCATCTGCCTAAGTAACCCTGACGCAAAAATAACTGTACTGACATATAGCTCTGAATTCTTCTGTTATAGAGAGCTCCATGAACACAGAGTAGGGAGGAGTTAGATAATGAGGAGAGAAAGTGAGATACACACAGAGAGAAAGTGAGAGAGTAAGCCTTTCTGTGCAGGAAACACTCAATATTCTGATTGGCTGAAGAGGATTCATAGAGATACTGCAGCAGGCTGTGAAGACCCGCCCCTTTTCCGCATTAGACATCTGCTGCCTAGCAACCTGCTAGAGTCACAGCCAGCTGCGGGCAAAGAAATGCACAGCGTGCGCTTGGGAGTGAAGCAAGGGACTGTGGGAAATAATCAAACCGTGTCTGTGATTTTTAGGTCAGCGGGTAGAAAATTGCACAATGTTGTGTTTTAAGAAATGTGAGCTAGTAATGTTAAATGATTCCCACTGCTAGGACGTCCTGTAAAATATTACACAAAATATTACCTCTGAACTTTGGGATATTTCATCTCAGACATGACATTTGTGGCTTCTGTTTGTCTATGCTTAAGGTGCCGCGGCCACATGTTGTCAACCCAGTCCACCAGATCCACCTGAACACAAACAGAAATCACATGTACCCAAAGTGATAGACGTCCCACAAGAGACCCTCGACTAAGTTTGACAGTTTGGGGATCATTTCTGTACAATCGCATTTAAAACATCATACACAAAGCGAAAGCCATTAATAGGAAACGTGCAGCTGTTAAATCTACTCGGCTCAGTTTGTGAATGTGCTGGTTTCTTACCACCGTGGGTCTCTTGATCAGATTCTCCAGTTTGGTGTGACTAAACTCCAGGCTGATAACATTAAACAGCTTGTCACGTTCCCCCTCAGGCGTCTCATAGTAACGGACAAACTGAGCCATGCTCATCTCAGAACCTTTCTGCGTGCTAACATCCATCACATCGACAGCACGGCGACTGCCTGAAGGTCCATGGAGAAACACAATATTAAGAAGGATTTTTTTAATGTGTCATTACTCTAATATTGAAAAAGCAGCATCAATCCCTGATTGGCACGAAAGACAAACTTTTATGGCCTGTGTTTATTTGTAATTGCATAGTATCACCACCAGATGTCGATGTGGAAAAAGAAACACTCCAAAATCCAGTTCTTGTTTCTAAGCAGCTGATGTCTATTTGTCTTTTTAAAATAGTGTCAATATTGCCATCATTTCAAATTAACTCGTGCCATAACTAAGTAAACTGTATTACACCCTCATCCCTAACAATCTGTAAAAAACAAAAGATGGACTGAAATTGCTGAAATATATCAACACTAAAATTGCTAAGCTTGAGCTAAGTAAATGCAGTGTGCTTCTAAAGCATGCACAATAAGTATTCAAAACCATGGAGCTATATCAGATACATATTTTAAAGTTCACAGGATAATCTGCAGAACTTTGTAAAGTTTGTGCACAATGAACACTGCATGTAATATTCTCAAACAGTTCACCATTTGTCATTTATTTTATAGTGTACGTACATAAAAAGACAACAAAATAACAAAAACAGATCATATAGACATAAACATAAAAAACAATCATTTTATTTTATTTATAAATGTAAACGTGCACTTACCAATCAAACCCTTGATCTCACTTACAGTAAATTCAGGATCCGGCATTCTGCATCAGATTAAGCGATTCAGAATATAAATACAATTTAAGGCAGATCTATGTGAAACAAACAAGTAGACATTTTCCATGTTATCTCACCTAATTCCTAGTCCATCTTTGGCCTTAAATATGAGAGGGGTTCTGAGTGCCTCCCTTTGAACATATTCAAAGGTGAAATCTAGAAATAGAATAAAGAAAGAGTGGCTTTAAAACATTGCGTTTTAGAAACATCATTGTCCATATTGTTAAATAACTGTAAAGTCTTAAAAACAATGAATTATTTACTGTTATGTAATTCTATACGTGCAAACGACACCGATTTACGGTTTACCGTATTCTTGTAGCTTACAATGACATTTACACAGTAGCCTCTCTAAAAGAGTGTACAATGACACATCTTCATGCAAGAAATAGCAAAAAGTAATTCTTAAAAAAACTAACTATTCATGCAGTATGCCATAAGAAATAACACACAGATGGGCTCGTAGTAGAACAAATACCTTTTCCGTCCATATGCTGAACCAAATCGCTGTTGTATAAATGGCTCTCAAGTTTATCTTCCACGTTGAAGCCTCTGATGTTCGCGATCTCTTCAACGTCTGATAAATCGTCGTTTTCATCGTACATCCTCCTGCATATTGAGCGCTGGAGGCGATGAAACAAACATGCTCGTGTTATGTAGATAACGTCGCATCTTTTGCGCGCTGATATAACACTTGCCTCATTTGCACAAATGCGATAACAATACGCACAGCCTCCGTTATTAACACTCGGATTTTAATTGTAGGCCTTAATCTTGCACAGCGTAGTTGTTTTATTATTAATACATGTCAAATAACTGCGAACTGAGTCAAACTCAATAATGCACATTAGATGTGAGTGCCATGGGGCAACAATGTGCTCCGTTTCGCAGGGTTACATTGTCACGAGCGCCCGTGCGTGGAACATCTTGCTCTCTTAATTGTAATATGAAACATGTGTCCTGATCTTGTTTATCATTACAACACCGAGTGCACTTAACCTATCGATGAAACATATGCTTCTCTACACACACGTTTAGCTATGCACCAGCCCCGCAGCGATGCGATTCAGGCCACTAAACACAATACACATTGATCAAAGTCTCGATATTAAACGAGTCTTTGAGAGGACGGGTTTAACTACACACCAGTTTGCGTCCGGATTCCGCACACGCCTCCATTTCGTCCGTTTTCATTCTCTCAGCGCTTTATCTGGACCATATTCAACGCCCAAAGTTGTGCACACTTTGATTGCTTGTATTGAAAACTAAGTAGGAACCATTTTTGTGTAGTGCATCGTGACGTCACGGTCAACAGAATCAAAACATTGCGGGAACGTCACGCGGTACGCCTTTATCAGGGTTAAGAGCAATTATGCATGTTTTCTAAGTACGTTATGTGGGAGTCAATGGTGTTTATATAACCACGAGATGGAGGGTGGAAGTAGTTTAAGGGCAGACATTATTGCCGTTTCTTTCTCCTGTTTGGCACGCGCGATTCCGCACGCACGCGCTGCAGCTACTGTTATGTGCGCTGACTTTGTGAATGCAATGCGTGTTTGCTTTCTCGAGTTTTTCAAAAGAACTCTTGGTCCTGATGCTACACTTCCACGGTCGTGTCGCAAAATGGACGTCCAGGAAGCACGCGTGTGTATCATCCACACAAAATGATCGAGTCACGTAGGCTGCACTACTTAACTTCTTCAAATTTGAAAGAAAAAAAACACACAAAATGATGCCTCCCTAAAGCTGCAGTACCCTGCTGAAAACGCTCAACTTAATTCTAATGGTTACAAATATTATTATAAACTATATCTAGCTCAATTCAACTATTACAAAATTAAAACCTTATTCCAGTTTAATTTAATAGTGTTCTGTTGGTTTCCGTCCACCAGATGCACCCAGAACATCACCAGTAGACACCTAGCGACCAGTTGGTTTCCATTAAAACCCCTTTATAACTAATACATTTATTTTAAAAAAAAATGAGACATTTATATTGTTTTTATTAAACAGCACATTCTAACAACTCCAATATGTCGTGCACCTGTTTGAGATCATGGTTTTAAAATCAGCTTTTATGTCTTACAAATAGGTGATAAACAACCATGGACGCAAATAAAGTACATTAGCTTACGTTTTGTGCAGAACAGTTTAGGATAAACAACTTTAGTTTAAAGAATGTTACTTTAAACATAATCAATAGCGTTAAATAAATAAATACAAATGCTTTCCTATTTAAGTTTAAATATAATTGATTATTTTTGTTTACAAGCATTGTTTAAATAAATGGGTCACTCAGCCTATAAAAGCCAAAAATCAGTGTTGTGCTGTCGCAGAGACTTGTGGGTAATGCATGCACGATGCATCCAGTTTCTCTTGGTCAACCCAGCTGACTGGATCCTCGGCGTCATTCACCCGAGCAATGCCGCATTTCGGCTTAACTCGTGAATGAATGTTAACGCGATATCTTTGTCAGCTTCTTTGAACCTTTCGTCGGATTATCATGAGTCGAAGCGAGCATTCGTTACAGGCGCTGTCGTGGAGAAAGCTTTACTTAAGCAGAGCCAAACTCAAAGCGTCCAGTCGCACGTCGGCTCTTTTATCAGGCTTCGCAATGGTGAGTTCCCACTTACCAACTCTTGTTAATGTGCTGTTTCTGATGCCCGATTTACAACACGTCGAGTACGCGGAGTTTGAAAGCGCGTGGATGTGCAAAAATAACGTTGGGCGAACGCTTTTTGGTTTGATTTGCTTCAAACGGCAAGTTCTTAGCGCTCGCGCACGAGCGCGCAAACTGACATCCGCAGTTGTTTGCTTACTGCTAATGCTCAGTTGCTCTCTCACTTGGCAATGTTTTGAAATAAATGAGTGTCACGAGACGAACCGGATGTCACACGGATACATTAACATTTCACTACTTCAACAGTACACTCTGAATTAGAGAATCAAGGTTTAGTTTACGATGTTTTGCAATGCCGCACACTACTTGTAGTATATACAGTATAGTTGTGTTTCATAGTAAAACATGAACAATATATTTAATTCACAACAGGAGCCCTTATTTGTAACTTGTGATAATTAAGTAGCCTAACAGATTAAGTTTAACCTTTTCTTCTTGTGTAACAGGTGGCCATGGTAGAAGTACAGCTTGATAGCAATCACGACTATCCTCCAGGACTGCTCATTGCTTTTAGCGCCTGCACCACTGTGTTGGTTGCCGTCCACTTGTTCGCCCTCATGGTGAGCACCTGCATCCTACCCAACATCGAAGCGGTCAGCAACGTGCACAACCTCAACTCTGTGAAGGAATCACCTCACGAGCGAATGCATCGCCACATTGAGCTGGCCTGGGCATTCTCCACCGTCATTGGAACGCTGCTCTTCCTGGCTGAAGTGGTCTTGCTGTGCTGGGTGAAATTTTTACCCATAAAGCCTAAAAACCAGAAAAATGGCACGGTCTCTGCCGGAGTGGCTGCTGCGATAACGTCTACCTCTATCATGGTGCCTTTCGGCTTGGTTTTTATCCTCTTTGCTGTGCATTTCTATCGCTCTCTGGTCAGCCACAAGACTGACAGGCAGTTTCGGGAGCTGGAGGAATTGGAGGACTTGCAAAATGAACTGGACCATAGAGGAGAGGCAGCTACCTTACAATCTCAAAGGCCTCTTTACCCTTAATTTTGAGTTTGTGGAAGAGTTGATATGTAAAGTTCTGTGTCTGTCATAACTTGTGTTCTTAACCGTAGTTTCGATCTATTTGTTGCATGTTGACACCAAAGTGTCCAGTTTTATATGCGTTCTGCATTTGTGTACTGTTTTGCTAGTTTGGAAAAACATTTATTTGAGCTTACTGTGAATGCATGCATTGCATGTTCATTATATTTGTGTAGTGCTTTCTATTGTATTCATCCTTTTTACATCTACTTAGTTCTTTATTTTCAGTATGGCAGCTTTGCCGACTTTGTTTACCCAGCAAGAGTCTTAAGTGAAATGTTACATTTTTGAACCTCTAGTGTCATCACAAGGAATTGCAGAAAAATCATAGCTGTTTTCAAACTTAAGTTTTCCAAACCCAACCTCAAACGTGCCATTGGTTAAAATAGTGTTCAACCCTAACCATTATTTGACAAAAGAGGTTTTTTTAACAAAACGATGATATGGTTTACATTTTAAAGTGAGTAATTATGTATGCTGGACACCCAAAGACTACAAAACATTTATTTTATTAATGTACATGGAACACTTTTATGTCTGTTTGCTATGACATGGCTAAATCAAAACCAATAACTTGGAATCTCCATCAATTAATTGATAACATTTTCAATTTTAAAATGTGCTCCTGCCATATTAATAGAAATGAAGGCACTTTATACAACAGCATCATGGTTTTATGTCCTTTTTTGTAGGAATTCATTGTCCTATTAAATGGACCTTTGATCATTTTCAAATTTGGAAGCAAGCACTTATTGCTGTCAGAGTTGGCAGGATTGTATGATTATATTAGCAGTCACTTTTTAACAAAGTGTTTGACTATCTCTGGAGTGTTAACCATGTAGTTACGTCAGCAGATCTCGATAAAGCGATTCAAGTGGTAAAGTATGATTTCCAGAGATCAAAAAATATACAAAAGTTGCCCTTTAACGATCTTGTTCAATATTGCAAAGTACAGTTCAATGAAATTAAAAAAATATGACATTGTAAGTCATGTTGAATGTTTGGAAATGTATAATTCTCACATGAACTGTTATCACTGCAAACATTGCAGGGATTTGATCACTGTCTATTGATATATTTTTAAATAAAGTCTTAAATAAAACTACATTTTACACCTGTTTGTTTTTTAATTCATCCATTGAGGATTTGTGCATTTGACATCATGTACCAACATGTGTAACACATTTTAATACAGAGACAGGTTCATAAAAATATTTCCATACTCCACTGCACGGCCATCTTGAGTTCAAGAGACACAATACTGTACTGTCAGGATGCTATTGTTGATTTTTCTCAATCAAATATGATTGTGCTTCCATCAATACAGACCGTGGATCCAGTAAGCAAACCTTAGCGAAATGTAAAACGAGATATTAAGAAAGTATTCCAGCATTCAATAGATCAAAAACAATAAACGATCTAAAGCCATGCAAAGCCATCTATATGTAGCCAAACAACGGATTCATATTTTGTGCTGTTGGCTTTAACAAGAGTCAAAAACAAATAAACGATGCATTTGCATTTCGTGCTACTGTTAAAATGGAAATCAGATAATGCAAATTGAAAAGCGAGTTACGTACGCAAAACATTTACCTCAGGAATTGGATAGATAGTGGGACTGGGTGCTGCTTCTCTCTCAGAATCAGACAGTGTTCCACACTTGGCAACACCATCGACCCAGAGGCCTTCATACAACTGACCTCTGTCCAGAAAGAGGAACTTGCCACGGCCATTCTTCTTTCCGTCCCGCCACGTGCCCACGTAGCGGTTTCCATTTGCTTCACCAAAAAAGGTAAAAACTCAAAAGTATTTCTCACAGCCACAGACAATTATGTCCGGTGTCACAGACAAGGCTTAGCTTAAGCTAGGAATAGGCATTAGATAAACTAGGACATTTAAATTTAAATTATATAAACTTTTATAAAAATGTCTTAGAAATACATGACTGGTTTGCATCTTGAGGACAAACAATTGCACTGACATATTTTAACGTATATTAGTAAAAACTGGTTTCACTTTGGACAGCTCAGTTTTTTATTTTAGACTGGGACTATGAAACTTGGCCTTAGTGTTTTATTGTGTAAATCAGATTTCCAGATGTTTGGTTTATATTTAATCCAAGAATCAAAATGATTTGAAGGTAAATTGTGCTTTTTTTAGATTAATTTTTTCTTTGCATGTTGTAGCTTTGTTATGGCACATTTTCATTACTGTAAAGCTCAAATGAAATATAATGATAGTTCACCCAAAACATGTTTTGTGTACATACTATGGAAGTTCCCCAAAATGTCTTGGTTTTCTGCAGATTTGACATGAAATGAGGGTGAGTAAATCATGTTTGGGTGAACTATAACTTGAGTAGTTATTGACATATTAATAATGTACTTATATTGTAAACATACTGTAGTACAAAAATTGTATTATTTTTTGTGCATCACTCGGTCCTTACCCAGAAACAGCACACCCTGTCCATGATGCTTATCCTCAAGCCACTGGCCTTCATACACATCACCGTTTTCATACTCCATTCTTCCCCATCCAGCTCTATGATCTTTACTCCAATGACCCTCATAAAAACCAGATGGACTGTAGAAATACGTCCCAGCACCCTTTCAATAAACAAGATTGATTTTACATTAATTAAAACTATTTGTAGAATATGAAGAGTTTGGTTCCAAAATGAGATAACTCAACAAAAATAAAATATATTTTTTTATTGTGCATTCCAATTAATATCAAAGTGCAGTTGGTTTGTTTTGATTTACACCATAATAAAAAATACAGCAAACTAACACAATAAAAAACGTGATAACATATTTAAAACGGAGTTATCTCATTTTGGAACCAAACTCTTCATATATGGTCCACATAATCTTTTATTTTAGTAAGACTAGTTTAAACTGACCTCTTTCTTGTCATTCTTCCAATACCCTGCATATACCCTCACATATTCTTTCTTCTCGTGGTCAAATTTGGCAAGCAGTCCAAATCCGTTTCGCTTTCCACAACTCCAGTCCCCATCAAAGATGATTCCTGCTTGCTTCCAAACCTGCATTCCTTTTCCTTATCAGAGTAAGAGCTATGTTTAAGAACATTTTGTTAATGGACGACATTGAAAAAGTCTGGCTTTGATAAGCCATAAGTCTGAAGCGTTACCTTCAAAAACTAAACGTAACTCACTCAAGGATCTAAATATGAGTAAATGGGTTAAAGGCGTGTCCATTCAAACTGCAAGAAGCAAAGCAACACTTCAGCGGTTCTATTGTTTACCAGCCTGATCTGAAAGGGCTTCAAAGTTTTAAATGTGTTCATTTTTAAAAGTATTACCATGTTTTTTATTGTCCCACCACTCGCCTCTGTACTGATCTCCGTTGACCGAATAGATGGTGTGGTGCAGTCCACATTTCTGGGCTTTTTTGTCCCATACTTTCATAAGGGGTGCAGTGGTCTGTTGTGTCTTTAAAAAAGGCATGCTGCACAAGAAAAGAGAAAGATATGGCATAATGCACATCACAGACAGCTGAAATACACCAGCTTCACTGAGCAAAACGTAGCATGGTATTACCATGGTATATAGGATATATAAATAAATAAAATGTATTTAATCATGGCAGTACCACGGTCAAAACAATGACATGCTGTTTAAGTCAAAATCTGCTTTATTTTCAATTCTGCCACATGTACAGTACATACATATGAAGGATTGAAATGACGTTACTCTCAGAAAAACTTTTATAAGCAGGGATATTTAAAATAAGGAAATGAAGATGGGTAATGGCAGATACAGTGCATGCAATAAACAAAATGTAAATACAATAGCAGATACATTTAAATATTTTAATTTAGATTTAGAAAAGTTATATCATACCTGTGACGTTTTCAACTGTCCAGACCACTAAACTTGAAGTTTAACTCACGCTTAATGGAAAAGTGATTTAATACTAAAATATCTACAATTACATAAATAAACACTAAATTTAAGAAATAAATACTAACATTTTAGTATTTAAACATAAAAAACTTTAACTTGTTTAGACGTGTCGTGAGACTTCGTGTACGGTAACCTGGCGACAAGCCTCGACCAATCGAATCAACGGTTGCTGGCGCTCCCGTTCGCTACGCGGCGATGTTGTCCTAGAAATCTCCTGCTCGATCCTGATTGGCCGACGGCGAAGAAGCGGAGGTGATTGAAATAGCTGCAGCGCCCATTAGCGGCAGTGAGCGGCAGAGCAGCGCGAGCGCAGACGGGTACAATGTCACTGGAGAGATGTCAAAGTGAATGGGCAGAAATCGAGCAGGAATATCAACAATTACAGGTTGGAATTGAACACATTTACGGTATTTGCGCCCTCCGATAGCTAAAGGATGAACCTCGTGCTAGTTGGAATACGAAGGGATTGTGTATTATGTGGCTAACAGGCTTTAGCTTTCTTTTGTTGCTGTCCATGTGTGTTAAATCAGCATCAGTCATGGAAGTAACATTCGTCAGTGTGTGTATTTGTTTGATATATATACATATATATAACGTTATGTGAGTTTTGGTGTGTTGTATGGGTAGATCCTTATGATCTGATAATGATTTACGAGTTTTGCAGGATAAACCAGGTAAAGGTTAGATGTTAACTGAGAGGAGTTACAGTATTGCTCAACTGTTTAAAAATACACTTCACTCATATGATCGATCGTGGTAGTCAGGTCAGATTCAAAGTGAATCATTGATTCAATGTTCACATAACTCTATTGTCTCCGAGATTCATTCTATTATAAGTACCACAGTGCTATTGTGGTTTTAAGGACATGGCACCATGGTGATACTATATTTTGGGGTATGTCATGTCTTGTCTTGTCATGGTATGTCAATGAAGTACTTTTTAGTTGCCATTTGATACAATTACATCACCATGAAAACCTTACAGAACTTTTTTATGGTTGTCAGCTGTGACTGAGATAAACAGTGAAGTTTATTGTGCATAACTGCATCACACATCATCAGGATTAATGGAATAGATTGGCTGATGCTTAAAATATCCCAAGCAGACTGCATCACGCTCATAATGTCCCTGCCCAAAGCTTGCATGCATCCATTTTAAAGTTCATGCCCACCCTGACCCAGAGCCGTTGTCAGATATGTGATGAGGAAGGGACTGTATTGGTCATGTACACCATGGTGAAAGTATGTATTTGTGTAGAAGACTCATTAGAGGTGGGGGATTTAAGCAATGACCCCTTATTAACCCTTGCGAAGCTTGTGAGACCCCTCACGTAGGGTACCGGACTGGAGCGGCCCTGTTATGTTTTGGCCCAATTTGCTGGTTCATTTAAGCAATAAGTGTTTCAAACCGGTTTTATCCAACAGAAAAGATCATAACAGGTCATTCAGGAAGGAAATAACACTGGGAGGGACAAGATTTGTTCTCTTGTGAATTAGAATGATGACGTGGTTTTATATGACGGGTGGTTATAAATATCAGGGCTGGGTTGAACAGGTGGAGCAGTACATTCCATTTTGTAATGAAAGTTACAATTTTACACAATATGCACTGATAAATCATGCACACTTGGATGAGACACGTCTATTTAAAATCTAAACGGGTCCTTTTTCATTTTGTATTTTTAATATATATTGTTTTATTTTTGGTTTTAGGAAACGCACAAAGTATACAGACAGAAGCTAGAAGAGTTGACAAACCTCCAGGCGATGTGCAGCAATGCCATTGACAAACAGAGAAAGGGCCTTAAAGACATCAAGCAAAGTCTTCATAAGTATGTGGCAAGTTTATTCTCTGTGTGTATAAGGTTTGTCATAAATTGCATTTCTTAAGAACATTTTGTTTGACTGACGAAGACATTATAGAATGTCATAACTGAAATATTTTAATAAATAACTTTGGGAGCAGCAGTTACAGTGTGCCGATTTGTGTTTTGGCTGGTTGTGCACCTGCCTGAAGTTTCTTGGGATGTGCACATTATTTTACGTTGCGTATGAAAAGCACATATTCACAATAAGCTTGTCCTTTTTCTCTTTTCTTTTGAACAGGTGCGCAAATACCGGCGCGGACAACGAGTCTGAAGTTATAAAGAATATACAGGGACAAATTAAAGAAAAGCAAAGTGTCTTTTCTGACATGGAGGCCTATTTGCCAAAGAAAAATGGGTGAGTTTCATTTGAATGCCATCGAATGACATTTTGTTTGATTTTTGGTTTTGTTCCTGTTTTAAACTGGCTCTCTCTTTACAGATTGTATTTAAACTTGGTCCTGGGAAATGTGAATGTTACGCTGCTCAGCAACCAAGCCAAGTAAGTCAGTAGGAGTAGGTCGGCGTTTGAAGCTGCCATGGAAATTTCCTAATACAAAATCGCTGACTTTGTGTTTTCTAAATCAGGTTCGCATACAAAGATGAATATGAAAAGTTCAAACTTTATATGACTATAATACTAATGTTTGGTGCCGTTACATGCCTCTTTCTTCTCAACTATCGGTGAGTTTAAAGAGCTTCAATAGCTTCACATTAATCTATACAAACGCTTTTGCACTGTATCATAGTCACACGCTATTTCTTCACAGGGTGATTGATGAAATCTTCAACTTTTTATTGGTGTGGTACTATTGCACATTGACAATTAGGGAAAGTATCCTGATAAACAATGGCTCGCGGTAAGTTGATCTAACGCTGTGATTCATTGCATTCACTGTGCTTATTTTGGGAATTAAACTCATGTCGCTGGCATTACCGAGTCACAGTAACATAACATCTGGATATGTTTTTATTGCATTTATATGATGAGTTTACATACTCATTGAGTTAGAGAACAAATTGAATTTGGTAGCTGTCAGTGTTTATTAAGATAAAGATGAGAGTTGGTTCTTTTGAGGTGATCGGTGTCGTGTGGGTAACAGAAGTTCATGTGTGTTATTCATCACGTTTCCATTTTGCTTTCTAATGTTGCGTTTTGTTTGGATCCCTCAAAAACAAAAGTTTATCTTTTATTTGCCCCTTAAATGTATCTGATGATTTTTTTTCCCCATTCTTGCAGAATTAAAGGCTGGTGGGTTTTACATCATTATGTCTCGACCTTTTTATCAGGTGTCATGTTGACATGGTGAGAAAGACTCTAATAAGTTCTAATAATCTTCTTTTTGTGACTTGTTTGTCTAACTTTCATCTGTGCTGTCTTTCAAGGCCAGAAGGTCCGATGTATCAGATGTTTAGAAGTCAGTTCTTGGCCTTCTCCATTTATCAGAGTATGTTAACCAGTTCAATCTGTCTTGAGTTGATTGCATGTTCATAACAGTTTATGAAGCTTCTTGTTTACTTGTCAGGTTGTGTGCAGTGTCTTCAGTATTATTATCAGAGTGGCTGCTTGTATCGGTTACGAGCTCTGGGGGAAAGAAACCAGTTGGATCTTACAGTGGGTAAGAATTGACATGCTTGATCTGAATCAACAGTCTGTTCACACTGCGGTGCGTGTTTAGCATGAATTCAGATCCAGCGTAATGTTTGGACTCGTCTTTTGTTTCTTTTGCAGAAGGTTTTCAGTCATGGATGTGGAGGGGGCTCACGTTTGTTCTTCCGTTTCTGTTCTTTGGCCATGTGAGTACCCCCGAGTCATTTTCAGATCATTTTACACATTCTTTATGGATAATAGTACATGTTTTATATATAATATTCTGCATTAAAAATATGGAATCAAATTTTAAGCAATCCCATTTCTGTGTAAGCTTTGCTGAGTTTATACATGCCTGACCGCTTAAGCACCTAAACCACAAACCATATGTTTCATGTGCATGTACGTGCAACATTGGAATTAGCCAGCTAGCATTAAGTGCTTATTATCAACCCAAGAACGGCTATAATGGTGGCTAAGCTAATAAATCCTAATGGGGCTTAATGATTCTACTAAAACTTATATTGTATAAGTATGTTATTTATGTTAACATGCATTAATGGCTGTAGCAGTTATGGAAATCCGAACATCAGATTGAATGTAGGTTTGGATAGATTCGGTTCATTGACATGAAAGATATTGTGTTTGATTTTTTTTTCTCTTCTTATCAGTTTTGGCAGCTGTACAATGCTGTGGCCCTTTTTAATCTGTCTGCCCTTGAAGACTGCAAAGAGTGGCAGGTAAAGACAGGAATCTAGTTCTTTTGTTTTTAGTTTGACTCTTACTCTAGAAGAGCATGGTCTTGTTCATTTGATTCACATGTCTTTTATATTGTAGGTGTTCATGTTGGCCTTGACATTTCTCGTCCTGTTCCTGGGGAATTTTCTCACTACATTGAAAGTGGTCCATCACAAAATCCAGAAGAACAAAAACAAGATCAAAAAGAACTGATGAGAGGTTGAATGTAAGAGTTCTCACCCGACGAGTCTGCTGCGGAACACTGAACTAAACTCCAAAGCGCACAAACTTGTTTGGTCTCTCGATGTTCTGTCTGGGTGTCGCAGGAGCTGTTTGATAGGGGCGGTGTCAGACGGTATTGCGTTCCAAAATCATCGACGGCGGCAGCGGAAACTCAAGATTGTGTGTCAAGTTGCCCTTTTGTAGCGTGTTGTTTTTGCTGTTATTTATGCAATCACAGCTAGTAGAGGCTAACGTGTGAGTTAGAAACCACTGAAAACCTTCACTGTTTAAAACGCTGTAGTCTAAATACCAGAGGATTCACTTTTATTTTGCTCCTGTGCATGAAGATGTTTACAAAAAGCCACATTTAAACTTTATGCAATACAGCTGCAAGGTTTGTAGAGCTGCTAGTTGGTTAAAGTGTCTCAAAGGGATTTTTAACAAAGCTGGATAGTCATTAATGTGCAACAGAATAAATACTTACTCTCCTTCGAGACATTTAAACTAAAGTTCATGCATTCAGTGTTGTGGGGGAAAGAATTTTAATAAAGTCACAAATGCGTTTCGGCACGTTTTAGCTTGTCAGTGCAGTTAAGCGAGGTCGGATGCTTAAAGTTGTGTCAAGGTCACGTGATAATATCTGACACCCTAAAAATGGATTTGTACTTTTAATAATGGCAATAAAGCTCCATTTACGTTTCATAGTAGTAAATTTGAGTTGGAACAAAGCGTTTCCATTTTTCGGCTCATAATTTAAAAGCATAGATATTCAGCTGCTTTAAAAGTTAAAGAATTGCTGAATAACTGTTTTCAGTCAACTGTAAGTTTGTGAATGCTGATACAGTTGCATCTGATAAGGGGAGCTGTGCTGGTTCTGGAGCCTGTATCATTTTGCCAATGTCTACTTTTACTGACCATTGTAATATGTCAACAAAGGGAGATATTGTTGCCTAATAATGCAGCGTTTTTGATTCGGGGAACTTGCTGACAAAACTTTTTTGAATATCTCTGAGCAAGAAATTTAGTTGCTGGAATATTTTCGCCTTAACGCATAATTTATGTCTGTTCATGTCTTTTTTTTTTTTCTACAAATCATGCACTACTCAGAATGGTTCTCTGAATTATTTGAAAATAGAAAGCTCTGTTAATTGGAACTAAAAGGGTTCCAATTAACTAGACTGTAATCAAAGGGATTCCTTATGTTGGGAAATGCTTTTTTATCAAATCATTTGTTGATATTAAAGATGGTTTGTATATAACATCTTTTTGTATTAAAATCACTGCACTTGCTTGAACACAGAGCCCTCAAACTTAAAAAAAAAACATCTCTAGAGGGCCATTTAGACGTCAAGCTTTAATTCACCATCTATTAAAGGCAAATAAAGTCAATGTGATGCAACCTCTGTGGTCTCATGTGAAAATCAGAGTGTAATTCATGTTGTCACCAGCAGAGGGCTGAAGAACTGAATTTCTGTGTTTCAGGAATGATTACTGAAGCTTTCACTGTAAACATATAGACATGTTTTCTAAACCTTAATGACACCATTTTTATTTTTTCATTTATATAAATGACCCTTTCAAAGCGTGCTTTTGAAACATATTGTGAAGTGTTTTATGGAATGGCCACAAACTCTTAACAAAAATTAAACAATTATTTCATCATTTATTCGCCCTCGTCATTCCAAGCGTATGAGACTTTCTTTCTTCTAAAGAACACAAAAGATGTTTTGAAGAATGTTGGTATCCAAACAACATTGACTTCTATTGTATGAACACACAACTACGGAGATATTTCTCCAAATATCTTCTTTTGTGTGAAGAAAGAATCATATACAGGTTTTGAAAGACACCAGAGTGAACAGATGATGAAAGAATTTTAATTGTAGGTGAACTGAAGTTAAAGGAAGATTTCAGTCCTCAGGTCTGTATTGTCATGCAATAGTTGCTGAGACTTCCGTTCCTACAGTCACATCCTGCTAAACAGGAGCTGTTGTACTCACCGCAAGAAGATCGTTGTGATATTTTAACCAAACTTGTTTTGCAAGGAAAGCAAAGGCTTTATCATTTGAAAGGTATATCATTTAAAATGACATGAATCCAATTGCATACACAGCTGTAGTAACACAAATTGAATGCACACTATACCTTTAAATTTGATATCAATGTTGTTTGGGGGGGGTGAAAAACGGTTTACACAGGACGCAACATCCTGTTCAAAACAGTCAGCCTTCTCATTTATTTGAACATGTGAATGAATTAAACTGAATGTCATAAACTGAAATAAACAATGAAAAAATTGTTGAAATGGTCAAAACATCTGCAAAAAGAAAACACACGTTGTTTTGCATACCATATGGTATTCTATAACTTTTATGAAAAATTAACCATGGTTTTACTATAGTAAAATAAGACTAGACGTCTTTTTGGGAGATTTTCATTTGTAGTACCACAGCTTTACTAAAAATACCATATTTAATGTTTTTTGGTTTGATTTAATTTAATACCACGGTTCATTTTCATAAGAGTAGAGGGACAATGTAAACACCACATACATAAATATAATAGTTATTCAAGCATGGTCATCATATGATATCAAATTATGACATCTTATACTATCACTGTACCGTAGTACAACCACAGTAGGTTTTGGTGCAACTTGTACATGTAAATGTGCATATAAATCAAAAGAATTGCACAAGAAGTAACACATTACATCCCAGTGCACAATATAGGCAGTTATTAAGGCTTCTGCAGTGCACCATCACTGCCACCAAAGGGAAACTGGATGCAAAAAGATATCCCATAATCGGTTTCTTTCCTGAGACAACAGCAGCATTTTCAGTGACGTCTAATTTCTTGCATTCCCGTCATTGCATTTTATCAGTTCATACTATATCAACAACACGCAAAGGCAGGTGTGGCTCACATTCTTAAACACCACGTGGTCCCAGTAAGACTGTGAGAAAACACACACTCATGTCCTTCGAAACGCCGCAGCCCTTCTTTTCATATTCATCTGAACGTTTCCAAAAAGTTTTTCTTGCAGTGGTCACAGGATGCTGCAGTGCTTCTTCTTCTTGCGTGCGTGTTTTGCTTTGGCTCTGGCTGCTAGCGCTCGCTTGGCCGTTTCTCTGAATATGTCCTCCACGTTTTCTCTGTATTTGGCCGAACACTCCAGGTATACCTCTGCTTTCAATTGCTTCTGGATCTCCTCACCCTGTTAAAATATGAGTGACAGGCTTTTGATGTAGTGACAAGACTAGTTCATAAGTCAAGAACGCGGTGGCATGTCGACTTTAATAAAGTACTTTTTATTAAAAAGCTATATTTCGATTTAAGCTGTGTTCCTGCCTGTATGTGCTGTTGCGTACCTGGAGGTAGGTGATAGGAGCCATATCTGAGGCTTTGAGTTTTCTCATCTTCTCTTTGTTATTTCTCAAGTCTGTCTTGCATCCTATCAGGATGATGGGGGTGTCGTGGCAGAAATGATGGACTTCTGGGAACCACTGCAGGGGAAAGATAAAACCAGAACTGAACAAGCCACAATAACTGTCACAAGGCCTGACAATGATAAAATGTTTTTGCTCTTTGTTTTTATGGATTCAAGGCTCCATGTATTCCTCTTAGCTAACAAGACACCACCAACAGAATGAAAAGAACTGTTTAAATTTCCATAGCAGAGCTGTATAATGTTCTCCTGTTCAAGTTTATCAGCTCACAAACTGGTTCAGAGGAAAATGTTACAGCAGAGTTCTCATTTTGGGGCTTTTATCTCAGATGTCTTTCCTAAACTTCTTAAGATTTAAATAACACACCAGGGAAAATATTAACTTGAATGAATAGCATAGATCTGATTATTTAAGTTCTGAAGAAATGAATGCTGAAGTTCACAAGAAAATCTCTGATGTTTGTTTGAGGCACACCAAGGTTTGTTTCTGCCTTTATAGAGTTGATTATTTCACCTTTATCGTGACGTTTTCGAACGATGTTGGGTTTGTCACATCATAACAGATGAGAACAAGGTTAACATCTTGATACGAGAGAGGCCTTAAGCGATCATAGTCTTCTTGACCTGTAAACATACACAGATGACAGAAATAATCAAACATATTTCCATCACACGGAAAACAGCAAGGTATTCTTTGACTGTTTCTATGCAGACACCTCTGAAAACACCTCAGCCATTCCGCAGAGGTGTAGAGCAGCGACCACAGAGCATCTTCTTATAACTCGTATTTTATGAACAAGAGTATTTTGAAGCTGAAATGTGGTGTAAAACCCACATCCTGACTGACAAACTTCCTGTTCCTGCGAGGCAAAGAGCGTCTAGGGTGGCCGGGTATCTCTGATAAGCACTTGTTTAACAGAAAAGGCCATGAAATGTGTGGAAAGATGTGTTTTTAAAGGGGAAATCTGGAAGCGTCTCACTGAGTAAATTAAAGCAATAAGCCCTGCGAAGCAGTGGGCTACAGTGCCTTTTTCAACAGCTGAGGGCGTTGTGGAACGAAGCCGAGTACCTGAAACCCTGTAGCTGTTATAAAATGCACTGTAATCCACTGCTTCGTGTGTCTTATTGCTCTTATAAAATGGTTATCCCACAAGGTTTCATAAAATAAAGTTAATAAAATGATATTAAGGCTATGTGGTGTGGTCAGCCGTTATATATCTGGGTATTTTATAAAGGCTTAGAACTCCGCTTAGCCAATCAGAATCAAGGACCAGAACTGACCCTTTTATAAAATAGATAATTTGTTCGGTGTGACAATGTGACAACTTTATTATGAAGAAATGTGTTAGTTTCCTATGTTCAGAAGTGCTTACCAATAGGTTAGCTCACCGGTTTTCAAAAGAAAAAGTATGAATAATTAAAAGGGAATTTCTAAAGGGAAATAGAATTGAATGCTATTGTTACAGGATTCATTCTGATCTCTGAATAAAAGCCATTTTACATAATTCTCCATGAAGCTAAATATATTTCCTGCAATTTGGTAGCTTCAGAATGTGGAGTTTTATTGAAATGTTTGTATAACTAAAATCCTAAAATATGGATTTGAACGTGTGAAACATTCAATGTTAGTGTCTTGCATGTCGCACAAATCTCACGAAATGTCACATGAAGCTAGACATTAATAATATATCACAAAAGCTTAGTTGTTTAAACCGTCCGAAAAAAGAGTTTTATCATTTTTATATGAGTTTATTTCATTGGGGATATGTGCTGAAAATGTCCTTTTTTAATCATTCAGAACACAATCTGCCTACAAAATAAACTTTGTTTGATTCTTAATTAAATACTTAAGGAACACACATTCTCCCCTCAGGCAGGCAACTATGAATCCGCCTCACACCCGTTTTCCACTCAACATTCCTGCTTTAATATTCAATCACTGAACCCTGACGCTAAACAGACGAGGACGTTTGGAATTTTAAGGTGCGTCTGACACTTACCTGCTGTATCGTAAAGATTTAGTTGAATGTCTTTCCCTCCATGATTCACAGTGGTGACGTATTTGTCGAACACAGATGGGGCGTATTTCTGTTAGACATCAATTTTAAATTAGAGAAGTACAGCAATAATAAAGGCGTTGGCAGAAACTAGATTTGCTATCTAGGACTGGAAAAGCTTGCTGAGGATGTTGTGTAAATGACACTTTTTGCAATATTCCCTTCTCATTCAACTTGAAAATGTGCTGAAGGTTCAATTCTACTGAAAACATGGGTCCTTGAAGGTGTCAAAAAAGTGCATGTGTATGTTTCCCTTTAAAATCCTGATCTGCTTTTTAAATCTCAAAATTCTGTCATCATTTACCAACAGTTGAACCAAACCTCTGTATGTTAAGACTGACAGTCTCAGTCAATCTTTCACTTTTCATTGGAATTAAGATACTGTAAAAGTAAGAGTGACTGAAGCTGTCTGACCCTAACATTCTGCTTTTTGTGTTCCACATAATGATTTTGGAATAATGACTTTGAAACAACATAAAAGTATGTGAATAATTACAATTTTAGGGTGAACTTCCCCTTTAAGCATCAAAGGCTCACCTCTGGAAAGTCTCCTTTGGCGTACACCATCAGCAGGGATGTCTTTCCACAACCCCCATCTCCAACAACCACAATTTTAAGTTCATCTATTTGAGTGCCATTGCTGGCTATAGTCCTGTTCTCTGTCATCTCCTTCGGCCGAGTCAGTTTCTCCAGCAGGTGCCCAAGTAAACAGACGTGTCAATGTGTAAATTCATTTGTCGCAGAGTCTTTGTGAGTATATTGTGAGAGTAAACTGTGTCAGGTAAGAATGCTGCTTTTCAGAGCTCACTTCCTCCTCCTCTCGGTTACAATTATCATTTTTCTTTCGAACCATGTGACTATGTTTTCAGTATATGCTAGATAAGAGCGTGTGGCTGTAATTGAACATGTGTCTTTCCCTCTCTTCACGTGGTCTGTGTCGTCACTAGGCGGGGTGAATAAAGGCTGGGACACACACTCTAGAATGTCATGAGAAGTAGCTTAAATGACACAGAGCTATGAAAATCTTCATTTTTTGCATTCTCCAGAGGGTGGGGTATATCTTAACATCAATGGAGTCATAGATGGATACGCGTGACTGTTGCTTTAAACAGTAGGCCTACATACTAGTAGATATCAGCTACAAAATATCATTGCAATGAACATTTGATTCATAGATTCTGACAGATTTTTTTTAAACATAAGTACAACTATCCACCCCCAAAAAGGGGTGCTTGTAAAATCATGCACATTTTTTTTTTAAACACGGGTGTAGGGTTTTTGCCATATGGTAAATAAAAGCTGGAGGAGCTGTAGAGCATTGTAGGATCTCTGTTTATAATACTTTGCCTTTTGATTTATTTGACATATTTACCATGCCCCTCCATCACAGCCAATGAGATTAGAAGAGTGTGTCTCTCACCCCCTACAGACAGGAGAGGTTATATAATCACATTCCTGACGGATAGGAAGGAATTATCATCGAAGTCCTCCCCAAAAATAAAGTTTTTTAAGGACCGTTCACTATTAAAGATCAGGTAAAATAAGATTACCATTACCATGATATCCCCTTAAGCCCAAAACAATGACAAACAAACAAATCGTTTAAAAAACACATTCAACTTGGATTTGGTTTATTATGGTTTATTCAGATTGAACGACGTCGAATGATTTACATTCGGGGAAAAATAGACAAAAACAAATAGATCATATATATACAAAAGGAAATCGATATTTATCAGGATTTAATCATATTTAAGAAAGAAATGTGAGGATCCTTTGTGTTATACTTACCATAAACATCTTATATTGTCAAAGCCATCCTCTTAATTAAAATGTCAAAAGAAATGTTTAAATTAAGTATTACTTGATATTTTCCACGGTGAACCGTCGATTGGATATTCATCTGGTTTGTGTCGCCACACAGTTCATGTGGAATATTATACTGGGATGTAAAAAAACCAAATTTAGCACACTGGCGAAAAAGACAGCCAGCCCATACCAGTATCAAACACCCTTTTCAAGATCTAATACAATTCAAAAGACGGCCTCGAAAGGAAAAACTATACGAGCCGACTAATGGTGCGGCTTAATGTCGAAATTTGACGAGGATCCATTCCAGCTGTCCAGCGCGCAGATGAAGGCGCGTGGGGATATGAGCTTTACGCACACGTACGCAACAAAGAAACTAAACGAGCACATACCCAGTGGACTCTGTGCTTCTGTTTTTTCCCTTCTAAGCTTTAAGCTGTAGCTTAGAAACAGCTTACGAGCGCAGAATACAAAAATAAAGAGGATTTCCTTAAACACACGAGTGCCTCGAAATGGCCTCGTGACCCGCTTCGGAGCTGAGCTGGACGGCAGGAAACAGTGTGGTCGACACGTCCTCATTCTGGAATATTCTGACACCATTTCTGCTTGTGACTATAAAAGATCAACACAAAATCAACTCACACAAGCCACCACGAAACATAAAAGCGACATAAAGATCCTTGACGATTCTTGCGCAATCATTATTTTTACTCGCTGGTAAATAGGACCTGGCGTCGCCCCAAGCGCACAGAGGGAAGCATACAGTAAAAGATACAAAAGGCAATGACCTGATGATGAGATGTTTGTGTAATAGTATATTCCATACACATTCAGGCTGATTTAAATATGCAAAATGACATTGCCATAAACTGTGCAAAACACGACAATTTGCACACCACATACCGGCAACGGTGTTATCTATTCACCAGAAGATCTGAGACACCTTTAACTCCCCACAAAACCCAAGTGTTCCTTAGTGCGCAATCCTGCTTCTATTTTATCCTGCGTGCTTCACGTCAAATGATCCCCTGAAAAGCTGACGAATAAACTGCAGCGAATGTTCTCGAAAGGGGGAAGACCGAGAACAGAGGATTGTATAGTCCTGTTGTGCTTGATGATTGAAATACCACACAGTGTTCAGAGCCTTTCTCCGACCTTAAATGGTTAGGTGGGTGCAGTCGTATCCCGGACCCGTGGCATTCGTCCAAACACTCAAATTACAGCTGCGTTTTCGTGCCACAGGGTTTCCACCGCTTGGCGCAGCGGGGACGTCGGGGTTTTTATACGCAGACGATTTTACTGCTCAGATAAGCGAGTTTTATGCAATATCCTTCCTTCTCAAACATAAACCATTCTGCGTTCTAGTCGGTTTGGTTGTGAACGCCACTGCAGCATGTCAAAGGCTGAATCATTTGTTAAAGCGACCAACAACCTCGCCCATACATGGCGCAGCAGCCGTCCTCACCACAATGATGTCCTTTGTGTGAAGAAGCCATTTTGAAAAAGAGAACAGCAGAGAAGCCATTAAACTACACAGGCTAATTCTGAGGTCGCTTTGGACATGGTGCAGCGAAGTGAGGTGTCTAGAATATTCATTTTACACCTTTATCTATTTTGCTTACAATTATAAATGAATCCCCACAACAACATAAAAAGCAGATCAGCATTTTAAGTTTTAAATTGATTTTATAATTGATTTAATGTTACCTGTTAAAAACAGTGCTCCCAAGTCTGTCTAAAAACACAGAAGGTCCTAAAACTATTACCTTCGGAATGAAAAGGTGTGGAGGGTATTTTCTCTCCTCTGAAAGATGAAGAGCGAATGATTTTCTCTTGTCATCCTGTCTTCAGGAAGAGAAAGAGAGGGGGATTGTTTGCATATTGCAATATTTAAAAGTGGCTCAAGATTTTCAGGAGGTGCACTCGTTAGAGATTGCGCAGTTAGTTGTGTGAAATGGAGAATTCTTTTGAAAAGCCATGCCAGACATGGTTATTGTTGTTTTCTTTCTTTTAGGCGTCGCAACCCAACCCCCTTCTTTAAAACCAGTGTGAAAGGATCCGACGATGGGAATCAAAATGTTCCTCTTTCTTCACCGTATAGGCCTGATAAAATTATTGCAACAAATGTTAAGGTAAATATCTCTGTTAGTGTACTAATGGTCAGTGTGTGTTTTAAGTCGTATTGTCATCATGATATATAGAGAAAATGGTAAACTGTGCGCTGTTGAGAGACTAAATGTGTAATGAAACGAATGCTTGCCCTTGGCGCAAGGTCAGATATACAGTGTTGCCTAACAGCGTTCACACAGAAATGTTAATTAACAAAAGGATTTCCAATCCGTTATAAAATTAGAAATGTAAAATTCATTTTTTTCTGTCATGCCATAAGAGAGAAAAACAAGTGAATTCCTTTTTCTAGTCTTTGCTTTTTTCTAATCTGTAATTCTAAGCTATTTTGAATAGCTCATTTTCTGTAGTAGTGCGTAGGGTTAAAGCAGTCGGGCACAACAGGGGTGAGAATTAACACCCATAAACCCTAATCAATCATACCTGTGATTCAGCATTTTTGTAAAAGGCCAATCGTCCTTTCTCTCTATGGCCTGCCTTGTTTGCTGAAATGTGAGAAGCAATCCATTTAAATTGATGCATATACATGTAAGAAAAACAATCATGCAACAGAATGTCCTGAAGACAAAGGCTGGCTCAAAACTGTCATTTATCTTCAGGGACTACTGAAAAGAAATGAATCCAGTCAAATTTCAACAGAATGACAATAAACGCCTTTAATTTAGCAATACAACATTTTCCTGCAGCTAAATAAGCAAAGACAATAAAGATAAACTTACTTATTGATTAATGCAACCCTACCCCCTGAATAAGATAGGGCCTTAAAAGCAGTTGATCACTTTCATGTGTTATTTTTTCTTTTTAAACATTCTAGTTAGTCATATAAATCAATAGCAATTGGTTTATTCATTAGCATTTGACTAAATAATAAAATACTGGTGTATGGGTGTGCCATGACCTAGTTTGCTGGGACAAAGATGGTTTCCAGGAAGAGAAAAAAAGTTTAAAAATATCAAAGTGATATCATCCAACATTTAATCTTCCTTCTTCTCAGATCCTGTAAAGAGAAACACTGTAATGTATTAAATAGTCCATAAAAGGCTGATGAAATCAAGATTTAGATCCCTTTAGGAACAAAGGAAACCCATTTTGGCCATTGAGTTCCAGTGTAGGAGAAAATGGCTGCGCCTGCATTCAGCCTTCTTTCTGCTCTCTGTAGGAAGAACTGAAGTCTGTGCTTCTAATAGTGGAATCTAACGTGGTGCTTCAATCTGATTGGTCAGAGAGGGAACTGCTGTTAACCAGCCAATTGCCCAAGCACCGCATAATATCAAACAATGTTCAAATGCTTGAAAACATTGAGACGTGTTACAACCACTGTTACAACAACAACAACAAAAAGAAAACATTAGACAATGTCCCAGAAAAAAAAGTATATTTGAGGAAACCTTAAATCACTCAGTGAAGTCTCTTAGTGAAGCTTGTTTTACAGACAGACGGTAAATGAAACATCAAAACATATTCCGAGAAAATGTGGCAAACACGCATTTGAGTTTTAATCTAAATAGTTCGCGTTATCCGAGCGTGTCCCAATTCAGTTTAAACAACCTTCCCCTGCCTCGGTCCTCCATGTCCATCTTGTGTTTAACGTCCATGTAAATCTAGCAAGCCGATTCAACGCAAATTACGCCTTTGTTTTTCTATTCTAAAATCGACAAATACTGACTTTTTACTCGCGCGTCGCGCTTAAAGCCGCCTCTGCGCATTAAAACTATTCGCACGAAAAGAGCATTTTGGTTCAACGATTGAGGACAACAGTCTGAAAGTGCGTGTCGAAAGTGCCGCCGCGTCGGAAGGTTGAGATAGTGGTGTATTGTGGGAGAGACAGAAACCCCAGACTAGAGGCACACAATATGTGTTGGCTCGCAAAAAGGTGGCAGTATCTTTAAAACCATGTAACGTGATCGGCGAGAGGTTGAAGATCTAGCCGTTTGACGCAAAACTACTCGATCGGACACAAAATGTCCAGACCTGGAGAGAGAATTAAGCTAAATGAAGATCACGGTAGAAGGCAGAGTTCAAGTAAGCCTGCTCTTTTTTCTTCCTCTGTAATGTCTGTTTCGGTGACTGGGCTTCGCTTCTAACCCCCCATTTTCTACAACGTACTATTTGTGTGCAAATATCAATCTTTGTGCCGTGTCAGTGCTACATGATGAATTACATTTTCGCTCTTGTTTTTGCCTTATCCACACAGGTTTGGCGAACGGAATGGACAACAGCCATCCTGTCTGCAATTCGGGAGAGAAACGAAGTCACCATTGGAGAAGTTATAAGTTGATTATTGACCCGGCGTTGAAAAAGGGATCGCACAAACTCTATCGCTACGATGGGAATACCTTCAGCGTGCCGGTGAGTGAAACAAGCCGTTACAATGTTTCGTCCGGCGAGCGAAAACGGATACATTGACACAGTTTTTGAACGTTTTGTTGCGCTGAATGGATACAATGTAACTCGCATTGTAAACGCGCAGCAACAACTGACATAGCACATCAAAGAGTTCAACCAAAGCACAACTTTCATTACCGGCCACCCGTTTTAAATCGAAGTAGTGTCTCAATGGCGCATACTCGCACGGTGACTGGCGAGCCCTGCTTGAACAAATTGTGTTGTTTAAACTTCCTTAAGTGCAATGGTTAGATATCAAAAATGTTTTTTTTTGCTTTTGCAGAACCCCGGAATGTCTCCAGTTGACATGGTTAGAGACCCGAGAATCGGACGTCTCTGGACGAAGTACAAGGAGACTGATCTCCCGGTTCCTAAATTTAAGGTAGCCCAGTCACACCCCCCTGACACATGCACGCATTTGTTGCTTTTGATTATGCAGCGTATTTGACAGATCACCTCATGCGTTTAATCACACAATGTTTGCAAATAGTTTGGGACGTTTATGTTATTATTAACGATTTATGCATTTGTACGATGAGGCGAATGCCCTTCCTAAAACCCTTCCGACTGGTCACTGTGCGCCGAAAGAAGTCGGGTCTATTTCCAATAACCCCAGCGAGTCGTTCTTTTCCCCCAGATCGACGAATGTTACATCGGTCGCGTGCCCCCGAAGGAGATCACGTTCGCCAGACTGAACGACAACGTCAGAGAGGGATTCATCACAGACATGTGCAAGAAGTTCGGCGACATCGAACAGGTGGAGATTTTGTACAACCCGAAGAACAAAAAACATCTCGGAATAGCTAAAGTCGTGTTTGGAACTGTCAAGTCGGCGAAAGATGCCGTACAGAATCTTCACAACACGTCTGTTATGGGCAACATCATCCACGTGGAGCTGGACCCTAAAGGTAGGATCTGCGTTTGTTCAATTACACTATTAAAATATGATACTAGTGCTTTTTGATTTGTGAGTACAATTAACGCAAATGGCACGCTTGTAATTTGATTTTTGAATACATTGTTTATAAAGGCAAGTCACGTGTAAAAATTTACGTCGGTTGCTTGGTAACGCGCCGAAAATGTCCTGTCAGCAGCTGAGGGATTTGTTGTTGTTTATGCGTTGCCATTATGCCCTACATTTAAATTTTCACTTTAAATTCACTTTGTTTTAAAGCGTAACGACAGTTGTGTATTTAACAACGTACTTTAGATAAAGGTCTCTATTCAATAAGAACAAGAATATAAATGAAGGGGTTACCCCAAGTTCAAGCTCTGTGCAAATGGACAATTTCATAATGTTAAACCTGAAATTATTTCAGTCTTTTGCACTGAAGGAAAACCACACTGAGTTGTCATTAACCTTGTAAGAGTGAGATCCTGAGCACTGACAGCTCTAGTGGGTTCTCCCGTCTCTTAAAGAGACAGTACCACATCATCTGTGACAAACCTTTTTATGCATTTTATATCACGCTATCAGTTTTTTAAGGTTAAATAGTAAACCTTAATATTTAACAGATTGTCCAGAGTTGTTTTTGGGTGTAATAATTTTTTATGTTTGACAATAAATAATGTAAAATCATTGTGGGAAAACTGTGTCTCTCTGTTTTTAAGAAACGTGTATTATAACGTATTTAAATATTTGGTAGCTAGGAAACCTGTAGTATATACAACTTAATTCTTAATTGTTTGTTTAGGTGAAAATCGCCAGAGGTATTTCCAGCGTCTGATCAATGGAAGTTATACTCCACTCACACTTCCAGTTGGCGGTGAAGAGGCTTGTGAAGTTTCTCCACGCAGCCTGGCTGAAGCCCTGCTGGTAAAATAAAACAACAATGTGCCATTTCTGTAATTAAAAACGGATGCAAACATTTACCTTAAGCACATAACAGGCGACTAGAAATGCATGTATTTACAGATTTCTTATCAAATAGCACAGTTATTATATCTTAGGAAATATTTACAGTGGAATATATTAAGTTAAAAGTTATATATTTTTATAAGAATGTAATTACTGAAAATCATTGATTAATAGCTTTGCATGTTCAAAAGTTTAATTATTCTATTTTATACAAATAGATATTTAATGTCACTACACTGTATAACATGCTATGGAAGTCTCTCCAATAGAGGGTCTTTATCTCTAATCCAGTTTATCAGTGCAGCAGGTGGTAAAAGGGACAGCGACTAAAAGGCATCGTAATAACTGCATGCTATTTCGACATGCACTTTGAACTGTCCCTTTTGTTGTAGACATTATCACACAGTGGGACTGTGTACATGCAACGAACGGTGGCATAACTAATCCTTTTGTTTGAACAGTATGCACTGCGTGTTAAAGACATAAGTGCAACTTCTGCATACAGCATCCCTGCCATTCACTTGTACAATATATGTGTGTTTCTCACTGGGATGCAATTGTGTCAACAGGCATGCGAGCCGTTGCGTAGACTATCTGAAGGAGGGTCTTCTGCGGTCACAGGTCCTACTACACCAGGCAGCACTAACACGCCCGTGTCCCTTGACACAGCCTATTCCAGCCTAAGGCAGGACACACCACAGTCCCAGGGTACCCCACACACCCCGCGCCAGTCGGGCACCCCGTTCTCTCAGGACTCAAGCTACTCCAGCAGGCAGGGAACTCCTGCGTTCCAACCTAACCGTTCTGAATCCTCGGGAGGCTACAAGACGAGGAGGCATGACACCAAATTCCAGGACGCCTACAATCGCAGACCGGAGAGGCACTACGTCCACGGCACCGGAGGTGCTCACCGTGTCAACGTGGAGCCCCAGCAGCCCAGTTTTAAGCAGCATCAGCCGCCCGAGCCGCCCGCCCCTGCGTTCGCGCACACGCCGCCAGGGAACGCAAACTTCAAGACTGCATTCTCTCCTTATCAACCTCCGATGCCCCCTGTGTATCCCCAACCAGAGCCCCCCTTCCACCAGCCCGTTCAGCGGGAGGTGGATTACAGAAGACCCCCACACATCCCTCCTCCTCCGAGCACTGACTTTATGCCCGTCCGAGACAGACCTGTGACGCCGCCGATCCCCGAACCGCCCCCCGCACCAGAGTCCCATCCGGCCACGCCTCCCCCTTCAACGCCTGAGCCCTGCCCTTCGGTTGGCACCCCGACCCAGGAGTCAGAGCGTAATAGCCTGGACTCCCGCATAGAAATGCTCTTGAAGCCATTCCTTAACGAGCGTGGCGACTCGGACAATGAGGTGCGCATGGACGGGAGCCCGATTTCTTCGTCGTCCTCGCAGCTGTCACCCATTCCCCCTCAGCGGTCCTCACGGCCTTCGAGCACCGGCCTGGAAGACATCAGCCCGACTCCGCTGCCGGACTCTGATGATGATGACGATGATCCTATCCCTGGTACTGCTTCCCTCCTGAAGAACTCGAGGGCCATGTCGCCCTCCGAAGAGCACAATAAGAGCGCTTCGGGACAGACACCCACAGACAGAATGGACACGGTAAGGTCTAAGATACAACTTGTCTTAGTTGAACCGCACATTTTACAGTAATAATCAAATAAAAGAGCATGCAAAACTGCCAAATTATTAACAAAGGTAAAGCAAAACCTTCAACTGTTGCATGATAAGAAACTGTTTACATTCATCTGTAGTCACCGTGTCAGAAATTCTTAGCCAGAAGCTCAGCCACCCAGAACCATGATCCCTCCACTAGAAGGATAATTTAAATTTAAAGCTCAAATAATAAATGTGTTTTTACTTAATAATTAATGTAAGTGTTTTAACAACAATACAAGTTTCACATTCTGTTTGAAACCATCAATATGGCCTAGTTTACTGGCATCGTGTATTTGTATTACCAGGGTTTGTGCTCCTGTATTTAAAGTCAAAAATATTTCTTGTGATGATAGACATTGCTAAACTTGTTTTTGACAACAGAAATTCCTTTTCATGCAGTGCGTGTGTGCTGCTGTTTGGCAGGTTACAGGACCCAGGGGAGCACAGGAGTCACCCGCATTCAGTTTTTTTAAAGGGGCTTCTACTTTCTCTTTTGCTTCTTTATCATTCCCTCTTGAAAATTTTGAAATCCGGCCACAAACATGTTTCACATGCTGAACGTGTTTTTTCACTCCTTTTTTATACGTTGTAAGGTGTAGCGGGTTGAAAGGCTATTTCACCCATAAGAATCTCTTTTTTATTTTTTTATTTCAACAACAGCAAAAAAATGTCCAAGCTCTATTTTATCATTTCCTTTCTCTGGTCTAACACAAAGTAACACTTTTACATTTTGCACAAAAATATGTCATCATCTCATTTAGGATCCAAAGTGATGATAGTTCACCCAAAAATAACCATTCTGTCATCATTAATTCGCCCTCATGTCATTTCAACAACTGGCTTTCTTTCTTACACAGAACACGGAAGAAGATATTTTGTAGAATGTTATTGACTGGCTCCCATTCACTTTGGTTTTGCGTCCATAAAATAGAAGTGAACGTTGTCCGGTGCTGTTCGGTTACCAACTTTCTTTATAAAATCTTCTTTTGTGTTCTGGGAAGAAAGACATAAAGGTTTGAAATGACGAGAGGTTGAGGAAATGATGACAGAATTTATATTTTAGGGGTGAACTATTGCATTAAAGTATTCAAGTGATTTCAGTGGGTTAATTCATGTCTTCTGAGGGGAACCAATGAGATTCGAAGCTATCGATGTGCCGTAAATTTGAATCTAGCAAACAGATCTGTTTGTTAATTGTGTTTATTTTTATATCATTTTTATATTTGGTTGAGTTGTTCCTTTAAGTCGTTAAATTTCTCTGACAGAGGGTTCTGCACCTGTTTGCTGTTTTTGGGGTCTTTGAACACAGAGGTCTAGGCTGAAGTTCTGTATTTATGCCTGATGACGTCATACTCTTTAAGTGTTGCAATTTTGCCCATTCCAGCTGTTTGGGATAAATGATCAAAACAGTGCCAAATCTATGTTTATTTCACACATTCTTGGTTCAGATGGGCACAGTTAAAAGTCCCACTTATTGATCTGTATACATCTGCAATGTAGAATGTTAGATTCTGGTGTGTTGTAAGGATGTCACCGGAGGCTTTCTTGTAAATGAGCTTGTGTTGTGTTTGCATTAAAGCCCCCAGCCTTGTCCTAACCCATGAAATATGATCCGACTGTCGATGCCGCGTCTACTCTAAACGACACACTTTCACTTCCTTTTCTCCTCGCCTCAACATGAGATACAATGCCCAGCCGTTGATTAGCACACGCTTTACTTCCTGCTTTTAAGAAGCTGGACCATCAGGATATTGCTGTTATTAAACCTGCCAAACAATCCGAATTGTGTTTTATCTAAAAGCTTGGGTACCTTATTCAATATGTATTAAACGTACAACATCATCTTTGACAACAAGTTTGGACCCAATAAAGCCAAATAATAGCATTAAAGCATTTCATTTTACTGTAGAAGCAAATAGAACCTGCAGATTGTGATCAGTTGACAGATAGAAATTATGCTTTGCAATAACTGTTTAAGCATCTTCTTCATAAAATGTTTCATGGAATTCTACGTATTTTTAACAATGCAGCTTTCACATTATTTCATTACAAGAGGAAGAGGACTCATTTTGATTTCAAACATCAAGTTGACAAAGAAAATACAAATAATAAGTATTGGCTGCATGTTGTTTCAAATGAAATTTCAGTCCAAACTCCAGACCCGATGGACACTATTTATCCTGTTTGGTTAGCACAGAGATGCAAATTTAGCTAAATTTACCTTTTTTGAAGCTAATTTGCCTACTTGAAATGGGAAAAGAAAGGTTAACCCCCCACCAATTGTCATCAATTGCCCTCGTTGATCAAAACCCTCTGTGGAACAAAAGAAGATATTTTGAGAAATGACTCGGTGGTTTTGTGTTCATGCAATGGAAGTTTTATTTTTGGGTGAACTGTCCCTTTAAATATTTGCGAAAATCACAATGGAAACACACTTCACCTTGGGTAACAAAACGTTTTTTTCTTTTCTTTAGTGTCATCAGTCCTCCGGTGAAGACATGGAGATATCTGACGATGAGATGCCTGGCACACCGACCGGCAGCGGCGACAAAAGCATTGTGGTCAACTCTGCAGTGTCTCCAATGCAGACCATTACTATGGCCCCACCAGGGTTTCCTCCTCTGCCCCCTCCCCAGGCTGGTTTCCCCCTGCCGCTGCCTCCCCTTCCGCCCCACTCAACCGTTCCAGGTCCCCCACATCCCCACCTGGCTGCCCATCCGATGCTGCACCCATTGCATCCCTTTCCCCCTGGCATGATGCCTATGATGCAGATGGACCTTATGAGCGCCATGCCACAGTGGGGTAGCGTGCACATGTCCTTCCAGATGCAGACCCAGATGTTAAGTCGCATGGCTCAAAGTCAGCGACCGTATCCATACCCTCATTACATGGGCGGGGCTGCAGGTGCCGCAGCTGCTGTGTTGCAGTTTGGTGGTCCGTATCATCCTCATTCAATCGTTGGCGCCCCCGCTGGAACTGTTGGGCATGGGCAACCCTGGCCCTTACCTAACATGCCCAAGTTTAACCCTGCTGTACCCCCGCCCGGCTATGAACCTCAGAAGGAAGACCCGCACAAAGCCACTGTGGACGCTGTGCTTTTGGTTGTCATGAAGGAACTAAAGTCCATCATGAAACGAGATCTCAACCGCAAGATGGTGGAGGTCGTGGCCTTCAGGGCGTTTGATGAGTGGTGGGACAAACAGGAACTTTCTGCGAAGGTAAGTTTAGTTTCTTGCCTTTCTAGAAAATACAAGATAACCAAAACCAAAAGTTGCTGCAATGCAAAAGTTTAAATTCTAAATTCATCATGTGTCCTTAGGCTACATCTACACCTGTGAAGACAGGCGAGGCTAAAGAAGAGGAAAAGGAACGTGCCAAACCCAAAGAGACTATATCCTCGTGCTTGCTTGAAAACTGGAACAAGGTTGAGAGTCTGGGCTTCGAGGGAATGGGTCTCGGCATCGGCTTGCGTGGTGCTATCAGGCTGCCATCTTTCAAGGTACCAAACTGTATTTTTGTTAGTGTTTGACATCGGCATTTGGTTCATTTCTGACGCTGCTGTGTTATTTTACTTTAAAGGTTTGAGCAGTTGTCTTACATTTGTTTGCAGGTTAAGAGGAAACAGCCCCCTGAACCAACATCTACCAGTGACAACAAAAGGGTGCGACCATCCACACCTGTGGATGATGAGCTGGAAGATGAAGGTGTGTGTTTTGAAGTTTCAATCATTTCTGTACATTAATTAAATAATAGAAGCTAAGTAAAAGCAAAAAGCCATAAATCTCAGAAGGATATATATGGATGATCTGGTTTGATATCATCGCTGTTGGACTAAAATCTTGTTTCTCCATTTTTCATGATTTGTATTTTATTTTCTATGGGTCACCCTTCGTGTTTGTCTGTGGGATTTGCAAATTCAACTCATGAAACGTGATGGAAAAAGCGCATAATGAAAAAAATTCAGTGTTTTGAACTTCTACAGTTTTGGAAATATAAGCATTCTGTCAGATAGCGGTGAAGTATTGCAGCATGATGGTAGAACATTTGAGATAAGCTGTTGTCAAACCAAGGCTTTGTGCATTAAAAGCATAGCAATGGAGTTCTTTAGTCATCTTCATTATCTGATAGAGAATAAACAGTTATTGATAAAGTAAGAATTAGTTGTTACTGCAATACGTGTTTTTTTTTTTTTTAAAGACTTTAGGTGATTTATGTGCCAGCTCTATAAACTAACTCGTGAGGCTGATTTTCAGAGTCCGAAAGAACAGATCTTCACCCGGACGGAACCAGGCCGGATAGTGCTGCCGCCTCTGCTAAGCGAAGGCCAGCCAGACCTCTGGAGCTAGACAGTGAAGGTGAGGAGCAGGAGGAAACCTCTGGCAAAGAAGAGTCACTTTCAGAACGTGAAGAGGAGCCAGAGGAAGACATCTCTGAGAGGTTATCTCCTGCCAAGGTCAGTAACAATTCACTTTATGTACCTGCATTCGAGGTAAATCAAAGTTAGATGAACCTTAATGTTTTAAGAGTTTGTGATGGTGGTCTTTAAGTAATTCTCCCGTGTCAACCATACTGTATATAATTATCCAATTGTTTCTTAAAGATTGTTTTTTTTTACAAAATTACGTAACAAAAACTTGCCCTCAGGATATGGTGGAAGAAGACGACGTTGAAAACAAGAGTGAATCAGAATCCAGTGAAAGTGACTCATCGGACTCATCAGATGACGGTAATGACTCTGAGTTTAATGACCGGTCGTGAATATTGTGCCCTTTTGGTTAATGAAATGACCTCCACCATATTTCCTCTCCTCAGAATCTTCAAGCTTGTCGTCCTCCAAATCTGATTCAGATTCCTCCGAGAGTGATAGCTCGTCCGTCTATGAATCAAGTTCAGAGAAGGAGGAAGAAGAAGAAGAGGAGGAAGAAGAAGAGAGAGCAGTTGGAATCGATGATGAAGCGCAAACCTCATCGTCGTCATCATCTTCCTCACCCTCGTCTTCTATTGAAGAGGAGGATGTCAAATCTCCCTGTACCACCATAGAACCACCACCAGAGGAAGAGGCAGAGTTGAGTAAAATAGAGGCGTTAGAAGAGTCTGAGATCGGTCACAAACACGCAATGGTAAACTCGAGTAAAGTTGGTCTTGAAAGCCTTCGACCCCCATCGCCCAAAGAACTGCCAGGTAAGAATCTTTACTTTACTCGATATACTGACGTGTGTGTTTAGTCCTAAGTATTATATTGTGATTGGTTGTCATTTTTCTTTCTAGTTGAGGAACCTGATATTGACTTAGACGTCAGTGTTTCTGTATCCAGAGCGAACCTGGAGGATGTCTGTAGTTTGCGACCGGCCACCCCAACAGGTGCGTTTGCTGACAGCGATCAGGGCAGTAAACCAAAGATCCCCGTAGAAGAAGAAATCCCCCGAACCCCTGGTCGCGACGGCCCGCTTCCTCTAGATTCCGAAGCCCCAATCCCTCTTCCTCTTTCTGCTACTTCCATGCACCTTCCTCTTCCCCCCAACCACGCCCTCGAAGTACGCCTCCTGCAGGCCCCTGAGACTTTGCCAGATATGCCAGTTCGCGGGCGCTTGCCTACAGAGGAGGACATCCCGCGTACGCCAGGGAGAGACCTCATGGACCGACCTCGAGGTTTGGGCAAGTCTCAAAGCATAGATACTGTTCCAGTGACACCAGGCAGTGACACCCCGCTAACAGGTAACAGCTTGTGCTCCCCGCACATTCCCAGCAGCCCATTCTCTTACCCCGCCCAATCCCCTGTTCTCAGTGCCGGTCTACCTCGGACTCCGGGACGGGAACTTACTTTTACTCCAGCTTTTCCTGACTCTGCTGCTTTGGTTACGGGCCTTCCCATTCACAGAAAGACCTCTTCTGAAAGCTTGGAGGAGAAGTCTCTTTTCAAAGAGCCTCTCCTCAGCGCCTCTCCGCAGGCTAGCCTACCTAACAATGCCGCTTCCTCTCCTTTCCCTGGTGCTCCCCTTCCTGCTGCTTCCCTTCAGGAGCTGGCTCTGCCTCCCCGAGGCTCCTCTCCTACTTCTCTCGACGCTTCCTCCGCCACTGTTCCCAAAGACCTACCTGTTCCATTGATAGATCTTCCTGTACCCTTAGATGCAACACAGCCCAAGAGGAAACCAGGACGTCCAAAGTCTAAAAAGGTGCCCTTGGTTTCTCCACACGACGATCAAGAGCCTCCCGCTGCGATCATGGCCTCCTTACCTCCAGACTTTCCGGCTACGGGTCGCTCTCCAGAGACCTTCAAGGAAGAAGATAGCGACTCCACAGCCATGGAGGACAAAGAAAACCAACCTCAGTCAGTCATACCCGAGGTGGACGATAAGCTCTTCTACGTGGAGGAACCCATTCAGAAGACACGTAGGCAGAGGCGTGGCTGGGAGGAGCTGTTGCGCTCCATGCACGTCCCTGTGACCTCGCCAGCTCGGCTCAGCTTCCAGCCTCGCTCAGATTTTGAGGAGATGACCATCTTGTATGACATATGGAATGATGGCATCGATGAGGAGGACATGCGCTACCTTAAGGTCACCTACGACGAGATGCTTCAGCAAGACAATGGCAACGACTGGCTCAACGACACTCTCTGGGTTCAGCATCCTCATATCCTTCATTGCTACCATCTTCTTGAGCTTTCAGCTGTCTTCTTGATTCGTTTTGTTTCGTGTGTGTCATTTTACTTAGGCTGTTGTGTGTTTGTTTTACAACCTTCTCCAAACAGGTTTCCCATCCAGTTTGCAATTGTTTGACTAAATTAACCAGACTCATGTTATTATTGCAAGATAGTCCAATCTGTTAAGTTGCTCAAACCAACCATCATTTATTATAAGCACCTAGAGCTTTTGTTTTTTGCATACTGAGGTTTCGGACATACTATTCATGACTCATACTCATTTTCGCCTACTATATATTAAGGAAGTGGGCGATTTTGGACGCAGCATGTGTGTAAATCATTCTTCTTCTGTGTGCCACATTTGGAGTTTCTGTGCGAGAGTGCCCTCTAGCTTTCGGATGTTGAAACGTTATTCATTGAGGCAACTGAGCATAAGAATCTCATTATATATCGGCCAGCCCTACAGCCACAGTTGATTTACTTTTTAGGTTAGTAAAAGTTTTGCATGTTCTTTAAAGGTCCAGTGTATGAGATTTATCAGATTCTGTGAGGTTGCCAATTACTCACAAGGTTATAAAAACACAAGGCTTCATCATGCAAGGTATTTATACACCTGTGAAGACATAGTTGTGTATATAAAATAACATTTCTGTCAATAGACCCTCCAAAAAATGACACATTGGAACATTATACGTTGTAACCAGCACTGGTTTTTGAGATGCATTTATTGTTGCAAGCTGTTTTTCCTTGACTTCTCCGAACCTACCAACATGGGCATCGTATCGGGGGCGAAACGGAAACGGAAAGAGGACGGCATGCGGGACCACGTCACTGGCTGCGCTCGCAGCGAGGGCTACTACAAGATCAGCAAGAAAGACAAAATGAAATATCTAAACAGCTCACGCTTGCAGTCGGAAGAGCCTGACATGGACACTCAGGTAGGCTGCAGTCTTTAAATACTGATGTTTACGTATGGTTACTTATTAAATACTTGAATACATTTCCTTTTCTGAAAAACCTTCATGTTTATTTGTGTCTTCACAGGGGAAAAGTATTCCAGCACAGCCCCAAGCGTCTTCTAGGGCAGGTTCAGAACGAAGATCGGAGCAGCGACGGCTGCTGTCGTCCTTTAGCTGTGACAGTGATCTCCTCAAGTTCAATCAGCTCAAGGTAAGACAACGATTACAAAAAATAGACCTTTCAGCACCAACAACATAAATGTTATGTGGCCCAAACCTAACTTCTGGTAGAGCCCCGCAAAGAATCAAGAACTAAGAAGTCATTTTAATTTAATTTACTACAAATATAAATTAAATAAAAACATGTAGTCATTTATCAGACGCTTTTATCCAAAGCGACTCGCTCAGAGTTCAGGGAGAGATTAAGCAATATGTCATACAGGAGCAATAATACAAGAGATGCTAACACCAAGTTACCCAAAATTTTTAAGGCACTTCAATCAAATTGTGAAAATCCGATCCTCATATAACATGAGCCGTCGTTTAATGATTCACTTCTTTGCAGTTCCGTAAAAAGAAGATCCGGTTCTGTAGAAGTCACATCCACGACTGGGGTTTGTTCGCCATGGAACCCATCGCTGCTGACGAGATGGTTATCGAATATGTCGGCCAGAACATTCGACAGGTGAGCACGAAGCCCGACTTCATTTTCGGCATCACATCTTTTGGACCGTCTGTGCCTGACGGTTGGTTTTCGTTTGCAGGTTATTGCAGACATGCGAGAGAAGCGCTACGAGGAAGAAGGCATCGGCAGTAGCTACATGTTCCGTGTGGATCACGACACGATTATAGATGCCACCAAATGTGGCAATTTCGCCCGCTTCATCAATCACAGTTGCAATGTGAGTTTCAACCGTCTTTTTACTTTGCTTTGGCTAGCTTTAGGAACCATGTTTGACCACATTTGTTCTCGATGTCTTCTAGCCAAACTGTTATGCCAAGGTCATCAGTGTGGATTTGCAGAAAAAGATCGTCATCTACTCCCGGCAGCCAATAAATGTTAATGAGGAAATCACCTACGACTACAAGTTCCCTATCGAGGACGAGAAGATTCCTTGCCTGTGCGGTGCAGAGAACTGCAGAGGAACCTTAAATTAACCGTGGTCGGTAGGAACCTTCTTGAAACATGCACTGCCCGACAAGCCCAGACGCCCTGTCTTCTGGAGACACCATGCCATAACCGCAGGGAGCTACAGAGGAACCGGTGGGCGAACCGACACGTCCACTGGATATAATGTGCAGCTAAGTGTCTGGGACTTCTTTTTGTACTTTCACGAATGTTTACGATTTAAAGGTGCTCTTTTAAGCATACGAGATGAGTTTTCTACCACTTTCCGTCGACCTCCGTCGGACCTATTTTTCCCTAAATTGTTTGGGTTTGTCTAGTGCCCGTTTGGCAAGGTTTGTCTTTCCCTTGGAGCGCCCGGTTTTCATCAGCCCCTTTTCCCTCAGCGGTTTGGTCATGGAGAGACCTGCCCATGCCCGAACATTTCAAGCTGAGCATATCGTTCCCACAATCATGTGTTGATTCATTTAGGTTAAAAAGGAAATTTAAGCTGACGTGGGTTTTCACAACATAATGCAAAAAATGTGAAACCAAGAAAGACTGTAAAGTGCCCGGAAAAGGTTTAGTATTCTTTGACACTAAGCGATGATGGAAACTGGGTAAATTACCTTCAGTTTGTGGAACGTTCGACAAAAGCACACCTGCGTCGGCCTTGAAACAAATGAGCAGAACAGGTCCACAGCTCAGGCAAATTTACACAAAGCGAATCGCACCCTCTATTTAACTTGAGCCAGCGACGCTAACATGA
The DNA here is from genome assembly GCF_015846415.1 of Triplophysa dalaica. NCBI lineage: Eukaryota > Metazoa > Chordata > Actinopteri > Cypriniformes > Nemacheilidae > Triplophysa > Triplophysa dalaica. Next base: position 19,006,407 of record NC_079563.1, on the reverse strand, counting down.
CCTAAGGACCGGGCCATTTTATAAAAGGTCAAAAGCAAGTCAAACAATACACTACACTTGTTCTTTCATTTTATCAGACAATCTTCTAACATCACTGTGGAAATGTAAGTGCGTGTGCTGCCCCCTACTGTCTGTGACATGTAAAGACTGAAAACGCTGCTGACCTCTCAGAAGCTGTATGGCTTAGTATTAATTCTGCTTCTTGTCCCGCCGCATCGGCTCACTTTTTAAAGTCAAGACAACAGTTTGCACTTGGCAGATAAACATGTGGAGGTCCAATTGGCTTCACACACATCCAGTCACTTGTGGTTGAGAAATTCTTGACGATGTAGACGGAACAATGCTGCTATTCTGTGATACTGCAAACACACGGCTTTCTCCACCTGTTCACTTTAAAAATGCAAATCCACCTGCACTTGTTTCAGGTCTTGTTTCGATTGGTGGTTTTTAAAGTGTTAAGAGTGATCTATGTGTGCGGTGATGGTGAATTCAGAGAGAACCTCACGCTTTTAATGATATGTCCATGAATGAATCGAAGAGAGAACTTAAGGTGAATAATAATATATAATCTATCCGATCTTGTATGACCAGTGTTGAGGATATCAGGCCCTGAAAGTATTAGGTCTCAGACCTGCTCTGCTCCAAGTCAACTTGAAGTTGTGTGGTACGAAACAAGCAGTCGTATACAGTGCCAAATATGTACTCGAGGACCTTTAAGTGTCGCGGCTCCAAGGGCGAACATGTTTTCCACTTTTCTCCTGTGTGTGTGTATCTATAAATGAACTGATAGTAGAATCTGTTCCCCTGGTACGTGTTGATGTCACTTCTGCTCAGTATTTAACATTCAAAATGTGTTCAAAGATTTTTCACAGCTCGGCCAAATTTCCCCTCCGAAAACAGGATTTGTCATCTGCGAGACAGCACTGGTTCACTGTGTTTTTTTCTCTCCTGATTTGGTTGTTTAGACATGCACTAGAGGCCGCCACCCCCCAGTCTAACCCAGCTATAAATCTCCTCCTTTACATTCGAGCGCTCAGTGCGTAAGGTCTCCTGATTTTTGTTTTAAATATGTTTATACTGTACAGCATATGGTCATTTGTAAAAAGAAATGAGGCTTTTTTTATCTCGACGGGGAGTGACGATGCATCGTTCTGCTTTTATGAGCGACAGGTGGAGTATTTAAAATGACTGTTTTTCAGGGATCATTCTACGAAAAAAGATAATTTAAGGAAAGAGATGCATCTTGTACATAAAACAGATTTGTACTTCCTTTTGAAAGATTGTTTCTTGTGGAAACGTCTTTTTTTTCTGCCCGTTTTCCTTTGGATTCTCACGTGTAAATACTTTAACTGTGAATATATAAATATAAATATATATATATTTTTGTTCCTGAGGATTTGATACAGTGTCAGGGCTCAGAATGGTCTATCTGACATTGAGCACAGAGAGCTGGAGGCAGTATGTTCAGCTTGCGTCAAGCTTTACTCTTTATTTTTGGTTGTAAATTCTATGAAAATCTGTTTGCAGTGTGTTGGGGGGAAGCATTATCATTCAGAAATGGCAGGGGACACGGCTCCTGTCTATTTATTATACCACAAATGTATGGAAAAAAAGATCATGGAAAAAATAAAGGATTTTTTTTCAATCTGTCTCGATTTGCTTCTTTTAATCGCTTTAATGTCATCGTTTTCTGAGGATTTGAATTCCTAGACGTGGAAGTAACAGAGGTGGGCTTCAAATGTAAGAGCTTGATGTCACATATTTGTGTCGGCTGGAGGTCTTGGCACGCTCGTGTCCTGCCATCTGCTTTTCTTATTGCCTCGTGTTACATAAGCCGTGTGAAGAGTCCACCTGTGGTTTTAAAGTTAATTTGGTGGCTTATGTCATGTTTTTTAAAGATATGGTTCACCCAAATATGAAATGTCATTGTCGTGGCCAAAAGACATGCAATATTAATGACATCACACGCTGCAAAAAAGGATATTCTTACTAAGCATTTTTGTCTTATTTTTAGTGAAAATATCTAAATCAATATACAATTACTTGACAAGAAAACTCACCAAGGATATTTAGTCTTGTTTTATGCAACGAATGTAAGAATAAAGTATGTTTACATAAGATTAATTAATTTATCTATTAGATATTATTAATAAGAATGATATTGCTTGTTCTTTAAACACCATGCACTGTGCTGTGTTTTACATTTCTGTGTTTTTCTGTTTTTCTTATTCGCTTCTGTAAAGCTATTTTGGAACAATGCACATTGTGATCAGCGCTATGTAAATAAATTGAATGGAATTGAATTTATTGTAAAAACAAGCAAAACAAATCTGTCCATGGGGTGAGAAATATAAACTTGAATTAAGTTTGACCTTTTTAGCACCTTATTCAAGTTTATTTTTCTCACCCTGTGGACAGATTTGTTTTGCTTGTTTTTGGCGTAAATTTACTTAATTCTTATATTATTTTTCTTAAAAAAGGACCAAATATCTTAGGTCACTTTTCTTATCAAGTAATTGTATTTTGATTTAAGAATGTTTAGATATTAGTACTACAAAACGTGAAAAGACACATAGTGTGAACGTCCTTTTTTTTGCAAGAATAATTTCTGTAGTTATTGTTTATTCGAATGAAATAAATAAGAAATGTCATGTTTATCCTTGAATCAATTCTAATCAAGGTTGATGAAGGATATAGAAAGTTATAGTAATAAGTATTTAAACACTATTTTGAGAGAGTCATTTGTACAGTAATCTAATGACAATATTTAATATGTAATTCGTAACTATTTCATTACTTTTCCAGAGGAACTGACCCAACACTGCATACGACTATAATGGTGAAGTCTTTGCCTTTAATAGTGCTTTGTCATTATAAAGTTTTAACAGCCCTGATTTATTTCAACAGCCTGGAGTTTGTGCTCAGTGTTACAATAAATAAATTTGACTTATCTACTTCTAGGTTTATTGTTCTTAGCAGTAAACATTAAATCATTTTTACAAGATCAATAAATGTCTTTTGTAACACGGTTACAAAAACATATTCAAGCATGCTATTAGTATACATATGAACTCAATAGTAATATTCTGTTCTTCTCACAAAGCTTGAGTTCTGTACTCAAACTTTACTTCTTTTCCATTTGAAGTGGACTTGAAAGAACACTTAAAAGCGTATTAATTTAATCCTAACTAGACGCTCCATGCTTTGTACAATATCCCATAAATTGAAGAATGTTTAAAAGGGGAAAGACTTGAAGTACATAACTAGCTGCTTCTGGTCTTACAATTAAAGTACACTTGTAAGTGAAGTATAGTACTCAAGTATACTTGAAAAAAAACTTAAGAACACTTTGCTTAAGTATGCATAAAAAAGTTTCCATCAAATTCATTTTATTTTGGCAGATATCACTTATGATTTACACAAATATTACGTGTAAACTCAAGTTGGCACAACACAATCATTTTCATAGATGGTGTATTCAGCTGATGTAAACTTTAAAACAGCGAGTGTTCTTTTGAAGCGTCAATGAGCAGAGGAGAATGACCTCACTGCTCAACTTAACAACCCTAGTAACCTCAATAGAAAGCAAAACAAGGGTGCTTTGTTTGAACCCTACAGTGCTCCCTACGTCAGTAACAGGGTGTGAATGGTATGAGCACTACAACAACACGCTTGTGTGCATGTGAGCCATCAAAACAATCACAATCATAAATTAAAAGTCATTTTTATTATACCATCTCCACATGAAATAGTTTGCCTTCTGAGGTAAGTTTGTGTTTTTCACAGAATGAAAACATCACTAGTGTATAGAATAACATAAGACATTGAGCGGTCTAATAATTCAGTATAATTCACATGAAGCCTGTGGAATGAACTGAAATGAGATCCTCCGGCTATATGGTATCAGTCAAAATCCCTAAACACTGGCCTTTACATATAGCCTTGGGAATTCTCCCCAGGAAAAGGCTTCGGGCGATCAAGTTCAGTCATAATGAATAAGGGGATATACGTGCAAAGAGAAACCTTCAGAGTACAAATCACTCATCCATTAACTGGTTCAAATAGTCAATGAATCACAGAGTATAACAAAGGAGCTGTTGAAGACGTACGCTCCAGTGTGCGACCACAATTAGTTTTCTCCACAGCTTCTGACCAATAACACTTTCTAAATATAAAAATATTAGAGGTTTAAAAGTCCCAAAAGTTGAAGAACATTTAAAAGGTGAAAGAGCGTAAGACAGGAAGCACTGTTGGTGAGACGCCTGGCGTCTTTGGAAGCGTAGACAGTGCGACTGTAAGTCGGGTGGATGTGTCTGTAGTTGTCATGCAGAAGAACTTGGTCATTTTCATCTTCTTGTGTAGAATATATGCCACTTATAAAACGGTCAAACTGACAAAAGAAAACAAAGCAGTTTTAGTAATGTCATAATTTACATAAATCAAACTCTCACCAATGACAACATTAATACAACGTGTATGTGAAATAATGCACAAGGCAAAGTTATCCGCACCTGACTCCATGAAATATAGATGGGCACTTCATAGACCGTCCACAAAACCACCTGAGAACAGGGCGGCGTCGTGAGACTGCCGTGATATCGGTAATACTGCGCAAGGTTGTTCTGAGGCAACAGATTTATTAGAGGAAACGGTCGAATCGGTTTGGTTTGTCCTACAAGGGAAAATGATATTAGGACGTTTCTAGAATGACAGAAATCTTAGCTCTTAACCAACCTTTGTAGGCAACAAAAGAAAGTGCGCTCGAGATGGGGTGAAAGTTTTCATTGTGCAAAGAAGACACCTAAAGTATAAAGCAAAACGTCAACATGGGTTCATGGTCAAATAATGCAGTAGATAAAATGATGCCTTAAAGTTACTTTGAAAATGAATTACTAGTTACTAATTCAATAGTGTCATTAGATTACTCTCTCAATAAAGTATTTAATTACTTATTACTTTCTATATCAACCTTGATTAGTTATGTGATTCAATGATGGACACGAAACGACTTATTTATTCAAATAAGTAATTTAAAACTACACAAAATACTCTTGTTAAATGACTAAAGTATTACAAATGTGAGAAAGACACATTAATGCATGCAATTTAAAGTAAGACTTTCAATTTTAATATCAATTCTAGTATTGCGTATATTACACAGTATTTAATTCAATTACATCCAAAGAAACTAATTAAATTACAGAAAAGGGAAAAGTAATGAAAATGACACTAACTAAATACTTCATTAATAGTGACACCCAACACTGCTTACATCAATGAAGACCCCCAGCACAGCAAGACCGGTTGGGTCCTCCAGCGCAGATGTTAAGTTTGGATGTGTGGATTTGATGTTGACTATATGCATCTGTGGAAAACAAAAACATATCATAAAAACGAGATGAAACTCTTAATGTTAAGGTTTGGAGGTCAAGAATATTCAAACCTCCATGGGGAACCTCAGGTGGTCCAGGGTGTGTTCCGATCCACTGGTGAAGACACTTCCCCAGTGGAAATGCAGCTGGACGGTGCGGTAAATTCCAGGAAGCCCTCCGCCGCTCACCTGCATCCCATCACCAACCTCCAGCACAACTGTGCCCAAACATTCACATTTATCCAAAGCAACTCACAGTACGCCACTGAATACACCTGCCAATAAACATCAAATTCTATCTCTAATCCCGTATGTTATTCTTTTTCTTCCTTCGCTCACTTACTCGAGTATCCCTGATTTACAAGCCTCCACTGGCCTTTGGGAGTCAAATTGAAACCTTCAAGATTCAACGAGTCCAAAGAACCGTTCTTGGTCAGCTGATGATTGAGGTTGATTGGAGAATGATGACTCTCCAGTAGCGGATGGCAGGAGGGGTAGTTGTCTCCCCAAGCATATGGATCTACAAAGAACATTTTTCTCTTAGTTACCCTTAAAAAATTAAATGATTGATCAAACAGCTCACATTGATTTGGCTGGATGAAAAAAAAAAACAATCGCTCACAAAAGACTCACCACACCGTTCATCGCCATAACAGAAATCTATGAGGGGGAAAAAGAAACAAGTAACATCTAAATCAAAATGTTCAAAGACACTAAAAGAACTAAATTCCCTCAAGATAAGCGACAGCTTTCTAGTTCTGACAACTTCACCACAGAGGAAAGCAAAAGAATGAATGATTTTCACATCACTCACCATCACTGTGTGCCAATAAAACCCCGGACAACATCATCACCAGAAGTAACATCATGCTCTTCATAAATCACCAAACGTTTCCACCGGTCTTGCACCCCAAGAATACTAAACGTGAAGGAAAACGGGGGTTTAAATAGTTGTCTTCTTGAATCGAGGTAGGATGTCTGTTTTTTTCCTCAGACCGCGCTCATTTGAGCGTGTCGCGGCCACTGCGCCCGTCCACAGTCTCACAGTCTCACACAAACACCGCTTGTTGAACGAGGACCTGGACAGACATACGGAGCGTCGTCAACAGACAAAACTACGTTTTACAGTTATAAAATGAAATAGTGCATCGTTTAAACGTTGTGATTATTCACAAGCAGTTGTGGAGATAAATAAATGAGAAGTTTTGTGAAGTTATAAAAAGCATGGCATGTAATGCAGGGAAAAGCTACAAAGCATCAATAAGTAAAAACAATTAGATTAAATATTAAATGTGAAGAAGACATCTTAGCCTTCATTCACACACAAAGCATCTCAAGACACATGTGGACATCATTGCAGTTAATGGAATATGTCTGTAGTTAATGTGAGGAGCGACACCTGTGTGAACTTCAGGAACTGAATTCAAACGTCTACTTAAATCATCTGGGTAGAAATGGATAAGAAAAGCCTCTATTATTAGTTTGGAGATAGTATTTTGGTTTACCATTTTGTATCTAATACAAAAACGTTGTATTTTTAAGTGTGGTGTGCACATATATCTGTGGCCACGGTGTAGAAGTACATGCCGTCATGCAAATCCTTTATGTGGGAATGTCACGTCTATAGGCACCGATGTCTAATCTCTACATAGGGAACGGAGTGCTCCCTTACACTTGGGATCCCCGCTGGCTCACGTGACATTCAAGAGATTGATTTTCAGGATGGAAACCCCAAAGAAGGCATTCATTTGTTACAGGCATTATTGAAAAGTCTTATGGGATTTGTGTCACCGTACACACACAAGAGCCCTTGAGAAAAGACACAGAGACATTGTTGCCCTTCATGGTACAATTTATTTGGCATTTGATTAGATGAACATCTACTTCAGAAGAAAACAAAGCCCTTTGACAAAAGAGCAGTACGTGACATAAAAAAACAAGAAATTTGACAAATTCAACAACCGTTGCATTCTACATAAAATATGATGCTTTGTTTGTTGCACCACAAAATCTATCTAGAAGAAATGATCTATTTTAAAAAAGGTAATGCAGTAACCGTGAGGTGGGAAAGAGGAATCGGGTGGGTTTCGAGTCATGTTAGCATAGCTGGAGTACACCAGAAGAGACGTCTCCTTGCATGCTCAATATAGAGAAAAACATGCAAGCACGGGTTTGCGAAACATTTACGCCAATTTGAAAAGAACACACACCCAACTGATCGAATCCAAACATACACAGGAATGATGAATGACAAACTGTTGTTCACAGGATTGTCTGTGCCCATGAGACCCTGGACATTAATGCCGGAAAAACACTACATAAACATTTACCTGGCTTATACTTTCACATACTCTTTTGTTTTGGTGATGGGCGCTTTACATGAACAATAAATAACTAGTAAATCTTCGGGCAATTTCATATTTTTGTCTTTGTACTTTGCGCCCAAAACAGGGCTGTGTGACTTTGATGAGGATCCTGATTGTCATTTCGGGGCTTTTCATGAGTAACCAGTGTGAGATATTTTGCATGTTCCCATTAACGTAAAAAAAACAATAAAAACAGAGGTGTTAATCTCAGAGAGCAACAATGCAAACCAAGTAGATATTTGAAACCCATCAATCCCTTAAATTCATAACATTGTCACTGAAAATGCACAGTCCAACAACTAGTCTAAAAATCTGTAAATAACAAAGAGTGTTTTGTTTATACATACATTTATATGCTCATGTGTGCAAACAGATGCTCACATTAACATTGTGTCAAGTAACAAATAGTTTACTCATTTTTTTAATTTACATCAAAGCAATATAGAGAGAAGAGCTGTTCGACTGGTAAAAATAACCATAAACACATAACACGCAGACGCAGACCATCAATCCAAACATCCTCATTCTAAACACTTAAATCCAAACTCAGGATCTTAAGAAATGCATTTTCCTAACACTAAGATCTGCACATTGTTTTGTTCGGAGAATATTCCAAAATTCCTTTTTGACGTTATACATTCTGAATACAAAAGTCAAGTCAGTTTTGGGCGAATCTCATAGGTCCCATTCCGTGCCAAAATCAAAAGAAAACAAGTTACGTTGTCCATAAAGAAAAATAATGAATCCCAATTCGTATTACCGAAGTAGAGTAATAAAAACTCTCCCTTTTCAATTCAAATAAGCAGACATTACATTTAGCACAACAAATAGTACCACCGTGTCTTGCGTTAGTACTTTACAAATGTACTATTTACACACGCTCCCTAAAAAAGCTTCTTAAAAGGCTTTATTTCCTTTATCCAAAATATAACGTCTTATTTTCTCAAATGGATTTTAGGTTGAAATGTAACCCACACAACTGGTCATGACATCAACTTAAATCAAGCTAAATCAATGACCCTCCCAAAAGAAGCCCAAAAGCTTCAAGGTAGTGTGACGATCCAAAAACCAGTCGATGAATTTTCATCGTCACATCACAGCAGGATATTTTAGTCCCAAATCACAAGGCGGAAACAAATTCGTACCTTAATCTATTGCAACGTTGACAGAATCTAACAACTTTTTTTGTCGTATTTGAATTTGTGCTATGGTAATGAAAGACATCACAGAAATCCAAATGAAGACGTGGTATTGCTCGTCTCCAAACGGATCTTTCTCCTGCACGTGCACGGAGGAACAGACAGGATTCAGGAGGGACCGTTTGGACCGAGCAGTACAGTCACAGAAAATCGCCTGCTTCCTTTCAGAAAACAGTCACCGTTCCAGTGAGAGACGCTCTGGTCTTCATTACAGCCGGTTTATCGAGCAGTTGTGGTGAATGAAGCGTGCCAGTGTAAGCCACAGAGACGGTGGTCTGTCGCCTCTCCCACCGTTCATGACGTGACGCAACTGAGAACTCAGGGAAGTATTTACAAGTAGTGATGCTCAAGCGAAAGTAAAATGAAAACGATCGTCCTTGCTTTGTAGTCCTCGCTCTGTACCCAAAAACATTCTCAAATCCTCCAAAATCATCATCCGCGGTAAATGCATCAGTCCCAGGAAGCACATGTTCTCCTTTGTTTCTCTTGGCCTATACCACAGTGCTGAGTGAGGGCCCGGTGCTGCAGTCCATGCTGGAGCTCTGAGTGATGCTGTTCTCGGATTCGCCAGGGGTGTCTGGAGACACGAGGAGCGTGCTGCTGTCGATGGAATCTTCACGCTCCTCCAGGGGCGGCGGTGGGGGCGGAGCCTGCTCTGGGTACACCCTCTGGAGAGATTCGGCTGCGGTGTTCATGTGCAAGGCGGCCAGAGGAACCCCGCTCCGACCTGCATGAAAAAAAGTCTTAACAACCAAACTACATATGTAGCTGCTTTTTACGATAAAGTTGAACTTGTATTTCAAAAGCGTACCGAGGTCCATATAAAGGATGCTGTCTGGATTGATGGAGGCCTCATATGGTGGTGGAGGATCATCAGGGTGGTGGATATCCGGATACTTGTAGGCAGCGTAAGGGGGCGGGGGCTCCTGGAAGTGGAACGCACCTCCCTCGCCGTCATCCGAGAGGTGCAGCGGCGTCAGGCCTGTCCCAAACACATCCGGCCCGTAGTCAAAGCCGGGGACCCTCCGTCCCAAATTAAAATGATGCACTGCCAAACAAACCGTAAAAGCGTTAACGATCACTCCATAACTTTAACTTGACTCAATTTAGAACATCACAAGGGGATTTACGGTTGCCTCCGATGAGGGTCTCGATGCGTTCTCGTCTCCGCTGTCTCAGTCTGTGCACCATGAAGAGCAACAGAGAGAGGATGAGGAAGGACGAGATGCAGCTGACGATGAGCCGCATGCCGCTGGCCATAGAGTCGAACAGACTACTGCCGTCTACAAAAAACAAACACACACACACACACACAACGGCAATGAGATTAAATGGGGCACAATCAGAGATCAAAGCAGATTGGCTTTATGTGACAAAGCATCCAATGCAATTGACACTGAGTGAGCAGCTCCACCTAGTGGTAATAGACGGACACTTCACTAAAACTAAAAGTTTTACTCTGGTAAAAACATATTTACTGCATTAAAATGACCACCCACTACATGTCTCGTGGTGATTGGGTGAGATTTGTTTACCAGGATCCAGACAGGTGAACCTGCAGCACTCTTTGGGGTCCTTTCGGAAATGCTGACATCCCTGTGGGCGTTCACACAGCGCGGCCACACACATCTCCGGCTCACCGTCGTGACACGTGCAGCTCAGACAGGGGTCGTCCCCTTTGGGTGTGAAATAATAGCCCTCGCTCACCACGTTGTCTTTGATGTCAACACATGTTTGTCCTGTAAAGAAAAGAAGTGAGACAGATCTGTAGATAAATAAACGGTTCCTTCTTAAAGTACGTAGTGTTAAAAACACTTTTTTCCCAAAAACAGCAAACTTTGTGACCTTTTAATTGCAATTCCAGTTGTTGCCACTAGCACAAAAACAACAAGCATGAAGCATTGAAACGTACTTCTCTTGCAGAGGAAAGGGAATTTCTTGTAGCAGTTTTCGGCATGCCAGCTGTGCAAGCCTCGCTCGTTCATGCTCTTAATCTGAAAGCGCTGCAGCTGGGCACAGAACACGTTGTCTTGGGTGGGGTTGGCCTCGCCGAAGTTAGCCAGACCCTCCGGAGGAAGAAACACCTGGATTGATCCTGCTAGGAACAGACGGACGGACGTTCTTTTAGGCATCTGATCTAAAAGCCCTCGTGATGACATTTACAGAGGATTACAGATTCCCAGTGAACACAGAAATGCAAATGAAGTTTAACCGAATATTTCTCCGTAAGATAATTCATCGGAGACAAAACCGACCTTTGTACGCCACCTCCCATCGGCCCTCCAGAGAATGATTCTGGTTGGTGATCACGTACTGATATCCCACCCAGAACCTGTGACGACGAAGCACATCCGTAAAACTGGAAACACCAACGATTTGAGCTGAGAAAACACCAGGAATGGGATTTACTCACTTGCACTGGTCCTTTCGTTCACACACTTTTTCATCAAAGTCCACTTCTATCTTCAGGACGAACTGTAGCTCCTCGTTGGTGCTGAAAGTAGCGAGGGAGGCGTTGACCTTCTGACAGGTTTCCACCGCCTGCCAGTAGTTCTCGCTTCTCAGATAGACTTTGTAACAGCTGGCTGTTTTTTCGTAATGGTGCCATCCGCTCGGACACTTCTCTGCACGTGGAGGAGTTAAAACAAGGATTTGAGAACATTGTGAGGAACGTTGTGTGATAATTCAAAGAGGTTAAACAACCTGTCGCGTGGTGTAGAAAATGAACTTGATTTATAACCTAAACAGAAATTGTTCTGAAATTTAACCTAGCAGTCTGTGTTGCACACAGTTTTCATTTTTAAGCATGCATACTGTTATCAAAAATAACAAAAATCACCCTCATGTGATTTCAAACCTGCATGACTTTCTTTCTACTGCGGAACACAAAAGAAGATATTTTGAAGAATGTTGATACCCATTGATTTCCCTTTTATAGACAAAAACATTTCTCAAAACATCTTCTGTGTTCCACAGGGAAACAAAAGAGTCAGGTTTTGAACAACGTGAGGGTGAAAAAATGATGACAGACTTTTGTGATTTGCTTGCATCAGAAATATTCACATGGTCCTTCAAAACTCCACAAAACTCAAGAACGTTTGGATGACATCATGTAGCATCTTACTGTTGAAGCGAATCGGCTGCGCGACACCCATAACATCCTCCACCGGCTCGTACCCGTTGTTATATCGATATCGCTCTTCTTTGATTGCTGTGAGGAAGTAAAACAGAGCAAGATATCAGCAAGAGCCACATTAACCACATGACAGCTCATACCCAGCCAAATTATTAGACCCGTCTGTGATAATGATCTGTTTCATTCGTCTCCCAGCATCCCGTTGAACAAGATGTTACTGCGTAGGCTTTGTAAGTTTGACAACATGCTTTCAAGGGAATTGTGGTTAAATCCAGAATCCACAGCAGGGGAACAACGTAATAGCAGAGCTTCTCTCGGTGGAGTAAATAAAAACAGCTCACCATATGAAACACCTCCACAGTTCTGCATGCACTCGAGCTGGCACAGACTGAAGTCTGTGTAACCCAGCGTGAGATGAGAATGTGCCAAAAAGCATCTTGTGTTTAGGATAATAGAACATAGGATATTGAAGAAAGAGTTAAATCGCCATAAAAATTTTCTGTTTTAAAAAAAATTACAATAAATAATCTCAAAAAAAAAATGGACACTATTGTGGTCTCAGGCTTTTGGACCCCATGTTACATTATGTAAGACTAGTGAGGTCATCGAGATGTTAACTGGACAAACTGTAGCCAAAAGGTTACAGTCCCCGTGAACCGGAAGTTGCAATCGTTTTTACTTCCTCATTTTGACGTATTTCCGAGTGAAATAGTGGCTTTTGTCTTTCTCTGGGATTTGATTGGATAAGGGATGCTCCGCCCAAGCCGTCTATGGATTGTCATTACAGGAAGGAAGTGCAATTTCAGATTTTAATTGAAGATTATGAGGGCACAATAATTTTAAAAAGAGAATGAGCCACATTGATCAACTAGTTACATTAAACGCTGCAATAATTCATCAAAAAATAAGCATTGTCATTTTATATTTCACTGGGACTTTAAAGGTCTGGTGCTGTGTCCAATCAAATTGTCAACTACATCTCAAGTTACAAAGAAGAGTTTACAACATTACAAAGATCATCATAAATCACAGGAGAGCTTAAACTAAAGCGTCTTCACATACATAAATACACTCAAAGTGTAACCACTGCAATACCAATCGAATAGTGATGTAACAATATGAGGTAAAAGGGATTTTTAGGTTATTTGACCCTCATCCTATAACTCATACCTGTAAGCAACAGTTATGATAAGAGGATAGAGAAAAGAGGATGCTTACGGCACATTTCCAAATCATCTTTTGTCAATTTAAACAGAGCAATAAATACCAAGCAGTGGACTTTATACCGAGATATCACACAGTGAGAGTTTGATATCGTTACATCCCGACCACTAAACAAAGCATCCAATATTCTTCTTCTTTCAAAAACAAAGAACAGGTTTCAAACAGGTTATCTGTTTCAGTACGAGGCGGATCACAGCCGTGCAATAGAGGTCACGTGCTCCATAAATCCCCTTTATAAATCCGTTTATCCCATTCTGAGCACAATGTCTCATTTCAGGGTTTAGACATGGAGACGACAGCACATCCTCTACCGGCAAAGCAAACAAAAATCCCCATGGCAAAAATTAACCCAATTAGTCAGAAGTGAGACGGTTCCTGATACATGCATGAGTGCGTTTACAAAATTATATATGTACCCGACCAGAATATATATTAAAAAAGCAGCTGGGTAAACATTGAACCCAAAAAAATAAGATTTTCTTTTGGTTTCTCAACAGCCCTGAATTCCCATGTCACAATTCCAAATGTGGAAATCCCAAAATATTTCCGAGTACCATCTGGACACTATTAGAGGATGGGAATCACTGGTGTAACACATCAGAGTTTTGAGGTTGTGCGAGTTTTGTGTGTGTCTATACTTACTAGGGCAATCTATCTCATCACTTTTGTCCTCACAGGCCGTCCATCCGTCACACTGCCAGGACTGAGGAATGCACTGCAATTTTCCACTCCGGCAGGCAAACTGGTTCGGACTACATCGCAGCTCTGAAACCCAGAGGTAAAGAGCAGATCAGAGCACGTTAAGAGCTAAATTCATCTAGAAAGAATCCACACCATTATGTGTGATTACAAATGGACATTATATTATTACGCAACAGGAAAGTCTTTTAGCCTCGTCTGCAGAGGTAAAATTTAGATTCCAAAGGTTCAAGCACATGACGGTCAATGTCCCAAACCAAAACAACATCAAACTCATCTATATAGACTTCAGACATATCGCAAGAATTAAAAAGCAGGATTGCAGCTTACCTGACAGCAGTCTGGCCAGAGCGAGCTGTGAACCTGCAGGCGAGAGAAAGATTTGGTGATCTGAAGAGAATTTTTATTTTTGCATTTTTATGACAGACATCCCCCCAAAAAAACAAATTACTTTGTAAACGCATTACTGCAATTCAGCTCAAATTTATTTTGTATTAAAGCCAGCCACAAATGAAACATGGCTATACTTTATGTAACAAATCAATTATATCGTTGAGTATAATGACTATATCATTCTGTAGCATAACTTAAAGTAAATATCACAACTGTTGTTAAATATTGTAATAACAAAATCACTATATCATCTAGGATTTTCACTACAGATGACTACAGTCAATTCGATAGTATTTTATGTGGGTTAAATTCAGGACAACAAACATTTACAACTACAATAATGTAAACAAACAATCGATCTTTATTTATCTTCAACACCAACTAGCGGTGTCATTTGCCATCACTCATACATAAAACGTTTTGTGTGAACCAATGTTAGCAAAACCTGATCCTAGAATCCATTAAAAGTTCTCTTGGGATCCGAGGATCTCACACACATAAACTGATGACATTTTTAGACAAACTTCTTGGGAGGTCCAGACACAGACCAATCAATCGCCCCCAAATATCAACCGTCACCTGTCCAACGTGGAGTCTATAGTAATCCCTTCACAAACAACCCAACACTGAGAAAAGCACTTTGCTCTCTTCTGCGGATTAACAGGGTTAGATTTGGGCCACATTAACTGCTGTAGACAGTAAGACCCTTTTAACTTGTGAACACCTGTTCGACTGGTCAAAACCATCCCAGAGTGTCCACAAGTTTTCTGACCACTTTAAAGTGAAAAGTAACCACAGCAGTTCATATCAGGTCGTAGCGCATGAACTACATGGACAATAATTCCAATTCTCTCATTGAATGGTTTGTACTGTTTCAGACTCACTCATGCAAGACTCCTTCTTGTTCTTTTTGTCATATGATCACAGTGACTACACTGAAACCTTTATGTACCTTCATTGAGATCACATTCTGAGAATGCTGTGTGTTCAAGACCACCAGGACCTCCATAAAACGAGTGCAACCACATATATCATCCGGGCACATTGAACTCGATACCGAAATAAGGCCAACCTGTGTATTTGATCCCATTAGTTTCTATACTCAGTGATAAACCTTTACTCAAACAGTAGCCTACTAATACCCTCCAGTAAGGTTTCGCTTCGTGTGTCTGCAACTGCGTCGAGCTGCGAGCCTGCGGCTGACCAGAAGCACTCAAGGTGCCGTCGCACAACCCCATGCAGACGCCATTTCAACGCGTAAATCTTATAAAGCTAATGCACAATTAACCCTGAGAACAACTCTTCACATCACCGTGATTTTTAAAGGCCGAGGCGGCCTAAGAACGCGTCTGTAGGTCGTGCACACGCACTTCAGGATAGTGACACAAAATGATACAATTGTATCAACAACCTGCGCACATCAAAAACAAACACCGCGGTACCGTTCCGCATTCTGACCGAATTAAAGCGTGTGCGCGAGGCTTTAACCACGCAACCCGCACCACCATAACGCGGAGTTTTAGGAAATGTGTTCATTAAAGCAACATTTTACCTGTCCGTGGCGGATCTGTAAGTGTTAGAATAAAGAGGAAAAGCACAAAACCACCGCTGTCAGTCTTCGGCAACATTTAGCCTCCATTCATAGTAGCTCACACCGGAGAAAATGTGGAGAGAGAGAGTGAGAGAAATGCACTTATGCCACCGGAGACGATGTTGAAAAATACATTAACATGCACAATGTCTGTTTGTTGTGTGCATGTTACGCCGATAGGAAACGAGCTGCTATGTGTGTATTTAAGTTAGCTATGATCGAGATATCGCATCGTACTCCACGGCTCTTTCCTCTGGCTCAGGACGGATGTAAAACAAGATGGCTCCACCATCCCATCAAAACAATCCTAACCATGTTCTCCAGCCCCCAGCCGAGGGGAGGAGGAGGTGCTTTCATAAACATTTCCTTCATTCCTGTTTTCCAGAAGGATTTACATGGAATTCGTTAACGGTTAATATAGGGACGAGTATAGTATAAACATTTGACATTTTCTACGAGTTTGTGACATGTGGCTATAGAAAATCACCTAAATGTGCACAGGCATAAAACGCATGCGGATATCATCATATTATCTCCCTTTAGGTTAAACAGAAACACTTCATACGTTTCATTAATGTAGAGAGCCTATCGGATGTCTTTATAAATAGCTTTGGTAAGAAAACAAACCTACAAAATAACAGAAATGGAATAATATATTTAGCCCGGTTTCACAGTCAAGGCTTGAGATGAGTCACAGGAAATAACTTGCACTGACATATCTTAAAATATATCAGTGCCATTGTTTTGTCTCAAGATGCACATACGTTTTTTCTAAGACATTTTAATAAAAACAACTTTAATAGCCTAAATGAACTAGGCATAGTCCTGGATTAATAAGAGAGCCTTTCGAAAATTGACCATGGTTTTACAATCTCAATGTCAAATTTATTTATAAAGCACTAATTAAATACAACCTCAGGTTGACCAGTGTGTTGTACAATACAATTTGAGACAAAAACAACATATAAGAAAAACATCACATAGCATAAACTACAGTTAAAACAAAAAACATGGTTACTGTAGTAAAAAAGTTTATAATAACCATGGTTTTGAAAACCTTTTTTTTAAAAAACCTTACGATAGTTACTGTAGTAAAACAATGCACCAAAAAAACATGGTAACTACACTCGTACCTCAAAAATAACCCCATGGTTGATTCTGCCGAGGGCTATGAAACCAGGCCTTAAAGTTAGTAAAATCTTGGCATCCTAAAAAAATCTCCTGGAGGAACTGTGCGGATTATAAGAACAATTCCTAAAAATTGTGGGAAGTTTTAATTTCATGTTAAATTATACTATATTACACAATACCTTATAACAATGAAGTTGATTTCTAACAGTCGAAATTATAACCACGTAGATTGAGAAATGTAAGCGTTAATGCGCCTTTCATCCAGAATAAAGCGCTATTCCCGTTGACTTGTGTTTAAAAGATGGTCTTTCCCTTCCCAATATGGCGGCGCCGTTGACCCTTCTTCAGCAACAGGCATGCGCTGTGAAACGGGTCATGTGTCTCAATGCTTTATGCATGTTGTATGCTAAAAGTATTTTCATACTGCACTCCATAAAACTTACTGGTTTAACCATCAAGAAATAGGCACTTTATTAAATTCAGTGTGTAGTCAGTTCGAGAGTAGTGTTTAGAGAATAACGTGGGCGGAGTTGTCATTGATTGGCCAGGAACAATGACTAATCATACTCGTGAAGAGGTTAAAATTATACTTTGTATGCAAACATTCCCTATCAGAAGTGATGTCACGAGACAAAGTTGTTTTGCAATTTACCACGAATTCATTGTCTAAATTGAATCCAATTATTTATAAGACCAACTTGTGCCTGATAGTAGATCGTAACATCTTACTTTGTTTTCAATAATAAAACAATCAAATAGGAAAAGTAAAAGTAGTATGTTTAGGAAACTTTAGAATTTTGACATCTAGAAACTTGTTTCCGGTCAGTCACACCAACTAAATGTGACAAAACTCAAGCAGTTTTAAAAGCCACTGTTAATACATTCAGCATGCAAAGACACCACATGTGTTTGGATTGTGTTGGTATGATAGACAAGAGAAACAGTATTTCAGACAGCATTAATTTATTTATCATACTGAATTTACAAAATTAAAAGAAAAAGCAACGACTGAAGAAACAGGTTTGTACATTTTAGTCCTTTTTGTCATTTATTTTTTGTTTGTTTTTTATATTGTTGAATAGCAATCCACTGTACACAAGGCTTATGATTTTTTATGAATAAAAAAAATACAACCAAGATGCTCTGGTTTTCCAATGACGACACTGTAAGGCGAATCCTAGGTTGAACAAATTGGACTTGAATGCAACCCTGCCACCACATCCCATTAAACAGCAGATCTTTCCACAAGCCCTAAAGAAACTCTAGTGTCAAAAGAGCCGCAAGCTTCTAATTCCATTTGGTGACCCTTATTTACCCACATTTTGTTTAGAATAACATTGAAAAAACACACATCTCAGTCATTCCGTTCATGCAGTAATGCAGATTTGGGGGGTGATTTTACAGTAGAATAGCGCCACAACGATGAAGCCTAATCAATTCTTAAAAGCTCAATGGATGACTTCATTAAACCTCAGTCAACTGGTCTGCTGGATGAGTGAACAATATAAGAGCAATGATTTATGGGAAATGGATTAAAACATTCAGTGGGTTTGCATCGCTTTCTGTGAGAGAACTTGACATTTAACGTAGGGAAAAAGTTATGTTGGCTAATTTAAAGCTGAGAAACATAATTCTCGTAGAGCAACATATCAACAAAACAGTAAACCGCCCAACCCTCGTCCCTTAGCATAAACCGATGATTCCACGTTAAAATGTACTGTATGCTAAGAATAACACTTGTCATCATCTCAAGCAGCAATAAATCTAGCTACATCCCGTGCAATTCCTGTTTTAGTACACACCGTGTATTTCCCTTGAGCTAGAAGGGTTTCAGCATCGAGACAGTCAAGGGAAAGGACACGGTAAAGTGGAACAGTAAACACGGTAGTGTCCGTTACAGTGAATCGTTGTAGTGGTGAACGATTGCTTTTTCTATCGTGTGTGTTCGCCATGAACGCCCTGAAAACAATAACCAGCAAAGTCAAATGAATAAGAATAAAAATACTATTTTGACTTTGACTAAAGATATCCACACGATCTCATCTACATTGACAACTGCGACATACGAAAGTTATCGATCTAATCTGGTTTGGAATAAAATTCTTACAACATAACATTCACCTTCATGTTTTTCATTAGAATAGATATGACAATATCATACAGGGCAGGGTAAATAGTGTAATAAATATTTAAGCGCTGAATGGTAAGCAGTGGCTTCAAATCAAACAACAGTTAACAGTATTGATTGATGCCCTGAAAAGCGTTTCGGTATTTGATGGGCGTAAATGGGTGCGGAACGGGCGAGGGATGCCTGACCGAGCCCTGTCCCAGTCGGGTGTCCCAACGAGAAGCCGGGCAGGGGACAATGAAGGCATGCCTTGCTGCGATTGGGAGGCCCGGAAGGTTCCTTTGGCGGGACAGGTGGAGGGGGGAAAGTGAACAGAACGAGGCCAAGCGAGGAAAAGAGAGGGATGTGAAACCGCTGAGATGAGGGAGACTGGTGCCCTTCATCCCTGTTCAAAATGTCTTCCGGTGGATGGCGCGGGCGCGATCTTCCTCGTATTCCTTCTTGGAGACCCACATTTTCTTAAACGTGTCAAGTGAAGCCAGGATGGATCCCCTACACAAGGCATGGTGGGAAACGTAGGAAATTAAAACAGAACTCTTTTTATAGCAGGACATTGTTGTATATATATATATTGCTCTACAAACAAATACCAAATCGTGTCTAAATGTTTGACTGGTTCTGTATACTTACCCTATCCATGTGGAGTAAAGTCTCTCCTGTGGTGCTGATATCTAAAAACAAAGAGAAACAATGTTAGCGACACAGTTCATAATGTATGCAACAACATTTCAGCATTAAAAAAATCTGTCATTGCTTCACCTTAATTTTAACATCTTTGGGTGCAAGTTTCTTCACTTCGCTTAACAACCTATCTCCAAATCCTGCAAGAAAGAGTAAACAGAGTTTCAGTTATCACGTGCAGAAGATCTTAGAGAGGAGAAAGAAAGCTGTATTTTTGCTGCACCTTTCAGGAGTGTCGAGCCACCAGACAGCACTATGTTTGAGAAGAGCGTGCGTCGCAGGTCCATGTCTGACTTCTGAATAGCGAAAGCCAGCACCTCATGAATGCCTTCACTCTCGTCTCCGATCAGATCGGGCCTGAAGAGAAGCTCTGGAGCTCTGAACCGCGCTGGGCCAATCTAAAGAAGATTAACAGCGGTAAGTAAAACCAACTGGTAGAATAACATATGAATTAAAGCTAAAAAACAAATCAATAAAATTGCATTTGCAACCCATTTCACTTTTTTTTTTAATGCTGGTAATTGTATTGTCACTTACATCTAAAGTGCTTCCATCTGGGAGTGTGTATTGTGCTTTCTCAGTTTCTAGAGTTTCATCTTTCTGGGGGTTGAGGGAAAGGTAGCAGGCTCTCTGGAAAATAAAACATCCAGTTAAAAAAGATCATTTATACGGACACTACTTGCAATGTGCAACATCTAACTCTTAAATCACATTTTCAAAGCTTCATATTCTGCAGCTGAAGGATTTTAAAAATGATTTGTTGTTATGCCTTGATTTCTTGAACCTCATACCTCCTTGATGGTGCGCACAACCTCGAACTCCGCTGAGGTGTGGAAATCGTAGCCTTCCTTGCGCAGGAGCAGGCGGAGGTATCGAGAGACGTCACGCCCGGCGATGTCCACGCGCATGATGGAATGGGGGATAGCGAATCCTTCATATATGGGGACGGCGTGTGTCACCCCATCACCAGCATCTAGGACCACACCTGTGGTTCGGCCTGTGGCATATCTGTCAGGCAAGAAGCACATTTCTGTGTGAGGGAGATGCTTTTGACCACGAAAACACCACATGATGTCTGGTTGTAAAGAAATCTTAGAACTCACAAACTGAGCACTGCCTGCATGGAGATAAACAGCGCTGGAACGTTGAAAGTCTCGAAGAAAACCTCTGCCGCCCTTTCTCTGTTTTTACTGGGGTTCAAGGGTGCCTCGGTCAGTAGTACAGGATGCTAAGATAAAAGCAAGAGAAAACTAATTTACTTCTCTGAAAAATAAAGCAAATAGTGTCAAAGTAATGAGTAAAAAGGACCAGGTCTCACCTCCTCTGAGAAGGTCTGCAGCTGTTCCTTCGAGTAGACATACTGCCAGATGCGCTCCATGTCATTCCAGTCTTTCACAATTCCGTGTTCCATAGGATAGCGTACAGACAGAAGCCCCCTGTGCTCCTGAGGATTCCACAGATATAAAAAGTAAGATACACAGAGACCAATACATGAAGCTTTACATTACTATAACATATTTTAAAGACTAAAATACTAAAGGAAGACAATGCTTTCAACAGATTAATACCTCCGCTTTAGGTCCGATAAACATATCACCCTCAAGCGCACCAGCCATCACCCGAACATGTTTGGGTCGTCCCACACTAGGTTTAATACAACACCATTAATACACCAAAATAAATAACATATATTATTATAATCTACAGTTTACAATAAAGGGTTAAATGTATGCTAGAACAGCAATAAACGGAGTACATACTAATTCGGGAAGCAGTATTTGGGAATCTGATCTCCAGCAAAGCCAGCTTTGATAACACCAGAACCCTAAAACATATATCAGATATATAAAGACAAGGACAGAGATTAGAACATGACTTACTATTATAAAGGGGGTGTGTCGAAATGAATCTTAACTATAAAAGCAAATGTACTAAATGTGTTTAAAAATGAATCATGAATGCTTGAGCCCCAGTCATGAGATCTAGAGCTAGAGGGGAAAACAAGAAACTCAACCATTTACAAAACACAAACACACAAGGGAAAATGTCCAATGATCTCTCAGATATTATTTCATCTGAATTATTCTGCAACAAGTTGATATAATAATAAAAAAGTAACTTGTCAGATAAACATGCTTGGTTTGAGGACTTTTAAAATAAAATAAATTTATTAAGTACGTTTGATCTTTCGCAGTCCGTTACATCTTATTTTCTATTTACCCTCAATATCTCATTTAGATAAAATAACATACACAGTCAAATGTAACGTTAACTCTTTTTTTATAAGGCGGGGTCACAGCCGGTCATTTTAGCAACAACAACTTGAGCAAAAATCCGGCCTTGTATTTGACAGATAACATTTGACAGCCACGCAACCTGCAGAGAATTATTAATGTGAACAAAGAAATGTCATTTATTTGAGGGTTGTGAAATAAAATCACACAACAAACGGTCAGAACAGATATACAATGATGCATCATTCTGACCCGCTAATGCCTGAATATAAATCAATGCAGACAAAACACCCCATTGTTATTCTTTCCACAAATAAGTTATTTTGAGCCTTTAGAAGTGCATCAGACTGTGCACACATTCAAAATATATAATTTCATAAATAACATCACAGACACATATTAGCGTTGATCGGCGAACCCAGGCTTGACACAATGGTATTAGCTTTAGCCTGTTAGCACAGACTGGGTGTGGAAGGCTGACATCATACTCACATTATCAATTACAACCGGCTGGTTGGCTATAATGTCATACGACTCCATGATCAGCCTGCGCTTGTGTGCGTTTGTCGGTCAACTCAAATCGCAAGAAACACGCTTTATGATTTTCTGCTCATGTAAATAAAAAACTACCGTCGCTGCTTAGGCACTAGGCAGTAAAAACCTCAGGCTGAGCGGTGATGCGTCAACCGAACCTAACGGCGCAGGGAGCCAATCAAACCCACGTAGCTGTAGTGTGAGTGGCGGGAGATGTAACCAATAGTCAGGCGGAAATATAGGTCGTGGGCGGGGTATGACAACCTAGAGGTTTCATAAAACGTTGAAAATGACACAACTAGCTAAAAAATGAGTCGTTTTTGTTTAGTTTCATGCTTTTATTACCATGTTATTGCTGTTATGTCTGGTTTTCTCAATTGTAATCTAAATCATTAAATCATTTAGTCGATTAGTGGCAAATACATGGAGGTTAACATGACTCATTTAAAATAAATGCAAACACATATAGGTGTCAAGTAATAATGTATAGTAACATAAATATTTTGAACAATAAACAAGCTTTTGGCATTACCACAATTCTGTCAAGTTTGAGGACTTTTATTTCAGAGACGGAAGTATCTATTCAGGAAGCCGTTCCTCATAAGGTTGTTGTTCTGTCCTCCGAGAAACTGAAAGTGTCAAATCAGCCAGAGATCAACAATCCAACACAGATTCGAAAACGATTAACTTTGCTAAATATTCGGAAGAGCTCCAGATCACAGAGGTTTGTGTCGACACTTCGTGTCCGGTTTAATGACCATCGTTGTTTTATTTACAAGTCTTAGTGTGTTTATACTCTTGAAATTATGTATGGATTTTAAACTGGGCCTATTTCCATAAAACAACTGCTCTGAGATAAAAAACACAACTTGATTTTTTAACTAAATTTAGTGAGCACGATATATGGACTGACTACAGCTGGTAGACACACAGTCATCTGACGTCACACAAGCAGTCTACTCTGATGTGGAGCGGCTATATAAATCTGCGTTAATAATTGGAATTAACAGTATAATATATAATAATACAAATAACAGCAGTCATAGGTGCTACATATTATCTCCTTGAACAGGTCTTGTACACTGAGCCAGTCGTGGCTCACTCATGGTTGATCTGGAGACCCCATACAAAACCTGACACATGATGGCCTGTGAAGATGAACCTCCAGAGAAGTGAGTTCCAGTTTTATTAAATCACTTTGCTTAATGGGGATCATAATTACACAGTCAATCCTATTCCCTCCAATGGCAGGCACTGCTGGGTGTGTTTTGCCACGGAGAAAGAAGATCGGGCTGCAGAATGGGTCAGCCCGTGCCGCTGTAAGGGATGTACAAAGTGGATCCATCAGGCTTGCTTACAGCGATGGCTCGACGAAAAGCAGAAAGGCAACAGCGGTGGAACTGTGAGCTGCCCACAATGTGGAACCGAATACAGTATAGTTTTCCCCAAAACGGGTGAGTAGTTGCACTTTACCTTCTGGAAGGACACTTTCCTTGACTGAAGCTCTTTATTGTGTATCCTGTCATCCACACCTCGTTTGACCTACATTATGCCAGTATGACATTGAAATCATTTTCAGAGATTTTCTCAGACAATCAGCAAAGACTGTGTGAAAACAGTGCACAGATTATGTGTAGGTACTATTACAATGTCCTTAAAATGACATTTCATGCAGTGTGTAATGTTGCTGTGTTTGAATGCCGAGTTGAAAAGCCGAAAGCGAACGAATAACAAAGTTATTGACTTGGGGAAAAGAAGAGTCCACTGTGAATCATGCAAACGAGTCGAAAAGTAAAAGTCATTTGTTTACTTAGTAGGTAGTTACACCCAACACGGACAAACACTGCCTATTATTAGAAAATGAAAGCCTTTTTACAGCCTGTATGTACGTAAACTTGTTGTTGGACACTCCGTAAACCAAAGTAGGACCTTAAAAATCCCAAATGATTTACTCTTTATTGACTCGTATTCCTTTTACCGGTTAACAGTGATCCAAGTGTTAAATGTGTGGTTGTTTGGCCTCGCTCCAGGGCCCTTGGTGTACTTCCTCCAGCAGGTTGATAGAGCTCTATCCAGGGCAAGCCCATTCGCTGCGGCTGGAGTGGTTGTGGGCACTGTCTATTGGTCAGCCGTCACCTACGGTGCTGTCACAGTTATGCAGGTGTGTTAATGTCGTCAAATCTGAAAAACCATTTCAATCATTCTTACAGCAGTGCTTATAGTTTATTTTCTCTGTTTTAAGGTAGTGGGCCATAAGAAGGGTCTAGATGTGATGGAGCGTGCAGACCCTCTTTTCCTGCTCATGGGTTTGCCCACCATTCCAGTCATGCTGGTACTGGGAAAAATGATACGTTGGGAGGATTACGTCGTGCGGCTTTGGCAGCGTCACTCTTCCAAACTTCAGATCTTTAATGGGCTCGTTCCTGGTATGTGAAAAAAAAGGTCACAATTGTGTCAGATTGTGTAGTTGCAAGACAATGATGACAAATCTTCCTTGTATGTCGACTTCAAGCACCTAATTTGAACATGTGGATGTGGAAATGAGATTTTAGACCGTGTTGCTCATCTTTGAGAACCTCAATAATCATACAGAAAACTTGTTAATAATAAACAGATGTAAAAGTGATAGTTCACTCCAAAATGAAAATGATTCTTTTCATTTTGAAGAATGTTGTTAACTGGCCCCTTTCACTTGCATTGGTTTTGTGTCCATACTATAGAAGTGAATGGGGTCCAGTGCTGTTCGGTTACCAACATTCTTCAAAATATCTTCTTTCGTGTTCTGCGGAAGAAAGAAAGTCCTTAAGGTTTAAAAATGACTTGAGGGTGAGTAAACAATGCCAGAATTTTCATTTTTGGGTGAACTATCACTTTATGAACCTTTCTATAAAAATACAACACCACTCAAAGTGCTCACAGAAAAGTAATGTTTTTATTTATGTATTTGTTTGCAAAGGGATGGGGCGTTCTCTGCCCCGGATCCCAGTGGAGGGCAGTTATGGAGGAGACCATCTCTCGGTGTCTCGTACCCTGTGCGGCGCTCTGGTCTTCCCTTCCGTCGCCAACCTGGTCGGTCGTCTCCTGTTCCGTAGGGTCACGTCTAACCTTCAGCGTACCATCCTGGTGAGTCAGTCACTTTTAAAACCCTTAAAATAACATTATCAGGTTAAAAGCATGATGCCTAACAGACTTGTTTTCGTCTAGGGTGGCATTGCCTTTGTGGTGATGAAGGGAGTGTTGAAAGTGTATTTCAAACAGCAGCAGTACCTCATACAGGCCAACAGACACATCCTAAACTTCCCCGCACCGGAGGGAAGAGCAGACGGCAATATTGAAGATAGCAACGATGACAGCAGCAACGAATAAAGACAATGCACTTTGGGCAAGCAACAACTGCACTATAGTATAAGATTGTTCAGAATAAAATGATTCATATTTACAAATGTTTTAAAGACATTGTTATTGTGTTTCACATGGCCCTTATGCAGTGTTCAGACAAGCTCACTTTGCAACATATTCTTTGTTAAACACAAGAATGTCTCATCTGTGAGAGGCTGGCTGTTTGCATTTTAAAGTGCCTGTAATAGCAAAAAGCACCACCAGATGGTGCCAGATGTAAGGGTAGTAATATTGCACAGTGCACTTGTGTGGCCTGTGAAGAAATACATTTTAATTTAGACAGCAGACATACCAGCATGGTCACCCAAACATTATGCACATTTATTTTTCTGCTTAAAGTTGATTGATTTCTACATTTTTCTATAAGTATAAGTGACATATAAAAATAAACGTAGAATTTAATCTTAAATATTCTTCTCATAATTTTCTTATGTGGGTGGTTAGAAGTCCAATTTGGTATATGGGAGAATCTCACAAAATCTGTTTGTTATTGTTATTCTGTATGAACAATTTGAAAGATCATTTAAATTTTCTCTCATTACTGTAATGAATTTCATTTGAGGAAATGTGCTGAATTGTTATGAAAACAATGTGCCAATACAAAACAAAAAACATATTTGAGGTGTATAATATGACTTATGTTGTTTTTGAAAACAGGAAAATAATGATTCAGAAGTATGATTTATAAAATGGGCATCAATGGTAATGTGAGGACAGGTTAGCAGTCTAATTATGTTTAGCTGAAATGGTAACCGGTAATTATCGTGATTCGTGGGGTGCAGAAATATTCCACATCCCCATTGCTGTTTTAATAGCTTTCCTGTAGCTCAGTGGTAAGAGCATTGCGTTAACAACGCAAGGTTGTGGGTTCGATCCCAGGGGATTGCAAATACCTAATGTATAAATGTATAGGATAAAGCAATGTAAGTCGCTTTGGATAAAAGCATCTGCCAAATGCTTAAATGTAAATGTAAATGTTAATGGCCCTTTATTTCCCACTGTCAGACATCACCCCCTGTGCTCCTTTGAAGGAAAAGACATAGCCAAGAAAACACCCATAAATAAACTGGCTTGCTTCTGATCTTTGATTTCTATATTTCGAGAAAGGAAGAAACATATAAATTATGCAGAAGTTTGCAGATGGTAAACGACAGACTGAGTAAAGACAGCAGCTTACCCAAGATGAGTTCATCTGTGTTTAAAAATAAACCTCCAGTGGGACAGTGTTTAACTTAATTCGCACAGCATCTACAATAGTCCTCGGGGATTGCTTTTGCCCTGTTTTTGGCAAATAGAACGACGGAAGACAGGCTTTGTTGAATGCATGGAACATAATAATGTTCATGAACTTCCCACATTGCATCTGTTGCTTTTGAAATGGGCAATGTGCATAAGATGTGAGGCACACATGATGACTCATGTCTCAATTAAGTTTTAAAAGCAATGTAAAAATCTATAAATTGTAAAATCTATAAAGAATGCATCCTTTTTTCTAAGACATGGCCAAGAAGGCAAGGATTTGAGTGTTTCAATCATGGATCCATTTACATATAAATGATATGTAAGATTAAGGTCACATTCTAGAAGCAGTTCACAAACTCATTTATTTGTTGTATTTTTTCAGTGCTCGCACTTGATGCTACAGATGAAATGTGCATCATAATGCAAAGAAATCAGCAGAGGAACATAAAAACTGATCTGCCGTTTCTAAGGGTGTCATAAAATTGTGCTGAAATAACCATTTCAAATGTCAAATAGATAAAAGGCCATTTCTTTGAATTATATAATGAGGTTATATCTTCAGACTTACGTCACAAAGAGTAAGAAAATGCAGATATTATTTTGGAAACCCGCTGTGTTTTCAACCACCTTAAAATGGTAGAAGGATGTAATGTGCGTAGAAATATCAATGTGACAGCACAAGAGAAAAGGTGCCATATCTAACAAAGACTGATTATGACTAATGTGAGTGGGCTTTTGCTTTTCTGTTGACTTTGTAGCTTTTGAACCAAGTAACCTTTAAACACATTCTTGTGTTGTCATTTTAAAAGTGTCAAAAACATGCTTTCAGAAAAATGCTGTGGTTTAACTTTATTACCTGTAACTCGGTTACATATATCATATGTTTATGTACTGCATTAAAGAAATGAAAGTTATATTCATAGCACACCTGCTGGGCTTCTTTAAATGTATCTTTAAATAAGTGAATATATAATTGTTTTTATTAAAGCATTGCAGATAATCCACACAAGGAGCCAAGACACCAGAACGATGAGAATTATAAATAAGGAGGACACAAGTCCTCTGCCTCTGGACAAACCATGATTATCCGTCTTCTTTAATCTCATAGCTCTCTCTTTTGCTGGTAGGTCCCCTGAGGTTTCGGCTTGGACGTAAATGTACCGACCCAGAAATATCTTGTCTTCCAACGCTTTCAGATATTGTTAGTGATGCGTTTAAAATCAATAGGAATTTAAGAGAAGTGCATCTTAGCGAGAATGAAAAAACAAGGTTGAAATCAGAAGTGGGGAAAGAGCTTTTCTCTACGTGCCACACTTCTCTAATGAGAAACTGGTCCTGCAATGAGAGGTGAGAAAACAGCCAGACGGGTCAAGAGACCTGAGATGAGTAGCCCCGAAGGGGTCCTTTACACAGGCACCATTCACACTAGAACGGCTGGGAGTTGGTCACCCGAGATGTGACATATGGCACATTAAAGTGTGTCTTGGTTCGGCATAATTGATACGGATGTCTCTGAGCATGTGATAAAATACCAATTACCATTTGGTAGACCTTAAAATAAATTTCAATTATATTCATTAAGGAAATCTTGAATTGAAATATAAATTTTTTTTTTTTTCATACAGTTTTTTTATTAAATGTCAAATCTTGTAGCTCAATTGGTGGTGCTTTGTATTGAGTTCAATTCTTAAGGAACACACAAACGATTGAAACATATATACCACCGGTTTGGATAAAACTGTTTGCCAAATGCCGAAATGTGAAAAAATGATGTAATGTAATGTCCTCCCAGCCCACAGCTGCATAAATGTACTCAATAAACAGGCAGTTAGAGCTTTGTGCAGGGGCAACAGAGACACACAAGTGTTGTATATGCAAATGAGTTCATCCTCAATAATTATTGGGAAAACATTCAGTTTAATTACCAGTAATGCTACTGAACAACAGAGCAAAGAGAAAAGACACATGTCACAGAAAATTGCACGGATAGCATGTCTCCGAATTTATTTGTGCTTCCAAAACTACCAATCATAAGGCAACAGTAACGAAAGATCAAAGGTTTGTGTTAGAAACTGAACTCTGCACCATCTTGAAGACGTAAAAATATGTTAAAACCAAGTTTCAATGGCAAAAGAAGGTGACTGTGCTGTTAAGCTTACACCAATGCTTGAACGTTACAGAGGCACAACGTTGAAATTCCCACTAAAGCAATGAGATAAACAGCAATAGTTTTGAAAAAAAAACTATCACAACATCACAACAGCACAACATCGAAAAATACAGAATAGTTTGGAGAAGATTCTGAACACATGTTGATGACTTTCATCGTTCCATCTCTATGCTTTTGGCTGAAACATCTGCAGTACTTATGTAAATCGTGTCACTCAACATAATGGATGCGAAGACAAATTGGTCTCATGTATTTGCTTGAAAGTGTCAGCGTCATGATAACAACCACATTCTTAATGAGATACATCCAACATCCAGACTGGAATAACACCTGACCTTCCAGCGTGCATCTCGAGATGTCGTTAACGTAACGCCCCGCTGCGTTCTCATGTCGACGTGAACCCCGGAACCCAGCAACAGTGGGTAGAGGTTGTTTTTAGATCTCTTGGGTAAGAACTGATGCAGAAACCCACATAGCAATTCAGCATCTCCATGGAAACAGTGCCAGCTCATCCTCAACCCCTCCCCTCCCACCTCTCTTCCGTTTCGTCTCTCCTGCCCTCTCTTCAGCAGTGAGCACACTGTTCCACTCTGACCAGAGACCCCGGCTGCACGGAGGAGACCTTGGTAACATCTGTGGTCACCGTCGAAAGGGGAAAGCTCTCGTAGGTCTCCGCTACGCCCCAGCCGCAGTGGCAGCGCTGCAGCCTGGCTTTGAGCTCCTTCTGGAAGTTGGTGTTGAGAAAGCCGTACACCACCGGGTTGACGCAGGTGGAGGCCATGGCCGTGAGGTGGCAGGCCGAGAAGATGACGTCATGCTGGCACGAGGGCAGGACTTGGTGGTACCAGTCGAAGATGGTGTTGAAGACGTTGAGCGGCAGCCAGCACAGAGCGAAGGCGACCACGATCACCACCAGCATGGCGTTGACACGCTGGGCGCCCCGCGCTTTCCTGTGGCGCGCTTCGGTGGCCTGCTCCACCATGTCTCTTCGTCTGCGCAGACGCAGGAAGATGCGCAGGTAGCAGAGCAGAATGAGCAGCAAGGGCAGGCAGTACTGGAACAGGAGAAGTGAGGTGGTGTAGGCCAGTCGGTTGCGCTCAGACGGCCACAGCTCCATGCAGATCACGTGGTCGCTGAACGGGTTAAAGGGCAGGCTGAGGTTTTGGAAAGGTGCGTTGGTGAGGATGTTAAAAGAGAGGAACGGCAGAGAAATGAAGCAGGCCACCATCCAAGTGACCGCCACGGCCAGATACGAATGCCCGGCGGCCGGCGTCCAACCAGTGGGGTGGATGATGAGCTGATGCCTTTCCAACGCAATGAGCACCAAGGAGAAGATAGAAACCGTGATGGACATGCACTGCACGAACGGGGTGATCTTGCACAGCGTCTCGCCCAGGATCCAGCGGTCCATCAGGGTGTAGATGACCGTCACAGGGAGGCACACCACGCACATGAGAATGTCCGAGCAGGAGAGATTGGCGATGAGGATGTTGGTGACGTTCCTCATTTCCTTCTGTCTGGAGATGATGAAAACCAAACAAGCGTTGCCCACCAAGCCTACCGCTATAACTGTGCTGTAGGCCACGATCAGAAGGGTCGTGCCGCTCACTGAAGGAGGGCAGGCGTTGGACTCCGCCCATGTCATGTGGCCCGGCCCAGCAGTGTTGTTGCTGATGTTGTCCGGCGTGGGGGACGGAGGAGCATCCATCACTGTTTATTTCACAAACAATGGTCCTCGAAAGGCCACTCTGTTGTATACTTCAAACAGCAGAATTTGTGAAATCAGCTCATTGTTCGGGGTTCGCCATTTGGTCGCGGGGGCCAGTTATTGTTCCACCTGGGATAACAGAAGAAAATATAAAATAAGCATTATGTTGAGAGGGATTTAAAGGGGAAGGATTTAACTCGGCAAGTAAATCTTGACAAGGTTCTGCTTATGTGTTCAAGCTGTTTGTAGGCTTGAAATGTGAGCTCAAATTAGAAAGCATGGTGAATGACTGTGAATCACATTATTTTATCTCCAGTCTCTTATAAACCGGATCTATCTGAATCTGCTCTGATAACCACACGAGCCCAACAAACACTCTCAGCACACAAAGTCCCCGAGGAGGTTGACAGGTCGCTGTCTCTGTTAAGCTGACAGATGGAGGATTCTCAACAGAATTCTCAAGTTCTCCTTTCTTTGGCCTCACATGGCTTTCGAATAATAAAATTAAATGATTAATATCACCGTACATCAATGTTAATTGTGAATCTAAGAGAGGAATTCTGCAAACTATTCATAAAATAATAAAAAAATAAAATACAATAAAAGTATTCATTATATATTATATTAATTATAAATAAATATAATAGCATATATAGCTATACATAAGTCAAATGTGCAGATCATTTATTTACAATTATTTTAATATTTCAAAAAGTTATTTAGCCTTTAATCAAAGCTCTTTGACTTGTGGAAAATAATAACAATTTATATTTTAATATTACTCGCACTGATTTTACAAACTCAAATCATTGTTTGTATTGCATAGTCTTCAATTTAGCACCACTTAAAAAATTCTGGGTTATTTTCAACCCAGCGTTGGGTCAAAAAGAGCCGAACTCACTAAAAAAATATTGCAGAAAATTGATTATGGTTATAAATAACCCAGCATTGGTTAATTTACATCCCAGTTGTTGGGTTCCTCCCTTTTGACCCAAAGATGGGTTGAAAATAACCTAATGCAAATAATGTGTAGTTATCACATTTTTGATTGTAACATTTTTTTGTTTAGTATTTATACTGTAAAATAGTATATAGTTCCACAGTCTGTCACTCTACAATGAATGAGCTTTTTTCATCTCACCCATTCATCATCGCTCAATTCACTTGTCTCCTTTAATGCCTACAAACTGCGTGCAATTTCACTCCTGCCGTCACTCGGGTAATAAATTTCTCACGACAGGCTACACAGAGTCTGTGACTTGAGTAAGTGTCGTAATTAAGCCACTGTTAATATCCTCTCTCTCCTCCAAACCAACTGTCTGAGCTTCCACACCGGTCATTCATCTCTCATGGAGTGGGAAACTCACTTAAGGAATGCCAGGCTGAGATTATACATTCAAAAGCTTCAATCCTTCACAACGCTAAAGAGAATTATTTATCAGAGCACATTTTTCAAAGTGGCGCGCTACGATTTGCATAACCCCAAGGAAACACAAGTGCTTGCATAGCAGTGAAAGAGAAGCGTTGAATGGTTTTGGTAAAGCGATGGACGCTGTGGCGCAGTGGGATGTGCTCGTATGTGGGGGACGTGGAGCTGTCAGTTTCCATGCACCAAGGTTTGAGTCTGACCTGATCCCTCTCACTTCTACTTTACAGTATTTCTAGACCGATTACACAATAAACTATTTTGCGAGATTTTTCCAGTCTGAATCATATGAAAATATACGATCATTTAGAAAAAGTATAAATAAATCTCCTCTCTTAAACCTAGAGAGCAGACTGTACTAAAACGTACAAATGAGATAAGAATTTGTACGACTTCATGTGACCTCATAAAATGAATGAATGAATCAAAAATAACGAATCATTTCGACATTTATTAAAATCGCAAGCCATAGAGCGACTCAATATACTGGTCTCATATTCACTTGAGAAAAAAAAAAGTACAGGTTCTTTACCACCGAACACCACTTTCTCAAAGCTAACTGCACACATTACACCCAAAAGCATCAGAAATGAGGTTTCTCTGTGTGAAGAGTGACTCAGGAAAGAAGGGAGCGTGTGAAATTATATAAGGCAGAAATAAATTAATCATCTCATTTTCATATAACACTGCTAAGCCTGAGCGACATGCTTTTATAACCGACCACAGGGAACTACATCACATCAACCGTTCATGGTCATTATAATGCAAAATCAATACTGAAACAAAAAAGGACACAAATGACATAAAACTGGGTTTTCGGGAGCGGAATAGAACTAGAAGGCTTGTGTAAAACTCTCCTCACGAAAGATCAAAACACAACAGAACATTTATCACTGTTTGTGAAGTGCTGACAACCTCCAGCCGGTCAGATCCAGTAAATTGGGTCACAACAAAGTACACTGCACAAAGCATTTTCCCAATAACCTTGAAGAGTTGAACTTTTATGACAGAAGGTCTGTTAGTTTGGATATTTCGCACCGTTACGGCGAGCTCCTTCTCAGAGCCCAACTCGAGCTCCCACACATGAAAATTTAGATGAGACGTCTATTTAAAACCAATGAGATTCAGTGAGAGCACAAGTCTTACTCATTTCTCATAATCTCATTAACGTGTCCATTTGACTTTCAAAAGGGATCTCAATGCCACAAACCGAGCTCAGATTTGTCTCGTCTGCAATCCAAAGTCAATACGATTAAAGCGCTCAATATAAACTTAAATATTTCTTATAAAATTTTCTCAAATCCTGATTGTTTTACCTCTACGATCTACATTCATTTGACACCTCGTTGTGTGTTTGAACAATTCTCTCATTTGCTTCTATTTTTAGTTTTCCTATACGCATTTTTAGGAGAAACATCTGAGACTTCAATGAATACAACTGAGAACAATCTCCTGAGCAATGTAAGAGCAGCCGCGGATCAATAAAATGTTCCTCTGGGCGCAAACACTTTGGCCGGACAATTAGCATTACTGAGAGAAGTCTCTTAGTTTACTATCAGCTAGACTTCAATGGAATACTAGTGGTAAACTGTGATTTTTATTGGTACTTTATTGTGCTCTCAGGCATTAGTATGCAATTTGACTGGTATTAGCCAGCGTGAGTCCCTGGGGTAATTGACAGGGTTCTAATAACCTTGAGTTTTGCCACGGCTTATCATAACCTCTGATGAAATGGACTCTTGATGCTAATAAACAAATATGAATCAGAGCAACCCTAAGCAAATCATTTCCTCAGACGTACAATGATTTCCGAATGCAGAAGTATTTGCTACGGTAAGCATCGCCGTTATTATCTTATATTGATGGAAAAAATAAATGCATGCAAAACACGTCTTACTGATGTTATAGGATTGTCGAAGAGAGGTGAGGCATTATATTTCTAAATATATTTTGTGTCTTTAAAATTGTTATGGTTAATGGTATAGGATGGGACCGAGCTGGACGAACAACAGAACATCAGAGACTCAAGGGACATTTGTAAAACCCTAGCAACTGCCCTGATTCCCTAGCAACCGCATAGCAAACGCATAGCAAACGCATGCTATCAACCAAGAAGATTCTTGTGACAGGGAGTCAAACAGATATTTCAACCAAAAATAAAAATGTATTCACCCCTGGGTCATTAAAACATGCACATGACTCTTTTTTCCGTGCTACACAAAAGAAGATATTTTGAGAAATCCCTCTGGTTTTGTGTCCATACAATGGAAGTCAACAGAGGCAGTGTCGTTTGCTTACCAACATGACTGAAAATCTCTTCTTTTGTGTTTTGCAAAAGAAAGTCATTCAGGTTTGAAATAAGGGCGAATGAATAACGAAGGTATTTTCCTTTGTGAGTGAACTATCCCTTTATGCACAAGCAAGCACCTCTTCAGAAAATATAAATGTAATAGTTACTGTATGTACATCCTTTTAAACATTGCATGTTGTAATCCAGTAATGCATTGTCTGAAACCCCAACGAAATAACAGATGTTGTTTACACGGCCATAACATATCTCAACAAGCTTTTGTGTAGTGTCAATTGTGTCTCTATTCAACAAGTTCTCTCTTGACCTTTGGTAACTGAACAATGACATGAAAAAACTGAAATATGGATGCAGGTTCACCAGCGCTCTGATTTGTAGAGATGAAAAACGACAGGCTGATGGTGCACTGAGACCCGAGCTGAGTTTCCATATATATGAGTCCCCATATAGGACAGTGGATTGCAATTCACTACAGGATGGAAGTAATAGCCCTGCTACAATATCTCAAAATGGCCTCGGGCAGCGAGGTTCAAATCCATTATTTGTGAGAGGCCATAAACAGTGCAGAAAAGAAAGTTTACAGCTTTGTGAAATACATTTCTTAAAGGGACAGTTCACCCCAAAATAAATATAGTCCTCATCATTTACTACTGTCAAAAACCTTTGTGATTTAGACTTCTCTGTAGCCCACAGATGTGATCCTTCATTCGATAATAGCGGTGTTAATATTTTCTTACAGTAGATCTATCCTCCTAAAGACGAATTAAAAGGTTAAGATATTACATGTGTGGGAGTAAAAAGAGATGTTTTTTCCGTTGAGTTGAACTATTTGAACTGTGTGTTTTGCGACAGCAAGCATCATTTTCCTGCGCGTTTTCAAAATGTCAGAATGTGAGTCACGGGGCTCCGGTTGAAACTCAGGTCACCTCCCGTCTTAAACTTTACCCCGTCCTCTGTCTGAAGGCCTCAGGGTGTCCTTTAATGATTCGCACGATGTCTTCTTGCTTTTGGAAAGATGGCCGTTCGCAATCTATGCACAAGCATAAGAGTTGTGTCATACAAAGTTCTCATCCAGACATCTCATTTGATAAAGGCTGACAAAGTTTGACAATCTATCAAATTGAATTACATCCGTCTGCTGATGTTTAGATGTATTCATCAGCACCTTTTCATGTTTGTACTGCTTCCACGCACATTCAAATGTGGTTTCACATCAGACAGATGCACGGACTCTATGCCAAATCGCTCAACGCAGCACATCTTAACATTTTTTACCTTGAACCTCTGCAGAAGAATATAAAAGGAATTTGAATGTTCAAAGATGTACAAACTACAAAACAATGAAATAGCAGCGGTTCCCCCAGATATTGCTTCATTTTCAACCCCCTAAACTCTTGAAAATAAATGTGTTTTACATGTTTTTCACAGTTCCATAAAAAATATTCATTCAACTCTTTTTTACTTTCTTGTAATCTGAATATTCTCACATTCAGATATTAAAGGTTCGTTAAGGAACCATAATGTTCTTCTATGGCATCAAAGAACTAGTTGATTCGTAAAAAAAATTATTTTATTTACTGGAATGAATATTAACAACCCTTTACTTTTGAATTTCTTTAAAATTGTCCTGATATAAGTAAATTATACATTTTAACAAATTATAATAATTCAAAATTAAATATGAAAAATATTAATAAGCATGCGGTTGTCACTGTTTTTATTTATTTTTATCTCAGACAAGACAAGGCTCTTTCGACACAACACATTATCTACAAAATGTATCAAAATGATGTGTGAAGAACAATCCCGTTGGTTAAATAAACTGTATGGGATGTAGGGAAACCAGCCTGCAGATAAAAACTAATCTAAAGTGACATATTGCCAAATTACATCTGATCCTCACAGAGTCTGCCTGAACGATATTTTCCCAAAGGTGAAAGGTTAGTCTTGGAGGTTTGGAGGTAATTACAGACACCAACACTCCACTCACGGCTCACTTTCTTTTACAGCTGTCAGTCAAACCAGCCAAGAGGGATACATCATAACAAAGACTCAGGCAAGGACACAACGCTCTATATAAAGTCCAATTACATCCCTCGTCCTCGCACAGCATCCGCAGTTTATAATCCCGCGTCTCTCAGGCTGCAATCCATCAAAAACACATCTAGTCCTGACAAGAATAACAGATTATCATCTGAGATTACGCCATTGTTCAGATTGAACGAAAAACATACACATGTAGGCCTACGTGACTGCTTTTAAATCCTGTTTAAGGAAAACCTTCTCGATGGCCATTTAAACTATCACTGCCTGCTCAAATTCACTTTTAAAGATGCTTAAAAGATTCTTCACAGCGATGCCATAGAAGAGCCATTTTGCTTCGACGAACAACAATCAAAAATTCTTTAAAGAATCAACCATCTCTTTTACCTTTTTATTTTGAAGAACAGACAGGTTCTTTGGATGTTAAAGGTTGTTTTTTTGGATCCATTTATCTTCTATGTTGTAGGCTACATAAAACCAGTTTTTTGTGGCTTTATATTGTCCTTGTTCCAATTGCTTCCATTGTTTCCCTCATCTTCAGATAAAAGCGGCTGCTAAATGACTAAATGTAAATGTATGAAAATGGCATCATGAAGTACCTTTATTTTTAAGAGTGTTGTTTCCCATCATGTCATTTTAATCTGGAGTTGTCAAATCATTTAATCTCAAATCTCAATCGAAGGGTTCACCAGACTCTCACCGTCTTTACAATTTCTATTGACAGCGATGAACAGTTCACGCTCTATGAAGAGATGCTTTAAGATTTGCACAAATCTCTGCAACTGTAGGTAACACGAGACAGATCCCATGCTTAGAGAGACTTAACCAGAAGTTTCATTAAAATTCCTGATGGACTTAACCTCACAAACGCATGGCTAGTTTGATCTGAACGCCTTTTCTTCTAAAGCACACATTCGCTATTACATCCCGCGCATCAGATTATATAATGACAAAATCGGTCACATAGGCTAACTGCCGAACACACAAACGCGAGGAATCCCTGAAATTCCATCAGACGCTTTTAAACATGTGCTTGTGTCAGGCGACGAACCTGTTCAGCTGTCATCTCAACGTAATGAAAACAGGGTTGCTTTAGAAATAAAGAAATCTCAACAGAAGGTTAAATGCGTGCGATCTTACCAGTGAAGCTGGGGTTTCTTTCGCGTAGATGCGGTGGAGAGCCCGAACTCGACTGAATGAGGGAGTGAGATGATGCTGAAACTCCCTCTCCCCGCATCAGCAGCAGCATCAGCATCAGCAGCATCAGCTGTGTGGCTCTCTGAACGGGACGTGTGTGTGTCAGATGAAGAGGACATAGAGAGATGCTCACATCTTTCGCTGGAAAACTTTGTGATGGACGTCGATCTCTCCAACCTTACAGGCAGATTTCACAGGAACATTCAGCTCATCTTCTCGGTTCCGTTTGCTGTTTTATATTCAATCGCACCCTGTTACGCGAAAGGTTCATTAATAAGATCTTATTGCTTTAATGCCACTGTGTGTTTATGAATTATCTAGTTTACTTTTACATAATTGAAATACGTGGAATTTATGTGCAATGTATTACCATAATATTCATTATTCTCATAAAACATTAATTTCCAAAATACCTTTTTAACATTTATTATAAAATATTCTTTAAGGTTTTTTTCCAAGCATGATCAAAATAAGTGCTTGCTTTTATCCTTGTATGATACTCCACACGTTCTCTTAAACTATGTAAGAGGCTTTTTAAATAATTTGATATACTTCTCTTTTATAACTAATTCCACATAAAAAGTTAGTTATTATTAGTAATAATGCATTGTGTTATTCTGAGACGTACCATATGTTCCATTAAAATATGAACATACAATACCCAGTCCTCACTTCAGCTGCACTGCTTTGTATTTCCCAAGCAACTGCGACTGGTTTCTCAACAAAGATTAGTTAGTCAAACAAATATACTAAGCATACACGGTTATAACTTCCGCTGACAACTTGTTCTTGACACAATTAGGGATCAAAATGATTCCTGGAGGCTCATTCCAACATGTCAGTATGATTTAAGAATAGATGAAATCCAGGAAATCTGCAGTGGTGTATTGTCGAGAACTGGCAATCACATCAATTTGTGTAAATAATGAGTTTTAGAGACTTGGAGAAAGGATTGCAGACAAACGATAATACCTGGCGCAGCGCATGCAAGACAATGAAGGCAAGCCGGAGACGAAACTGTCATTACAAATAACAATCTTTCATCTCAGGAGAAATAGAAAAAGAAATCAGAAAGAGCAGGCCGTCTGTTGCAATCCAATGTTTGATGAGATATGAGTGTGAGTGTGAGACACTTCTGAGGCAGGTGAGAACCCGAAGATTGGAACCCAACACGGCTAATATTATACTCACGTACGGGGTGCTTGCCCGAGATGATACTGTCTGTGTCTTTGCTATTTTTGGCAAACGTGTCTTGTGAAGTACTTCTTATATAAGAGACCTTGCCAGGGGGAAGCTGTCAGAATGTAATTTTGTGATCTTTTATTTGGTTTTTGATTTGAGTTCCTTCAGTTGAAATGTGTGTTTTGTTCTCAGTAGCACCTTTGGAGTTATTTTGGGAGCTTTCAAGTGCAGAACTTGAGCACTTCTTGCAGCTTAAGCCATCTCTTTTGACCAAATATGCCTACATAATGTTCTTTTCTAGTTTAAATTGAGGTGTACTCTTAAAAATATGTATTAATTGCATATGTTAAACAATGGAAAATAAATGATTTATCTATTCTACTAAGGATTGTTATGTGATAAAGCGGGAGGAGGCTGATATTTGGTCACCGTGCGATGCCTTTTAGAAACTAAGTGCCCTGATCTTTCTCTTGAGAAATCAAGCACATACGAGCATTCCCTTTTGCAAATCTTAAAATGAACGTTCTGGGGAAATCCCTGAAAGATCTCCTAGAAGACATGCCGGAAAGAGCTCACTAAATCTCTGATGTCATGCTGCATTTGTTTAGTCATTTTACCTCTAATCTCTCAAACCTGAAGCCAGGGAATAGACAGATTGTACATTCAAAACACCAACCAAAAGACAGTGTCTGTCGACACACAACAGCCCTTTGGTTATACAACGTGCACTACAGTCGATCTATATTTTATACATATATTGATGATGTTTTCGCTTCATTCATTCTGGTCAGGTGTGTCGATTTCAAGGTAATGCATCCCTTTGCAAATTAATGCTGCAAGTGTTAAATAAAAAGCAAGAGAAACCATATCAACAACACCTCTCTTTTCTCTAAAACACAAAATATAAATCTTCTAAAGCACATTTATGCAAGCGCTTTGTAAGTGTTCCCAGATTTATTTCTTAAAATGTTCAGTAGTTTGGGATATGGAGCTATAACGCAGAATGACATTTCTCTGCTAACCTTCCATTGTGACCCAATGACATCTGCACAATGTTTCTGACATTTACACAAGCACCAATCTCTGCTTATACATCCCTCTTCCTCTGGGTGGATGTCACGTTCATCTCACTGTTTGCATATGATCTGGATGTCTTGTTGAGGGAAATAATGAATAGGAAACATGGGGAGACAGCACAAGCATGTTTGACCACACGTGATTGTCTGTCGATGGATTTATTCCGCAAACATAACCTGTGATTCACTTGTTTTGAGTATTAGAATAATTTGGTTGCTGTTCTGAATTTATAAGAATTGCCTTTAATAACCACAGGGTCATATCATCATATAGGCTATATAGGACATGCTGTAGCTATTTCAAATTACATTTTATTTAATTAGCTCGAAACTTAAACATTAAAGGGATAGGTAACCCCAAAATAAAAATTCTGTCACCATTCACTTACCCTCAGATTGTTACAAACCAGCATACATTTTGTTTTTCTGCTAAACACAAAGGAAGATATTTTTAAGAATGTCAGTTACCAAACAGATCCCATTCCTCTTATTTATGAATGTAAACAAAAACGCATTAAGTCACTAAGTAAAAAATATGGTAATATGATGCTTTATTCTTCAAACAGAAAGATTGCTAGCTTTTATTTTCCATCATATACGATGCTTTCATCGGCTTGATTTTTTAAATTACTGATTGAATGTTATTTAAATATTAGATAGCACTTTTTTAAACTAAGCATTTGTTTCATCAAAACTCACTTGTGCTCAAAAGTATTTCCATTCTAGAGGCGGCTTGCGTCCTATCAGATGTCAAACATGAATTTTTCTCTCTTTATTCGTTTCCCTTTTGCCGGCCAGCTGCGTGACAGTCCCACAGTGCCGGACCACACCATCTGAAATTGAAAGAAAGAATATTGAAAAGATTATGCATTTAAAGCTCAGCAGGAAAGGAAGCGCTGTAATAAAAGAGAATAACTGTGGTGATCTAATCAAAGGCCAGATGGCAAGAGATGATGGCGGGTCGCCTGGCAGTGGTGTGGGAAAGCATCCAGCGTCGGCGTGTTCACCCTGTGGTGTCACACCGACGCAAGTATGACATCAGCAACCAACTCTGTCCTGCTGTGCCAGTCGATGATGTCACATGTGCACACAATTTCACTTTCAAATTTAAAAACACACACTTATGTGTGCTCATACATTGGAGTTTAAAGGGTTTAAAATGATTCCCTTCGTGCTCATTCATGTAGAATTCCATTTAGCCTATTCGGAGAAAAGGTCAGTAATAGTTGAGGCGCATGCACAATAATGACATATTTATGTAAGACACAAAAGAGGTAACAGTTGACCCTGTCTGATAGCTAGGGTGTATTCTTAAATCCTTCAATCGGACTAATTTGAGGGCTTACTTTAATATGAATTATCTCCAGATATCTAAGAATAGTGTGACTTGTTCATTTAGTTATTATCTATTGCAAACCTCACGCACCTTCATAGTAATTTGCACCAATATGTATTCCATCAAATCTTGAAGGGAGTTTTTTCCACCTATCAAATCATTTCATATCTGAAACCTTATCTGTCATTTCTGGAATGGGCAATTATAAAGAAATCTTTTCTCACAATGCACTCACAGCGGGTGCCCGGGCTAAAGTCACCCCAAGGGTTTTTATCTCACTTTGAAATCACGCCGCTTTTTTATCGGACCCGCTCAGTGAACCAGATGTGTCTCAATAGGCTCTGCCTGAACAGTATTTTTTTTAAAAGAAGGTGCCCCAAAGTAAGGAAACCGTGGGTCTGATTGTCCAAATTGAAATGTTCTAGAGACTTTGACTTAGCTAACTAAAGCTGATTCATCCAGTGTGCAAGTCGAGCACCAACTAGTGCCAGTCACGTTGTTAAAACGTGAAGAGAATAAACAATAAATGCACGGCAAGAAATTATATAAATATGTGATTTGCTACATCTGATAAACAACAATTCTGCTGTGCATCACCAACAATCTTGCCATATTTATATGGTCTGAAAACGCTGTCAGTAGAAAAGAAAAGTCAGTTCTCAGTAACACCTTCTAGATACTTCAACTGTCACGTCTAAAGCTGTAAGTAAGGTTGCCATCCTTTGCTTGGAAACCGAATATTTGTGAAGAGGTCAAAAGATCTTCCCCGAATGAATCAAGTCCATGAGGTTTTACAGCCACATCGAGATTTATACGACCGCCCCAACATACACCATAATAGCCTCAAATAGGCTTTCAAGGCAGAAACAGTGAATAGAGGTTCTTTGAGAGGATCTTTGACAAACACAACTGGGGTCTGGACTTCAGGCAGATTGGTTGCTATGGAGACTGCACCCCTGCAGCACACTAATGGTGGGCAGCTTTGCACAGATAAGCGCAGTGCTAATCAAAGCCCATTGTCCTGAGATATGTTGCACGTCTCTTGTGCCCTTGTGCGAAGGACCCCGCCTGCCAAATGTCTTCGCCGTACGTTTCAATTCTCCCCTCCTTAAAATTATCTGGTGCCGCGATTGTTTTCTTTGCCCCGCTGAGAAATGCCGAACAGAGGCAGAGCATTAAAGCAGAGAGGGCTAGAAAGGATGACGAAAGATCTTTTTGTCTGAATACAACACTCGTCTTTAATTATTTATGACTTGAAGATGTCTTTTAAGGGGATGGCTTCAAAATGGCGGGGCTTTTATTGTAGGCTTTTTAAATGAAACACGAACAATGCATAATAAAAAAATACAACATCGATATTATTGTAAAAATGTGACAACATGCTCTGACCTCATGTATAGTGTACAGTACCTTCATTACAGTATTATTATATTATAAAATAAAATTCTGTCATAATTTATTTATACCATGTCATTTAAAAACGAAGATATTTTGAAAAATGTATGTGAAATGGAAGTCATGGGTTCATTGTTTTTTGGTCGCGGACATTCTTCAAAATATCTTCTTATGCTTAACAGAAGAAAGAAAACTTTACAGGTTTGGAATTTTCATTTTTTTGCAAACTATCCCTTTACCTTCCACCATTTTTACGTTATTGTGTTTACTCAACAATTACAGTACGA
The DNA here is from genome assembly GCF_015846415.1 of Triplophysa dalaica. Taxonomy (NCBI): domain Eukaryota; kingdom Metazoa; phylum Chordata; class Actinopteri; order Cypriniformes; family Nemacheilidae; genus Triplophysa; species Triplophysa dalaica. The sequence goes on along the minus strand of NC_079563.1, from coordinate 18,962,951 downwards.
TACTTTAAATTTTATAGAATTCGCATTTCTCAAGTTTTTTCACAAAAAGATCAACATATCTGTTCTGCATTTATTTGACTGACCAATAACTGTCTGTCTAAATAAACATATCAGTAACACTTCATTATAGGGGGCAATTCTCACTATTAACCAGTTGTTATTAGCATGCCTATTATTGGCATATTGGCTGTTTATTAGTCCTTATAAAGCACATATTCCGCATGACCATACTCTACATCCCTAATCCTATCCAAAACCTAAACCTAGTAACTACCTTTATATACTATTAATAAGCAACAAACTAAGTGTTAATTGGGGGAAAAGTTATAGTTACTGGTTTGTTAATAGCGAGAATTGTCCCATATACTGAAGTGTGACAAAAAGATCTTGTTGTTTATTCTCTCCCTTGCTTTCTCCAGCTTTAATCCTCTAGTAGCATGGCCTTGTGAACTAACGGTACGGTTTAGTGTGTTGACAAAATGTTTATATGCTCTCCTACTTGTAAGTCGCTTTTGATATAAGGGTCTGCCAAATGAATAAATGTTCTCTAATGACAATTTCACAGCAATTGTTCTCTCTGAGATTGCTCACCTCCTGTAAGAATGGATTCCACTGTTGACTCCACATCGGCATCATCTTTAATAAACGCAATATCGTAGATCACAAACAAGAACCTTGCTTATGCAGTTGTGAAAAAAGCCAGACATCCCTTGAGCTTCCGCACCAGTGAATAGATACATTAGCACAAGGTTAGATGGCCATTATGATTCAACACTTTACTCTAATGTCATTTGGAGACTCATGAAAGACATCTGCGATAACCGTCATACCAACAAGTCAAGCGGGACCTTAAAGATGACTCTAAACAGAAGGACATTATATATGAACACCCACTAATTTCCATCCTGCAACGACTTGAACCCCTGGAGCTTCGGGTTTTTCAATCATTTGGCAGGAGCGGGTATAGTGCCCTGTGGAATACAGAGTAGCATTATTCGATCATCTTTAGCCAAATGTGATGGGCAGCATGCTATGGGGGCCAGATCCTCCTCATCTATCTCATTACATCTCTCATCGCTTCCATGAGAAGATGCTGCAAGGACAGACACATTATGTAGATGCAAGCACTGAAAGGATGAAGTGAACCAGAGAAAGAGTCTGTCTCGGACCCATTGAAACACTTTGAAAAAATTATGCACTCAACTTAACTTTGGCCATAGAGCTTTATACAGACCATGAGGATGCCATTTGGGACATTTAAGTGTTTGTGCCAGACTATTGTTAAAAGAGGAATGTCTGACCATCTCTGCATGATGCAGCAAAAGCATTTTGCAATTGCACATCTAAATGACTATATTTAAAGTTTTGGAGCTTTGTGTAAGTGCCGACTGCTTAATGTCTAAATTGTGGACAGGTGGTCTGACATGTCCATAGGTGGGACTATTTTACTGAAGTTACATAAAATAAACAATGATACTGTGTGTTGCACAGTGTCTCTATCTACACTTTACATTTTTGGTGTAGTTATGCAGCAGGTTTGCCTGTAACTTACTGTAGATTTAATTTACAATTTTTGTTTCATTAAATAAGACATTAATGTATCGTAATGTATGTTACGTTTTACATATTTTTACAAGAAAACAAAACACAAATGCTCAGGAAGAATGTCATTTTTGCAGTGCAATGTCAGTAATGGGAACTGTCTCTTCTTGCTCATGTTGAATCTCAAAAGTCAAAGCGTTCTACTTCTGATTAAAGTAAAGTTTAAGTCAAATTAAAAACAGTTCTGATAAAAAATATTATTAGACATCAAATCTACAGTAAATTTTGTGCAATATTTTGTATGAAAATGTACTACTACATTTGAAGAGTTTGGTTCCAAAACTAGATCAATTAATTTATTATATATATTGACCATGACCTTCCGCATGCACTGGGACGGTTTGCAGCCGAGTGAGAAGCGGCTGGGATGAGAATCAGCACCTCCAAATCTGAGGCCATGGTTCTCAGTTGGAAAAGGGTGGCTTGCTCACTTCAGGTAGGTGGAGAGTTCCTGCCTCAAGTGGAGGAGTTTAAGTATCTGGGGGTCTTGTTCACGAGTGAGAGAAGGATGGAACGGGAGATTGACAGACGGATCGGTGCAGCTTCTGCAGTAATGAGGTCGCTGTACCGGTCTGTCGTGGTGAAGAAGGAGCTGAGCGAAGTTCTCGATTTACCGATCAATCTACATTCCTACTCTCACCTATGGTCATGAGCTGTGGGTCATGACCGAAAGGACAAGATCCCAGATACAGGCGGCCGAAATGAGCTTTCTCCACAGGGTGGCTGGGCAATCCCTTAGAGATAGGGTGAGTTGGTCACTCGGGAGGAGCTCAGAGTAGATCCGCTGCTCCTCCACATCAAGAGGGCCAGCTGAGGTGGCTCAGGCATCTTTTCCGTATGCCCCCTTGACGCCTTCCCGGGAAGGTGTTCCGGGCATGTCCCACCGGGAGGAGACCCCGGGGAAGACCTAGGACATGCTGGAGGGACTATGTCTCCCGGCTGGCCTGGGAACGCCTCGATGTCCCCCCGGAAGAGCTGGAGGAAGTGTCTAGGGAGAGGGA